>NC_092041.1:28749196-29349196 GCF_003086295.3 Arachis hypogaea
TCAGAGCAATGTTGGAACCTCCCAACACCAAACTTAGAAGTTGAATGTGGGGGTTAAACACCAAACTTAGAAGTTGGTTGAGGCCTCCCAACACCAAACTTAGAGTTTGACTGTGGGGGCTCTGTTTGACTCTGTTTTAAGAGAAGCTCTTCATGCTTCCTCTCCATGGTTGCAGAGGGATATCCTTGAGCCTTAAACACAAAGGATTCTTCATTCACTTGAATGATCAATTCTCCTCTGTCAACATCAATCACAGCCTTTGCTGTGGCTAGGAAGGGTCTGCCAAGGATGATGGATTCATCTATGCACTTCCCAGTCTCTAGGACTATGAAATCAGTAGGGATGTAATGGTCTTCAACTTTTACCAGAACATCCTCTACAAGTCCATAAGCTTCTTTTCTTGAATTGTCTACGATCTCTAGTGAGATTCTTGCAGCTTGTACCTCAAAGATCCCTAGCTTCTCCATTACAGAGAGAGGCATGAGGTTTATGCTTGACCCTAGGTCACACAGAGCCTTCTTGAAGGTCATGGTGCCTATTGTACAAGGTATTGAGAACTTCCCAGGGTCCTGTCTCTTTTGAGGTAGTTTCTGCCTAGACAAGTCAGCCAGTTCTTTGGTGAGCAAAGGGGGTTCATCCTCCCAAGTCTCATTACCAAATAACTTGTCATTTAGCTTCATGATTGCTCCAAGGTACTTAGCAACTTGCTCTTTAGTGACATCTTCATCCTCTTCAGAGGAAGAATACTCATCAGAGCTCATGAATGGCAGAAGTAAATCCAATGGAATCTCTATGGTCTTAGTGTGAGCCTCAGATTCCCATGGTTCCTCATTAGGGAACTCATTGGAGGCCAGTGGACGTCCATTGAGGTCTTCCTTAGTGGCAATCACTGCCTCTTCCTCCTCTCCAAATTCGGCCATCTTGATGGCCTTGCACTCTCCTTTTGGATTCTCTTCTGTATTGCTTGGAAGAGTACTAGGATGGAGTTCAGTAACTTTCTTACTCAGCTGACCCACTTGTGCCTCCAAGTTTCTAATGGAGGACCTTGTTTCAGTTATGAAACTTTGAGTGGTTTTGATTAGATCAGAGACTATAGTTTCTAAATCAGAGGAGTTCTGCTTAGAATTCTCTGTCTGTTGCTGAGAAGATGATGGAAAAGGCTTGCCATTGCTAAACCTATTTCTTCCACCATTATTGTTGTTGAAACCTTGTTGAGGTCTCTGTTGATCCTTCCATGAGAGATTTTGATGATTTCTCCATGAAGGATTATAGGTGTTTCCATAGGGTTCTCCCATGTAATTCACCTCTTCCATTAAAGGGTTCTCAGGATCATAAGCTTCTTCTTCAGATGAAGCATCCTTAGTACTGCCTGGTGCAGCTTGCATTCCAGACAGACTTTGAGAAATCATATTGACTTGCTGAGTCAATATTTTGTTCTGAGCCAATATATCATTCAGAGTATCAATCTATAGAACTCCTTTCTTCTGATTCGTCCCATTGTACACAGGATTCCTTTCAGAAGTGTACATGAATTGGTTATTTGCAACCATTTCAATGAGTTCTTGAGCTTCTGCAGGCGTCTTCTTCAGATGAAGAGATCCTCCAGCAGAGCTATCCAATGACATCTTGGACAGTTCAGACAGACCATCATAGAAGATACCTATGATGCTCCATTTAGAAAGCATGTCAGAGGGACACTTTCTTATCAATTGTTTGTATCTTTTCCAAGCTTCATAGAGGGATTCACCTTCCTTCTGACTGAAGGTTTTGACTTCCACTCTAAGCTTACTCAATTTTTGAGGTGGAAAGAACTTTGCCAAGAAGGCATTGACTAGCTTTTCCCAAGAGTTTAGGCTTTCTTTAGGCTGTGAGTCCAACCATATCCAAGCTCTGTCTCTTACAGCAAAAGGGAATAGCATAAGTCTGTAGACCACAGGGTCAACCCCATTAGTCTTGACAGTGTCACAGATTTGCAAGAATTCAGCTAAAAACTGATGAGGATCTTCCAATGGAAGTCTATGGAACTTGCAATTCTGTTGCATTAGAGAAACTAATTGAGGCTTAAACTCAAAGTTGTTTGCTCCAATGGCAGGGATAGAGATGCTTCTCCCATAGAAGTCGGGAGTAGGTGCAGTAAAGTCACCCAGCACCTTCCTTGCATTGTTGGCATTGTTGTTGTTTTCGGCTGCTATGTCTTCTTCTTTGAAAAATTCTGTTAGGTCCTCTACAGAGAATTGTGCTTTAGCTTCTCTTAGCTTTCGCTTCAAGGTCCTTTCAGGTTCAGGGTCAGCCTCAACAAGAATGCTTTTGTCCTTACTCCTACTTATATGAAAGAGAAGAGAACAAGAAAATATGAAATCCTCTATGTCACAGTATAGAGATTCCTTGAGGTGTCAGAGGAAAAGAAAAATAGAAGGAAAAAGTAGAAGAATTTGAACTTAGAAAGATAGAGTTCGAATTGCACATGTTCGTCCATAAATAAAAGGATGTGAGAAGAGGGGAAGAAATTTTCGAAAATTAAAGTGAATTAATTAAAAGAAATTTTGAAAAATGGTAATTGATTTTCGAAAACCAAGAGTTGGAAAGAAATTAAGTAATTTTTTGAAAAAGATTTTGAAATTGAAAATCAAAAAGACATGATTTGAAAACTATTTTGAAAAAGATGTGATTAAGAAGATATGATTGAAAAGTTATGGTTTTAAAAAGATATGATTGAGAAGATATGATTGAAAAACAATTTAAAAAGATTTGATTTTTAAAATCAATGACTTGGCTAACAAGAAAAGATATGATTCAAACATTAAACCTTTCTCAACAGAAAAGGCAACATACTTGAAATGTTAAATCAAATCATTAATTGTTAGCAAGTATTTTTGAAAATGGAAAGAAATTGATTTTGAAAATATATGATTGAAAAGATATGATTTGAAAAAGATTTGATTTTGAAAAATTATGAAAACTTGAAAAAAATTTGAATTGAAAACAAAATCTTCCCTCTTGTGCCATCCTGGCGTTGAACGCCCAGAATGGTGTCCATTCTGGCGTTTAACGCCCAAAATGCTACCCTTTTGGGCGTTAAACGCCCAGCCAGGTACCCTGGCTGGCGTTTAAACGGTAGTTTTCCTTCTTCACTAGGCGTTTTGAATGCCCAGCTTTTTCTGTGTAATTCCTCTACTGTATGTTCTGAATCTTCAATTCTCTGCATTATTGACTTGAAAAGACACAAATTAAAAATTTTTTTGGATTTTTAATGATGAGGAAAAATCAAAATGCAACTAAAATCAAATAAACAATGTATGCAAGACACCAAACTTAGAAGTTTGTATACTACTAACACTAACAAGTTGAGAATGCATATGAGAAACAACAAAACACTCAAGACAAGAGAATTTAAAGATCAGAGCAATGTAATCATCAAGAACAACTTGAAGATCATTGAAGACACATGATAAATGCAAGAAGAACAGAAACATGCAATTGACACCAAACTTAAAGTGAGACACTAGACTCAAACAAGAAATATTTTTGATTTTTATGATTTTGTAATTTTTTTGGTTTTTTTTCGAAAATTATATGGAGAAGAAAATAAAGAGATTCAAAATTTTTAATAAGAATTCCAGGAATCATGCAATGTTAGTCTAAAGCTTTAGTCTAAAGGAATTAAACATGGCTAGCCAAGCTTCAACAGGACATTGCATTCAAGAGCTAAATTGATGAAGATCAATCAGCTTTGGTGATGATAAGAACATCACCTTGAAACACTAGAATTCATTCTTAAAAATTCTGAAAAATACCCAATCTAAGCAACAAGATGAACCGTCAGTTGTCCAAACTCCAACAATCCCCGGCAACGGTGCCAAAAACTTGGTGCACGAAATTGTGATCATCAATGGCGCCATCAACATAGTACGCTCAATTGCAATCTCAACTCTTTATCACAACTTCGCACAACTAACCAGCAAGTGCACTGGGTCATCCAAGTAATAAACCTTACGCGAGTAAGGGTCGATCCCACGGAGATTGTTGGTATGAAGCAAGCTATGGTCATCTTGTAAATCTCAGTCAGGCAGATTCAAATGGTTATGGATGATTTATAAATAAAGCGTAAAATAAAGATAGAGATACTTATGCAATTCATTGGTGAGAATTTCAGATAAGCGTATGGAGATGCTTTGTCCCTTCCGTCTCTCTGCTTTCCTACTGTCTTCATCCAATCCTTCTTACTCCTTTCCAGGGCAAGCTGTATGTTGGGCATCATCGTTGTCAATGGCTACAGTCCCGTCCTCTCAGTGAAAATGTTCAACGCACTCTGTCACAGCACGGCTATTCAGCTGTCGGTTCTCGATCATGTCGGAATAGAATCCAGTGATTCTTTTGCATCTGTCACTAACGCCCCACAATCGCGAGTTTGAAGCTCGTCATAGTCATTCAATCCTTGAATCCTACTCAGAATACCACAGACAAGGTTTAGACCTTCCGGATTCTCTTGAATGCTGCCATCAATTCTAGCTTGTACCACGAAGATTCCGATTAAGGGATCCAAGAGATATCCACTCAATCTAAGGTAGAACGGAGGTGGTTGTCAGGCACATGTTCATAGGTGAGAATGATGATGAGTGTCACGGATCATCACATTTATCAAGTTGAGGAACAAGTGATATCTTAGAACCAGAATAAGCTGAATTGAATAGAAGAACAATAGTAATTGCATTAATACTCGAGGTACAGCAGAGCTCCACACCTTAATCTATGGTGTGTAGAAACTCCACCGTTGAAAATACATAAGAACAAGGTCTAGGAATGGCCGAGAGGCCAGCCCCCAATAATCTAAGAACTAGATGTCCAAAGATGATCTAAGGATCTAAAGTAATCAAAAGATGTAAATACAATAGCAAAAGGTCCTACTTATAGAGAACTAGTAGCTAGGGTTTACAGAAATGAGTAAATGACATAAAAATCCACTTCCGGGCCCACTTGGTGTGTGCTTGGGCTGAGCATTGAAGCATTTTCGTGTAGAGACTCTTCTTGGAGTTAAACGCCAGCTTTTGTGCCAGTTTGGGCGTTTAACTCCCATTCTTGTGCCAGTTCCGGCGTTTAACGCCAGAATTCTTGAGCTGAATTGGAACGCCTGTTTGGGCAATCAAATATCAGGCAAAGTATAGACTATTATACATTGCGGGAAAGCCCAGGATGTCTACTTTCCAACGCAGTTGAGAGGGCGCCAATTGGGTATCTATAGCTCCAGAAAATCTATTTCGAGTGCAGGGAGGTCAGAATCCAATAGCATCTGCAGTCCTTTTCAGCCTCTGAATCAGATTTTTGCTCAGGTCCCTCAATTTCAGCCAGAAAATACCTGAAATCACAGAAAAATACAAAAAGTCATAGTAAAGTCCGGAAAAGTGAATTTTAACTAAAAACTAATAAAAATATAATAAAAACTAACTAAAACATACTAAAAACATACTAAAAACAATGCCAAAAAGCGTATAAATTATCCGCTCATCAAGAACGTTAATGAGATCAACCATTTGGTGGAACGTGTCCTTTCACTCTCTCATGATCTCAACACTGCCCGTGGTCAGGCCATCGTGGCAGAGGGGAAAGTGAAAGAGTTGGAGGACAAGCTTGTGGAGACCACGAGGACTGTTGAGCTCGCTAAATAGGAGGCCTCGGCCATGAAGAAAAAGAAAAAATAGTTAAGGACACCCGGGAAGCTATCCAAGCTACCGAGGAGACGATCAAAGCCTAAGTCTCTTTCATTGCTCCCGACTTTGACAGCTCAGCCATTGGAGCTTTTAAGATGATATATTAAGAGGAAATGAAGGGTTGCGTAACTTATACCTTTTAAATATTTTGTACACTTCCATCTGATGGGCCAATGTGGTGCCTTCCTTTCATAACTTGAAACAATTTTATTTTCTTGCTTTATCGTTAGGCCATTGTTATGACCTTTATGTTAAAAACAAGTTTTAACCTGTTATCAGACTGATATGGTGCCTTTCCTGTAAAACCCGGTTAATTAACGGCTAATTAACCCATAAATGAGAATTTATTCTAGAAAGCCCAAAATGCGATTTTTGTGGCTAAATGTGATAGAGGAGATTGAGACGAGAATTTTGGTACCAATTTTATAGAATTCGGACCAAGATTGGACCGAACGGGCTAAACCGGGCCAATTGGACCCAAATTGGGCCCTTGGCCCAACATAACTTAACCAAAACCCTAGTTTTCAGCACTCTCTCTCCTCATTTGTTACACCCACAAGCTGAAATTTGAGAGAAAAGGAGGAAGAACACTCTCTCAAGTTCTCTCCTTTGCTTAATCTTCAAACCACCATAACTTTTGATCTAGAGCTCCGATTGCCGCCCCGTTTGCGGCCACGCGTTCACCGCGGAGAGCTCTACAAAACCCATACAACCAATCTTGAGGTAAGCCACAAGTTTCTGTTCGAAATCTCAGCCCCTATTTTCGAGTTTCATGGGTGAAATGTTGAGATTTTGGGTTCTTTGATGTTATAGGACCCAACTCTCTTGAAGGAGAAGGTTAATCTTGTCTCCTTGGACCTTGGGTGTGGTAAGATTCTCAACCCTAGTGTATTTTGTTGTTTTATGATGCTTGGGTTTTGAGATGTTGTGTATGGGTATGATGGTTGTGGCTTAGGTTGTGTATATGTGAATATTGGAGCTTGATTGGTGATTTTGAAAAGCTTGGAAAGGGTTTGGTGGTGAAAAATCTGTTCTTGGAGGTGTTGAGGCCTTGAGAGCTTGTGGATAAGTGGTTTGGAAGTGCTCCGGGTGAGCTTGGGAAAATCGGCTAAGGTATGGTTTCGGTTTCCCGTATCTAATATGTAATGTGGTAGGAAATACTTAGGCTAGAGGCCCTAAGACAGGCATTGAATGATTGATGTTGTTGAATGATTGAGATATATGATGTGGTCATATATGTGATGATGATTATTGATGCCTTGATGGTATGATGTATGAGAAATATGCATGTTGTGATATATGCTTGATGATTGGTTATGGTTGAATTGTGGGTTGAACCATGTTGATGGTGAGTATGATATTGATTGTGTAAAATGATGATTTATTGGAATTGGTGTTGTTGAGATTTGGCATGAGGAAGAGTATATGATATGTCAATATGTTTGAGTTTGAGCCACTTGGGTGAAGTGGGTTAGAATGATGAGATAGTGTTTTTGTAAAATGTGGTAAAGTCTCAATGTGTGAGTTGAGGAGGCTTGATGTTGAATTTGACATATATTGATTGATTTCAAAGAGAAGGGATGAAAATGGCATGTTTTGATTGATTTTGAAAAAAGTTGGAAATGGCTTGTTTTGAAAATGGCACTTTGTGGTTTTTATGAAAAACATGGTTTTTGGGCATACTTTGGTGGGACATAACTTGGACTACAGATCTATGTTTTGTGTCAAATCTATTTAGAAATGAAATTGGATCCGGGATGTCCATGCCGTTCGAAGAACGGGTGAAAAACGATTTAAAATGAGAAAGTTATGTCCGTTGGAAGATTGGGGTTTAAATTGGTGAATTCTGCAGCTTTTAACTTAGAAAATTTTTAGCAGAATGACCCCTTGCGCGTGGGCGCACTTGGCGCGTGCGCGCCGTTCTTCCCGAAAATGCCATCCACGCGTGAGCGTGATGTGCGCGGGCGCGCCGATGGTGCTGCACCCAATGCCCAGCCATTTTCCAGAGAGTTATGCCAGAACTGTGCCAGTGTTGTGCCTGGGGCACGAGAACACCCACGCGTACGCGTGGTTGACGCTTGCGCGTCGATTGGCAAATGTTTAATCCACACGTTAGCGTGCATGACGCTTGCGCGTCGATGAAGTTTTGAGGCCATTCACGCGTGCGCGTGGAGTGCGCGTACGCGTGGACCTGTTTTCATCCCAAAGTTGATTTTTGAGTTTTAAAAGCCAAATTTCATACTTCTAAGCCTCCGATCTCACCACTTATATCTTAAATCATTATGATATGCCTAGCTATGAGAGAAGGAGCTAGTGGATGTGGTAACTTGCGAGTGAAGCAAGCGAAATGAATAATCAATGAGGATCATTGATGATTATGTGAGATGTGGAGGATGGTGGTGGAAGTGCTTGTTATGCCATTGGCCGAAGGGCTGTAATTGTTTATGAATTGGCTGGTTCTGGATTGAACCGTGAGCCGGAATAGCTGTGTATGCTATGGATATTGGCTGGTTATGGATTTAACCGTGAGCCGGAATGGCTGATATGGATGTTGATCCATGGATGAGAATTCATGCATGTTTATGCTGAATTATTGATAATTGTGATTTGCACTTCCACTATCGGAGTTACGAGTTCCCTGGGTAGTAGCAGTGGCTAGCCACCACGTGCTCCAGGTTGAGACTTGATACTCTTTTGACCCTATGTCATAAGTGTGGCCGGGCACTGTGAAAGACCCGGATGAGCTCGCCCCCGTATATATTCACCAGTGAGGGTGATGGATATAGATCATGATTATGATCAAGTTTATGATGAGTATAACTCGAGTTGGGGATGCATGACAGAGGGACAGTCCAATGGTTAGCTACCAGGACTTGTCGGGTTGGCTCTATAACCGACAGATGATATCATCAGCCACTAGGGACAGGCATTCATCATATGCATACTATATGAATTGTTTGAGATTGCCTATTTGACTGCATATAACTTGCTAATTGTCTAAATGTCTTACTTGCTCCTATTTGTATATTTCTTGTTTGATATAACTGTGTTTGCTACATTATATCCTGCTGGTGGTTGGGAGGTTTGAAGGAATTGGAAAGGGAAGTATTAGTTAGACTGAAGAATCTCTAGTCAGATGCCCTTTTATGGTTTAGCTTGTTTATAAGCTTGGATATTATCTGGAGGAAGTTCCAGGATTGCCTTTGGCTTTCCTCCATTATTATATATTATATATGTGGAAGCTGTTACCATGCTGGGGACCTTTGGTTCTCACCCATGCGGGTTTTGTGGTTTTCAGATGCAGGACGTGAGGTTTCCCGCTGAGGCATGCTGGAGACTTCTATACTTACGAAGATCCTTTGTTCTCGGGGCTATGTTTTGGTTTATATGTTTTGCTTAGATACTTTTATCTCCATTAAATAATACAAACTGTGATGACTCCTCTTATGGGAGATTTTGGAGAATAGGTTTTATGTATTTGTGTCCCTTTGGGTTTCCTTTGGGGTTTTCCTTATTTCTATCATATGTATATCGTTATGCTCGGACCGGTTATCTTCGCAGCCGGATCTTGAGTCTTGATATTCCTATTTTTGACATTCCTTTGTATATATATAATTCTCGCGTTGGTTATCCTTGTTCGTAACGTTATCGATCGGAGTGTTGCGCTTTCGAGTTGCGGTTTTTGTTTACCCCTTTTTTTTCTACAAAGGCTCCTAGTCATAATCAATTATTCATACTACTATACGTACTAAATTTTTATTTTAGAGGTCGTAATACCTTGCCATCTCTGAATTATGACTTAAGCATAAGACTCTGCATGGTAGGGTGTTACATTATGGTATCAGAGCAGTTCGTTCCTGTAGAGCCTGAAGGATGGACTGATTATGCTTCTGTGCATTCTCTGTGTGTGTGTTATGTGCTATTAGTATATCTGCTTGATATAATTGGCATAAACGTTCATGAGCATGCATTTGGGACTTTGAAGTACTAGACTTTCGATATTGAGACTGATCAACTTAATATCGATTGTTTGGTATGTATAGGAACCAGATGGCGCCTCGTGGACGCGGTAGAGGTAGTGCGAGAGGTCGTACGAATGCTCGTGCACCGGAGAATAACCCTAATGACCCGGTGAACTTTATGACTGCGTTGGAGAACATGGCTGCTGCTATGCAAGCCACTGCTGAGGCTCTTGGTCAACAGATGAACAACCATGGTAATGATGGAGGTGGAGTTCAAGGCCCGATGACACTGGCAAACTTTTTGAAGGTTAATCCACCTAAGTTCAAGGGAACTACTAGTCCGACTGAGGCTGATACATGGTTTCAGGCTATAGAGCGAGCGCTGCAAGCGCAAGTGGTGCCTGAAGGACAGCGTGTCGAGTTTGCTACCTATATGCTTGTCGGTGAAGCGTCGCATTGGTGGCAAGGTATCCGACATCTTCTGCAGCAGGGTGATGACTATATCACTTGGAATGTCTTCCAAGAGGAGTTCTATAAGAAGTACTTTCCGACTTCTGCTAGGACGGCTAAGGAACTTGAATTGTTACAGCTGAAGCAGGGTACTATGTCCATATCGGAGTATACTGACAAGTTTGAGGAGCTATTCAGGTTCTCTCATATGTGCCAAGGGACTCCGGTGGAATATGAGGAATGGAAGTGTGTTAAGTATGAAGGAGGACTCCGGAGTGATATTTTCAGTTCAGTGGGACCAATGGAGATTAGGACTTTCTCCGAGTTGGTAAACAAGTGTAGGGTTGCTGAAGAGTGTGTGAAGAGGGCAACCGCTGAGAAAGGGAGTCAAAAGGGATCATTCCCGCAGAACCGAGGGAAGAGCTTTGCACCTAGAGGTCCGTCTTTCAAGAGAGGAAGCTCTTTTAGGAGGCCCAACAACAACAACAACTCCCAAGGAAAAAGGTTTGGGAAGCAGCCTCAGAATGATCAAGCTTGTACTAGGTGTGGAAGTCACCATCCGGGAGCACCATGCAAGGCCGGATGGGGTTTGTGCTACACTTGTGGAAAGGCAGGGCATAAAGCTGTAAATTGTCCTGAGAAGCAGAAACAAGGTGCTGGAAAAGCACAACAGACTGGTCGGGTGTTCACCACTTCAGCTGTAGGAGCTGAGGGATCTGAGACACTCATTCGAGGTAACTGTGAAATAGCTGGTCAAACTTTAAATGCTTTATTTGATTCGGGAGCATCACATTCATTCATTGCATTTGAGAAAGCCCATGAGTTAGGATTGAAGATTGTAACTCTAGGTTATGATCTAAGAGTGTACAATGCTACCCATGAAGCCATGGTGACTAGGCTAGGATGCCCGGAAGTTTCCTTTAGGTTCAAGCAGCGTGATTTTGTTCATAATTTAATCTGCTTACCGATGATTGGTCTTGATATTATCTTGGGATTGGATTGGTTATCTAAGAACCATGTCCTGCTTGATTGTTCTACAAAGTCGGTGTACTTTATGCCGGAAGATACGGAAGGGCCGGTCGTGGTAAATAATTATTACTTGAATTCGATGATGGTGAACTGTTCCGGAGCCGAATGTCAGGGTATCCTGTTGTTAGCAGCGGGTGTTTCGGGTGATGACCAAAGGTTGGAACAGATTCCGGTTGTGTGTGAGTTTCCGGAAGTGTTTCCTGATGATATTGATGAGTTTCCACCTAACTGAGAGGTTGAGTTTGCTATTGAATTGGTGCCCGGGGCGGGACCAATCTCAAGTGCTCCTTATAGGATGTCACCGTTAGAGATGAACGAGCTAAAGTCTCAGTTAGAGGATTTGTTGGGAAAGAACTTTATACGACCAAGTGTCTCTCCGTGGGGTGCTCCAGTGTTTCTGGTAAAGAAGAAGGATGGGAGTATGCGGCTTTGTGTGGATTACAGGCAACTGAACAAGGTTACAATAAAGAATAAGTACCCATTGCCGAGAATTGATGATCTCATGGATCAGTTACAAGGAGCTGGAGTTTTCTCTAAGATCGATTTGCGATCCGGTTATCACCAGATAAGGGTGAGGGGTGAGGATATCCCTAAGACCGCTTTTAGAACTCGTTATGGTCATTACGAGTACACTGTAATGTCTTTTGGATTGACGAACGCTCCTGCAGTATTTATGGATTACATGAATAGAGTTTTCCGTCCGTTTTTGGATAAATTCATTGTTGTCTTCATTGATGACATACTGATTTATTCCAAGACTGAAGAAGAGCATGCGGAACACTTAAGGAGAAGAAACTCTATGCAAAACTGTCGAAGTGTGAGTTTTGGAAGAGTGAGGTGAAGTTTTTGGGCCATGTGGTGAGTAAGAAGGGATTAGCCGTAGATCCAACTAAGGTGGAGGCTGTGATGGATTGGAAGCAACCAACCACCGTAACAGAGATAAGGAGTTTTCTGGGTTTAGCTGGCTATTACCGAAGGTTTATCAAAGGCTTTTCACAGATAGCTTTGCCAATGACAAAGTTAACCCGCAAAGACACTCCGTTTGTTTGGACTCCTGAGTGCGAGGAGAGCTTTCAGACATTGAAGAAAAAGTTGACCACTGCACCTGTGTTAGTGTTACCCGAGCCGAATGAGCCATTTGAGGTGTATTGTGATGCCTCATTGAAGGGTCTAGGGTGCGTGCTAATGCAGCATCGTAATGTGGTGGCGTATGCCTCACGACAGTTGAGACCTCATGAAGTTAGTTATCCTACGCATGATTTGGAACTCGCTGCAGTTGTGTTTGCCTTGAAGGTGTGGAGGCATTATCTCTATGGGGTTAAGTTCCAAGTTTTCTCTGATCATAAGAGCTTGAAGTACCTCTTTGATCAGAAAGAGCTTAATATGAGGCAGAGAAGGTGGATGGAATTCTTGAAGGACTACGACTTTGAGTTGCATTACCATCCGGGAAAAGCGAATGTAGTGGCGGATGCTTTAAGTCGGAAGTCGTTATATGCGGCTTGGATGATGCTTTAAGAGGAGAAGTTGCTCAAGGGATTCGAGAGTCTGAAAATTGGTGCTCGAGAAGTATCCGGAACTTTGTGTTTGAGCCGATTAGAAATCTCAAGTGACTTTAAGTCCGAACTCCTAAAGGCTCATCAAAATGATGAAGCTTTATGGAAGGTGTTACCGGCTATTGAGCAAGGAAAACGGTGGAGAGTATCGGAAGAAAAAGATGGGTTATGGAGATTCAAGGGTAGAATCATTGTGCCTGATGTTGGCACTTTGAGGCAAGATATTCTAAAGGAGGCACACAAAAGCGGATTCTCCATTCACCCGGGAAGTACTAAGATGTACCATGATTTAAAGGCGATGTTTTGGTGGCCGGGTATGAAGAATGATGTGGCGGAATATGTTTCAAAGTGCTTAACTTGTCAAAAGGTGAAGATTGAACATCAAAGACCTTCCGGGATGTTGCAACCTTTAGAGATTCCACAATGGAAGTGGGAAAGTATTGCAATGGACTTTGTGTCGGGATTGCCAAGGACTAGGGCTGGTTTTGATGCTATTTGGGTGATTGTGGACCGACTGACGAAGTCAGCTCACTTTTTACCCATTCGGATGACTTACACCCTTGAGGAGCTAGCACGGTTATACATAAAGGAGATTGTGAGACTTCATGGTGTACCTGCTACTATAATCTCTGATAGAGATCCTCGTTTCACTTCGAGGTTTTGGGGTGCATTTCAGAAAGCTTTTGGAACCCGATTAAGCTTGAGCACGGCTTACCATCCTCAAACCGATGGTCAATCCGAGAGGACGATCCAAACACTAGAGGATATGTTGAGAGCTTGTGTTTTGGACCAACCGGTGAGTTGGGATCGGTATATGCCATTAGTGGAGTTTGCATACAATAATAGTTATCATGCGAGCATCGGAATGGCTCCGTATGAGGCCTTGTATGGGAGAAAATGTCAATCTCCGCTATGTTGGTATGAAGCTGGAGAGAAAAGCTTGTTAGGGCCGGAAATGATAGCTGAGACTACTGAACAAGTCAAGAAAATCCGTGATAGGATGCTTACGGCGCAGAGTCGTCAAAAGAGTTACGCCGACCAGAGGCGAAAGCCCTTAGAATTTGAGGAAGGAGATCATGTTTTCCTTAAGGTTACTCCGACTACGGGAGTAGGTAGGGCAATTAAGGCAAAGAAGTTGAATCCTCGATACATTGGTCCATTTCAAATCCTAGAGAGGATTGGACCGGTGGCGTATCGGATGGCTCTACCACCTCATCTTTCGAACCTGCACGACGTGTTTCACGTGTCGCAGCTTCAGAAGTACACTCCTGATGCTAGCCATGTGTTGGAACCTGAGTCGGTTCAGTTGAGGGAAGATTTGACGCTTCCAGTGGCTCCAGTCAGAATTGATGATACTAGCATCAAACGGTTGCGTGGAAAAGAGGTTTCATTGGTCAAAGTGGCATGGAGTCGAGGCGGTGTTGAGGAACACACTTGGGAACTTGAGTCGGAGATGCGAACGGATTATCCGCATTTATTCTCAGGTAATTGCATTTGAATTTTGTGGGCAAAATTCCCAATTAGGTGGGTAGAATGTAAAACCCGGTTAATTAACGGCTAATTAACCCATAAATGAGAATTTATTCTAGAAAGCCCAAAATGCGATTTTTGTGGCTAAATGTGATAGAGGAGATTGAGACGAGAATTTTGGTACCAATTTTATAGAATTCGGACCAAGATTGGACCGAACGGGCTAAACCGGGCCAATTGGACCCAAAGTGGGCCCTTGGCCCAACATAACTTAACCAAAACCCTAGTTTTCAGCACTCTCTCTCCTCATTTGTTACACCCACAAGCTGAAATTTGAGAGAAAAGGAGGAAGAACACTCTCTCAAGTTCTCTCCTTTGCTTAATCTTCAAACCACCATAACTTTTGATCTAGAGCTCCAATTGCCGCCCCGTTTGCGGCCACGCGTTCACCGCGGAGAGCTCTACAAAACCCATACAACCAATCTTGAGGTAAGCCACAAGTTTCTGTTCGAAATCTCAGCCCCTATTTTCGAGTTTCATGGGTGAAATGTTGAGATTTTGGGTTCTTTGATGTTATAGGACCCAACTCTCTTGAAGGAGAAGGTTAATCTTGTCTCCTTGGACCTTGGGTGTGGTAAGATTCTCAACCCTAGTGTATTTTGTTGTTTTATGATGCTTGGGTTTTGAGATGTTGTGTATGGGTATGATGGTTGTGGCTTAGGTTGTGTATATGTGAATATTGGAGCTTGATTGGTGATTTTGAAAAGCTTGGAAAGGGTTTGGTGGTGAAAAATCTGTTCTTGGAGGTGTTGAGGCCCTGAGAGCTTGTGGATAAGTGGTTTGGAAGTGCTCCGGGTGAGCTTGGGAAAATCGGCTAAGGTATGGTTTCGGTTTCCCGTATCTAATATGTAATGTGGTAGGAAATACTTAGGCTAGAGGCCCTAAGACAGGCATTGAATGGTTGATGTTGTTGAATGATTGAGATATATGATGTGGTCATATATGTGATGATGATTATTGATGCCTTGATGGTATGATGTATGAGAAATATGCATGTTGTAATATATGCTTGATGATTGGTTATGGTTGAATTGTGGGTTGAACCATGTTGATGGTGAGTATGATATTGATTGTGTAAAATGATGATTTATTGGAATTGGTGTTGTTGAGATTTGGCATGAGGAAGAGTATATGATATGTCAATATGTTTGAGTTTGAGCCACTTGGATGAAGTGGGTTAGAATGATGAGATAGTGTTTTTGTAAAATGTGGTAAAGTCTCAATGTGTGAGTTGAGGAGGCTTGATGTTGAATTTGACATATATTGATTGATTTCAAAGAGAAGGGATGAAAATGGCATGTTTTGATTGATTTTGAAAAGAGTTGGAAATGGCTTGTTTTGAAAATGGCACTTTGTGGTTTTTATGAAAAACATGGTTTTTGGGCATATTTTGGTGGGACATAACTTGGACTACGGATCTATGTTTTGTGTCAAATCTATTTAGAAATGAAATTGGATCCGGGATGTCCATGCCGTTCGAAGAACGGGTGAAAAACGATTTAAAATGAGAAAGTTATGTCCGTTGGAAGATTGGGGTTTAAATTGGTGAATTCTGCAGCTTTTAACTTAGAAAATTTTTAGCAGAATGACCCCTTGCGCATGGGCGCACTTGGCGCGTGCGCGCCGTTCTTCCCGAAAATGCCATCCACGCGTGAGCGTGATGTGCGCGGGCGCGCCGATGGTGCTGCACCCAATGCCCAGCCATTTTCCAGAGAGTTATGCCAGAACTGTGCCAGTGTTGTGCCTGGGGCACGAGAACACCCACGCGTACGCGTGGTTGACGCTTGCGCGTCGATTGGCAAATGTTTAATCCACGCATTAGCGTGCATGACGCTTGCGCATCGATGAAGTTTTGAGGCCATTCACGCGTGCGCGTGGAGTGCGCGTACGCGTGGACCTGTTTTCATCCCAAAGTTGATTTTTGAGTTTTAAAAGCCAAATTTCATACTTCTAAGCCTCCGATCTCACCACTTATATCTTAAATCATTATGATATGCCTAGCTATGAGAGAAGGAGCTAGTGGATGTGGTAACTTGCGAGTGAAGCAAGGGAAATGAATAATCAATGAGGATCATTGATGATTATGTGAGATGTGGAGGATGGTGGTGGAAGTGCTTGTTATGCCATTGGCCGAAGGGCCGTAATTGTTTATGAATTGGCTGGTTCTGGATTGAACCGTGAGCCGGAATAGCTGTGTATGCCATGGATATTGGCTGGTTATGGATTTAACCGTGAGCCGGAATGGCTGATATGGATGTTGATCCATGGATGAGAATTCATGCATGTTTATGCTGAATTATTGATAATTGTGATTTGCACTTCCACTATCGGAGTTACGAGTTCCCTGGGTAGTAGCAGTGGCTAGCCACCACGTGCTCCAGGTTGAGACTTGATACTCTTTTGACCCTATGTCATAAGTGTGGCCGGGCACTGTGAAAGACCCGGATGAGCTCGCCCCCGTATATATTCACCAGTGAGGGTGATGGATATAGATCATGATTATGATCAAGTTTATGATGAGTATAACTCAAGTTGGGGATGCATGACAGAGGGACAGTCCAATGGTTAGCTACCAGGACTTGTCGGGTTGGCTCTATAACCGACAGATGATATCATCAGCCACTAGGGACAGGCATTCATCATATGCATACTATATGAATTGTTTGAGATTGCCTATTTGACTGCATATAACTTGCTAATTGTCTAAATGTCTTACTTGCTCCTATTTGTATATTTCTTGTTTGATATAATTGTGTTTGCTACATTATATCCTGCTGGTGGTTGGGAGGTTTGAAGGAATTGGAAAGGGAAGTATTAGTTAGACTGAAGAATCTCTAGTCAGATGCCCTTTTATGGTTTAGCTTGTTTATAAGCTTGGATATTATCTGGAGGAAGTTCCAGGATTGCCTTTGGCTTTCCTCCATTATTATGTATTATATATGTGGAAGCTGTTACCATGCTGGGGACCTTTGGTTCTCACCCATGCGGGTTTTGTGGTTTTCAGATGCAGGACGTGAGGTTTCCCGCTGAGGCATGCTGGAGACTTCTATACTTGCGAAGATCCTTTGTTCTCGGGGCTATGTTTTGGTTTATATGTTTTGCTTAGATACTTTTATCTCCATTAAATAATACAAACTGTGATGACTCCTCTTATGGGAGATTTTGGAGAATAGGTTTTATGTATTTGTGTCCCTTTGGGTTTCCTTTGGGGTTTTCCTTATTTCTATCATATGTATATCGTTATGCTCGGACCGGTTATCTTCGCAGCCGGATCTTGAGTCTTGATATTCCTGTTTTTGACATTCCTTTGTATATATATAATTCTCGCGTTGGTTATCCTTGTTCGTAACGTTATCGATCGGAGTGTTGCGCTTTCGAGTTGCGGTTTTTGTTTACCCTTTTTTTTCTACAAAGGCTCCTAGTCATAATCAATTATTCATACTACTATACGTACTAAATTTTTATTTTAGAGGTCGTAATACCTTGCCATCTCTGAATTATGACTTAAGCATAAGACTCTGCATGGTAGGGTGTTACATTTCCGAACTACCGTCTTAACACTTTTGATCTCTTAGAATCGCTCTGGTCGGTTTAGGTAGTTATATCTTATTGGATATTCGCTCCATATGGTGCCCAGGGTGATCAATCCCAAGCTTCCATGTTTACAATTTTTGCAATTTTGATTACAATTTAATGAGAACAGGCTTAATCATAACACATTTTGTTAATAACGGCCCTCGTCAAAACCCCTTGCTGTTACCTCAAACAGAAGACCAGGGAAAAGAGTGCCTCCTCTTTGATAACCAAATGAAAATACAAAAGTTCTTTGTAACGAGTATTTTAAAAGAACATGAAGCATCTAACAAAGGGATGGTAAAGTAAAGGATATCAAGAAATTGAAGTAAAAGTAAGGGTGAAGAATAACCATCAGGTCGGGAGGTCGGCCTTCAAGAGTAAAATCTCTTCAAGTTTGCCACATTCCAAGTCCCCAATACCTCTTTCCCGTCCAACCGCTCTAGCTTATAGGTGCCTTTTCCGAGAACTTCTCTTACTCTGTACGGTCCTTCCCAATTGGTTGCTAGCTTGTCTTCTCCTGGAGTCGGTGGGCCAATGTCGCTATGTCGCAACACTAGATCACGCTCTTCAAAGCTCATGTTTAGCACTTTGTGATTGTACACAAGGCTATCCTCTGTTTCAGTGCAGCTTCCAAAAAGTGAGTCATCTCCCTTGTTTCGTCAATCAAGTCTTTTTCAATTGCTTCACTACCTCCACCTACGATCAACCTTGGGCTTGGTTCCCCTATCTCCATGGGGATAACCGCATCAACTGCGTAGGTAAGCCGGAAGAGTGTTACCCCGGTGGAAGATTGCGGTGTTGTCCTATAGGACAATAAAACGGAGGCCAGCTTGTCGGCCTAAGAGCCCTTTCTTTGGTCAAGATGTTTCTTTAATTCACTGATGATAATTTTGTTTTTCGCCTTGGTTTGCCCATTAATCTGGGGGTGTTCCACTGAGAAAAACTTCTGCTTAATTCCCAATCCAGTTTAGAACTCCCCAAACTTCTTATCGGAGAATTGTGTCCCATTGTGATGCCGGGGCATCTTGGCCAGTTTCACTAGCCTTTTCTTTACAAATTTTAGGTAATTTCATGTATTTTCTTAGGTAATAAGTAAGTTTTTGGGTGAACATGCATTACATCTTGATTCAAGCAAACATTGTGAACTTTATATGTTTTCATGAGAATAATGCACAAATTAAATGCCAATTTAGATGATGAAGGATCTTGTAGTCTAGAACAAAGCTTTGATACACTTTGTTTGTTTGATTACAGGACAAATAGAGCATGGAAGAGCCACGTTAATAGCCACGTTAGTATCACTAACGTGGTCACTAACGTGGAAAGGGAGCAAGCTTGCAACGTCAGTGGTAAAGTTAATACCATTGACGCCTTCGAGTGTCATCTCAGCCTACGTTAGTTGCTATGTTAGTTGCACTAACTTAGGGACTAACGTGGAAGAAAGAAGAAGCTCTAAACGTTAGTGGTAAAGTTAACACCACTAACGTTACAAAGGCCACAAATAACCACATTAAGAGCCACGTTAATACCATTAACGTGAGCTCCAACGTGCGGCAACAAAGGATCGCCAACGTCAGTGACACTGACTTTGTCACTGACATTGGACTAGGCCAAACTTACCTACGTTAGTGGCCACGTTAATGCCACTAACGTAAGAGGTAACGTGGAGCAAGGGATATGAGAAGCCAACATCAGTGACACTGACTTTGTCACTAACGTTGGAGATGGCCACTATACCCACGTTAGTGGCCACATGATGAGTGGATAATTTACACGCTTTTTGGCATTGTTTTTAGGTAGTTTTTGGTAGGATTTAGCTACTTTTTGGTATATTTTTATTAGTTTTTAAGTAAAATTCACATTTCTGGACTTTACTATGAGTTTGTGTGTTTTTCTGTGATTTCAGGTATTTTCTGGCTGAAATTGAGGGACCTGAGCAAAAATTTGATTCAGAGGCTGAAAAAGGACTGCTGATGCTGTTGGATTCTGACCTCCATGCACTCGAAATGAAATTTTTGGAGCTACAAAAACCCAAATGGTGCGCTCTCAACTGCGTTGGAAAGTAGACATCCAGGGCTTTCCATCAATATATAATAGTTCATACTTTTCTCGAGTTTTAACGACGCAAATTGGCGTTCAAACGCCAACTTCCTGCCCTATTCTGGCGTTAAACGCCAGAAACAGGATAAAAGTTGCAGTTAAACGCCCAAATTGGCATAAAAACTGGCGTTTAACTCCATGAAAAGTCTCTACATATGAAAGCTTCAATGCTCATCCCAAGCACACACCAAGTGGGCCCAAAAGTGGATTTCTGCATCATTTACTTATTTCTGTAACCCTAGTAACTAGTTTAGTATAAATAGAACTTTTTAATAATTGTACTCAGGGCGCTCGCTTGGAACATTTTTCCTTAGGCTTGGAGGCTGGACATTCGGCCATGCCTAGACCTTGTTCTTATGTATTTTCAAACGGTGGAGTTTCTACACACCATAGATTAAGGTGTGGAGCTCTGCTGTTCCTCGAGTATTAATGCAAAGTACTATTGTTCTTCTATTCAATTCAAGCTTATTCTTATTCTAAGATATTCACTCGCACTTCAACCTGATGAATATGATGATCCGTGACACTCATTATCATTTTCACTCATGAACGTGTTCCTGACAACCACTTCTGTTCTATCTGCAATCGCTTGAGTGTATATCTCTTGGATTTCTAATCAACGATTCACATCGTTTCCCCTCTGACAATGGGGCATCTGAATCCAAGATTAGAATCTTTGTGGTATAAGCTAGAAACAATTGGCAGCATTCCTGAGATCCGGAAAGCCTTGTATGTGGTATTCCGAGTAGGATCTGGGAAGGGATGACTGTGACGAGCTTCAAACTCGCGACTGTGGGGTGCAGTGACAGTGCGCAAAAGGATCATTGGATCTTATTCTGACACGATCCAGAACCGACAGCTGATTAGCCATGCGGTATCTGTGCCTGATATTTTTCATCCGAGACGAGAAATCCGATAGTTGAATAGCCGTACAGAAATCGTGGAGGACCATTTTCACTGAGAGGACGGGAGGTAGCCATTGATGACGGTGATCCCTAACATACAACTTGCCATGGAAAGGAGTATGAATGATTGAATGAAGACAGTAGGAAAGCAGATATTCAGAAGGAATAATGCATCTCCATACGCTTATCTGAAATTCCCACCAACGATTACATAAGTATCTCTATCTTTATTTTATGTTTATTTATCTTTTAATTATCAAAACTCCATAATTAACCATTTGAATCCGCCTGACTGAGATTTACAAGATGACCATAGCTTGCTTCAAGCCGACAATCTTCGTGGGATCGACCCTTATTCACGTAAGGTATTACTTGGACGACCCAATGCACTTGCTGGTTAGTTGTGCAAAGTTGTGAAAAAGAGTTGAGATTACAATTGTGCGTACCAAGTTGTTGGCGCCATTGAGATCACAATTTCGTGCACCAAGTTTTGGCGCCGTTGCCGGGGATTGTTCGAGTTTGGACAACTGACGGTTCATCTTATTGCTCAGATTGGGTAATTTTCTTCTTGTTTCATCCTTTATTTTATTTTCAAAAAGTTTTCAAAAATCTTTCAAAAAAATTTTTCTTTGTTTTCGTTTTTCCAAACTAATTTTTGAAAAATCCAAAAAAATTTATAAAAACATAAAATAAAAAATATTTTGTGTTTCTTGTTTGAGTCTAGAGTCAATTTTTAAGTTTAGTGTCAATTGCATGTTTTAATTTTTCTAAAAATTTTCGAAAACTCATGCATTGCATTCTTCATGATCTTCAAGTTGTTCTTGACAAGTCTTCTTGTTTAATCTTCATATTTTCTTGTTTTGTGTCTTTTGTTGTTTTTCATATGCATTTTTGAATTATTAGTGTCTAAACATGAAAAATCTCTAAGTTTGGTATCTTGCATGTTTTTCTTTTCTTGAAAATCTTTCAAAAATAAATTTTTGATGTTCATCATGATCTTCAAAGTGTTCTTGGTATTCATTTTGACATTCAAAGTGTTCTTCCATGCATCATTGGTTTTGATCTAAAATTTTCATGTTTTGAGTCATTTTTGTGTTTTTCTCTCTCCTCATTAAAAATTCAAAAAATAAAAAAATATCTTTTCCTTATTTTACGCATAATTTTCGAAATCTTTGGGTTGACTTAGTCAAAATTTTTTAAAATAAGTTGTTTCTTGTTAGTCAAGTCAAGATTTCAATTTCAAAAATTTATCTTTTCAAAATCTTTTTCAAAATCAAATCTTTTTCATTTTTTTCCTTTGTTTTTCGAAAATTTTCAAAAATCTTTTTCAAAACTTTTCAAAATCTTTTTCTTATTTTTACTTCAAATTTTTCAAAATTAATACTAATAATTAATGTTTTGATTCAAAAATTTCAAGTTTGTTATTTTCTTCTTAAGAAATATTCAAACTTTAAATTTTAAAATCATATCTTTTGATTTCTTATGAGTCAAGTCATTAATTCTGATTTTAAAAATTAAATTTTTTTCAAAATAAATTTCAATCATATCTTTTCAATCATATCTTTTCAAACATATCTTTTCTAACTTCTTATCTTTCCAAAAATTGATTTTCAAATCTTTTTCAATCAACTACTTAACTTTTTGTTTGATTTTAAAATTCTTCTCTTTTTCAAAACCACCCAACTACTTTTCTCTCTATAATTTTCGAAAATCATTAACTTCTTTTTCAAAATTCTTTTTTATTAACTAATTATTTTAACTTTTAATTTTATTCCTTTTCTTAATTTTTGAACTCTTAACAAAATTTTAAAATAAAAACAAAAATATTTTCCTTTTCTTTTTAATTATTTTCAAAAGCTCTCTCTCTCATCTCTTTCTATTTATTTATTTAATCACTAACACTCTTCTCTTCTTATAATTCGAACCCTCTCTCCCTCTCTGTGTTCGAATTCTTCATCTCTTCTCTCTACATCATTCTTCTATTTTTTTCTTCTTCTACTCACATAAAGGAATCTCTATAGTGTGACATAGAGGATTCCTCTTCTTTTCTGTCCTCTTCTTTTTCATATGAGTAGGAGCAAGGACAAGGACATTCTTGTTGAAGCAGATCCTGAACCTGAAAGGACTCTGAAGAAGAAGCTAAGAGAAGCTAAAGCACAACAATCCAGAGAAAACCTTACAGAAAATCTCGAAAAAGAAGTAATGGTCGAACCCAACAACAATGCAAGGAAGATGCTTGGTCACTTCACTGCACCAAATTCCAACTTCCATGGAAGAAGCATCTCAATCCCTGCCATTGGAGCAAATAATTTTGAGCTAAAGCCTCAATTAGTTTCTCTGATGCAACAGAATTGCAAGTTTTATGGACTTCCATCAGAAGATCCTTTTCAGTTCTTAACTGAATTCTTGCAGATCTGTGATACTGTTAAGACCAATAGAGTTGATCCCGAGGTCTATAGGCTTATGCTTTTCCCTTTTGCTGTAAGAGACAGAGCTAGAACATGATTGGACTTTCAACTAGGGGTGGGCAAAAAAATCCAAATTTTGGATTTTAAACCAAATCCAAACCAAACCATTTTAAAAAAACCAATTTTAAACAAAAAAAAATCCAAACCAGATTATATTTATTTTATAATTTGGTTTTTGATCCAATCCATTTAAATGATTTTAAATCCGGATCTGGATCCAGATCCAAATCTCAAAAAAAACCCTAATTATGGATTTTTGATTCGGTGAACTTAACTCGCACAAATTCTAAAATCCAGTTCCTTTTCTCCTTCGCCTCTTCTCCTTCGATCGGGTAGTCTCTGCCACAAAGAATGTCCCTACTGCAGCTGACACCATCGCCGACGCCGACGACCACTGGCTCATCGCAGTGCTAAAGATAAGAGTTCTAAAACGCATTGTTCCGACTATGGTGAGTTGTTTACCAAAGAACGTGATCGGCGACGGTGGCAGCAGAAGATTGAACCATCTAGAAGTGGCGGAAGAAGAACGCATACGGTGTTCGAGGAGGTGGCAATAGAACTTTCTAGTTAGTTTGTGGAACGAGAAGAGGAAAAGGTAAGGGCGAGAGAGTGTTTTCTTGCATTGTTGAAACGAAGGGTTAGTTATGGCAATAGAACTTAATCTTGCATTGTTCCAATAGAAGCTCAATCATATGATATATAAACTGAAATTATGAAGCTGTATTGGTTGAGTTTGATATATATTAGTTTGATTTATGCTTGATTATTTTGTGGCAAATGTTTAATTGATCTTCTGAATATGTGATTTTATATTGTGATGATTGAATGCTAATCAAACACTTGGGGCTGAGATTAAATGATGAAAAGTGATAAGAGAACCAAGGATATGAAAGATTAAGCTTAAGGATAGTTGAGAATCAATAAAATACACCAAAGTTGTTTCTGCAGAATTAGGCAGTAAAAACCGAAAATTGTTAGATAAATTATGTTAATTATTTGAATATATTTTTTCTTGAAACTTGAAGGTTTTTATGTGTTTGATGGAAATTGTTAAACGCATTATAAATAGTTGATTCAATCATATATGTGTTCAAATGTATCCTTTTTTTATAGCATACATAAAGTGTATGTTCACACTAGCATAGATGAAAATCTTTCTTGTGTTTAAGTAAATGATTAAGATGTGAAATTTAAGATTACCTGGCAACTCCCAAGGATCAAACTTGTATAAATCAATCACAGGGATAACTTCAAGTTCAATTTCAAGCTCCTCAACTTTTCTTTTCAGGTAGTATCCATAATAAAGATGAACCAAATTAAGATGAATTAAGATGAACTTTGGCTAAGAAATTGATTGTGACTATGCCTCTACGCATTAAAGTTTATCAGCTGCATTTTCTTTATCAATGCATTTTAGTTACTAAGAATATTAAGCATTTCTATTTCAGTTTTTCCAATGAATTGAAATAATGCCAAATGCCATCATCTGTAAAACACTAAATCATTTCATGTCTTGTGAGAATCCAATGATCTACCAATTTTATTTTTTGCCTTTGTTTTGTGGACAAACGGATTTCATTAATAAAATATATGGATATTGGATAATGACATTATAGAAATAGAGTATGAATGAGGTAACATATTCCTTCTTCCTCTGTGTCTTATCTTTAGGCCTTGAGATCGAATATTGTCCTTGCTAGTTTATACCATGTTTTGCTTTTGTTTTTTCTGGACTATTAGATTGAAGCAATGCACATTTATAGTGAAGGATGCTGAATTTATGCTGACTATAACTTATTTTTTCATGTTAATGATAATAGAAACAGAGGGCTAATTGAATCTGTTAGTTCATATCATAGTAATTTTTAAATGGATGTGGATTGTAACTTCCATGCTAAAGATAAGTATTGCATAACTAGAGAAACTTATGAATAATGTTCAAGGTTGTGTTTAGATATTAGATAATGATGCCTGAAATGTTGAATGCACCATAGAAGTTTAGATGAAACCAATGTTTTTAGTATAAAATTTCAGTAGTATAGTTTCAGCTGTAGCTGTCGAAGAAAAAATGTTTGAAAGAATATCTATTTCCATAAGCTTGGTTGCCTCATTTTGACCTGTTGTCCACAATTAGAATGAAGATCATTATTCCATAATTTCACAAAAAATTCCAGGGTGTGTTGATTATCTGATTCCAGATAAATAAAATTTCTTAAATAAAATTGAAAGCCCCAGAAGTTAAGATGAACCAAATTAAATAGTAATATAGTTACTTTGAAAGCCCCAGGAATAGGGTACCTAAATGGAGGCAATAGAAACATAGAGGATTTAGTTGAATCCTATAAAATTTCAGATTGATCAAATCTAAATTAGATAGTAATATTATATTTGATACTTTGTGGTTGTTGTTTTAGAGAGATTTTTTGGTGGTATTCTTTTGATATTTTGAGAATGATTAAATGTTATATAGATTAGCTATTGTCATTAGATTTATTAGCTATTGTCATTAGATTTATAAAGAACCAAATTCTAGTTGTAATGAACCTATACACTTTAAAATTACTTTAGTATTAATTTTACTTTTTAACAAATTATGGTTTGAAAATTGACTTTCTAAAAATTGATTTTTAGAAGTGAATTTTTTGTTAAGATATCTGGTTTGAAAATTGGATTTTTAAAAACTAGTTTTAAAATTGAATTTTTTGTTGAAGAAACTGGTTTTAAAACTGGATTTTCAAAAATTGGTTTTAAAACTGGATTTTTAGCTAAAAAATTGGTTTTAAAAATGGATTTTATAAAAAAAACCGATTTTAGATTTGGATTAAAAAAAACAGATTTAAAACCGGTTTGTAAGTAAAACTGAATTTAAAATCGGTTTATAAGTAAAACCGGATTTAAATTTTAAAACCGGTTTAAAATCGGTTTTTATTTTTTCAAACCGGTTTAGAACCAATTTTTCTCTTCAATCCAGTTCTGGTTTGGTTTCATGAACCATAAAACTGGTTTTGAAGTGGATCCAGTTTGGATTTATAAAAATCTAAACCATGCCCACCCCTACTCTCAACCTAGAGATAGTCTGAACTCTTGGGATAAGCTGGTCATGGCTTTCTTAGCCAAATTCTTTCCTCCTCAAAAGCTGAGCAAGCTAAGAGTGGATGTTCAAACCTTCAGGCAGAAAGAAGGTGAATCCCTCTATGAAGCTTGGGAAAGATACAAGCAACTGACTAAAAAGTGTCCTTCTAACATGCTCTCAGAATGGACTGATGAGCGGATAATTTATACGCTTTTTGGCATTCTTTTTACATAGTTTTTACATAATTTCTGGACTTTACTATGAGTTTGTGTGTTTTTCTGTGATTTCAAGTATTTTCTAGCTGAAATTTAGGGAGCTGAGCAAAAATCTGATTCAGAGGCTGAAAAGGGACTGCAGATGTTGTTAGATTGTGACCTCCCTGCACTCGAAATGGATTTTCTGGAGCTTCAAAAGCCCAATTGGCGCGCTCTTAATTGCGTTGGAAAGTCGACATCTTGGGCTTTCCAGCAATATATAATAGTTTATACTTTACTCGAGTTTTGATGACGCAAACTGGCGTTTAATGCCAACTTTCTACCCTATTCTGGCGTTAAACGCCAGAACTGGCATAAAAGCTAGAGTTAAACGCCCAAACCGGCACAAAAGCTGGAGTTAAACGCCAGGAATATCCTATGCACGTGAAAGCTTAATTGCTCAGCCCAAACACCACCAAGTGGGCCCCGGAAGCAGATTTCTGCACTATTTATCTTAGCTTACTCATTTTCTGTAAACCTAGGTTACTAGTTGAGTATAAAAACTACTTTTAGATATTCATTCAGTACCTCATGACATTTTACATCTGAATTTGTATCTTTGACGGCATGAGTCTCTAAACCCCATGGTTGGGGGTGAGGAGCTCTGCTGTGTCTCGATGAATTAATGCAATTACTTATGTTTTCTATTCAATCACGCTTGTTTTGTTTCTAAGATATTCATTCGCACTTCAACATGATGAATGTGATGATCTGTGACACTCATTACCATTCTCCACTTATGAAAGCGTGCCTGACAACCACCTCCGTTCTATCTTAGATTGAGTGTGTATCTCTTAGGTTCCTAGTTCACGAGTTTGATTGCTTCTCCTGACAACAGAGTGTTCAAATCCGTGAAACCAGAGTCTTCGTGGTATAAGCTAGAATCAATTGGCGGCACTTTTGAGATCCGGAAAGTCTAAACCTTGTCTGTGGTATTCTGAGTAGGATCTAGGAAGAGGTGACTGTGACGAGCTTCAAACTCACAAATGCAGGGCGCAGTGACAGTGTGCAAAAGGATCAATGGATTCTACTCCAGCATGAGTGAGAACCGACAGATGATCAGCCATGCGGGAAATCGTAGAGGATCTTTTTCACTGAGAGGATGGATGGTAGCCATTGACAATGGTAATCCACCAACATACAGCTTGCTATGGAAGGAACCTTGCATGCGTGAAGAAGACAACAGTAGGAAAGCAGAGGTTCAGAAGACAAAGCATCTCCAAAACCTCAACTTGTTCCTCATTACTGAATCACAAGTACTTTTTATTACATGTTATTTACTCTCCATAAACAAAATCATTTTTATCATTAATCTCCTGACTAAGAGTTACAAGATAACCATAGCTTGCTTCAAGCTAAAAATCTCCGTGGGATCAACCCTTACTCATGTAAGGTATTACTTGGGCGACCCAGTGCACTTGCTGGTCAGCTGCACGAAGTTGTGTATCACAATTTCGTGTACCAAGTTTTTGGCGCCGTTTTTGGGGATTGTTCGAGTTTGGACAACTGACGGTCTATCTTGTTATTTAGATTAGGAAAATTTTATCTTTTTGGTTTAGAGTCACTAGGATTGCATCTTATATTATTCCTTTCAAAAATCTTTCAAAAATATTATTTTAAGTTTTTGGTGTCAATTGCATGTTTTTAATTTCCTTCATAATTTTCGAATTGCATGGTCTTATTTTTTTTCTTCATAATTTTCATTACTTGTTCTTGTTTATTTTTCTTGTTTGATCTTTAGTTTTTCTTGTTTTGTGTCTTTCCTTGTTTTTCTTGTGATTTTCGAAAAGTTTAAAAAGATTTTTCAAGAAAATACTTTTTCTTTCATAACTCAGTTGGTTAGAGCATTGGCTTATGTTTTTGGTATCTTCTTTTCAGAAATAATTTTTCTTTGATTAAATCTTGTGTCAAATTTTAAGTTCGGTGTTCTCTTGTTAATTTTTCTTTAGTGTTTGAAAATTTTGTTTTGGTTTTCTAAAAATTTTAAGTTTGGTGTTCTTTCTTTATGTTCTTGAGTTCTTTGAGTCTTTGAATTTTGTTCTTGTTGTTCTTGTAAATCTTCAAAGTGTTCTTGAGTCTTCCTTGTGTTTTGATCTAAGTTTGGTGTTTCTTGGTGTTTTCCCTCCAAATTTTCGAAAACAACAAGTATTAGATCTAAAAATTTTAAGTCTTGTGTCTTTTGTGTGTTTTTCTCTTTCATCATAAAATTCAAAAAAAATAATAATAATAAAATAAAAAATATCTTCCCTAACTAATTTTAAGGAAAAATTTTGAAAATTTTAATAAAAATTTCAGATTTTAATTTCAAAATTTTATCTTATTGGTGTACGAAATAGTGATCTCAATGGCGCCAACAACTTGGTACGCACAATTGTAATATCACTCTTTTTCACAAGTGAGGTCATCTTATCTTCAAGGGAACTACCCTTCTCTCTGTAGGCTTGTGCTGCCTTAGAATTTGGGGCGTGATCCTCTATTTGGGCCATTTTTGGGCTTTCCTAGGGATTTGGCCGAGCTCTTTGAGAAGAGGTCGGATTGTCCTGACCTGAAGAGGTCGGTCGACTTGTCAGTAGAACATCCTGGGTCGGACACCTCGACCCAGGGTATGAACAGTGCCCCTGCTCAAGCTCGGCTTTCTGTTTAGAGGTCGAGTCTTCAGTTTTAGGACTTCGATCCTTTTATGGTGAAGCCGAACTCAAGTATTTCGTCGATTTTGCTGCAGCTTTTGAACGTGAAGCATTTCTCCTTCGCTTTTAGAGGCACGCACTTTTAACCCTTTTTGTCTTGGGAATGTGCGAGGGTTTAATACCCTCATTAATTGGTTTTTAATGCCCCGTTTCTCTTGCTTCTTTTATTTTGAACTTTACACATAGAAACGATTTTTTCTCTTCTCTGTAACTTCCCCTTTTCTTTCTCACTTTTCTATTTTCACCTGTCATCTACATTTTTGCGTTTCTTTTTGTGACGTTGTTTGGTGATCGTATGAGCTTTCTCTGCTTTCGACTATAATTCCTGATCTCTTCGTCCTCAACTTCCTTCCGTACTCTTCTCTTTTTTCAGGTTGGTTCATCTTTTCTTCTTTATTTGCATTGTTCTATTTTCTGGTAAAGTAGGGATTTTACTTGAGTGTATGTTTGGAAAGCTTGAACCTTTTGGCATTTCTATTCTTTTTGTCACTGTGATTTCTGGTTTCTCTTTTCTGACATTTCCTTGATGGTTAAAGCTTCTAGGGTTTTGCATGTTTGTTGCCTGTTTCTGTATAAATGGATTGTTTGATTTTGATGAAAGATTGCGTCTTTGACAATTTTCTGCTTGGCATGTTCTTGCTGTTTGGTAGTTCCCTTTGCTGATAAACTGAAACCGTAATTTGAGAGGTGGCTATTTTGATGAATTTATTCGGTTTGTGGCCCTTCAGAGTGACATTTTTGTTGAAATAAAGACTTTATCTTTCTGTTAGGAAGTGTAGAGATGTAGGTTTGTAGATTTTCCTAAGTCCTTGTTTCACACTTGCCTCCAAAGGATGCCCTTGGATATTTAACGTGGGTCTGGGGTCTCCTTTTGTTGCTTTGTCTGGCTTCTTGATACCTATATGCTTTAGTTTCGAGTTATCTCCATTTATGCCTGAGTTTTTTGATTAGTGTGCTGAGATATTTTTGAGTAATCCAATCTTCTTTTCTTCTTATAGGACTAGTTGACCTCATGTCTTCTCGCAAAAATATTGTTGAGACATCTTCCCAAGTTCCTGAGGACATGGCTGATTGGGTGGATTGTATGGTTCTTTTGTGTGTCTCATTGGTTGATTCAGAGTTTTGTTAGCAACTTAGGTAATTTGATAGGATTTGTGGCAACTGTAGTGATCAGAAGAATTATGAGCTCGTATCTCTAACTTCTGAGGAAAGGGTCTGTTTTTCTACCCGAATTGCTGGAGAGCGCCCCTTTTTCTATGCCTACGACTTCTTTTTTAGTCAAATGAATATTACTCTTCCTTTTACCCCTTTTGAGACCAACCTGTTATGGTCCTGTAATGTAGCTCCATCCCAACTTCACCCCAATTCCTGGGGTTTTATAAAAATCTTTCAGTTGCTGTGTCGTGAGTTCGGTATCCCTGCTCCACAATCCCTCTTCTTTTATCTTTTTGTTTTGACAAAGCCTAGGGTGGTTAAGAAGAAGGCCGCTTGGATTTCTTTCCAAGCCTCCCAGGGGAAAAAGGTTTTCTCCATGTTCAATGAATCTTTTCGTGACCTCAAAAACTACTTTTTTAGGGTCCGAGCTGTTGAGGGAGCTCAGCCCTTCTTTCTGGATGAAAATGATGAGCCCACCTTTCCCTTGGAATGGAAAAAGAATGTAATGGTTTCTAGATATGCATGGGAGATGTTAGATGAGGCTGAGCAAGCTTTTGTGACTGTGCTGGAAGAAAATTGAGGTCAGCCCGCTGGTGCGCGAAATTGAGAACAATACTTTTTCACAACTCTCATAATCCCCGGTAATGGCTCCAAAAACGTGGTAGCTCAATACCATGGCATTACACAACTTCGCACAACTAACCAGCAAGTGCACTGGGTCGTCCAAGTAATAAACCTTACGTGAGTAAGGGTCGATCCCACGGAGATTGTTAGTATTGAAGCAAGCTATGGTCATCTTGTAAATCTTAGTCAGGCAAACTCAAATGTATATGGTGATGAACGAAAATAACACAAAGATAAAGATAGAGATACTTATGTAATTCATTGGTAGGAACTTCAGATAAGCGCATGAAGATGCCTTCCCTTCCGTCTCTCTGCTTTCCTACTGCCTTCATCCAATCCTTCTTACTCCTTTCCATGGCAAGCTTAAGCAAGGGTTTCACCGTTGTCAGTGGCTACCTCCCATCCTCTCAGTGAAAGCGATTGCATATGCTCTGTCACAGCATAGCGGAATTCATCTGTCGGTTCTCAATCAGGCCGGAATAGAATCCAGTGATTCTTTTGCGTCTGTCACTAACGCCCCGCCCTCAGGAGTTTGAAGCACGTCACAGTCATTCAGTCATTGAATCCTACTCAGAATACCACAGACAAGGTTAGACCTTCCGGATTCTCTTGAATGCTGCCATCAGTTCTCGCCTATACCACGAAGACTCTGATCTCACGGAATGGTTGGCTCGTTTGTCAGACGAGCACTCGGTTGTCAGGCGATCAACCATGCATCGTGCAATCAGGAATCCAAGAGATATTCACTAGAGCCTTGGTTGCTTGTAGAACAAGAGTGGTTGTCAGTCACCTTGTTCATGGGTGAGAATGATGATGAGTGTCACAGATCATCACATTCATCAAGTTGAAGAACAAGTGATATCTTGGAACAAGAACAAGTGGAATTGAATAGAAGAACAATAGTAATTGCATTAATACTCGAGGTACAGCAGAGCTCCACACCTTAATCTATGGTGTGTAGAAACTCCACCGTTGAAAATACATAAGCATAAGGTCTAGGCATGGCCGAATGGCCAGCCTCCCAATGATCTAAGATAGCATAAAAATGAAGATAGCTACCAAAGTCTTCTAATACAATAGCAAAAGGTCCTACTTATAAGAACTAGTAGCCTAAGGTGTACAGAAATGAGTAAATGACATAAAAATCCACTTCCGGGCCCACTTGGTGTGTGCTTGGGCTGAGCATTGAAGCATTTTTCGTGCAGGGACTCTTCTTGGAGTTAAACGCCAGCTTTCATGCCAGTTTGGGCGTTTAACTCCCATTTGGGTGCCAGTTCCAGCGTTTAACGCTGGGATTTCTTGAGGTGACTTTGAACGCCGATTTGGGCCATCAAATCTTGGGCAAAGTATGGACTATCATATATTGCTGGAAAGCCCAGGATGTCTACTTTCCAACGCCGTTGAGAGCGCGCCAATTGGGCTTCTGTAGCTCCAAAAAATCCACTTCGAGTGCAGGGAGGTCAGAATCCAACAGCATCTGCAGTCCTTTTTGGCCTCTGAATCAGATTTTTGCTCAGGTCCCTCAATTTCAGCCAGAAAATACCTGAAATCACAGAAAAACACACAAACTCATAGTAAAGTCCAGAAAAGTGAATTTTAACTAAAAACTAATAAAAATATACTAAAAACTAACTAGATCATATCAAAAACATACTAAAAACAATGCCAAAAAGTATACAAATTATCCGCTCATCACCCGCCCATCTCGATACAAAGAAATTTTTAGCGAACTCCTCTCTCCTCCGAGCTAAGCTGGGTAGTCGTCAATTCTTCTTTTTGATTTTGCTTATTTTGTCGAGTTTTGTCTCTTATAAGATCTTTTTCTGACTCGTAGCTTGGTTTCCTGCTGTGATGTTTGTTTGCAGAGATGATTAAAAACAACGAATCCATGAAGGCCTTTAAAAGGGCGAGGAAGGCTACTGTAGCTTAGAGTACCTCGGCCAAGGCGGCCGGGGAGGGGCCTTCTTAGGTTTCGTCGAAGCCTTTAGTTACGAGTTCTCTTGGGCCGAGGAGGATTATCCATACTCCTCAAGTTCGTTTGGTTGATCCTTCATAGACTTCTGCTGCTACCTCTTCTCCTATCGGGGTTCCTCCTCCAAAAAGACCTCGGACTGTCAAGCCTTTTAGTCTAGATGCTCCTGACTTTGATGCTGTCGGGTTTGTTGATCAACAAATTGCTCCTTATGGTGTCATGCCTACTGATGATGTATCCATTCTTCATCATTTGGATTTTATCACTCGGAGTGGCATTAAACTAGCACACATGGGAGCAGCTTTATACCAGACCGCTCAAGATCTTCCAATCCATGCTACAAGGGCCTTTATGGAGGAGGCGAAATCAGAGTTTGACCAGATTAAGGGTTTGAAAGAGGAGCTTGAGGTGAAAGTGACCAAGCTGGAGAAGGAGTTAGAGGGGGAAAAGACTCGGGCTATTGGTCTGACGGCCGCTGTGCAATTAGCTGAGGACACGGCGTTAAAACATAAAGATAGCTATGTTACCACCTATAGAGAGATGACGGATCTCAGGAACAACTTGGAATCTGTCCGGGCCGATTATACCGAACTTCAAGGTCACCTTGTAAGCAGCGTTACTGCTGCTTATGAGAATCTGAAGGAGCAAGTTTGAGTTCTTACGCCAGAGCTTGACCTTTCCCTTTTTAGCCTGGACCACATTGTTAGGGATGGTAAGATTGTTCCTAATGACCCTGATGATGATGATGATCGTCCTTCGATGCCAGCCACCAAAGCCTCTATTGTGCCGACCTCTTTGACTCATACTGCTGAGGTCGGTCGCCCTGAGCCAGAACCTGATTGTCACATCTTAAATCGGGATGATAGGACAGTGGATGTGGTGCCTCTTCAGACTCGTCCTCCTTCACCCCGCGCTGATGATGCCGAGAAGCCTTCGAATGTTAACTGAATTTTCCAATTGCTTGTGTAGATAGCCCGGCTTGTGGGCTTTTAAAACTCTTTGTTTTGTAAATGATGTTTGCTGACTGTTGACACTCTTTTAGTTGCTTGTTTAGCAACTTCCTTTTGAAAAACAAAGTAGTTTCCGAGCTTTTGGGGATGATTTTGGTGGCCTCTGAAGCTTGCTATTATCGTAACTAGTAGTTTTTATATCATGCCTGCTTGCACTCGTCTTGGTACCTTTTTGGGTTTTAGGAGTGTTGGAACTTTTCGTTGTCTGACCTCTTTAGAGCAACTTTGTTTTGTTTGGACTTTGTTCAGGTCTTTATTAGGAATTACTTTGTATAACGCTGAGGTCGCCGATTTCGTTATGTCGATTTTGTCCAAGTTGTTGTTAGTAACCCTCTTTTTGGACCTTGTTTAGGTATCTTTCAGGGATTACTTTTGTAGCTTTATGTTTTGGGCTGACTTCGTCATGTCGGTTTTTTCTAAGTTATTTTGTAATCCTCTTTCTTGGACCTTGTTCAGGTCTCCTTCAGGGATTACTTTTATAACTTTTATGTTTTGGGACGACTTTATCACGTCGGGCCCTTCTAAGTTATTTTTGTAATCCTCTTTCTTGGACCTTTTTCAGGTCTCTTTCAGGGATTACTGGCGCACGAAAATTACACTCACACTATGCAATTCCCACGAAGATTGTTGGCTTGAAGCAAGCTATGGTTATCTTATTATTCTTAGTCAGGATACCAATAGGGTTCATTAGTTTCAATTGTAAAAAGTGAAAGAGTATGAAACGAGTAATTGTTACGCAGTAATGGAGAATGTGTTGGAGTTTTGGAGATGCGTTGTCTTCTGAATCTCTACTTTCCCCCTGTCTTCTTCTTCATGCACGCAAGGTTCCTTCTATGGCAAGCTGTGTGTTGGTAGATCACCGTTGTCAATGGCTACCATCCGTCCTCTCAGTGAAAATGGTCCAAATGCGCTGTCACCGTACGGCTGATCATCTGTCGGTTCTCGATCATGTCGGAATAGGAACCATTGATCCTTTTGCGTCTGTCACTACACCCAGAAAAGGTTTAGACTTTCCAGATTCTCAAGGATGTTGCCAATGGATTCTAGCTTATACCACGAAGACTCTGACTAAGGAATCCAAGAGATACTCATTCAGTCTAATATAGAATAGAGGTGGTTGTCAGGCACACGTTCATAGGTTGAGAATGGTGATGAGTGTCACGGATCATCACTTTCTTCATATTGAACTACGAATGAACATCTTAGATAGAAACAAGCGTGTTTGAATAGAAAACAGAAATAATTGCATTAATTCATCGAGATGCTGCAGAGCTCCTCACCCCTAACAATGGAGTTTAGAGACTCATGCCGTCAAAGAGTCCAAAGTTCAGATCTAAAATGTCATGAGGTACAAAATAAGTCTCTAAAAGTTGTTTAAATACTAAACTAGTAACCTAGGTTTACAGAAAATGAGTAAACTAAGATGGATAGTGCAGAAATCCACTTCTGAGGCACACTTGGTATGTGCTGGGGCTAAGACTTGAGCTTCTCACGTGCTTGGGCTATTTCTGGAGTTAAACGTCAGGTTGTAACCTGTTTCTGGCGTTTAACTCCAACTTGCAACCTGTTTCTGGCATTCAAAGCCAGAATGCAACATAGAACTGGCGTTAAACGCCAGTTTACGTCGTTTATCTTCAAGAAAAGTATGGACTATTATATATTGCTGGAAAGCCCTAGATGTCTACTTTCCAACCAAATTGAGAGCGCGCCAATTGGACTCCTGCAGCTCCAAAACATCCATTCAAAGTGAAGAGAGGTCAGAATCCAACAACATCAGCAGTCCTTTTTCAGCCTGAATCAGATTTTTGCTCAGCTCCCTCAATTTCAGCCAGAAAATACATGAAATCACAGAAAAACACACAAACCCATAGTAAAGTCCAGAAATATGAATTTTTCCTAAAAACTAATAAAAAATATACTAAAAACTAACTAAAACATACAAAAAACTATATGAAATTACCCCCAAAAAGCGTATAAAATATCCGCTCATCACAACACCAAACTTAAACTGTTGCTTGTCCCCAAGTAGCTAGATAAATAAAATAGGATAAAAAGAAATCAAGAAGCAATAATATCTCAGAGTTTTAAGTGAAGCTCAGATTCTAATTAGATGAGTGGGACTAGTAGCTTTTTGCTTCTGAACAGTTTTGGCATCTCACTTTATCCTTTGAATTTCAGAATGATTGGCATCCATAGGAACTCAGAATTTAGATAGTATTATTGATTCTCCTAGTTTAGTATGTTGATTCTTGAACACAGCTACTTTATGAGTCTTGGCCGTGGCCCTAAGCACTTTGTTTTTTCAGTATTACCACCGGATACATAAATGCCACAGACACATAACTGGGTGAATCTTTACAGATTGTGACTTAGCTTTGCTAAAGTCCCCAATTAGAGGTGTCCATGGTTCTTAAGCACACTCTTTTACTTTGGATCACGACTTTAACCACTTAGTCTTAAGCTTTTCACTTGGACCTGCATGCCACAAGCACATGGTTAGGGACAGCTTGATTTAGCCGCTTAGGCCTGGATTTTATTTCCTTGGGCCCTCCTATCCATTGATGCTCAAAGCCTTGGATCCTTTTTGCCCTTGCTTTTTGGTTTTAAGGGCTATTGGCTTTTTCTACTGCTCTTTCTTCTTTTTTTTTCACTACTTTTTCTTGCTTCAAGAATCAATTTCATGATTTTTCAAATCATCAATAACATTTCTCTTGTTCATCATTCTTTCAGGAGCCAAAAAATTTTTTTAACATTCATAAAATTCAATATAAAAAATATGCACTGTTCAGTCATTCATTCAGAAGATAAAAAGTATTGCCACCACATTTAAATAATTAGAATTTTCCTTATTAAAAACTCGAAAAAATATTGCCTCTTTATTCTAAAAATCTACTATTTATTCATGTTTGATGATGATGAGAAAAATAATTTATAGATTAATTGGAGATAAAATCAAAAAAGAGATACTAATTACTACTACTCATATATAACTTCAAAGGTAAATTCCTAATAAGAACAATTATCACCTAGTTAAGGCAAAGATTAGGACTCAACAACCTTTACTTTGGGAGGTGGATGCTCCTTTAGTCTGTGGGGTGCTTGGCCCTTCAAGAGATAGCTTCTGACGCTTCAGTTGCTTTAGTTCACGCCCTTGCTCTTCTTGTTCCCTAAGCAATTTGCAAAGCATGCTATTTTGATTTTTCTGTTCTTCCTTTAGTTGGTCCATGGCTTCTTGCAACTTGGTAACAGATGCTTCAAGACACTCCTAGTATTCAATTTGAGGGATTTCTGGGAGGAACTCCTGTGCTTTCCTCTTGATGGGGTCATCCTGCACTTGTTGTCTTTCCATTAACTTTTTGTAGTAATGGTCTGAATGTTCTTTGGTTAAGAACTTCCCTTGATTCCAAAGTGGTTTTGGAATATTCCCTTTCTTGCCTCTTGGAGTGGTTTGTTTTCCTTTAGGAGCCATGATCTTAGTGGGTATTGGCTTAGTGATCACGGATAAACACACCAAACTTAGAGGTTTTTCTTGTCCTCAAGCGAAAGAAAGGAAAGGAGAGGGAGAGAAGGAGAGCCAAGTTCGAATTGTGGAGGAGAGGAGGGAGGCCAAATGTAGATTTAAAGGGGAGGGGTGGGTTTTCGAAAATTTTGAAAAAGATAAGATAGAAGATATGATTTGTAAAAGATAAGTATGATAGGAAAAAGATGTAATTTAAAATTGAAAAGTTATGAAAGATATTTGAAAAAGATAAATCTGAATTTTGAAAAGAAGATATGATGAGTTTAAAAAGATTTGAGAAGAATTTAAAAAGATAATTGAGTTTTGAAAAAGATTTGAAAAGAAGTTGGAGAGGGTTTGAAAAGGATTTGTGTTTAAGAATTAAGATATATTTGATATCTTTGAAAAAGGATTTGAAAAATTAGGATTTGTATGTGTTTATGCAAGAAATTATGGATGGAAACATGAAAATTTGAAAAAAAATCAAGTTGGGAACAAAAACTTCCTCCCCTCTACAATCCTGGCGTTAAACGCCCAACTGCTGCATGTTTTGGGCGTTTAACGCCCAATTGGTGCTTGGTCTGGGCGTTTAACGCCCAACTGTTGCTTCTGGCTGGCGTTAAATGCCAGAAACTCTCTTATCACTAGGCATTTTTTTAAACGCACAGGACGCTGTAAATATGGTATTAAACGCCCAGAAGATGCTTCTTTCTAGTGTTTAACGCCCAGATGGCTATCTCTACTAGCGTTAAACGCCCAGTAGATGCTTCTGTTGGGCGTTTAACACCTAAAACAGCTCTTACTGGCGTTTTCACACCAGTGAGCTTCTTTTTTTTGCTGTTTTATCCTCTGAATCCTTTTATAACTCTGTGAACTCATGCAATTGCTATTTTACCTTAAAGATAATTTATATGAACTTGTAAAATTCAATTAATTAACAAATAAGCTTTGTTAATGGTTGGGTTGCCTCCCAGCAAGCGCTTCTTTATTGTCTTTAGCTGGACTATTACTGAACTTTAATCAAGTCTCAGTTTTGAGCATTCTTGCTCAAAATTGCTTTCAAGATAATGTTTGACTCTCTGTCCATTAACAATGAACTTTTTGTTAGAATCATTATCCTAAAGCTCTACGTATCCATATGGTGACACACTTGTAATCACATATGGTCCTCTCCACCGAGATATCAATTTCCCAGAGAATAATCTGAGCCTAGAATTAAACAGCAGAACTTTCTACCCTGGCTCAGACTCTGGATGATAGCTTCTTATCATGCCATCTTTTTACTTTCTCTTTGTAAATTTTTGCATTTTCGAAAGCATTGAGTCTGAATTCCTCTAGCTCAGTTAACTGGAGCAGTCATTTTTCTCAACCTAACTTGGCATCAAGGTTTAGGAATCTGGTTGCCCAGTAGGCCATATGTTTCAGTTCCACTGGCAAGTGACAGGCTTTTTCATACACAAGCTGGTATGGAGAGGTCCCTATAGGAGTCTTGAATGCTGTTCTATATGCACACAGAGCATCATCCAAGCTTCTTGCCCAATCCCTTCTACGATTATTCATAGTCCGTTCTAGGATTCTTTTAAGTTCTCTATTAGAGACTTCAGCTTGCCTATTTGTCTGTGGATGATATGGAGTTGCCACCCTGTGGCTGACTCCATATCAAACCATAGCGAAGTAAAGCTATTTATTGCAAAAATGAGCGCCCCCACCACTGATTAGTACTCTAGGGACACTAAATCTGCTGAAGATATGTTTCTAGAGAAATTTCAACACTGTCTTAGTATCATTAGTGGGTGTTGTAATAGCCTCCACCCATTTGGATACATAATCCACTACCACCAGAATATAAGTGTTTGAGTATGATGGTGGGAAAGGCCCCATGAAGTCAATACCCCATACATCAAACAACTCAATCTCCAAGATCCCTTGTTGAGGCATGGCATAACCATGAGGCAGATTGCCAGATCTTTGGCAACTATCACAATTACGTACAAACTCTCAGGAGTCTTTATAGAGAGTAGGCCAGTAGAAGCCACTTTGGAGGATTCTCGTAGCTGTTCGCTCACTTCCAAAATGTCCTCTATACTGTGATCCATGGCAATGCCAAAGGTTTTGTGCTTCCTCTTTAGGCACACATCTACGGATTACTCCGTCTGTACATCTCTTGAAGAGATATGGTTCATCCCAAAGATAGTACTTTGCATCTGTGATCAATTTCTTTGATTGCTGCCTACTATTCTCTTTGGGTATGAATCTTACTGCCTTGTAGTTTACAATGTCTGCAAACCATGACACTTCCTGGATGCCAAAGAGTTGCTCATCTGGAAAATTTTCAGAGATCTCAGTAAGAGGGAGAGACGCCCCTTCTACTGGTTCTATTCGGGACAGATGATCTGTTACTTGGTTCTCTATCCCTTTTCTGTCTCTTATTTCTATATCAAACTCTTGCAGAAGCAAGACCCATCTGATGAGTCTGGGTTTTAAATCCTGCTTTGTGAGTAGATATTTAAGAGCAACATGGTCAGTGTACACAATCACTTTTGATCCTACTAAATAAGATCTGAACTTGTCAATGGCATAAACCACTGCAAGTAACTCTTTTTCTATGGTTGTGTAGTTCTTCTGTGCATCATTTAAAACACGACTGGCATAATAAATGATGTGCAGAATCTTGTTATGCCTTTGTCCCAGCACTGCACAAATGGCATGGTCACTGGCATCATACATTAGTTCAAATGGTAATGTCTAGTTTGGTGTAGAGATGACTGGTGTTGTGACCAGCTTAGCTTTCAGAGTCTCAAACGCCTGTAGAAACTCCTTATCAAAGATAAACAGCGTGTCAGCAGCTAGCAGATTACTCAGAGGTTTAGCGATTTTTGAAAAATCTTTTATAAACCTCCTATAGAATCCTGCATGCCCCAGAAAGCTTCTGATTGCCTTAACATTGGCAGGTGGTGGTAATTTCTCAATTACCTCTACCTTAGCTTGATCCACCTCTATTCCCTTGTTCGAAATTTTATGCCCAAGGACAATTCCTTCAGTCACCGTAAAGTGATATTTCTCCCAGTTTAAAACCAGGTTAGTTTCTTGGCACCTCTTTAGAACAAGTGCTAGATGGTCAAAACAAGAGCTGAATGAGTCTCCAAACACTAAAAAGTCATCCATGAAGACTTCCAGAAATTTTTCCACCATATCAGAGAAAATAGAGAGCATGCATCTTTGAAAGGTTGCAGGTGCATTGCACAGACCAAATGGCATTCTTCTATATGCAAATACTCCGGATGGACATGTGAATGTTGTTTTCTCTTTATCCTGGGGATCTACTGCAATTTGATTATAACCTGAATATCCATCCAGGAAGTAGTAGTATTCATGACCTGCTAGTCTTTCTAGCATATGGTCTATGAATGGTAAAGGAAAATGATCCTTTCTGGTAGCTGTATTGAGCCTTCTATAATCAATACACATACGCCACCCTGTAACTGCTCTTGTAGGAACCAGTTCATTTTTTCATTATGAACCACTGTCATGCCACTCTTCTTAGGGACAACTTAGACAGGGCTTACCCAGGGGCTATAAGAAATAGGATAAATAATCCCAGCCTCTAGTAATTTAGTGACCTCCTTCTGCACTACCTCCTTCATGGCTGGATTCAGCCGCCTCTGTGGTTGAACCACTGGCTTAACGTCATCCTCCAATAGGATCTTGTGCATGCATCTGGCTGGGCTAATGCCCTTAAGATCATTGATGGACCACCCAAGAGCTGTCTTGTGTGTCCTCAGCACTTCAATTAATGCTTCCTCTTCCTGTGGCTCTAAGGTAGAGCTTATGATTACAGAAAAAGTGTTACCTTCTCCCAGAAATGCATATTTCAGGGATGGTGGTAATGGTTTGAGCTCGAGTTTAGGAGGTTTTTCCTCTTCCTAAGGGATTTTCAGAGATTCTATTATTCTCTCTGGTTCCTCCAGATCAGGCTGAAAATCTTTAAAGATATCCTCTAGCTCTGATTCGAGACTCTCAGTCATATTGACCTCTTCCACTAGAGAGTCAATAATATCAATGGTCATGCAGTCGTTTGGGGTGTCTGGATACTGCATAGCTTTGACAACATTCAACTTAAACTCGTCCTCATTGACTATCAGGGTTAATTCCCCTTTTTGGACATCAATGAGGGTTCGTCTAGTTGCTAGAAAAGGTCTTCCTAGATGAGAATTGCACTCTTGTGCTCCTCTATTTCCAGCACCACAAAGTCAGTGGAAAAGGCAAATGGCCCAACCTTGACAATCATGTCTTCAATCACGCCTAATGGGTATTTAATGGAGCCATCAGCAAGTTGGAGACATATCTGGGTTAGTTTGACTTCTTCAGTCAAACCAAGCTTTTTGATAGTGGATGCAGGTATTAGGTTGATACTTGCTCCAAGATCACATAGAGCTTTCTTGGTACAAGTACCCTCTAATGTGCATGGTATCATGAAGCTTCCGGGATCTTTAAGCTTCTCTGATAAGCTTTTCAGAATGACTGCACTGCATTCTTCAGTGAGGTAAACTTTTTCAGTTTCTCTCCAATCCTTCTTATGACTTAAGATCTCTTTCATGAACTTAGCATAAGAGGGTATTTGCTCAAGTGCCTCTGCAAACGGAATCTTTATTTCAAGAGTGCTGAGATAGTCTGCAAAGCGGGCAAATTGCTTATCCTATTCCTCTTGGCAGAGTTTCTGAGGATAAGGCATTTTGGCTTTGTATTCCTCAACCTTAGTTGCTGCAGGTTTATTTCCTACAGATGTGGTTGGAGAAGCCTTTTTAGAGCGGTTGCTATCAGCTCTTGTATGTGTCTGATCCCCTACTGGCGTTTGAATGCCAGGGGTGGAAGCTGGAGTGGCGTTAGACGCCAAATCCTTACCTGTTTCTGACGTCTAAATGCCAGAACTGAGCTTCCTTTGGGCGTTTAGCCAATTCGTTACTTGTTTCTGGCGTTTGAACGCCTGAACTGAGCATGGGTTGGGCGTTCAACGCCAGCTCTCCAACCCTTTCTAGCATTTGAGCACCAGAATTTTTCTTCTCCAGGCTCTTACAGTCCTCAGAGGGATTTTGGGTAGCAATTTGTTCATTTCTTGGCTTCTTGCTGCCTTGAAGTGAGGTATTTAATGTTTTTCCACTTCTTAATTGAACTGCTTGGCACTCTTCTATTATTTGTTTTAGCATGCCGATTTAGAATTCAAGGATGAATATGATCGTGAGTATAGTCCAATCGACACTCAAATTTCGTACCAAACAATCCTACAATCTATATCCGAGAGTACTAGTCTCCCGAGTCGTCCTCCCTTGTAATTGCCAAAATGTGCATCTTATTGAGTAGAAAGATTTGTTAAGGTTCTTTGAAAGTTTTAGCAACGTAATAGGAAACAAGCAATCAATCATTAAAGGACTTGGCTTAGGGTTGACAATTGAATGCATATCCTTATAGTTCTTTCAATGAAGATAACAATTAGGCCATGCCTCATTTAGTCATCCCCTAGGTATAGAGGAAAGTCAAATGAAGGTAATCAACTTGAGTCACAAGTCCTAGCTTCACCTCATGGGAATCTAGCTTTAGTGCACTCCAAGTCAATTAGCAATCCCTAATTCCAAATCAACAATTGACACAACTATTCAATTTCTTCTAATGATCCAACCCTATGCCAAGTGAGAATTTTCTACTCCATAACTAGTGTTGACATTTTATCAAACATGTGATGAGCAAGAAAGAAAGTCATAGTAAAATGAGAAGAAAAGTAGAATTAAAGGTATTGCAACACAAGGAATTAACAACAAATGTCAAAGAGCAACAATGAGGATCAAAATCTCAAAGTATTAATGAAATCCAAAATCATAAAGTTGAATCCTAGATCTAAGGGATTTTAGCAATTACAACTACAACTTGAAATTGGAGAAGAAAATCTATTACATGAACAAAGTAAAGTGAGAATTGCAATGGATCTCACCAAAGTGTGGGTGAAATTTCAGAATTTTGATGAAGAAGAACCCTAGTAAGAGCTTGAGATCTCTCTCTCCTCCTCCAAGAGTGTAACTCACTCTCCCTCAAAAATATCTAAAACTAGAAAACGAACTAAGTGTCCTTGACCCTTGCTCCTCTGGTCCTCTTAAACTTTTCTCGCCAAGGCATTTCCCAAAAATGGGATCTCCAACCAACTCCACGCCTAAGTCACGTGACTTCTAAAAAAATCACATTCAAACATCGGCGCGTACGCGCAAGGTACGCGCGCGCGCCATGGATGTATTTTGGAATGTACGCAGAGGCGTGACGTACGCGTGCGCGCCCAAGAAGATCATGGCTTAGCCGCTACGCAAGCTGACTTGTGGCTTGACTTTTGGCTTCGGCTTCTAGTTGTTCTATCCACGCGGACGCGTTAAGTGCGCGCACGCGCCCATGCCGAGATTTCCAAGGCTTAATTCTCTTGCTCCCATCTTCCTTCTCTCTTCCGGTCCATTCCTGCCCTGTATTCTGGAACCACTTAACACATGGGTCACGGCATCGAATGGCATCGAGAGAGGATTAGAAATGTATCTATTTTAGTGCAAAATAAGTATGTTTTCATCCATGGTGCAAAACTAGGAGAGGAATGCAAATCCTTGTATTTTCATACAGAAAGTGTGTGGAATCATTGATAAAACCCCTGAAATTAGCACAAGATAAACCCTCGAAATGGGGTTTGTCAACCTCCCCACACTTAGATTCTAGCATGTCCTCATGCTTGGAGAAATGCAAAAGAAACATAGAAGACCGAGGAATCACAAAAGTATGAGACTCATGAAGTACAGCCTACTTATATGAATGCAACTATGACTAATGCTATTTCCTACTTGGTTAGGAACGAATCAACCTTCTCATGACAAATGCGAGCACATGGGACACAATGGTGGTCAAGGTATGGGACTTGTCAATTTCTAAGCATCAAATGCGGTGTATGCAGCCTTGCATGAGGAATGCTCGTGAGAGCCGAAAATCAAGGAATTGAGCATCGAACCCTCACCAGAAGTGTTTACACTCTAACCGCTCGGTGTTTGGGGTTGATTCACTCAATTCTCCCCTAATCATGCTTTTCAAGATTTGTTTTTCTTCTAACAATCGACATATATTTCATGCATGCATACAACTATCATGAGGTCTTTTCTTCGGTTGTAATGGGGTTGGGGTCAAGGTATGATGCATATATGGTTAAGTGAGCTTGAGATTTGAATCTTTGATAAGCATAAACTTCCCACCTAACCTATGACATTCTATACACTTTCAAAGCTAGCCTAACTACCCATTTTGCACTCTTTCACATACTCATGTATCCCTTTTCGTTTCACAACACTAATGCATTGATTTTATTGAGCTACACTTTGCTTTGGGGCATTTTGTTCCCCCTTTTTTTTTCTTCTTCCTTTTTTTTGTTTTTTTCTTTCTTTTGTTTTTCTCATTCATTTTTTTTATATACAAGAGCATCAATGCATAAGGTTTTACATTTGATCAATACATGAGTGTGTACCCAATTCCCAATAATTTCAATAAAAATATAAAACTACCTTTTTATTCACCCACTGTCCCAAGATTCCCACACTTGAATAGTACTCACACACACTGGCCTAAGCTATTCAAAGATCCAAATTAAGGACATTTATTGTTTTCCGCTTTAGGCTTGTAATATGCTAAAATAAGAACGAAGTGGGTTAATCGTAGGCTCAAATTGGCTGACAAAGGAATATAAAAGGTAAGGCTATTTGGGTAAGTGAGTTAAATGAAATGATGGCCTCAATCATGTAAATGCATGAATGCACAAAATAATGGACATAAAGATTCGAACAAATCAAAGATTACACCATAGGAAGAGAATAATGCACACAAGAAGGAAAATAAGTGGTTATAAGATGTAACCACGCAATTAGGCTCAAAACTCACTAGCTTGTGTTCTTAACTCAAAATCCATGTTCCAAAATGTAATTCTTCATGCAATTTTTTTGGCATCAAAATATTTTAAAATTGGCAATGCCACTGTTGCCCCAAAGTATTAGTTTCCTGAAAAGAGTTTCATTGTTCCAACCAAGTAGACTTATCATGCGAATGGTGCCAACTAAACCTAATCATGCAACCTATCCTAATTATGATGGAGTTCAAGGAGCAAGAATTTATTTGGGTGTTACCTACGGAGATCGGTCGGTCGACCTCCCCACACTTAAAACTTAGCACGGTCCTCCGTGCTATAGGTGAGGCGCAGTGGGTGGTCGAGTCCCGAGTGTCCCGCATCTCCAATGTCATCGCCATCCTCGCTTGAAGTTGCGGTGGATGTGGAGATATCTCGCTCCTCCATAGGTGGTGTGACTAAGCTTAGAAGTTTCTTCGCATGAGCATATCGGCGTTGGCTACGCCTCTCGTAGCGGTCCAATTTCTTGTGAAGGTCTTCAAGGCGTTGGGTCGCTGACTTTTGTGGTGTAGATGATGTGGTAGGGTTGCTTGTCGGTGTGGGTAGTCCAAAGTCCTTGGTGAGTTCCGGGGGCTTGAGGCACCTCTTGGTTGGAATGACATCACCTTCGATCGGAATCGAGGTTCTCCTATCTTTAGCCTCTCGGTTGACGCTGGCCCTTGCAACCAATTCGATTACCATAGCTGGGAATGGTAGATTTCCCTTGGCATGAATACGTCCCATGGATTGCCGAATGGCATGCGAAATGTCGACCGGTTTCTTGGTTAAGATGCACCAGATCAATAAGGCAAGCTCGGCGGTGATGGATGACCCATGGGTGCTCGGGAGCACGTAGTGAGCCAAAATTTGGGCCCATGTCGTAGCTTCTTGAGTGAGGTATCGGGCATCCAAACCCTTTGGTCGTCGCTTTTTGCTCCCCCGGATCCAGCATGCATCAGGTATAGCAATTATGCAGAGGATAGCGCTCCAATCGAATGCACGGTCATCACATGCTGTCAAGACTTCTTGGTAAGCGTCATAGTGATCTGTCAATGGCTCAATCCCAAGGACCTCTCGGATAGTGTCCACTGTGACTGACACTTGCTTCTGGTGCACAAATACCGATGTGAGAAAGGGTGAGTGGTAGTTGGATTAGAATTCTACCACCCATGAGAGATTAGCCTCCTTCGGTTGTCTCAAGAGAAACTGCCATTGTCTCCGGTCAATTTGTGGCATCACAATCGGATCGAGATGAGCCGGTAAGACTAGAAGGGGCTCCGGGTGGTAGTTCCTTTCAACCATTCTTGAGTGAACAAGTTCGCAATAGCGGTTGGGGAACTTGTTTGAATCTCTCGGTGGGTTGTCCTTTTCGAGAACATCAACGAGGCCCTTGGTCTTCTTTAAGAGCAGCTTGGCCGTTGGTTCTTGGTGCGCTTTAGTGGAAGCTGGCTTCTTCGGAGCCTTCCCTTTATCCTTTTTGATGACCATCCTGTGATAGCAAAGGAAGGGAATAACATCAAACCCAAAGAAGCATAAATATGCAATGAAAGGTTATGCCATATAGTTTAGGAATCAATATTACATGACAGCTGCAACATGTAGTAAGATAACGTGTGAAGAGCGAGGCAATTCATTTGCATGTGGTACAAGGGTAATAGAGGCATGCAAGTAAGAAGCATGAGAAGCATATACCCTTAAATATATAAAATGGGAAGCAAGTTGAGAAAAAATGAGCAAATGGATTGGAGAATGTTGGGATGTACGCAAAAGTAAGTAGTGGAGAGGCAATGTGGTTAAAGTGAACTCAAAAATTAAGTATGCCTTCCGTCGAACACTTGGCGTGCATTTTTGTTATAGTTTGTGATTGAAGGTGAAAGTAATGTAACATTCCACAATCCCTTATCAATGATTACAGTGCACAGTGATGACAAGAGAAAATAAGCAACACATCTCATCTACCAATGCAAGAGAAGTTGAGACCCATATGTCTATGAAGAGTTAAATGGAGAAAGAGGAAAGAAAAGGAAAACAAAGACATTCTAAAGGAATAACTAAAAGGAGGGAGGAGGGAAAGGAAGAGACTACCTAAAAGAAAGTGAAACCAAATGATTAAGAAAAGAAAAGATAGGTGGAATGAGAGGGCACCTTGGTGTAGTACCTTGAAAGAAGGAGGAGGATACGGAAGAAGATGTTGTAGAGTGGTGTGATGTGGGATCACCGGCAGTAGGTGGTTGGCTGGAAGAAAAGATGGTGTGAGTGGATGGGTACTAGAGAGAATGAGAAGAAGAGGGTAAGAAGAGGAAAAATGAAGGGGGCAAGTAGGCTCCCTTCTTAAGTTGGCGTCGATCACCTGCACGTACGCGCATGGTGCGCGCTCGCGCGCATGAGCGAGGTGGAGTGGGGGTGCGTGCGCGTACGTTGCACGCACGCGCCCATGCGCTTGGGCTGGTGGCTCAATGATGGCATAGAGGAGGCACAACTCTCTGGACGAGGTACCAGAAGTTGGCGACAGGGTTGACGGCGCGTATGCGCACTGTGCGCGCATGCGGCTGAGGGGGTATGCCCCAGGCACGATATCGGCCTGGGGTGGGCCTAACTCTCTGTGGAGTGGCCTAGAGGGGAGTGCAGAACCAGGGACGCGGGCGCGGTGAAGGCGCGCACGCGCACCTTGTCTTGGTAGTGTATGGACGCGTGCGCGCCAGGTGCGCGCACGTGGCAAAGGTGCTGTGCTGGTGGCTTAGTGCGGGCCCGAGAGTGGCTTAACTCTCTGGAGTATGTACCAGGTGTGCAGTAAAGTGCTCGACGTGGCCGCGCTCAGTACGCTAGCGCGTCGAGCTGCAGATGCTGCCCAGGCGCGCATACGCGTGATGTGCGCGTACGCGCCAGTTGCCTATGCTTCAGGCATGGTTCTGGCTTAGTGTGGGCGTAACTCTCGGGTAAATATATGGAGGGGTGTTACTCGCAACCCACGCGTTCGCGCACGGTGCGCGTTCGCGTGGGTTGTCGCCCAATGCCTCAAGGGCGCGCACGCGCCAGGTGCGCGCATGCGCAGAAGGGTGCTTTTTTCAAAATTTTGCATGATTTTGCACCACTTGCGACATTCCAACCCCTCAAACAGCCACTTCAGTACTATAGTAAGGCGATTTAACTTGATTAACTATCAGTGAACTCAACAGATGAAGCAGAATTAGGATTGAAATCTCACTATCAAACATGAGGTTAAGTGTGAAGCTAGTGTCAATCAAAGAATAATGCAATGGCTATATACAAAGGAAGATCTTACCATGGTGGGGTGTCTCCCACCTAGCACTTTTGTTTACCGTCCTTAAGTTGGACTTTCAATAGCTCAAAGTTCTTGTTCAAGAGGTGCATCCCTCAAGAGGAATACTTCAAATTCCTTGGAGGTCTTTCTTTGCTCGCCATGGTACAATTTGAGACGGTGCCCATTTACCTTGAAAATTTCCGGACTAGATGGATGGCGCAAGTGGTAGACCCCAAAAGGTTCTACCTTCTCCACTTGATAGGGTCCATCCCACCTTGATCTAAGCTTTCCGGGTAGTAATCTCAATCTTGAGTTGTAAAGTAGAACTAGGTCACCGGGTCAGAATTCTCTTCTTCTAATGTTCTTGTCATGGATGGCTTTCAACTTTTTCTTGTAGAGTCTAGAGTTGTCATAAGCTTCTAATCTTAAGCATTCCAATTCCGCTAATTGAAGCTTTCTCTCTACTCCGGCTCCACCCAAGCTTATATTACATTCTTTTATTGCCCAATATTCTTTGTGTTCGATTTCTACCGGTAAGTGGCACGCTTTACCATATACAAGCCGAAAGGGGCTCATGCCAATAGGGGTCTTGTAAGCCGTTCGATAGGCCCACAGTGCATTGGAGAGTTTAGTGCTCCAATCCTTCCTATTTGGCTTCACAATCCTCTCTAACACATGCTTGATTTCTCGGTTAGAAACTTCAACTTGGCTGTTTGTCTGAGGGTGGTAAGCCGTGGCGACTTTGTGTATGATGCCATATCTTCTCATGAGGCCTTCCATTTTTTTGTTGCAAAAGTGGGATCCTTGGTCGCTAATGATTGCTCTTGAGGAGCCAAAGCGACAAATGATATTGTTCCTCACAAAAGAATAAACAACATAAGCGTCATCCATTCGGGTGGGGATTGCCTCCACCCATTTTGACACATAATCGACGGCTAACAAGATGTAGAGAAAGCCATTGGAATTTGGAAATGGTCCCATGAAGTCGATTCCCCATACGTCAAAGATTTCACAAAAAAGCATATTTTGTTGGGGAATTTCGTCATTCTTGAAAATATTTCCAAATCGAATGCATTGGGGACAAGAGTTGCAATATAGGGAAGCATCTTTGAGAAGAGTTGGCCACCAAAATCCGCAATCAAGGACCTTTCTTGCCGTTCTTTGGGGGCCATAGTGGCCACCTCCTTCGGAGGCGTGGCAAGCATCCAAGATTGCTTGGAATTCGGTTTGGGGTATGCACCTTCGCACTATTTGGTCCGCTCTACACCTCCACAAATAAGGATCGTCCCAAACATAGTATTTGGATTCGCTTTTCAGCTTATCCCTTTGATGTTTGCTAAGATTGGGATGGAAGATGCGTGAAACCAAGTAGTTTGCTATTGGGGCATACCAAGGAACTATTTCTGAGATTGTGTGCAAACCATCTAGAGGAAAAGAGTCATTGATAGGGGTGGTGTCGCCTTTTGTGTGTTCGAGGCGACTTAAATGGTCCGCCACTAGGTTTTGGGAACCACTCCTATCTTTGATCTCCAAGTCAAATTCTTGTAGCAAAAGCACCCAACGAATTAATCTCGGTTTTGATTCCTTTTTGGTCAACAAATACTTAAGTGCTGCGTGATCCGAGTACACTACAACCTTGGAACCAAGAAGATAGGCTCGGAACTTGTCCAAAGCAAAAACAATGGCTAGGAGTTCCTTTTCGGTTGTAGTGTAGTTGGATTGGGCACCGTCTAATGTTTTGGAAGCATAAGCTATGACGTAGGGATTCTCACCTTCGCGTTGTGCTAACGCGGATCCTATTGCATAATTTGAGGCATCGCACATGATTTCAAATGGTTGAGTCCAATTTGGTCCTCGCACAATAGGGGGCTTGTGTCAATGCTACTTTAAGTTTGTCATATGCTTCCATACATTCTTTGCTTAGCTCAAATTCAGTGTCCTTTTGTAGTAATCGAGAAAGAGGTAGGGCCACCTTGCTAAAGTCTTTGATAAATCTCCGGTAGAATCCTGCATGTCCAAGAAAAGAGCGGACTTCCCTCTCGGAAGAGGGGTAAGGTAAACTAGATATGACATTTATTTTTGCCGGATCTACAGAGATGCCTTCTTTGGAGACTATGTGTCCCAAAACAATGCCTTGTTTGACCATGAAATGACATTTTTCAAAATTTAATACAAGGTTTATTTTGGTGCATCTCTCTAAGACTTTTTCAAGGTTGCCTAAGCAATGCTCAAATGAATCACCGTACACACTAAAGTCGTCCATGAAAACTTCCATACATTGTTCTAGAAAATCCACAAATAAGCTCATCATGCACCTTTGGAACGTTGCTGGTGCATTGCATAGGCCAAACGGCATACGCTTGTAAGCGTACGTTCCAAAGGGGCAAGTAAATGTGGTTTTCTCTTGGTCCTCTAGAGCAATGTGAATTTGGAAGTAACCGGAGTAGCCATCAAGAAAACAATAATATGATTTACCGGCTAGTCGATCAAGCATTTGATCAATAAACGGTAGTGGGAAGTGATCTTTTCTTGTGGCCGCATTCAACCTTCGGTAGTCTATGCATACTCTCCAAGAATTTTGCACTCTTGTCGCGATGAGTTCACCATTTTCATTTTTTATTGTGGTCACCCCGGACTTCTTTGGCACTACTTGGACCGGGCTTACCCACTCGCTATCCGAGATGGGATAGATGATGTCCGCTTCAAGTAGCTTAGTGACTTCTTTCTTCACAACCTCAAGAATGGTTGGATTAAGTCTCCTTTGAGGTTGTCGGACCGGTTTTGCTCCTTCTTCAAGAAATATGCGATGCTCACATACTTGGGGGCTTATTCCCACTAGATCCGCCAAAGTCCACCCGATTGCCCTCTTGTTTTTCCTCAATACATTTAGCAATTTGTCTTCTTGTTGAGGGGTTAACTCTTTTGCAATTATCACAGGGAGTTCTTGGGCTTCATCAAGATATGAGTATCTTAAATGGGGTGGTAGTGGCTTCAATTCCATCTTCTTTTCATTCTTTGAAGTTTGAGTTTCCGGATGTTTTGTATGGTGTATGGTGTTTGATTTGCTTGGGTCTTCATTTGCTTCTTCAATCATGTACTTTTCATCTAACTTTGCAAGGTGCACTTCGGCAACCATGTTGTCAATTGGGTCACACCGGAATAAAGAGTGATTCTCCGGCGGATGCTTCATTGCTTCCTCTAGGCTGAAACTTACAACTCTCCCGTCTATTTCAAATGAATAAGTTCCCGAGTAGGCATCTAGCTTAAATCTAGAAGTTCTCAAGAATGGTCTTCCAAGTAGAATAGATGATGCTCTCTCGGTTTCGCTTGATGGCATTTCAAGGACATAGAAGTCAATTGGAAACACCAACCCTTTGATATTCACCAATACGTCTTCCGCAACACCCGTTACGGTTATTATGCTTTTATCTGCTAGGACAAATCTTGCCGTCGACCTTTTTAGTGGTGGCAACTTCAATATCCGGTAGACGAAAAGCGGCATGATGCTAACACATGCTCCGAGGTCACACATACAATCTATAAATTGAACTCAATTAACGGTGCAAGTGACCATACAAGGGCCCGGATCATCACACTTCTCGGGTAATGCTCCCATTAAAGCGGAAATAGAACTCCCCAATGGGATGGTTTCCAATTCAAGAATTCTATCCTTGTTGATGCATAGGTCTTTGAGGAATTTTGCATATCTAGGAACTTGATGGACAGCATCAAAGAGGGGAATGGTTACCTCAACTTTCTTGAACATTTCTACCATTTTTGGGTCGAGTTCTATCCGCTTTCTAGCTTTCTTTGCAAGTGTTGGAAATGGAAGCGGTTGAGCAATTTCTTTTTCTTCCAAGGTTCTCTTGGCCTTGGTTGTCTCTCTTGTTAGTTGGGCTTCGTCCTCAACTATGACTTGTGGTGTCTCCTCTTCCTCTACCTCTTCCATATCTATTCTCTCTTCTTGGGTGGTTGTGATAGGATTTGAGTCCTTTGCTTCCTTCTCTTTTAATTGTGTTCTGGATCTAAGGGTGATGGCATTAATGCCCCCCTTCGGATTGGGTTGAGGTTGAGAGGGAATGACGCTTTGGATTGGGGGTTCAGGAGTGGAATTTGATAATGTATCCATTCGTGCAAGAAGGGCTTGTAATGTAGAGGTGAGGCCGGTAAGACCGGAAGCAAGTGTGTTTTGTAGTTCCTTTTGGCCTTGGATAATGGTCCGGAGTGTTTCGTCTTGGTTGGAGGGGGTGGTTGTATATGTGAGTTGAGGAGCTTGTGATTGGTTAGGTGGTGGTCTTTGATGTGGTGGTTGGTATGTTTGGTAGTTTCTTTGTGGGTTTTGTTGGTTGTATGGTTGATTTTGTGAGTTGTATGGTCGATTTTGTGAGAAGTTTTCTGAATTGTTACTCCATTTTTGACCTCCTCCGTTGTTGTTGTTGTACCTATTTCCTTGTTGGTGATTGTCTCTCCAATTTTGATTATGGTACCCTCCCCCTTGATTGTAGTTTCCTCCTTGATAAGGGTGCCCTTGGTTAGAATTACCGCCTTGGTAGTATCCTTGATTTGGGCGGTCATAGAAATTATGGGTAGCCGCCAAAGTGTTGTCTTCTTGAAGGCTTGGGCACTCATCCGTGTAGTGAGAATAGCAAGAGCAAATGCCACATACTTTTTGAGGAACCAATTGTTGGTTGTGTTGTTGAGGGGGTGGGGGTTGTTGTTGGTATGATTGAGGTTGTTGTGGTTGTTGTTGGTATGATTGAGGTTGTTGTGGTTGTTGTTGGTTCAATTGGAGTTGCCTCAAGATGGATGTCATTTCACTCAAGGATTGGGTTAGAGCGGTGGTTTCACTACTAGTTGATACCTCATTCACGGTTCTTGGACGGTTGACTCTTCGTCTCATATGTTGATTGGATTCGGCTAAGTCAATGATAAGTTGTCATGCCTCCTCCGCTGTTTTATATTTGGACAAAGAACCATTGCTAGAGGTGTCCAAGAGAGTTCTATCTTGCTCTCGCATCCCTTGACATATGTATCCAAGTAATACTTGAGTATCAAGCATGTGATTGGGGCATGCATCTAGTAGCTTGCGAAACCGTTCCCAATACTCGTAGAGTGGTTCCGTCTCACCTTGCATAATACAAGACATTTCCTTCCTTAGCCTATCCATTTTCTCCGGGGGCAAGAATTTATCCAAGAATCCTCTTCTAAGTAGGTCCCAATCGGAGGTAACTTCACTAGATAGAGTGTAGAACCATTCTTTAGCCTTGTCTTCAAGAGAGAAAGGGAAAGCAAACAACCATATAGCAACCTCATCGGACCCTTCCCGTCTAGTAGTTGAGCATATGCGATGGAAGTCCTTGAGATGTCGAATAGGGTCTTGTGCGGGAAGCCCATGAAACTTAGGTAGGAGGTTGATCAAAGCGGTCTTCAATTCAAAGTTAGCATTCAAGTTGGGGTGAGTTACATGAAGGGGTTGAAGGACGTAATCTGGTGCACCCGCTTCCTTGATGGTAACTCTCCTCGGAGCATCCATGGTATTAGTGCCTAAAACAAAAGAAGAATTGTTAGAGAGATTGGTGGGAGTATGACTAATGCCTTCTTTGAGTGACGGTTCAATGTTCACTTTTAGTAAGGTGGTTGCGGAGGTGAAAACCGCTTCACCTTTCCCAAACTTTAGCCGCTTCCGAGCTTGTCTAATATGAAACAAAGTTTGTTCTATTTCTGGATCAAAAGGGACTAAGCTCGGATTCGGTTGTGAACGTGTCATGCAATGAAGGGGAAATGAAATTCATGATAACAATGAGGGGTTAGTCACTTGAACAATTTACAATGAAATGTAACTATGTACATATGCACACACTCAATCCAAACAATAACATGGCACACTAAGCAAACTCCCCGGCAACGGCGCCATTTTGATAAATGAAATTTAGCATGCCGATTTAGAATTCAAGGATGAATATGATCGTGAGTATAGTCCAATCGACACTCAAATTTCGTACCAAACAATCCTACAATCTATATCCGAGAGTACTAGTCTCCCGAGTCGTCCTCCCTTGGAATTGCCAAAATGTGCATCTTATTGAGTAGAAAGATTTGTTAAGGTTCTTTGAAAGTTTTAGCAATGTAATAGGAAACAAGCAATCAATCATTAAAGGACTTGGCTTAGGGTTGACAATTGAATGCATATCCTTATAGTTCTTTCAATGAAGATAACAATTAGGCCATGCCTCATTTAGTCATCCCCTAGGTATAGAGGAAAGTCAAGTGAAGGTAATCAACTTGAGTCACAAGTCCTAGCTTCACCTCATGGGAATCTAGCTTTAGTGCACTCCAAGTCAATTAGCAATCCCTAATTCCAAATCAACAATTGACACAACTATTCAATTTCTTCTAATGATCCAACCCTATGCCAAGTGAGAATTTTCTACTCCATAACTAGTGTTGACATTTTATCAAACATGTGATGAGCAAGAAAGAAAGTCATAGTAAAATGAGAAGAAAAGTAGAATTAAAGGTATTGCAACACAAGGAATTAACAACAAATGTCAAAAAGCAACAATGAGGATCAAAATCTCAAAGTATTAATGAAATCCAAAATCATAAAGTTGAATCCTTGATCTAAGGGATTTTAGCAATTACAACTACAACTTGAAATTGGAAAAGAAAATCTATTACATGAACAAAGTAAAGTGAGAATTGCAATGGATCTCACCAAAGTGTGGGTGAAATTTCAGAATTTTGATGAAGAAGAACCCTAGTAAGAGCTTGAGATCTCTCTCTCCTCCTCCAAGAGTGTAACTCACTCTCCCTCAAAAATATCTAAAACTAGAAAATGAACTAAGTGTCCTTGACCCTTGCTCCTCTGGTCCTCTTAAACTTTTCCCGCCAAGGCATTCCCCAAAAATGGGATCTCCAACCAACTCCACGCCTAAGTCACGTGACTTCTAAAAAAAATCACATTCGAACATTGGCGCGTACGCGCAAGGTACGCGCGCGCGCCATGGATTTATTTTGGAATGTACGCGGAGGCGTGACGTACGCGTGCGCGCCTAAGAAGATCATGGCTTAGCCGCTACGCAAGCCGACTTGTGGCTTGACTTTTGGCTTCGGCTTCTAGTTGTTCTATCCACGCGGACGCGTCAAGTGCGCGCACGCGCCCATGCCGAGATTTCCAAGGCTTAATTCTCTTGCTCCCTTCCTTTGCTCCCATCTTCCTTCTCTCTTCCGGTCCATTCCTGCCCTGTATTCTGGAACCACTTAACACATGGGTCACGGCATCGAATGGCATCGAGAGAGGATTAGAAATGTATCTATTTTAGTGCAAAATAAGTATGTTTTCATCCATGGTGCAAAACTAGGAGAGGAATGCAAATCCTTGTATTTTCATACAGAAAGTGTGTGGAATCATTGATAAAACCCCTGAAATTAGCACAAGATAAACCCTCGAAATGGGGTTTGTCAACTCTCTAGTGTAAGAGGTCAATATGACTGAGAGTCTCAAATCAGAGCTAGAGGATATCTTTAAAGATCTTCAGCCTGATCTGGAGGAACCAGAGAGAATAATAGAACCTCTGAAAATCCCTCAGGAAGAGGAGAAACCTCCTAAACCTGAGCTCAAACCATTACCACCATCCCTGAAATATGTATTTCTGGGAGAAAGTGACATTTTTCCTATAATCATAAGCTCTACCTTAGAGCCACAGGAAGAGGAAGCACTAATTCGAGTGTTGAGGACACACAAGATAGCTCTTAGGTGGTCCATCAGTGATCTTAAGGGCATTAGCCCAGCCAGATGCATGCACAAGATCCTATTGGAGGATGACACTAAGCCAGTAGTTCAACCACAGAGGTGGCTGAATCCAGCCATGAAAGAGGTGGTGCAAAAGGAGGTCACTAAACATACTAGAGGCTGGGATTGTTTATCCAATTTCTGATAGCCCCTGGGTGAGCCTTGTCCAAGTTGTCCCTAAAAAGGGAGGCATGACAGTGGTTCATAATGAAAAGAATGAATTGGTTCCTACAAGAACAGTTACAGGTTGGTGTATGTGTATTGACTACAGAAGACTCAATACAGCTACCTGAAAGGATCATTTTCCTTTACCATTCATAGATCAGATGCTAGAAAGACTAGTAGGTCATGATTACTACTGCTTTTTGGATGGCTATTCAGGTTACAACCAGATTGCAGTAGATCCCCAAGATCAAGTGAAAACAGCATTCACATGTCCATCTGGAGTATTTTCATACAGAAGGATGCCATTTGGCCTGTGCAATGCACCTGCAACCTTTCAAAGGTGCATGCTCTCTATTTTCTCTGATATGGCGGAAAAATTTCTGGAAGTCTTCATGGATAACTTTTCAGTATTTGGAGACTCATTCAGCTCTTGTCTTGACCATCTAGCACTTGTTTTAAAGAGGTGCCAAGAGACTAACCTGGTTTTAAACTGGGAGAAATGCCACTTTATGGTGACTGAAGGAATTGTCCTTGGGTACAAAATTTTGAACAAGGGAATAGAGGTGGATCAAGCCAAGGTAGAGGTAATTGAAAAATTACCACCACCTGTCAATGTTAAGGCAATCAGAAGCTTTCTAGGGCATGCAGGATTCTACAGAAGGTTTATAAAGGATTTTTCAAAAATTGCAAAACCTCTGAGTAATCTGCTAGCTACTGACACGCCATTTATCTTTGATAAGGAGTGTGTGTAGGCATTTGAGACTCTGAAAGCTAAGCTAAGCTGGTCACAGCACCAGTCATCTCTGCACCAGACTGGACATTACCATTTGAATTAATGTGTGATGCCAGTGATCATGCCATTGGTGCAATGTTGGGACAGAGGCATGACAAGCTTCTACACGTCATTTATTATGCCAGCCATGTTCTAAATGATGCGCAGAAGAACTACACAACCACAGAAAAGGAATTGCTTGCAGTGGTTTATGCCATTGACAAGTTCAGATCCTATTTAGTAGGATCAAAAGTGATTGTGTACACTGACCATGCTGCTCTTAAATATCTACTCACAAAGCAGGATTCAAAACCCAGGCTCATAAGATGGGTGTTGCTTCTGCAAGAGTTAGATATAGAAATAAGAGACAGAAAAAGGACAGAGAACCAAGTAGCAGATTGATGAGCGGATAATTTATACGCTTTTTGGCATTGTTTTTAGTATGTTTTTAGTATGTTTTAGTTAGTTTTTATTATATTTTTATTAGTTTTTATTTAAAATTCACTTTTCTGGACTTTATTAGGAGTTTGTGTATTTTTCTGTGATTTCAGGTATTTTCTAACTGAAATTGAGGGACCTGAGCAAAAATCTGATTCAGAGGCTAAAAAGGACTGCAGATGCTGTTGGATTCTGACCTCCCTGCACTCGAAGTGGATTTTCTGGAGGTACAGAAGCCCAATTGGCGCGCTCTTAATTGCGTTGGAAAGTAGACATCCTAGGCTTTCCATCAATGTATAATAGTCCATACTTTACCCGAGATTTGATGGCCCAAACCGGCGTACCAAATCAGCTCAAGAATTCTTGCGTTTAACGCCGGAACTGGCACAAGAATGGGAGTTAAACGCCCAAACTGGCACAAAAGCTGGCGTTTAACTCCAAGAAAAGTCTCTACACATGAAAGCTTCAATGCTCAGCCCAAGCACACACCAAGCGGGCCCGGAAGTGGAATTTTATGTCATTTACTCATTTTTGTAAACCCTAAGCTACTAGTTATCTACAAATAGGACCTTTTACTATTGTATTTTACATCCTGGAATCCTTTGATCACTTTAGATCTTAGGATCATCTTTTGACGTCTAGTTCTTAGATTATGGGAGGCTGGCCATTCGGCCATGCCTAGACCTTGTTCTTATGTATTTTCAACGGTGGAGTTTCTACACACCATAGATTAAGGTGTGGAGCTCTGTTGTACCTCGAGTATTAATGCAATTACTATTGTTCTTCTATTCAATTCGGCTTATTCTTGTTCTAAGATATCACTTGTTCCTTAACTTGATGAATGTGATGATCTGTGACACTCGTCATCATTCTCACCTATGAACGTGTGCCTGACAACCACCTCTGTTCTACCTTAGATTGAGTGGATATCTCTTAGATCCCTTAATCGGAATCTTCGTGGTATAAGCTAGAATTGATGGCAGCATTCAAGAGAATCCGGAAGGTCTAAACCTTGTCTGTGGTATTCTGAGTAGGATTCAAGGATTGAATGACTGTGACGAGCTTCAAACTCGTGATTGTGGGGCGTTAGTGACAGACGCAAAAGAATCACTGGATTCTATTTCGACATGATCGAGAACCAACAGCTGAATAGCCGTGCTGTGACAGAGCGCGTTGAACATTTTCACTGAGAGGACAGGACTGTAGCCATTGACAACAGTGATGCCCAACATACAGCTTGCCATGGAAAGGAGTATGAAGGATTGGATGAAGATAGTAGGAAAGCAGAGAAACGGAAGGGACAAAGCATCTCCATACGCTTATCTGAAATTCTCACCAATGAATTGCATAAGTATCTCTATCTTTATTTTATGTTTTATTCATCTTTTAATCATTAATCCTCCATTACCATTTGAATCCGCCTGACTGAGATTTACATGATGACCATAGCTTGCTTCATACCAACAATCTCCCTGGGATCGACCCTTACTCGCGTAAGGTTTATTACTTGGACAACCCAGTGCACTTGCTGGTTAGTTGTGCGAAGTTGTGATAAAGAGTTGAGATTGCAATTGAGCGTACCATGTTGAAGGCGCCATTGATGATCACAATTTCGTGCACCAAGTTTTTGGCGCCGTTGCCGGGGATTGTTCGAGTTTGGACAACTGACGGTTCATCTTGTTGCTTAGATTAGGTATTTTTCTTCAGATTTTTTAAAAATGAATTCTAGAGATTCAAGGTGATGTTCTCATCATCACCAAAGCTAATTGATTTTCATCAATTTAGATCTTGAATGTAATGTCCTGCTGAAGCTTGGCTAGCCATGTCTAATCTTTTTAGACTAAAGCTTTAGACTAACATTGCATGATTCCTGGAATTCTTATTAAAAATTTTGAATCTCTTTAATCTCTTTTGCATATAATTTTCGAAAAATCCAAAAAAAATTACAAAGTCATAAAAATAAAAAATATTTTATGTTTCTTGTTTGAGTCTAGAGTCTCATTTTAAGTTTGGTGTCAATTGCATGTTTCTGTTCTTCTTGCATTTTTCGAATTCATTCATGTGTCTTCATTGATCTTCAAGTTGTTCTTGATGCTTTACTTGCTCTGATCTTTAAATTCTCTTGTCTTGAGTGTTTTGTTGTTTCTCATATGCATTCTCAATTTGTTAGTGTCAGTAGTATTCAAACTTCTAAGTTTGGTGTCTTGCATGCATTGTTTATTTGATTTTAGTTGCATTTTGATTTTTCCTCATCATTAAAAATCCAAAAAAAAATTTAATTTGTGTCTTTTCAAGTCAATAATACAGAGAATTGAAGATTCAGAACATTCAGCAGAGGAATTACACAGAAAAAGCTGGGCGTTCAAAATGCCTAGTGAAGAAGGAAAACTGGCGTTTAAACGCCAGCCAGGATACCTGGCTGGGCGTTTAACGCCCAAAAAGGTAGCATTTTGGGCGTTAAACACCAGAATGGATACCATTCTGGGCGTTTAACGCTAGGATGGCACAAGAGGGAAGATTTTGTTTTTAATGCAAATTTTTTTTCAAGTTTTCATAATTTTTCAAAATCAAATCTTTTTCAAATCAAATATTTTCAATCATATATTTTCAAAATCAATTTCTTTCCATTTTCAAAAATACTTGCTAACAATTAATGATTTGATTCAACATTTCAAGTATGTTGCCTTTTCTGTTGAGAAAGGTTTAATGTCTGAATCATATCTTTTAAATTTCTTGTTAGCCAAGTCATTAATTTTAAAAATCAAATCTTTTTAAATAGTTTTCAATCATATCTTTTTGATTTCTAATTTCAAAATCTTTTTCAAATATCACTTAATTTCTTTCTCAATCTTAGTTTTCGAAAATCAATTACCATTTTTCAAAATTTCTTTTAATTAATTCACTTTAATTTTCGAAAATTTCTTTCCCTCTTCTCACATCCTTCTATTTATGGACTAACACTCCTCCTCAATGCACAATTCGAACTCTATCTCTCTTGATAAGTTCGAATTCTTCTACCTTCTCCTTCTATTCTTCTTTTCCTCTGACACATTAAGGAATCTCTATACTGTGACATAGAGAATTCCATATTTTCTTGTTCTCTTCTCTTTCATATGAGCAGGAACAAAGACAAAAGCATTCTTGTTGAGGCTGACCCTGAACCTGAAAGGACCTTGAAGCGAAAGCTAAGAGAAGCTAAAGCACTACTCTCTGTAGAGGACCTAATAGAAATCTTCAAACAAGAAGAAGACATGGCAGCCGAAAACAACAACAATGCCAACAATGCAAGGAAGGTGCTGGGTGACATTACTGCACCTACTCCCGACTTCTATGGGAGAAGCATCTCTATCCCTGCCATTGGAGCAAACAAATTTGAGCTTAAGCCTCAATTAGTTTCTCTAATGCAACAGAATTGCAAGTTCCATGGATTTCCATTGGAAGATCCTCATCAGTTTTTAGCTGAATTCTTGAAAATCTGTGACACTGTCAAGACCAATGGGGTTGACCCTGAGGTCTACAGACTTATGCTATTCCCTTTTGCTGTAAGAGACAGAGTTAGGATATGGTTGGACTCACAACCTAAAGAAAGCCTGAACTCTTGGGAAAAGCTAGTCAACGCCTTCTTGGCAAAGTTCTTTCCACCTCAAAAATTGAGTAAGCTTAGAGTGGAAGTCCAAACCTTCAGACAGAAGGAAGGTGAATCCCTCTATGAAGCTTGGGAAAGATACAAACAATTGATCAGAAAGTGTCCTTCTGACATGCTTTCTGAATGGAGCATCATAGGTATCTTCTATGATGGTCTATCTGAACTGTCCAAGATGTCATTGGACAGCTCTGCTGGAGGATCTCTTCATCTGAAGAAGACGCCTGCAGAAGCTCTAGAACTCATTGAAATGGTTGCAAATAACCAATTCATGTACACTTCTGAAAGGAATCCTGTGAACAATGGGACGAATCAGAAGAAAGGAGTTATTGAGATTGATACTCTGAATGCCATATTGGCTCAGAACAAAATATTGACTCAGCAAGTCAAGATGATTTCTCAAAGTCTGTCTGGAATGCAAGCTGCATCAGGCAATACTAAGGACGCTTCATCTGAAGAAGAAGCTTATGATCCTGAGAACCCATCAATAGAAGAGGTGAATTACATAAGAGAACCCTATGGAAACACCTATAATCTTTCATGGAGAAATCATCCAAATCTCTCATGGAATGATCAACAGAGACCTCAACAAGGTTTCAACAACAATAATGGTGGAAGAAACAGGTTTAGCAATGGCAAGCCTTTTCCATCATCTTCTCAGCAACAGACAGAGAATTCTAAGAAAAGCCACTCTGACTTAGCAACCATGGTCTCTGATCTAATCAAAACCACTCAAAGTTTCATGACTGAAACAAGGTTCTCCATTAGAAACTTGGAGTCACAAGTGGGTCAGCTGAGTAAGAAAGTTACTGAACTCCCTCCTAGCACTCTTCCAAGCAATACAGAAGAGAATCCAAAAGGAGAGTGTAAGGCTATCAATATGGCCGAAATTGGAGAGGAGAAAGAGGCAGTGAGCGCCACTGAGGAAGACCTCAATGGATGTCCACTGGCCTCCAATGAGTTCCCTAATGAGGAACCATGGGAATCTGAGGCTCACACTGAGACCATAGAGGTTCCATTGAATTTACTTCTGCCATTCATGAGCTCTGATGAGTATTCTTCCTCTGAAGAGGACGAAAATGTCACTGAAGAGCAAGTTGCTAAGTACCTTGGAGCAATCATGAAGCTAAATGACAATTTATTTGGTAATGATACTTGGGAGGATGAACCTCCTTTGCTCACCAAAGAACTGGATGACTTGACTAGGCAGAGATTACCTCAAAAGAGACAGGATCCTGGGAAGTTCTCAATACCTTGTACCATAGGCACCATGACCTTTAAGAAGGCTCTGTGTGACCTAGGGTCAAGCATAAACCTCATGCCTATCTTTGTAATGGAGAAGCTAGGGATTTTTGAGGTGCAAGCTGCAAGAATCTCACTAGAGATGGCAGACAATTCAAGAAAACAGGCTTATGGACTTGTAGAGGATGTTCTGGTAAAGATTGAAGACCATTACATCACTGCTGATTTCATAGTCCTAGAGACTGGGAAGTGCATGGATGAATCCATCATCCTTGGCAGACCCTTCTTAGCCACAGCAAAGGCTGTGATTAATGTTGACAGAGGAGAATTGATCATTCAAGTGAATGAAGAATCCTTTATGTTTAAAGCTCAAGGATATCCCTCTGTAACCATGGAGAGGAAGCATGAAGAGCCTCTCTCAAAACAGAGTCAAACAGAGCCCCCACAGTCAAACTCTAAGTTTGGTGTTGGGAGGCCATAACCAAATTCTAAGTTTGGTGTTGAACCCCCACATTCAAACTCTAAGTTTGGTGTTTGGAGGTTCCAACATTGCTCTGAGTATCTGTAAGGCTCCATGAGAGCCCACTGTCAAGCTACTGACATTAAAGAAGCGCTTGTTGGGAGGCAACCCAATGTTATATTTATCTATTTTCCATTGTTATTTTATGTTTTCTATAGGTTGATGATCATTGGAAGTCACAAAATTAATTGAAAAAGCAAAAACAGAAAGAAAAATAGCACACCCTGGAGGAAAATTTGCTGGCGTTTAAACGCCAGTGAAGATAGCAAAATGGGCGTTTAACGCCCAGTCTGGCACCATTCTGGGCGTTTATCACCAGAAAGGGGCACCAGACTGGCGTTTAACGCCAGGAATGGGCAAGAAGCTGGCATTAAACGCCAGAAATAGGCATTAGCCCGGCGTTTAATGCCAGGATTGGCAGAAGGAGCATTTTTGCTCGCCACTTGGTGCAGGGATGAATTATCCTTGACACCTCAGGATCTGTGGACCCCACAGGATCCCCACCTACCCCACCACTCTCTCTCTTCTTCACCCATTCACCAATCACCTCAACACCTCTTTCCCAAAAACCCCTCACCTATCAAATCCCACCATTCTCTTCACCACTCACATCCATCCTTCATAAAACCCCACCTACCTCACTATTCAAATCCAAACCACTTTCCCTCCCAAACCCACCCATATTGGCCAAACCCTACCCCTCTCTCTCCACCCCTATATAGACCCATCTTCACTCCCTCATTTTCACACAACCTACACACTACTTCTCCCCCTTGGCCGAAAAACCTTCTAAGTTTGGTGTGGTAAAAGCATTGCTTTTTGTTTTTCCATAACCATTTATGGCATCTAAGGCCGGAGAAACCTCTAGAAAGAGGAAAGGGAAGGCAAAAGCTTCCACCTCCGAGTTATGGGAGATGGAGAGATTCATCTCAAGGGTGCATCAAGACCACTTCCATGAAGTTGTGGCCATGAAGAAGGTGATTCCCGAGGTCCCTTTCAAACTCAAAAAGAGTGAATTTCCGGAGATCCGACATGAGATCCGAAAAAGAGGTTGGGAAGTTCTTACCAACCCTATTCAACAAGTCGGAATCTTAATGGTTCAAGAATTCTATGCCAATGCATGGATCACTAAGAACCATGATCAAAGTGTGAACCCGGACCCAAAGAATTGGCTTACAATGGTTCGGGGGAAATGCTTAGATTTTAGTCCGGAAAATGTAAGGTTGGCATTCAACTTGCCCATGATGCAAAGAGATGAACACCCCTACACTAGAAGGGTAAACTTTGATCAAAGGTTGGACCAAGTCCTCATAGACATTTGTGAAGAGGGCACTCAACGGAAGAGAGATTCAAGAGGGAAGCCGGTTCAACTGAGAAGGCATGACCTCAAGCCCGTGGCTAGGGGATGGTTGGAGTTTATCCAACGCTCAATCATTCCCACTAGCAACCGGTCTGAAGTTACTATAACCGGGCTATCATGATTCATAGCATCATGATTGGAGAGGAAGTAGAAGTTCATGAGGTTATATCCCAAGAACTTTATAAGGTGGCGGACAAGTCCTCTACCTTGGCAAGGTTAGCCTTTCCTCATCTCATTTGTCACCTCTGTAATTCAGTTGGAGTTAACATAGAGGGAGACACTCATTGATGAGGACAAGCCCATCACTAAGAAAAGGATGGAGAAAACAAGAGATCCCACTCATCATAAAATCCCTGAGATGCCTCAAGGGATGCACTTTCCTCCACAAAACTATTGGGAGCAAATCAACACCTCCCTAGGAGAATTGAGTTCCAACATGGGACAACTAAGGGTGGAGCACCAAGAACATTCCATCCTCCTCCATGAAATTAGAAAAGATCAAAGAATCATGAGAGAGGAGCAACAAAGGCAAGGAAGAGACATTGAGAAGCTCAAGCACTCCATAAGATCTTCAAGAGGAAGAACAAGCCGCCATCACTAAGGTGGACCCGTTCTTTAATCTCCTTGTTCTTTATTTTTCTATTTTTCAAATTTTCATGCTTATGTTTATCTATGTTTGTGTCTTATGATCATTAGTGTCTTAGTGTCTATGCCTTAAAGTTATGAATGTCCTATGAATCCATCACCTTTCTTAAATGAAAAATGTTCTTAATTGAAAAAGAGAAAAATTGCATGAATTTTGAATTTTATAACAGATTAATTATTTTGATGTGCTGGCAATACTTTGACTTCTGAATGTATGCTTGAACAGTGCATATGTCTTTTGAATTTGTTGTTCATGAATGTTGGCTATTGAAAGAATGATGAAAAAAGGAGACATGTTACTGAGGATCTGAAAAATCATAAAAATGATTCTTGAAGCAAGATAAAGCAGTGAATTCAAAAAAAAAAAGAGAGAAAGCAAGCAGAAAAAGCCAATAGCGCTTTAAACCAGAAGGCAAGGGTAAAAATAAAGTCGTGATCCAAGGCAAAAATAGTGTGCTTAAGAACCCTGGACACCTCTAATTGGGGACTCTAGCAAAGCTGAGTCACAATCTGAAAAGGTTCACCCAGTTATGTGTCTGTGGCATGTATGTATCCGGTGGTAATACTGGAAGACAGAGTGCTTTGGGCCACGGCCAAGACTCATAAAGTAGCTGTGTTCAAGAATCATCATACTTAACTAGGAGAATCAATAACACTATCTGGATTCTGAGTTTCTATAGAAGCCAATCATTCTGAATTTCAAAGGATAGAGTGAGATGCCAAAACTGTTCAGAGGCAAAAAGCTAAAAGCCCCGCTCATCTAATTAATATTGATCTTCATAGATGTTTTTGGAATTCATTGCATATTCTCTTTTTTTTATCTTATTTGATTTTCAGTTGCTTGGGGACAAGCAACAATTTAAGTTTGGTGTTGTGATGAGCGGATAATTTATATGCTTTTTGGCATTGTTTTTAGTATGTTTTTAGTATGTTTTTAGTATGTTTTAGTTAGTTTTTATTATATTTTTTATTAGTTTTTATTTAAAATTCACTTTTCTGGACTTTACTAAGAGTTTGTGTGTTTTTCTATGATTTCAGGTATTTGCTGGCTGAAATTGAGGGACCTGAGCAAAAATCTGATTCAGAGGCTAAAAAGGACTGCAGATGCTGTTGGATTCTGACCTCCCTGCACTCGAAGTGGATTTTCTGGAGCTACAGAAGCCCAATTGGTACGCTCTCAATTGCGTTAGAAAGTAGACATCTTGGGAATTCCAGCAATGTATAATAGTCCATACTTTGCCTGAGATTTGATGCCCTAAACCAGCGTTTCAAATCAGCTCAAGAATTCTGGCGTTTAACGCCGGAACTGGCACAAGAATGGGAGTTAAACGCCCAAACTGGCACAAAAGCTGGCGTTTAACTCCAAAAAAAGTCTCTACACATGAAAGCTTCAATGCTCAGCCCAAGCACATACCAAGCGGGCCCGGAAGTGGATTTTTATGTCATATACTCATTTTTGTAAACCCAAAGCTACTAGTTATCTACAAATAGGACCTTTTACTATTGTATTTTACATCCTGGAATCCTTTGATCACTTTAGATCTTAGGATCATCTTTGGACGTCTAGTTCTTAGATTATGGGAGGCTGGCCATTTGGCCATGCCTAGACCTTGTTCTTATGTATTTTCAACGGTGGAGTTTCTACACACCATAGATTAAGGTGTGGAGCTCTGCTGTACCTCAAGTATTAATGCAATTACTATTGTTCTTCTATTCAATTCGGCTTATTCTTGTTCTAAGATATCACTTGTTCCTCAACTTGATGAACGTGATGATCTGTGACACTCATCATCATTCTCACCTATGAACGTGTGCCTGACAACCACCTCCATTCTACCTTAGATTGAGTGGATATCTCTTGGAGCCCTTAATCGGAATCTTTGTGGTATAAGCTAGAATTGATGGCGGCATTCAAGAGAATCCGGAAGGTCTAAACCTTGTCTGTGGTATTCTGAGTAGGATTCAAGGATTGAATAACTGTGATGAGCTTCAAACTCGCGATTGTGGGGCGTTAGTGACAGATGCAAAAGAATCATTGGATTCTATTCCGACATGATCGAGAACCGACAGCCGAATAGCCGTGCTGTGACAGAGCGCGTTGAACATTTTCACTGAGAGGACGGGACTGTAGCCATTGACAACGGTGATGCCCAACATACAGCTTGCCATAGAAAGGAGTAAGATAGATTGGATGAAGACAGTAGGAAAGCAGAGAAACAGAAGGGACAAAGCATCTCCATACGCTTATCTGAAATTCTCACCAATGAATTGCATAAGTATCTCTATCTTTATTTTATGTTTTATTCATCTTTTAATCATTAATCCTCCATTACCATTTGAATCCGCCTGACTGAGATTTACAAGATGACTATAGCTTGCTTCATACCAACAATCTCCGTGGGATCGACCCTTACTCGCGTAAGGTTTATTACTTGGACGACCCAGTGCACTTGCTGGTTAGTTGTGCAAAGTTGTGATAAAGAGTTGAGATTGCAATTGAGCGTACCATGTTGATGGCGCCATTGATGATCACAATTTCGTGCACCACAGATCACCTGTCCTGAATAGAACCAGTAGAAGGGACGTGCCTCCCTCTTACTGAGATCTCTAAAACCTTTCCGGATGAGCAATTTTTTGCCATTCAGGAAGCACCATGGTTTGCAGAGCTTCATGATAGTAACTCTGACAAAAAGTTCATTGTTAATGGGCAAAGATTCAAGCATTATCTTGAAGGCAATATTGAGCAAGAATGCTCAAGACTGAGACTGGATTAAAGCTCAGTAATAGTCCAGCTAAAGACAATAAAGAAGCGCTTATTGGGAGGCAACCCAATTTTTATTTATCTATATTTCTATTTTTCTCTTATGTTTTTTTTAGGTTTATGATCATGTGGAGTCACAAAACAATTGCAAAAATTAAAAATAGAATTAAAAACAGCAGAAGAAATAGCACACCATGGAGGAGAAACTCACTGGCATTTAAACGCCAGTAAGGAGCACAGAGCTGGCGTTTAACGCCAGAAAGAAGCATCAGACTGGCATTAAACGCCAGAAACAAGCATGGAAGTGGCGTTCAATGCTAGAAACATGCTGCAGATTAGCGTTGAACGCCCAAAACAAGCATGGAAGTGGCGTTTAACGCCAGAAACATGCTGCAGTCTGGCATTAAACGCCAGGATTGCACATAGAGGGCATTTTACACGCCTAAAGGGTGCAGTGATGAGAAATCCTTGACACCCCAGGATCTGTGGACCTCACAGGATCACCCCAGGATCTGTGGACTCCGCAGGATCACCTCAGGATCTATGGACCCCACAGGATCCCTACCTACCTTCAAATTCACCATCTCTTTCCCACCCAAACCCTCCCTTAGCCGAAACACACACCCCTCTACCTCTCCTCCATATATTCTTCTTCTCTTCTATTTTTTCTTCTTTTGCTCAAGGACGAGCAACATTCTAAGTTTGGTGTGGTAAAAGCATAGCTTTTTTATTTTTCCATAACCATTAATGGCACCTAAGGCTAGAGAAACCTCTAGAAAGAGAAAAGGGAAGGCAAAAGCTTCCACCTCCGAGTCATGGGAGATGGAGAGATTCATCTCAAGGGTCCATAGCTCAGTAGTAGAGCATTTGACTGCACATCAAGAGAGCCCACTCATGGACCTCAACAAGAGCATGAGGAATTCCCTCATCAAGAAATCCCTGAGATACCTCAGGGGATACATTTTCCTCCACACAATTATTGAGAGCAACTAAGGATAGGAGCACCAAAATCACTAGGGATCAAGCAACAAAGGCAAGGAAGAGACATAGAGGAGCTCAAGAACACCATTCGTCCTCCAAGAAGAAGGCGTCAACATCACTAAGGTGGACTCATTCCTTAATCTCCTCGCTCTTATTTTTCTGCTTTTCAATTTTTATGCTTCATGTTTATCTATGTTTTGTGTCTTTACTACATGATCATTAGTGTCTAGTGTCTATGTCTTAAAACTATGAATAATTCCATGAATTTTTCACCTTTCTTAAATGAAAAATGTTTTTAATACAAAAAGAACAAGAAATACATGAGTTTCGAATTCATCCTTGAAATTAGTTTAATTATATTGATATGGTGACAATACTTTTTGTTTTCTGAATGAATGCTTGAACAGTGCATATTTTTTATCTTGTTGTTTATGAATGTTAAAATTGTTGGCTCTTAAAAGAATGTTGAAAAAGAGAAATATTATTGATGATCTGAAAAATCATAAAATTGATTCTTAAAGCAAGAAAAAGCAGTGAATAAAAAGCTTGCCAGAAAAAAAAAGAAAGAAAGTGGCGAAGAAAAAAAATTTAAAAAAAAAAGCAAGCAAAAAAAGCCAATAGCCCTTAAAACCAAAAGGCAAGGGTAAAAAGGATCCAAGGCTTTGAGCATCAATGGATAGGAGGGCCCAAGGAAATAAATCCAGGCCTAAGCGGCTAAATCAAGCTGTCCCTAACCATGTACTTGTGACATGCAGGTCCAAGTGAAAAGCTTGAGACTAAGTGGTTAAAGTCGTGATCCAAAGCAAAAGAGTGTGCTTAAGAACTCTGGACACCTCTAATTGGGGACTCTAGCAAAGCTAAGTCATAATCTGAAAAGGTTCACCCAGTTATATGTTTGTGGCATTTATGTATCCGGTGGTAATACTGGAAAACAAAGTGCTTAGGGCCACGACCAAGACTCATAAAGTAGCTATGTTCAAGAATCAACATACTAAACTAGGAGAATCAATAACACTATCTAAATTCTGAGTTCCTATAGATGCCAATCATTCTAAAGTTCAAAGAATAAAGTGAGATGCCAAAACTGTTCAGAAGCAAAAAGCTACTAGTCCCGCTCATCTAATTAGAACTAAGCTTCATTGATATTTTAGAATTTATAGTATATCCTCTTCTTTTTATCCTATTTGATTTTCAGTTGCTTGGGGACAAGCAACAATTTAAGTTTGGTGTTGTGATGAGCGGATAATTTATACGTTTTTTGGCATTGTTTTTAGGTAGTTTTTAGTAGGTTCTAGCTACTTTTTAGTATATTTTTATTAGTTTTTAGGCAAATTTCATATTTCTGGACTTTACTATGAGTTTGTGTGTTTTTCTATGATTTCAGATATTTTCTGGCTGAAATTGAGGGAGCTGAGCAAAAATCTTATTCAGGCTGAAAAAGGACTCCTAATGCTGTTGGATTCTGACCTCCCTTCACTCGGAATGGAATATTTGGAGCTATTAAAGTCTACTTGGCGCGCTCTCAATTGGGTTGGAAAGTAGACATCCAGGGCTTTCCAGCAATATATAATAGTCCATAATTTGCTCGAAAATAAACTACATAAACTGGCATTTAACTCCAGTTCTATGTTGCATTCTGCCGTTAAACGCCAGAAACAGGTTACCAGTTGGAGTTAAACGCCCAAAACAGGTTACAACTTGATGTTTAACTCCAGAAACAGCCCAGGCACGTGAGAAGCTTAAGCCTCAACCCCAGCACACACCAAGTGGGCCCCAGAAGTAGATTTCTGCACCATCTATCTTAGTTTACTCATTTTCTGTAAACCTAGGTTACTAGTTTAGTATTTAAACAACTTTTAGAGATTTATTTTGTATCTCATGACATTTTTAGATCTGAACTTTGTACTCCTTGTCGGCATGAGTCTCTAAACTCCATTGTTGGGGGTGAGGAGCTCTGCAGCGTCTCGATGAATTAAGGCAATTATTTCTATTTTCCCTTTAAACACGCTTGTTTCTATCTATGATACTGATTCGTACTTAACCGTGATGAATGTCATGATTCGTGACACTCATCACCATTCTCAACCCATGAATGTGTGCCTGACAACCACCTCCGTTCTACATTGATTGAATGAGTATCTCTTGGATTTCTTAATCAGAATCTTCGTGGTATAAGCTAGAATCCATTGGCAGCATCCTTGAGAGTTCGGAAAGTCTAAACATTGTCTGTGGTATTTCGAGTAGGATTCAAGGATTGGATGACTGTGACGAGCTTCAAACTTGCGAGTGTTGGGCATAGTGACAGACGCAAAAGGATCAATGGATCCTATTCCGACATGATCGAGAACCGACAGATGATTAGCCGTGCTGTGATAGAGCATTTGGACCATTTTCACTGAGAGGATGGGAAGTAGCCATTGACAACGGTGACACCCTACGCACAGCTTGCCATGGAAGGAGCCTTGCATGTTTGAAAGTGAGAAAGTAGTATGTTGCAGGGATTCAGAAGACAAAGCATCTCCAAAACTCCAACATATTCTCCATTATTGCGTAACAATTACTTATTTTATGCCCTTTCACTTTTTACAATTGAAACTAAAGAACCCTATTGGTATCCTGACTAAGAATAATAAGATAACTAGAGCTTGCTTCAGGCCAACAATCTCTGTGGGATTCAACCCTTACTCACGTAAGATATTACTTGGACGACCCAGTGCACTTACTGGTTCGTTGTGCGGAATTACATAGTGTGAGTGTAACTTTTGTGCACTAAGTATGCGTCCATAAACGAGAGGTATTTATATCCGGAGGAGGCATCTACCAGAGCGTCAATACTTGGGAGTGGATAAGGATCTTTTGGGCAGGCTTTGTTGAGATCAGTGTAGTCGGTGCACATTCGCCACTTCCCGTTTGACTTTTTCACCAAGACGACGTTGGCTAGCCATAGTGGGTATTTGACTTCTCTTATGAACCCTGCCTCCAGTAGAGCTTGTATCTGCTCTTCCACAGCTTGGGAGCATTCTGGTTCGAGCTTTCTATGCCTCTGTTGCACTGGCCGAGATCCTGGGTAGACTACTAGCTTGTGGCACATTAACTTGGGGTCTATGCCTGGAATGTCTGCGGCCTTCCACGCAAAGAGGTCGACGTTATCTCGTAAGAACTGTATGAGTGATTCTTTTATGTATCCTTTTAGGATTGTACTGATATTAGTCGTTTGGTCTGGGGTGTCCCCGATTTGGATTTTCTCTATTTCACCTTCAAGTTGTGGGCAGAGTTCTTCCCGCCTCTGTACTCCACCAAGTTCAATTGTGTGGAATTCTTTACCTCTGCCTCTGAGGTTTAGACTTTCATGGTAACAGCGGCGCGCCGTCGTCTGGTCTGCTTTTATTGTAGCTATCCCTTCTACAGTTGGGAATTTCATGCATAAATGTGGAGTCGGGACTATTGCGCCGAGCTGATTCAACGTTGTCCGACCTATTAAGGCGTTGTAGGCTGAACTTACATCGACCACGATGTAGTCTATCTTGATTGTTCTTGACTGGTTTCCTTTTCCGAAGGTTTTGTGTAGCGAGATGTATCCAAGCGGTTGAACCGGGGTGTCTCCTAGTCCGAACAGGCTGTTCGGATATGCTCTAAGCTCTTTTTCTTCCAAGCTAAGCTTGTCGAAGGCAGTTTTGAACAAGATGTCGGCAGAGCTCCCCTGGTCTATCAGTGTGCGGTGAAGATTTGCATTTGCTAGTATAACAGTGATGACCATGGGATCGTCGTGTTCTGAGATGATACCTGTTCATACCCTGGGTCGAGCTATCCGACCCGGGATGTTCTACAAGACAAAGCGACCGACCTCTTCAGGTCAGGACAACTCGACCTCTTCTCAAAGAGCTCGGCCAAGTTGACAGGAAAGCCCAATAAAGGGCCCAAATAGAGGGACACGACCCAAATCCAGAGGCAATCCCAGCCTACAGAGATAAAGGCAGTTCCGTTGAAGATAAGCTGACCTCACCCAAAGATAAGATAAGATAAGATAACTAACTTATCTTATCTAGAAAGGTCACTTTTCACTATTATAAATACACTGGAGCACCCAGGTATAACTCGTACTCTGATTCTACTCAATACCTGCTTAATACCCTTACTAACTTAAACATCGGAGTCCCTTGCAGATACCCCTACCCTCCGGGGACGAAGGATCAACACCACCACCAAGTCCAACAAGTCAGACACACCAGCTCCGGCCGCTGTACACCTGCCGGACACATCGGCTCTGACCAACACAGAAGATCGCGTCCGAGATCGACCTACAGTTTCAGGTAACCCTTGGAACAATACCCGATGCATCTTCTTTGGTGAAAGTAATCGCAGGGATGTCGGGTGCTTCCTCCTTCCCCTCAACATGATATACTTCTTTCAGATGTCTTTTGCGAGATGATTTGGAGACTCCTCCTCCCGCAAATCCACTGTGTATCATGTGGACGTGTCTTTCTGGTGTGCGAGGTGACCGCTCGGTTCATCCGACATCTTCTTCCCTTCTTCTTTTTCTTTACTCATCGTCCCGGGCGGCCAGATACCGATCTAGCTTTCCGTCTCTTACTAGCTTTTCTATGACATTTTTTAAGTAAAAAACATTCGTTGGTGGAATGCCCGTGGATTCGATGATACTCACAATATTCGGTCCGATTTTCTCTTCCTTTTTTGCCTTTGAGTGGTCGAGCTGGGGGCATCTTTTCAGTGTAGCAAACCTCTCTGTAGACATCTACAAGGGACATCCGAAGAGGGGTGTAATTGTGGTATTTTTTTATTTCTTCCCCATGTCGATCTTTTTTCTTTTTGGACTCTTTGTCCTTATCCTGGGAGGTGAATCCAGATTTTGAGGTCTCTCCTAGTCGAGAATTTTCTTTCATGTTAATGTACTTCTCTGTTCGTTCTTGCACTTCGTTCAGAGATGTAGGGTATTTTTTGATATAGATTGGCTAAAAGGTCCCTCTCGCAGGCCATTGATGAGGCCCATAATGGCAGCCTTTGTTGGTAGGCTCTGTATGTCCAGGCACATTTTGTTGAATCTTTCCATGTAGTTGCGAAGACTTTCCCGTTCCCCTTGCTTGATTCCTAATAGACTTGGGGCGTGCTTAGCCTTGTCTTTTTAGATGGAGAATCTGGCCAAAAACTTCTTGGCCAGGTCGTCAAAACTCAAGATGGACCTAGGAGGTAGATTGTCGAACCATCTAATTGCCGTCTTTGTTAAAGTAGTCGGAAAGGCTTTGCAACGAACTGCATCTGAGGCGTCGGTGAGGTACATTCTACTTCTGAAATTGCTGAGATGATGGCCGGGATCCATAGTGCCATCGTATAAAGTCATGTCCGGGAGTTTAAAGTCTTTTGGGATTTTGGTTTTCATGATCTCCTTGGTGAATGGATCTTGTTCCTTGCGGGTGCTATCCTCATTAGGGGATCGGTTGGCTTTGGTCTTGAGATCGGCTTCGAGTTTTAAGAGTTTGTCCTCTAATTCCCGGCGTTGCCTTATTTCTTTTTGTAGGTCTTTCTCAGCCTTTCGTTGATGTAGGACTTCTTCTTCAAGTTGTTTTAAACAATCTTGAAGTGCCTCCATGGCTCCCGCGTTTGGGGAATTCTTTTTGTTGTTAAGTTGAGAAGTATCCTTTGGTGTAGTGTTCGCATTTTTGTATGGCATTCTATCCTCTAGATCTGAATTGTGTTCGTTGTCATGGTCGTCTGCCATGATGATGGGATGACTTCCAGGTTCCCCGGCAACGGCACCAATGTTCCGAGGGTTACCTGAAACTGTAGGTCGATCTCGGACGAGATCTTCTGTACTGGTCAGAGCTGTTGTATCCGACTTGTTGGACTTGGTGGTGGTGTTGATCCTTTGTCATCGGAGAGTGGGGATACCTTCAAGGGACTCCGATGCTTAAGTTCGCAAGGGTATTAAGCAGGTTTTTTAGTAGAATCAGAGTATGAGTTATACCTAGGTGCTCCAGTGTATTTATAATGGCATAGAATGACCTTCTTAGATAAGATAAGTTAGTTATCTTATCTTATCTTTATCTTATCCTCAAGTGAGGTCATCTTATCTTCAAAGAAACCACCCTTCTCTCTATAGGCTTGGGCTGCCTTAGAATTTGGGGCGTGATCCTCCATTTGGGCCCTTTTTGGGCTTTCCTGGTGATTTGGCCGAGCTCTTTGTGAAGAGGTCAGATTGTCCTGACCTGAAGAGGTCGGATTGTCCTGACCTGAAGAGGTCGAACACCTCGACCCAGGGTATGAACAAGAGGCAACCCAATTTTTATTTATCTATGTTATTTCATGTTTTCTTTAGGTTGATGATCAAGTGGAGTCACAAAAACAACTGCAAAAATCAAAGCAAATTCAAAAACAGCACACCCTGGAAGATAAGCTTACTGGCGTTTAAACGCCAGTAAGAATAGCCGAATGGGCGTTAAACGCCCAGTCTGGCACCATTCTGGGCGTTTAACACTAGAAATGGGCACCAGACTGGCATTTAACGCCAAAACAGAGCACCAAGTTGGCGTTAAACACCAGAAACAAGCAACAGCTTGGCGTTAAACACCAAGGTATAAAAGCTGGCGTTTAACGCCAGAAACAGGCAGTAGTCTGGCGTTAAACGCCAGAATTGCAATCAAAGGGCATTTCTGCGCGCCTAAATGGAGCAGGGATAAGAAGTCCTTGACCCCTCAGGATCTGTGGACCCCACATGATCCCTACCTACCCCACTTCTCTCTCTCCCCCTCACACATCTCTATAACACTCTACCCAAAACACCACTCACCTATCAAATCCTATTCTCTTCCCTATATTCTCTTCACCAATCACCTCCATCCCTCTTCCCCAAATACCCCACCTATCTCACTTTTCCCTCCCAAACCCACCCAATTCCATTTGGCCACTCTGCCTCTCTTTCCCTATAAATACCCCTCTTCACTCCTTCATTTTCACACATCACAAACCCTCTCTTACCCCCTTGGCCGAACCTATCTCTCCCTCCATCTGCTCCATTTTCTTCTTCTTCCCTTTCTTTCTTTCTTCTTTTGCTCAAGGATGAGCAAACCTTTTAAGTTTGGTGTGGTAAAAGAATTGCTTTTTTGTTTTTTCATAACCATTTATGGCACCTAAGGCCAGAGAAACCTCTAGAAAGAGGAAAGGGAAGGCAAAAGCTTCCACCTCCGAGTCATGGGAGATGGAGAGATTCATCTCAAAGGTCCATCAAAACTACTTCTATGAAGTTGTGGCCAAGAAGAAGGTGATCCCTAAGGTCCCTTTCATGCTCAAGAAGAATGAGTATCCGGAGATCCGTCATGAGATCCGAAGATGGGGTTGGGAAGTTTTCTCACCAACCCCATTCAACAAGTTGGAATCTTAATGGTTCAAGAGTTCTATGCCAATGCATGGATCACTAGGAACCATGATCAAAGTATGAACCCGAATCCAAAGAATTGGCTTACAATGGTTTGGGGGAAATACTTAGATTTTAGTCCGGAAAATGTAAGGTTAGCGTTCACTTGCCAATGATGCAAGAAAATGCACGCCCCTACACTAGAAGGGTCAACTTTGATCAAAGGTTGGATCAAGTCCTCATGGACATATGTGTGAAAGGAGCTCAATAGAAAAGAGATTCAAAAGGCAAGCTGGTTCAATTGAGAAGACCGGACCTTAAGCCCGTGGCTAGAGGATGATCGGAGTTCATCCAACGGTCCATCATTCCTACTAGCAACCAATCTGAAGTGACTGTAGATCGGGCCATCATGATCCATAGTATCATGATTGGGTAGGAAGTGGAAGTTTATGAGATCATACCTCTAGAACTCTATAAGGTGGCTGAAAAGTCCTCCACTTTGGCAAGGTTAGCCTTTCCTTATCTCATTTGTCATCTATGCAATTCGGCTGGAATTGACATAGAAGGAGACATCGTCATTGAAGAGGACAAGCCCATCACTAAGAAAAAGATGGAGCAAACAAGAGAGCCCACTCATGGACCTCAACAAGAGCATGAGGAAATTACTCATCAAGAAATCCCTGAGATGCCTCAAGGGATGCATTTTCCTCCACACAACTATTGGGAGCAACTCAACACCTCTTTGGAAGGCTTGAGTTACAACATGGACCAACTAAGGGTGGAGCACCAAGAGCACTCCATCATTCTCCATGAGATTAGAGAAGATCAAAGAGCTATGAGGGAGGAGCAACAAAGGCAAGGAAGAGACATAGAGGAGCTCAGGTGTTCCATCGGATCTTCAAGAGGAAGAACTAGCCGCCATCACTAAGGTGGACCCGTTCTTTGATTTCCTTGTTCTTATTTTTCTGTTTTTCGAATTTGATGCTTTATGTCTTATCCATGTTTGTGTCTTATTTTTCTGAAAGTACGGATTCCTCCGGAGGATCAGTAAGGAGAAAACCTCTGATATATCATCAAGTATTTCAATCCTCATTGTCATTATGTCATCTTTAAGCTAGAACCTTTTCCGAGGCAAGCTCGATAACACAATCACGAAGAACATAGTTTTTGATCCGTATCGGTTAGGAGTTTTGATCTGGTTTTTCGTAAATAGTCTCAGTTTGACGAACCGGACTTGATTCATGAGAGAAAATCGGTTTGAAGCTGCTTGAATAATATTATAAGGTTACCTGGTCAGTTTTAGTTAAAAACAGAAAATCGGTTTAACCGGGTTCATAATTTACTGGTGCAGTTTAGCACCAGCACTCTCTGATGACTTTAGCAATGCTAAGGCCTCATCATACATGTTTTATTCTCATAATAAATATGTTACTAGTGTCATTTATGCTAGTAGCTCAGAAAATAATTTTTAGAGATGTTTTCACAAGTGTTCCGATACACCTAGTTTTAGTAGTTATACACCTGAGATATTTTAATATTATTTTAATCCACCTCCAAGCCAACCAATCACAACTCACCCTACACCTCCAAAACCCCCAAGGCTGGTTCATTTGCTCCTTGTGGCCGAAATTTCCAAGAGAGAAAAAGAGAGAAAAGTTCTTAGTTCCAAATCTTCAAAGCTTGATTTCTGCTAAACTAAAACTCAAATCAAAATTCCAATTCGACCAAAATGATCCTCTCTTCTTTCTCCACATGATCATATGACTTATTAAGGCTGGAATCAAGGTGAGTTGGCTGCACCATCTCTCTTTTGATTCGGTTTCAAGGAAACATGCTCAAACATGTGTTTTCTTGATGTTCTTCCTTAGGAATCATGCTTAACTTGACTTGAGGGCCAAGAAACGTGACTTCCTGGTGCACAAAATTGCAATCACACTTTTGCAATTCCGCACAACTAACCAGCAAGTGCACTGGGTCGTCCATGTAATACCTTACGTGAGTAAGGGTCGATCCCACGGAGATTGTTGGCTTGAAGCAAGCTATGGTTATCTTGTAACTCTTAGTCAGGATATCAATAATTCTCAGGGTTGATTGTAAAAAGTAGAAGAACATGAAATAAATACTTGTTTTGCAGTAATGGAGAACATGTTGAGGTTTTGGAGATGCTCTGTCTTCCGAATCTTTGCTTTCCTACTGTCTTCTTCTTCATGCACGCAAGACTCTTTCCATGGCAAGCTATATGTAGGGTTTCACTGTTGTCAATGGCTATCTCTCATCCTCTCAATGAAAATGTTCAACGCGCTCTGTCACAGCACGGCTAATCATCTATCGGTTCTCAATCAGGTTGGAATAGAATCCAGTGATTCTTTTGCGTCTGTCACTAACGCCCAGCCCTCAGGAGTTTGAAGCTCGTCACAGTCATTCAATCCTTGAATCCTACTCAGAATACCACAGACAAGGTTTAGACCTTCCAGATTCTCTTGAAATGCCGCCATCAATTCTAGCTTATACCACGAAGATTCTGATTAAGGAATCCAAGAGATATTCACTCAATCTAAAGTAGAACGGAGGTGGTTTTCAGGCACACATTCATAGGTGAGAATGATGATGAGTGTCACGGATCATCACATTCATCAAGTTGAGGAACAAGTGATATCTTAGAATAGAAGCAAGCGTGATTGAATGAAAAACAGTAGTAATTGCATTAATCCATCAAGACACAGCAGAGCTCCTCACCCCCAACCATGGGGTTTAGAGACTCATGCCGTAGAAGATATAGTAAGAAACGTGTAATGTGTCATGAGGTCCAGATACAATGTCAAATATCCTATTTATAGTGAACTAGTAACCTAGGATATACAGAAATGAGTAAATGACGTAAAAAATCCACTTCCGGGGTCCACTTGGTGTGTGCTTGGGCTGAGCATTGAAGCTTTCATGTGTAGAAACTTTTTCTGGAGTTAAATGCCAGCTTTTGTGCCAGTTTGGGCGTTTAACTCCAATTTTTGTGCCAATTCCGGCGTTAAACGCTGAGAATTCTGAAGCTGATTTGCAACGCCGGTTTGGGCCATCAAATCTTGGGCAAAGTATAGACTATTATACATTTATGGAAAGCCCAGGATGTCTACTTTCCAACGCAATTAAAAGCGCGCTAATTGGGCTTCTATAGCTCCAGAAAATCCACTTCGAGTGCAGGGAGGTCAGAATCCAACAGCATCTACAGTCCTTTTTCAGCCTCTGAATCAAATTTTTGCTCAGGTCCCTCAATTTCAACCAGAAATTACCTGAAATCACAGAAAAATACACAAACTCATAGTAAAGCCTAGAAAAGTGAATTTTAAATAAAAACTAATAAAAACATACTAAAAACTAACTAAAATGTACCAAAACCATACTAAAAACAGTGCCAAAAAGCGTATAAATTATCCGCTCATCACAACACCAAACTTAAATTGTTGCTTGTCCCCAAGCAACTAAAAATCAAATGGGATAAAAAGAAGAGAATATACTATAGACTCCAAAATATCAATGAAACTTAGCTCCAATTAGATGAGCGGGACTAGTAGCTTTTTGCCTCTGAACAGTTTTGGCATCTCACTTTATCCTTTGAAGTTTAGAATGATTGGCATCTATAGGAACTCAGAATTCAGATAGTGTTATTGATTCTCCTAGTTAAGTATGATGATTCTTGAACACAGTTACTTTATGAGTCTTGGCTGTGGCCCAAAGCACTCTATCTTCCAGTATTACCACCGGATACATACATGCCACAGACACATAACTGGGTAAACCTTTTCAGATTGTGACTCAGCTTTGCTAGAGTCCCCAATTAGAGGTGTCCAGGGTTCTTAAGCACACTCTTTTTACCTTGGATCACTTTTTATTTTTACCGTTGCCTTTTTGTTTAAAGGGCTATTGGCTTTTTCTGCTTGCTCTCTCTCTCTCTCTCTTTTTTTTTAATTTCCTTTTTCGCATATACTGCTTTTTCTTGCTTCAATAATCAATCTGATGATTTTTCAGATCCTCAATAACATTTCTCCTTTACCATCATTCTTTCAAGAGCCAACAAGTTTAACATTCTTTAATCAACAAATTCAAAAGACATATGCACTGTTCAAGCATTCATTCAGAAAACAAAAGTATTGTCACCACATCAAACTAATTCAACTAGTTTCAGAGATGAATTTGAAATCCTGTACTTCTTGTTCTTTTGTGATTAAAGCATTTTTCATTTAAGAAAGGTGATGGATTCATAGGACATTCATAATTTTAAGGCATAGACACTAAGATACTAATGATCATGTAGTGAAGACATAAACATAGATAGAACATCAAGCATAGAAATCGAAAAATAGAATAATAAGAACAAGGAAATTAAGGAGCGGGTCCACCTTAGTGATGACGGCTAGTTCTCCTTCTTAAAGATCCTATGGAGTGCTTGAGCTCCTCAATGTTTCTTCCTTACCCTTGTTGCTCCTCTCTGATTTCATGGAGGATAATGGTTGCTTTTGTTGAGGTCCATGAGTGGGCTCTTTTGTTTGCTCCATCCTCTTTCTTAGTGATGGGCTTTTGAGATGAATCTCTCCATCTCTCATGACTCGGAGTTGGAAGCAACTGCCTTCCCTTTCCTCTTCCTAGAGGTTTCTCCGGCCTTAGATGCCATAAATGGTTATGGAAAAACAAAAAGCAACGCTTTTACCACACCAAACTTAGAAGGTTTGCTCGTCCTCGAGCAAAAGAAGAAAGAAGGGAGTAGAAGAAGAGGAAATAGAGGAGATGGAGGGGGGCTTTGTGTTTAGGTTGTGTGAAAATGAGGGGGTGAAGATGGGTTTATATAGGGGTGGAGAGGTATTGAGGTGATTGGTGAATGGGTGAAGAAGAGAGAGAGTGGTAGGGTAAGTGGGGATCCTGTGGGGTCCACATATCCTAAGGTGTCAAGGATAGCTAATCCCTGCACTAAGTGGCGTGCAAAACGCCCTTTTCTGCCAATCCTGGTGTTAAACGCCAGGCTGATGCCCATTTCTAGCGTTTAACGCCAGCTTCTTGCCCATTCCTGGTGTTAAACGCCAGTCTGGTGCCCCTTTCTGGCGTTAAACGCCCAGAATGGTGCCAGACTGGGCGTTAAACGCCCATTTGCTACCCTTACTGGCGTTTAAATGCCAGCAGGTTTTTTCTCCAAGGTGTGCTATTTTTCTTTCTATTTTTCATTCTGTTTTTTCTTTTTCAATTGATTTTGTGACTTGACATGATCATCAACCTACAGAAAACATAAAATAACAATGGAAAATAGATAAATATAACATTGGGTTGCCTCCCAACAAGCGCTTCTTTAATGTCAGTAGCTCGACAGTGGGCTCTCTTGGAGCCTCACGGATACTCAGAGCAATGTTGGAACCTCCCAACACCAAACTTAGAGTTTGACTGTGGGGGTTCAACACCAAACTTAGAATTTGGTTGTGGCCTCCCAACACCAAACTTAGAGATTGACTGTGGGGGCTCTATTTGACTCTATTTTGAGAGAAGCTTTTTGTTCCGAGGGTTACCTGAAACGTGTAGCTCGGTCGTCTTGGAGAGGCCCGAGGTGGGGGTCAGGGACCCGAGCTTGATATGTGGAGTGGTTGGTGGTTGTACCTGCAATGACACTCCGATGCTTAAGTTAGCATGGGTTCAAGCAGATATGTGTAGAATGTGGAATATATGTCATACCTGGGTGCTCCAGTGTATTTATAGTAGTTGGCCGTGATCCTCCCTGGATAAGATATTCTTATCTTATCTTATCTTTTGGGAGTTTTATCTCTATCTTTGTGGAACCGCCTTTCCTAGGCCTTTTCGGCCTTTAGGTTTTGGGCTGCGTTCCTTTTGATGGACCTTCTTAGCTTTATTGTCCGAGGTCCGACCTCAGGCGTGGGCCTTGGGACGAGGTCGGACCTTTTCTTGGATTTTGCCGAGTTGGAGGAGTCCGGTCAGGGTATGAACAGTGCCCCTGCCCGAGTTCGTCCTTTTTGGGAGGTCGAGCTCGGGCATAGTAGTTTTTTCAAATTTCAAAAATGGTCGTTCCTGCATTTATTGCATTTTACCGTTTCTCCTCGATTTCCGTTCGGGCTTTGTGAAGGCATTATTTATTTGCCCCTTTCCTCCTTTTTCTTCGTTTATTCTGTTCCCTTTTTTGAGCACCGCTTCTTTTTCTTTCGTTCTTCTTCTCCGAATCTTTCCGCGTGTCTTTCCGGGGTTTCCTCTGCGCCGCCGTTCCGTTCTCCTCGCTTCGGAGCTCGTCGTCTTCGTTTCTTTCTTCCGGGTTTGTTCCCATCTCTTTTTCTTGTGCACATATGCTTCTGTTTCTTTTGTGTGGCTCTTTGTTTGTTTCTTTTTTCCTATGCCTGGGTTGCCCCGAAAAGAGGCGCCGCCAGTTGTTTTGTACATGGGGGGGACTCTTTTTTGTTCTCTGGTATTTTGCTCCGGGTTGCTGTATTTTCTTCTAAAAGATCTCTGTTTCTTGCTTTTGCTGAATGGGTTTTCGCTGTCTGCTTTTATGTGATTTTTGCTTGCTGTTGTATTCTTCTTTGTAGGCAAGAATTTTATGTCTCGAAAGGTTCTTCAAGCGATGTCGACCAAGATTCCAAGTGGTCTTGGTTGGGTAGATCCTGTTCCTCTAAGAGTCCCTTCTGTGGTAGATTCTGAGTATTTAGCTAGGTTTCGTAGGCAATGTAGCATATGTGAAGATAGAGAGTCTGAGAGGGATTATGAACTAGTAGCCCCGGATTCCGAGGAGAGAGTTTGCTTCCCGCCTTTAGATAGTTCCGAGAAGCTCTTCTTTTACGCTTATGATTGTTTTTTCTCTAAGCTGGGTGTCCGACTTCCTTTTACCGACCTGGAGTCCGAGGTGTTATGGTCTTGTAACTTTGCCCCTACGCAGCTCCATCCAAATTCTTGGGCATTTTTAAAGCTGTTTCAACTTTTGTGTCAGTTTTTGGGCGTTGCTCCCTCTATTTCTCTTTTTTCCTACTTGTTTGTGTTGACGAAGCCGGGGTCGGGTGGAGGTAAGGTATCTTGGGTCTCTTTTAGGGCTAACCAGGGAAGAAAGTTTTGTACCCTGTATGATGAGTCCTTTCACGATTTTAAGAACTTTTATTTCAAGGTCCGGGCTACTGGAGACGTCCGACCTTTCTTTCTAGATGAGAGTGGGGAGCCTTCTTTTCCTCTTTGTTGGCAGGAGAATGTAGTGTCTGCTAAGTATACCTTTGAGAGTCTAGATGAGGTGGAGCAGGCTTTTGTGGGTGTGGTGAGCAGTTTATGGGGTCGGGCACCTCACTTGGATACGAAGAAAATGTTGGGAGATCCAAGCCTTCTCCGTTCCGAGTTAGGTAGTTCCCGACCTCTTCCGAGATTCATCTTTTCTAGTATTTTGGTTTTGCTTATTTTTGGTGGAATTTCTGTTGTGGTAATCCTTTTCTTTATTTCTTGCAGAGATGTCTTCTCAGGCGGATTCCATGAAGTTCCTTCGTCGGACGAAGAAGTCCGTGGCTGCTCGGAATATTGAGGCCGGGGAGGCTTCTGCCCGATCTTCTCCGCAGAAGACTACTGTGGGTGTTCAGACTCGGTCGAAGACTATTCCGACTCCCCAGTTCCGAGCTATAAGTCAGGATCCTCCGACCTCTGGGCCTGCTACTTCTTCTCCTCCTCCGTTCTCGGGTCCTCCTCCCAAGAAGCAGAAGACCTCTCAAGAGCTTGCCGGTTTCAATGATAAGGACTTTGACGCTCTTGGTTGGATTGAGCAGCATATTCTCCCTCAGACCTTTATTTCCACTGATGATGTATCTATGGAGCATCATTTTCAGTATATGGCGCGGAGCTGTGTCCGGATGGCTAGTCTCCATGCCGCTATTGCCCGGGAGTTCAAGAAATCCCCCCTTGGGGCGACCAGCTCCCGACTTGAGAAGGCTCAGTCCGAGCTTGATAGGATTAGTCAACTGAAGACATCTTGAGGAGATGGCGAAGGCGGCTACAAAGAATTATACTCGGCTATATACCGAGCTTGTGGAGACAAAGGAGAAGTTGCAATCCGCGCAGGACGAGTTTTACGAGCTGGAAGGTCATGTGGCCAAGGGTATGGATGCTATGTTTGAAAATTTGAAGGCTCAGGTCCGGGTTCTTGCTCCCGACCTGGATCTGAGTTTATTCAGTACGGACAACGTTGTTGTGGAGGGAAAGATTGTTCCTGCTCCTACCGAGGATGAGGTTCCGATGTCCGACCCCAAAGTTCCGGTTGAGAACCCGACTTCACCTTTGGTCGGGGATGGTTCTGGCGTGGAGGTTTCAAACCGGGATGACGTTGCTGTTGATGCAGTCCCGATATCTATGTTTTCTCCGCAGCCTTCTGTTGATGTGGAGTCTGGAAAGGACCTTGATCCTCTGTAATCTTTTTGGTGTTTTGCCCGGCCTGTGGGCTTTTTGGATGGTTTCTGTGAACGCTTTGGACACCTTTTGCTTATTTAGCTACTTGTAGTAACTTTATTATGCGGTGTTTTTGTTCGCGTTTTGACTTTTTGTTTCCGCTTTTGTGCTTTTTAGTTTGTTTTTGGATAACAACTTTTTAGCTAGCGTTTCGAAACTTCCTTTGCTTTCGTTCTTTCGCTTGTACTTTTTAGCTGCTTTTTGTAAAGCAACTTTTTAGTAAGCGTTTTCGAGACTTCCTTTGATTTCGTTCTTTCGCTTGTACTTTTCAGTTGTTTTTTGTAAAGCAACTTTTTAGTAAGCGTTTTTCGAAATCTTGGTTCTCGCCGTTTTAAGGCTTCTTTCTTGGATCCGAGCTTTTTTCTCGGACCTCAGGCGCTCGAGTACCTCCTTTTTGTTGGGTCCGACTTTGTCGTTGGTCGGCCTTTTTAAGTTATTTTTGTAATCTCTTTTTATTTGGCTTTTTTGAGCCATTTCAGAGTTACTTTATAACTTTCCCTTTGTTGGGTCCGACCTTGTTGTTGGTCGGCCTTTTAAGTTATTTTTGTAATCTCTTTTTATTTGGCCTTTTGAGCCTTTTTAGAGTTACTTTATAACTTCTCACATTAATTTGAACCTCGTCGCTTTATCTTTGCCGACCTTGTGTGGTCTCTTGGCAAATGATTTTTTGCGTTTTGCCGAGCATAAATTAATGCGCCTTGGTGGGGTACTTTCCAGGATTTGTTTCATCATGAGGAAGAAGAAAAGAAAATAGAGAAATTTGATTAGTATTAAAAAAGAAAGAATATTTACGGAGTGTTTACCCTTTGACTAGGTCGGGTGTCTTACTTTAACCGGGTGTCTCATTAAAAAACCCTTGTAGGGAAAAAGAGTACACCTCGGGTTAAGTTTTTCTAGCTGTAGTACCGCCTTAGATTACAGGCGTGCCAGGCCCTGGGCAGCTCATTGCCTTCTAGGTCGGATACTTTGTAGTAGCCTGTCCCTAAGACTTCTGTTACCTTGTAGGGTCCTTTCCAATTTGCAGCTAGCTTTCTTTCTCCCGACTTTTGTGTTCCAATGTCATTTCGGATTAGAATCAGGTCGTGAATGGAGAAGCTTCGCTTTATTACTTTCTGATTGTATCTGAGGGCCGTTCGTCGTTTTAAGGCTTCTTCTCGGATTCGGGCTCTTTCTCGGACCTCGGGGAGGAGGTCGAGTTCTTCCCTTTGTGCCTGTGGGTTGCCTCCTTCGTTGTAGAAGATGATTCTGGGTGACCCTTCATCTATTTCGATAGGAATCATTGCCTCCATCCCGTAAGCTAGTCGGAATGGGGATTCTCCCGTTGTAGAGTGTGGGGTTGTCCGATATGCCCATAGTACCTGGGGGAGTTCCTCGGCCCATGCCCCTTTGGAGTCTTCGTTTTAACCCTGCCAAGATGACTTTATTTGCAGCCTCTGCTTGTCCATTGGCTTGTGGGTGCTCGGCTGATGTGAATTGCTGTTTGATTTTTAGTTCGGCCACCAAGTTCTGAAAACTTGTGTCCGTGAACTGTGTTCCATTGTCTGTTGTGATGGAGTAGGGGACTCCGAACCTTGTGACAATGTTTTTGTATAGGAATTTGCGACTTTTCTGAGCCGTAATGGTGGCTAAGGGTTCAGCTTCGATCCATTTTGTGAAGTAGTCGACCCTTACTATGAGGTATTTGACTTGCCCCGGTCCTTGGGGGAATGGGCCGAGTAGGTCTAGTCCCCATTTTGCGAAGGGCCATGGTGCGGTGATGCTGATAAGGTCTTCGGGTGGTGCCTTGTGAAAATTTGCGTGTTTTTGACAGGGGGGCATATTTTCACAAATTCCGTTGCGTCTCTTTGCAAGGTCGGCTAGTAGAACCCGGCCCGGTACTACTTTCTTGGATAATGCCCGAGCTCCGAGATGGTTCCCACACATGCCTCCGTGGATTTCTTCGAGGACGCTCTTTGTTTCTGAGGTCGGGACGCACCTAAGGAGGGGGTTTGAGAATCCTCTTCTGTATAATACGTCGTGAATTAGTGTATAATTCTGGGCGTCTTTCGTGAGTCTTTTAGCTTCCTTTCTTTTGGTGGGGAGAGTTCCCGACTTCAGGTAGTTGAGTATGGGGGTCATCCATCCTTGCTGTTGGTTGGATATATTTAGCGTTTCTTCCTCTTTTATCACGGAGGGGGATTGTAAGGTTTCCTGGAGGAGACTTCTGTTGTTGCCTCCGGGCTTGGTGCCGGCGAGTTTTGAGAGGGCGTCCGCCCCGGCGTTTTGCTCCCGAGGTATATGCTGGATCTGTATTTCTAAAAAGTGGCGTAATTGTGCCTGTGTTTGGTCTAGGTATTTTTTCATAGTTGGGTCTTTGGCCTGGTAGCTTCCATTTACTTGTGATGTGACGACCTGGGAGTCGCTGAAGATCGTGATTCTCTGGGCTCCGACCTCTTCGGCTAGTTTTAGACCTGCTAGTAGGGCCTCGTATTCGGCTTGGTTGTTCGAAGCCTGGAACTCGAATTTTAGGGATAGTTCTATCCGTGTTCCTTGGTCGCTTTCGAGTATAACCCCGGCTCCGCTTCCTGTTTTGTTTGAGGACCCGTCGACATACAGGTTCCATGAGAGTGGGGTTCCAGGGGTCTCAGTGTATTCTGCGATGAAGTCGGCTAGGTACTGAGATTTTATGGTAGTCCGGGCTTCATAGTGGAGGTCGAACTCGGACAGTTCCACCGCCCATTGTAGTATTCGTCCTGCCAGGTCTGTTTTTTGTAGGATGTGTCTCATGGGTTGATTTGTCCGGACTTTGATGGTGTGGGCTTGAAAGTAGGGACGGAGCCTCCGAGCTGTGAACACTAGGGCGTAAGCGAATTTTTCTATTTTCTGATAGTTTAATTCGGCCCCTTGTAGTGCCTTGCTTACAAAGTATATGGGGTGTTGTCCCTGGTCATTTTCTCGTATTAATGCTGAAGCGACTGCTCGATGTCCGACCGAGAGGTATAGTACGAGCTCTTCCCCTTTTAAAGGTCGGGTTAGGATTGGTGGCTGCCCGAGGAATTCCTTGAATTCTTGAAAGGCTTTTTCGCACTCCGGGGTCCACGAGAAGGGTTTCCCTTTCTTTAGGAGTGAGTAGAGAGGTAGTGATTTTATCGCTGATCCTGCTAAGAATCTTGATAGGGCGGCCAGCCTTCCATTCAGCTGTTGTACTTCTTTGACACACGTCGGGCTCTTCATATTGAGTATCGCTTGGCATTTGTCCGGGTTTGCTTCGATGCCCCTTTGAGTCAACATGAAGCCTAAGAACTTTCCGGCTTCTGCGGCGAAGGTGCACTTCGTCGGGTTGAGTCTCATGTTGTGTTTTCTGAGGGTGCCGAAGACACTGGTGAGGTCGGTCAGCAAGTTTCTGTCTTTTTGTGTCTTTACCAGCATGTCGTCGACGTACACCTCTAGTTGTAGTCCGATGTGCTCTGAGAACACTTTGTTCATTAGCCTCTGGTAGGTTGCCCCTGCGTTCTTCAGCCCGAAGGGCATTACTACGTAGCAGTAGTTTGCCCTTGGGGTTATGAACGAGGTCTTTTCTTGGTCGGGTCCGTACATCGGGATTTGATTGTATCCTGAGTATGCGTCCATGAAGGAGAGATATCTATAGCCTGAGGCTGCGTCTACTAAGGCGTCGATGTTTGGTAGTGGATATGGGTCTTTGGGGCAGGCTTTGTTGAGATCCGTGTAATCGACGCACATCCTCCATTTTCCATTGGGCTTTTTTACCAGGACTACGTTTGCGAGCCATAGGGGGTATTTTACTTCCCTAATGAACCCGGCATCGAGTAGTGCTTGTACTTGTTCTTCTATTGCTTGCATGCGTTCGGGTCCGAGCTTCCTGCGTCTTTGTTGGACAGGTCGGGATCCCGGGTACACTGATAGCTTATGGCACATTAAGTCGGGGCTTATGCCTGGCATGTCGGAGGCTTTCCAGGCGAAGAGGTCGGAATTTTCTTTTAAGAGGGTTATGAGTTCCTCTTTTAGGCCCGCTTCGAGGTTTGCTCCTATGTTTGTTACTTTTTCAGATGTGTTCCCGATCTGGACTCTTTCGGTTTCTCCCTCTGGTTGTGGCCGAATATCTTCTCGGGCTTGAACTCGCCCGAGTTCTATTGTGTTGATCTCTTTTCTTTTTAAGCTCAGGCTTTCGTTGTAGCATCGCCGTGCCAGTTTTTGGTCGCCCTTCAGGGTAGCGATTCCTTTTGCGGTAGGGAACTTCATACAGAGGTGTGGGGTCGAGACTATAGCTGCCAGTCTGTTTAGGGTTGGTCGCCCAATGAGGGCATTGTATGCTGAAGTGACGTCGACTATAATGTAGTCGATGCTTAATGTTTTAGATTGCTCGCCTTTTCCGAAGGTAGTGTGTAGCGAGATGTATCCTAAGGGATGGATCGGGGTATCTCCTAGCCCAAACAGGTCGGTGGGATAGGCCTTTAGTTCTTTTTCTTCAAGTCCGAGTTTGTCGAAGGCCGTTTTGAACAGGATATCTGCAGAGCTTCCCTGGTCAATCAAGGTTCGATGTAAGTTGGCGTTTGCCAGGATAATGGTGATTACCATTGGATCGTCGTGCCCGGGTATTATCCCTTGAGCATCTTCTCGGGTAAACGAGATAGTAGGTAGTTCGGGCAGGGGATTGTCTTCTCGGATGTGGTAGACTTCTTTGAGGTGTCTTTTTTGCGAGGATCTGGATGTTCCTCCGCCTGCAAAACCTCCATTTATCATGTGAACGTGCCTTTCAGGGGTTCGCGGGGTTTGTTCAGCCCGATCTCCGTTATCTCCCCTCATTCTCTTCTTGGTCTCTTCTCCTTTCTCCGCTATGTATCTGTCGAGTTTTCCTTCTCTGGCTAGCTTTTCTATAACATTCTTTAGGTCGTGGCAGTCGTTAGTAGAATGACCGTAGAGCTTGTGATATTCACAGTATTCAGACCGATCTCTCCCCGCTCTCTTGTGTTTTAGCGGTCGAGGTGGTGGGATCTTTTCGGTGTGGCATACTTCTCTGTAGATGTCTACCAAGGAGATTCGGAGGGGGGTGTAACTGTGGTACTTCCGTGGCTTGCCCGAGTTGGTTTCTTCTTTCTTCATTTGTTCCCGATCTCGATCTCGGAGTGGGTAGGTCGATTCCTTCCTAGAAGAGTCTCTTAACTGGGAGGTTTCCTCCATGTTGATATATTTTTCTGCTCGCTCCTGCACCTCGTATAGGGAGGTCGGGTATCATTTGGATAGGGATTGGCTAAACGGTCCCTCCTTTAGGCCGTTGGCTAGTCCCATGATGGCTGCTTCAGTGGGCAAGTGTTGTATGTCCAGGCAGGCTCTGTTGAATCGCTCCATGTACTCTCGGAGAGTTTCTTGGTTACCTTGTTTGATTCCGAGTAGACTGGGGGCATGTTTTGTTTTGTCCTTTTGAATAGAGAACCTTGTCAGGAATTTTTTGGTTAGGTCTTCGAAGCTGGTGATTGATCTTGGTGGCAGGTTGTCGAACCACTTCATGGCCGACTTGGTGAGAGTGGTGGGGAAGGCTTTGCATCGAATCGCGTCGGAGGTGTCGACTAAGTACATTCTGCTTCTGAAGTTGCTAAGGTGGTGACTTGGATCGGTGGTGCCGTCGTAGAGATCCATATCGGGTGGCTTGAAGTTTCGTGGTACCTTCTCCTTCATGATCTCTTGCGTGAAGGGATCATGGTTGCATTCGGGGGTGGTGCCGCGTTCTGTCCGGTCTTGCAGATTGGCCTCTATTTTCCGTAGTTTTTCTTCTAATTCTCTGCGCTTTCGAGCCTCCCTTCTCAGATCTTGTTCAGTTTCTTTCTGCTTTTTTATGTCCTCTTCGAGTTGTTTCAGTCGGTTTTGTTGTGCCCGGACTGCTTCTAAAATTTCCGAGTTCTTTTCTTTTTCGGAATTTTGCGGATCTTTGTTTGGGAGTGATGTCTTTGGGCGATTCTGTTTGTTTCCTCCTGGAGTGCGTGGTGATAGAGGGCTGTCCGGTCGTTCTCCGGTGTCAACTTCGTCCTCTTGTTCTGATGCAGCGTGGTTATTGTTGGAGGGGTCGTCCGCCATAGTAGAGGGATGACTTCCAGGTCCCCGGCAACGGCGCCAATGTTCCGAGGGTTACCTGAAACGTGTAGCTCGGTCGTCTTGGAGAGGCCCGAGGTGGGGGTCAGGGACCCGAGCTTGATATGTGGAGTGGTTGGTGGTTGTACCTGCAATGACACTCCGATGCTTAAGTTAGCATGGGTTCAAGCAGATATGTGTAGAATGTGGAATATATGTCATACCTGGGTGCTCCAGTGTATTTATAGTAGTTGGCCGTGATCCTCCCTGGATAAGATATTCTTATCTTATCTTATCTTTTGGGAGTTTTATCTCTATCTTTGTGGAACCGCCTTTCCTAGGCCTTTTCGGCCTTTAGGTTTTGGGCTGCGTTCCTTTTGATGGGCCTTCTTAGCTTTATTGTCCGAGGTCCGACCTCAGGCGTGGGCCTTGGGACGAGGTCGGACCTTTTCTTGGATTTTGCCGAGTTGGAGGAGTCCGGTCAGGGTATGAACACTTTTCATGCTTCTTCCCTTTCCTGTCTGCAAACCATGGTACTTCCTGAATGGCGAAGAGTTGCTCATCCGGAAAGGTTTCAGAGATCTCAGTAGGAGGAAGGCATGCTCCTGCTACTGGTTCTATCCGGGACAGGTGATCAGCTACTTGATTCTCTGTCCCTTTTCTGTCTCTTATTTCTATATCAAACTCTTGCAGAAGCAACACTCATCTTATGAGCCTAGGTTTTGAATCCTGCTTTGTGAGTAGATATTTAAGAGCAACATGGTCAGTGTACACAATCACTTTTGATCCTACTAAATAAGATCTGAACTTGTCAATAGCATAAACCACTGCAAGTAACTCCTTTTCTGTGGTTGTGTATTTCTTCTGTGCATCATTTAGAATACGGCTGCCATAATAAATGACGTGCAGAAGCTTATCATGCCTTTGTCCCAATACTGCACCAATGTCATGGTCACTGGCATCACACATTAGTTCAAATGGTAATGTCCAGTCTGGTGCAGAGATGACTGGTGCTGTGACCAGCTTAGCTTTCAGAGTCTCAAACGCCTGCAGACACTCCTTATCAAAGATAAATGGCATGTCAGCAGCTAGCAGATTACTCAGAGGTTTGGCAATTTTTGAAAAATCCTTTATAAACCTTCTGTAGAATCCTGCATGCCCCAGAAAGCTTCTGATTGCCTTAACATTGGCAGGTGGTGGTAATCTTTCAATTACCTCCACCTTAGCTTGATCCACCTCTATTCCTTTGTTTGAAATTTTATGCCCAAGGACAATCCCTTCAGTCACCAAAAAGTGACGTTTTTCCCAGTTTAAAACTAGGTTGATCTCTTGGCATCTTTTCAGAACAAGTGCTAGATGGTTAAGGCAGGAGCTGAATGAGTCTCCAAATACTGAAAAGTCATCCATGAAGACTTCTAAAAATTTTTCTACCATATCTGAGAAGATAAAGAGCATGCACCTCTGAAAGGTTGCAGGTGCATTGCACAGACCAAAAGGCATCCTTCTGTAGGCAAATACTCCAGAAGGACATGTAAATGCTATTTTCTCTTGGTCCTGAGGATCTACTGCAATTTGGTTGTAACCTGAATAGCCATCCAAAGAGCAATAATATTCATGACCTGCTAGTCTCTCTAGCATCTGGTCTATGAATGGTAAAGGAAAATGATCCTTTCTGGTGGCTGTATTGAGCCTTCTGTAGTCAATACACATACGCCACCTTGTAACTGTTCTTGTAGGAACCAGTTCATTGTTTTCAATATGAACCACTGTCATGCCTCCCTTCATGGGGACAACGTGGACAGGGCTCACCCAGGGGCTATCAGAAATAGGATAAATAATCCCAGCCTCTAATAACTTAGTGACCTCTTTCTACACCACCTCCTTCATGGCTGGATTTAGCCGCCTTTGTGGTTGAATCACTGGCTTAGCATCATCCTCCAATAGGATATTGTGCATGCATCTTGCTGGGCTAATGCCCTTAAGATCACTTATGGACCACCCAAGAGCTGTCTTGTGTGTCCTTAGCACTTGAATTAGTGCTTCCTCTTCCTGTGGATTTAAAGCAGAGCTTATGATCACTGGAAAAGTGTCACCTTCTCCCAGAAATGCATATTTCTGGGATGGTGGTAGTGGCATGAGCTTGGGTTTAGGAGGCTTATCTCATTCCTGAGGAATTTTCAAAATTTCTTTTATTTCCTTTAGTTCCTCCAGATCAGAGTGAACATCTTTAAAGATGTCCTCTAGCTATGATTCGAGACTTTCAGTCATATTGACCTCCTCTACCAAAGAGTCAATAATATCAGTGCTCATGCAGTCATTTGATGTGTCTGGATGCTGCATAGCTTTGACAACATTCAACTTGAACTCATCCTCATTGAATCTCAGGGTTAATTCCCCTTTTTGGACGTCAATGAGGGTTCGTCCAGTTGCTAGGAAAGGTCTTCCTAGAATGAGAGTTGCACTCTTGTGCTCCTCCATTTCCAGCACTACAAAGTCAGTGGGAAAGGCAAATGGCACAACCTTGACAATCATGTCCTCAATTATGCCTGATGGATATTTAATGGAGCCATCAGCAAGTTGGAGGCATATTCAGGTTGGTTTGACTTCTTCAGTCAAGCCAAGCTTTCTGATAGTGGATGCAGGTATTAGGTTGATACTTGCCCCTAGATCACATAGAGCTTTCTTGGTGCAAGTACCCTCTAATGTGCATGGTATCATAAAGCTTCCAGGGTCTTTAAGCTTCTCTGGTAAGCTTTTCAGAATGACTGCGCTGCATTCTTCAGTGAGGAAAACTTTTTCAGTTTCTCTCCAATCCTTCTTATGACTTAAGATCTCTTTCATGAACTTAGCATAAGAAGGTATTTGCTCAAGTGCCTCTGCAAACGGAATCTTTATTTCAAGAGTCCTGAGATAGTCTGCAAAGCGGGCAAATTGCTTATCCTGTTCCGCTTGGCGGAGTTTCTGAGGATAAGACATCTTGGCTTTATACTCTTCAACCTTAGTTGTTGTAGGTTTATTTCCTACAGAAGTGGTTGGAAAAGCCTGCTTAAGGGGGTTGTTGTCAGCACTTGCAGGTGTCTGACCCCTTTGTGGAGTTTGAACGCTAGGATTGGGTGCTTTAGGAATCGAAATGCATGTCGATGTGCTTCAATATTTGCTGCTTAACTTGATATCTGGCAGAATCCATTGTAATTAGTATGATTCTCTGGTCTGTTAGTGCATTAGATTCTCTTGATTAATAGGTTTGATAGAAGTAACCTGATTCATGGTGATTCTTCAACGGTTGAACTCAATAATTCCAATATGGTAAAATTCTAGTTTTTGTCTTTTATTATGTCTCTCAAGGCACGAGTTCCAGCACTAAGCACTAACCAAAGCGGAGTATTCAAATTCCTCTTTTTACAGACATCAAGAATGGCCAGAAATTCTTGTGTCTACTACTCTGGCTCATAACATATATTTTGAATTGTTACATTTTATAGTTTTGAGTAATTAATAACTCATTTGAAAGATATTAGTGTTGAGGATGAATGAATGAATATTGGATGCTTTAGTTACAAGCATATAGTATGGATTATTTGATTTTATAATATGAATGAAAATTGATGGTCCACCATCCTTACAAGAGACATGAATGTACTACTGTTTATTAACTCCATTCTCACACAAGTCAGTGACAAGTAGCCAAAATGAACCTTCCCTAATTTAATTTCACCCCTTCCAATTCCAACTACTACATTTACATTATTTACTATGATATTTTGTAATAATTAATTAGTATAAGGAGCCTCATTGACTTAGACTTATTTTGATGGGTCTATACTCCATAGTTCATGGTCCTCTTATATTATTTATTTCAACTCTTTTTCTTAGCTGCCACTTTCATTCTCTTTCCCTTCACTTCATTCATTCATTCACACATACTTGAAGAATAATAATGGGAAGACACTCTTACTATTACAAGCAGAAGCTTCGGAAGGGTCTATGGTCTCTCCTAAAGAGGATGAAAAGCTTCTCATGTATATCACTAAGTACGGTCATGGATGTTGGAGCTCTGTTCCTAAGCAAGCAGGTTAGTACTCATAATATGATACATGTTGTAAGGTTTGTTCTATGTTGTTGTTAATGTTGTTGCTGGTGACAGGTTTGCAGAGGAGTGGTAAGAGTTGCAGTCTTAGGTGGATCAATTACTTAAGGCCTGATTTAAAGTTTGGAATATTTTTACTTTTACTATTTTCTCTACAACCACAGTTTAGGTACCTATTGCTTTGATCAGAGAAGGAACTAACACAATCTCCACTATTACTATTCACAACAGAATCTATTGGTGAGCACGTGTTCTTTATGAGTCTTCTTGCTTACATTATAAGATCAAGTTCTCTCAATAATGTAACTTTTGGTAATTGGTTGAATAAAATCAGACAACAAGGCTTCATTTCAAGGACTTATTCAATTGAAGGCGTAATAAAGTTGTCTCAAAGTTGATAAAAGCTATGATTGAGTGCTGGCACTTTCAATCATCTTTCCAATTAAACTTTGAAGATTATGTAATATGTAGCTTCTATGTGATTGGAGTCATGTTTTTGAAGAGGAGGAATGTTCATAAAAAAAGAATTTATGAAATTTGAATAAAAATTTATGAAACTAGCTCATCATTTATGAAATATAATGTTCATAAATAGAATGATTTTGTTACAGGTGCAACATGCCACACAGTGTAGCAAAACAGAATGCATCAACTTCAGAGTTCAGATACCATTGCACTTTGAAGCTCTCCTTTCTCATCCAGATACTAGTCACAGTAAACTCAAGTACACCAGTTTCTTTCTCTCTCTCTCTATTTGTTTATTGATAATTTTTCAAGAATCTTGATAAGTTTAGTGGAACTCTCTAATAAAACAAGAATATAATTCACTGATGATGACAATCCTCTAATAATTGAAGTGCATGCAATTTATTAGAATATACTAGGATGACTAGTACTCTGATATGTTAATATCTTCTAGATAATATGGAAACAAAGCAACTATCTACTAAAATTTATTTGAAAACTTCTTATTTAAGAGTACCAAAATTTTATCATTTTTTGAGATAAGAACTAACTTTGTCTAATTTTTATGACATAAAACAAGATGTTAATATATATATATATATATATATATATATATATATATATATATATATATATACTAAAATAAAACACAACTATATTTTCTAGCAAATGAGTATACAGGAAATGAAGATCATGAGTGATCCTTTTTCATGCACATTTGCCTTAATTATCATAGAAAACATACCCTTAATCAACAGCTTAAAAAGCTCAATTCATAAATTGTGATTCTAAGCACAATATAGTTCTATCATACTGTCAAGTTACATGCAGAAAGAGAGAATTAAAAAAATAGTTAACATCAATGTCTGTGAAGTTTTATCCATGAGTAGCAATGATACTGAATGATCACAAAAATTGACAATTCAAGTAAGACCTAAATAGAGTTAGACTACAATCCTATTCTAAATCAAATAAATATTTCACAACTTAACAAGTAATGATAGTACAAAATGGAATGAGCTACAAACCTCACTAAATTACACACCTTTGATCTCAAGAATCAAGATATAATAAGTAACTTTCAGGTCTAATCAAAGTTTCTAGCAAACCTGCAAATGATAGTTAAATAAATTTTTGTAAGTTATAACCAATGCAGTGCTACAAATGATGCAAAAAATCCATAATAGCAGAGTATAATTGTAATTACTTGAAAGATGATGATATTGCTTCTGTAAGCTTTATTTACAGCTCAGAGTAATCAGCTGGAGAAAATGTAAGGGTTTGAAATTCAAGATTCTTGAGCTGGAGGCATCTCTCAAGTCTTCCTTTGATAAGTGTGCCATGAAAAGTAACGAAGAATTAGGGCTCAACAGGTTACCCTTCTTTCAACACTCCTATTCTTCATTCATTTCTAGTATCTTTAATCTTAACTTGATTGGTTACTTGCATTTTAATCATGTCTCAATTGGCACTTGCCACTTGCCACTGCATCATGTTTAGTTTTTTACCCCTTTTTTATTTTTTCCCCCTTAGTTCTTTTGCTGATTCATTTTCTCAAGTATTTGTAGACCTTGAAAAAAGAACTATCACAACTCAAATATGAAAATCTGAAGCTGACATATTACCCTATGGCACCGATTGGTACCTTCCACTCATGCTTCTCTACGAGGTAATGAATAATGTTTATTCAATAGTTCTTAATTTCAAAATTTGATCATTAAGGTCCTTAGGTAGTTAGGTGCATCATTAATATTGAATTTTTCCTATGCTTATTCAGTATGTAACCTGCACATTGATAAATTCCTTATTCAATGCCACATTCATGATTAATGAAATATTGCTTCATACTAGTGAAGGAATGTGACACCGAGGCAACCGTTACTTGTACCATTTGCTAGAGCCTGTTTGGTTTTTAATGCCACTCGTGTTTCGCCAGCATATCTTGAGGTTCTAGCTGAATATTCTCACTGCTGGAATTTATATGTATTTCATTTAAATACAGATCTTGAGAAACTACGGAAGCTTGTAGTATTTTTTTGTTATTTAGATTTGTAACATGGTTTATTACTTTTCAAGAGAAATTTGTGTATTAATATTTTGAGTTTAATGAAATATCTCATTTTGTAGTAATTAATTTTAGTATATTTATATTATGCATAATTGTTCATATCCCGGATCAAGCTGTCCGACCCGGGATGTTTGGCGATAAAGCGACCGACCTCTTCGCGTCAAGACTATCCGACCTCTTCTCAAAGAGCTCGGCCAAATCACCAGGAAGAGCCCAAAAAGGTCCCAACAGAGGAACACGACCCAAATCCTAAGGCAGTCCAAGCCTATAGAGATAAGGGCGGTTCCCTTGAAGATAAGATGACCTCACTCAAAGATAAGATAAAGATAAGATAAAATAACTAACTTATCTTATCTAAAAAGGTCACTCCACACCATTATAAATACGCTGGAGCACCCAGGTATAACTCATACTCTGATTCTACTCAATACCTGCTTAATACCCTTGCTAACTTAAGCATCAGAGTCCCTTGCAGGTACCCCCCACCCTCCGGGGACAAAGGATCAGAGTATGAGTAGAATCAGAGTATGAGTTATACCTGGGTGCCCCAGCGTATTTATAATGGTGTGAAGTGACCCTTTTAGATAGGATAAGTTAGTTATCTTATCTTATCTTATCTTATCTTTGACTGAGGTCCTCGTATCTTCAAGGGAACCACCCTTATCTCTATAGGCTTGGGCTGCCTTTGGATTCGGGACGTGTCCTCTGTTTGGGCCCTTTATTGGTCTTTCTTGTGTCTTGGCCGAGCTCTTTGAGAAGAGGTCAGATTGTCCTGACCTGAGGAGGTCGGTCGTTTTGTCGGTAGAACATCCCTGGTCGGACAACTCGACCCGGGGTATGAACAGTGCCCCTACTCGAGCTCGGTCTTCCTTTTGAGGTTGATTCTTTAGTTTTAAGACTTTGATCCTTCTCGGGTGAAGCCGAACTTGAGCATTTCGTCGATTTTATCTTTGTAGGGTTCCCTATTTTGAATGCAGAATGTTTCGCTTCCTTTGAAAATGCGTGCTTTTGGATTAGCGTCCTGGCCTTGGGAACGTGCAAGGGATTTTAATGCCCCATTAATTGGTTTTTGATGCTCCGTTTCTCTTGGCTTTTATTTTGAAATTTACTCTCAAAAAACATTTTTCTCCTCTCTTGCTTTTGCTGTGACTTTCCTTTTTCTCCTCTCCTTCTGTTTTCTTCTAAAAACTTACGTTTCTTGGTGTTTCTTCTTACGTGGTTTGTTTTTCTTGGAAAGGGTTTCTCTTTGTTCTTGCTACGGGTTTCTTGTTGGGACATTAGTCTTGTAGATTTTCCTGGATCTTTATTCTCTGATTGCCTCCAAAGGATGCCCCTGGACCTTCTTGGTGTGGGTCCTGGGGTTTCCTTTTGCTGTTTGTGCCGTGTTTGGACTGTGCTGGCTGAGTTACTTTGATTTTGTCCGAGATATTTTTAGTAATCCACTCTTCTTTTCTTGTTTGTAGGACTAGTTGGCTATGTCTTCTCGCAAAAATATTGTAGAGACGTCTTCTAAGATTCCTAAGGATATGTCCGATTGGTTGGACTCCCTTGTTTTAATGTGTATTTCTGTGGTTAATGCTGAATTCTATGTGGAGCTTAAGAAGCATCACCGTCTCTGTAAGAGTAGGGATCAAGAGGAGAATTATAAGTTGGTGGCACCTGACTCCGAGGATAGGGTTTGCTTCCCTGTCCTGACCCAGGGGGAGATCCTTTTCTTTTATTCCTATGACTATTTCTTCAGCCAATTGGATATCACTTTCCTTTTTACCTCGTTTGAGACCGATTTGTTGTGGTCGTGTAATGTAGCTCCGTCCCAGCTTCATCCAAACTCTTGGGGCTTTATTAAGATTTTTCAACTTCTTTGACTAGAACTAAATGTTACCCCTTCTCAAACTCTTTTCCTTTACTTGTTTGTTTTAACTAAGCCCGGAATCTCTTAAAAAAAGAAAGCCTCGTGGGTTTCTTTTAGATCTGCACAAGGATATAAGGTTTTTACCATGTACGATAAGTCTTTTAGGGACTTCAAGAATTATTTTTTCAAGGTTCGAGCTGTTGAAGGAGCTCGTCCCTTTTTTCTGGAAGTGAATGGGGAGCCATCCTTCCCTTTACATTGGCAGCAGAATGTAGTAGTGCCCGTTATACGTGGGAGATGCTTGATGAGGTCAAACAGGCCTTTGTGACGGTTTCGGAGGATCTTTGGGGGAAACCTCCTCATTTAGATACCAAAAAATATTTGGGAGACCCCTCCCTTGTCCGAGATATATTAGCTATTACTTGATGTATACTATTTCTTGTTTTTTGCTTTTCCCCTTTCTTCCCAGTATGATGAGTTGTTGTTTTCCATTTTTCAGAGATGGCCAAGAATAATGATGCAATGAAGGCCTTCAAGAAGGCAAGAAAAGCTACTGTAGCTCAAAACACCTTGACCCGTGTAGATAGGGAAGGGTCCTCTCAGGTCCCATTAAAGCCGTCTGTGCCGAGTTCTCCTGGCCCGAGGAGAATGATCTCTACCCCTCGGGTTCGTTTAGTGGATCCCCCACAATCTTCTACTGCTGCCGTGGTTTCTTCTTCGGTTGTTCCTCCTCCTAAAAGACCTCGAACCGTCGAACCTTTCAATCTGGATGCCCCGGATTTTGACCCTATTGGCTTTGTCGACCAGTTGATCGCCCCTTATGGTCCCTCTCTATGGTTGATGATTCTCTGTTTCATCACTTGGATTTTATAACTTGGAGCAGTGTTAAGATGGCTCATATGGGAGCTGCTCTATATTGGACTGCTCAAAATCTTCCTCTGCATGCTACCAAAGCCTTTATGGAGAAAGCTAAGCGAGAGTTTGATCGGATGAAGGGTCTGAAGGAGGAGCTTGAAGCGGAGGTGACTAAGTTGAAAAAGGAGCTGGAAGGGGAGAAGGCCAGCTCTCTTGCCCTGGCGACCTCTGTGTGGTTGGCTGATGATGTGGCATTGAAGCACAAAGACAGCTATGTCACGACTTACCGAGAAGTGATGCGTCTCAGAGGGTTGTTAGAGTTGGTCCGGGTTGATTATTCGGAGCTCCAGGGTCACCTTGTGGGCAGCGTAACTGCTGCTTATGAGAACCTGAAGGAGCAGGTTCGGGTTATTGCCCCAGAGGCCGACCTTGCTTTATTTAGCTTGGATAATGTCGTGAAGAATGGCAAGATCGTTCCCGATGATCCTGATGATGATGATGATGTTGAGCCTCCCTCTAAGCCTGTTGCCAAAGCTTCTGTCGTGTCGGCTTCTTCAACTCTTGCTTGTTCCGTAGCAGATCCTGATTGCCAGATATTGAATCGGGATGACGGGACAGTGGACGCAGTGCCTCTCCAAACTCGTCCTCCTTCACCCCGTGCTGATGCTGTTGAGAAGCTTTTGGGTGTTTAATCGATTTCTGTAACTTTTGTGTAAATAGCCCGATTTGTGGGCTTTTGAACTCCTTATTTTGTTGACTTTTGACACCTTTTTAGTTGCTGGTTTTAGCAACTTTATTTTGCTAAACAAAATAGTTTCCTGGCTTTGTAGGCTGAATTTGTTGGCCTCTGAAACTGGCTATTATTATGGCTTTCTGTTTTTATATCATATCTGTTTGTGCTTGTCTTGGTATCTACGTAGTCGACTTGATTCCTTTGCCTGACGCTGCTTTCAACAATTTTAAACTTTTGTTCAAGTCTTCATTAGGAATTATAATACTGAGATTGCCGATTTCTTCAACTTGGTTTTTGCCCGAGTTGTTTGTTTGTAACCCTCCTTTTTGGACTTTACTTAGGTCTCTTCCAAGGGTAGCTTTATCATGTCAGATCCTGTCGAGTTACTTGGTAATCCTCTTTCTTGGACCTTGTTCAGGTCTCTTTTAGGGATTACCTTCTGTAGCTTTATATCTTGGGCCAACTTCATCATGTCGGGCCCTGTCGAGTTACTTGGTAATCCTCTTTCTTGGACTTTATTCAGGTTTCTTTCAGGGATTACCTTTTGTAACTTTCTATCTTGGGCCGACTTCATCATATCGGGCCTTGTCGAGTTACTTGGAAATCCTCTTTCTTGGACCTTGTTCAGGTCTCTTTCAGGGATTACCTTTTGTAACTTTATATCTTGGGCTGACTTCATCATGTCGGGCCCTGTTGAGTTACTTGGTAATCCTCTTTCTTGGACCTTGTTCAGGTCTCTTTCAGGGATTACCTTTTGTAACTTTTTGTAGGAGTCCGACTTCGTCTTGTCGGGCTCTTCTAAGTTATAGTAATCCTCTTTTATAGGATTGGCCAGACCTCATTCCAGGGCTTTACTTATAACTTAGGTTGTTGTGGCTGGTCCGACTTCTTTGTGCCGGCCAGTCTTCAAGTTATTTTATAGCAATCCATTTTATTAGGACCTCATCAGGTCCTTTCTATGGATCACTTTCTATAACTTCTTGCATTATTCTATTTTCATCTTTGTCGATTTCGTAGAATTCAGGTTTTAACCCTCGTTTGGTCGACCTTTTAATGAATTTGGTTTTCATTTTTGGTCTTTATCGTGATCGCGTAGTGAATTTGGTTTTCACTTTCTGTCGATCTGTAGCTTTATAATCAGGCGATGAATGTTTTGGAATAATGCGGCTTGAGCGTTTGTAGAAAATCTAAACAAATTTTATTAAAAGAAAATGCAAATATATACATGCGGGGGTTAATTTCCTAAGTCGGGTGATTTGTAGGTCTTGGTCTTGGCGCCTCGTTAAAAAACCTTTTCAGGAAAAAGAGTGCGCCTTGTCCCAAGGTCCTTTATCATCCTTGACTTAAGTACCTTCTTAGGTTGCAGGCGTGCCATGACTTAGAAAGCTCTCTCCCCTCGAGTTCGGAAAGCCTGTAGTAGCCCTTTCCCAGCACTTCTATGACTCGATAAGGTCCTTTCCAGTTTGCTGTCAGCTTTCCTTTTCCAGATCGAGTTGTTCCAATGTCGTTTCGGATTAGAATGAGGTCGTCCTCGGTAAAGGCTCGCTGTATTACCTTTTGATTGTATTTGGAAGCCATTCGTTATTTTAATGCCTCTTCCCTTATCCGAGCTCTTTCTCGGACTTCCGGAAGTATATCGAGCTCTTCCCTTTGAAGTTGGGAGTTGGCTTCTTTGCTATAGTGGATCACTCTAGGCGACCTTTCTTCAATCTCTACTGGGATCATTGCCTCTATTCCATATGCTAATCGGAAGGGTGATTCCTTTGTGGTGGAATGTGGCGTTGTTCGATATGCCCATAAAACCTGTGGGAGCTCCTTGGCCCAGGCTCCTTTTGCATCCTGTAAACTCTGCTTCAGCCCAGCCAGTATGACTTTGTTGGCATCTTCAGCTTGTCCATTGGCTTCGGGATGTTTAACAGAGGTGAATTGTTGTCTTATATTCAAGTCGGCTGCTAGCTTTCTGAAGGATGCGTCTGTGAATTGAGTACCATTGTCTGTGGTGATGGAGTATGGAACCCCAAACCTTGTGACGATGTTTCTATATAGGAATTTTCGACTTCTTTGAGCAGTGACGTTAGCTAGGGGTTCTGCCTCAATCCACTTTGTGAAGTAGTCTATTCCCACTATGAGGAATTTGACTTGTCCCGATCCTTGAGGAAAGGGTCCGAGAAGATCGAGTCCCCATTTTGCGAACGGCCAAGGTGAGGTCACGCTGATGAGTTCCTCTTGTGGGGCGATGTGGAAGTTGGCATGTTGCTGACAAGATGAACATGTCTTTACAAATTCTACAGCTTCTTTTTTTAGAGTTGGCCAATAAAATCCTGCCCGAAGTACCTTTTTGGCGAGTGCCTGCGCTCCGAGGTGATTGCCACAAATGCCATTGTGTACTTCTTCTAGGACGTCTTTTGTGTTAGAAGTTGGCACGCATTTTAACAGTGGTATTGAAATCCCTCTTTTGTATAAAGTATTATTTATGATAGTATAATATTGTGCCTCCCGCTTCAACCTCTTTGCCTCTTTTTCCTCTACGGGGAGGTCTTCTGTTTTGAGGTAGTTTATTATGGGGGTTATCCATCCTTGATCCTGACCTGTTATAGTCATGACTTTTTCTTCTTCTGAGATTGATGGATTTTGTAAGATTTCTTGGATAAGGCTTCTATTGTTGCCCCTGGCTTGGTGCTGGCTAGTTTTAAAAGTGCGTCGGCTTGGGTATTCTGTTCTCGGGGTATGTGATTAATCATATATTCACCGAGTTATCCGAGCTGTTCTCTAGTTTTGTCCAAGTACTTTTTCATAGTGGGAACTTTGGCTTGGTAGCTTCCCATTATTTGTGAAGTGACTACCTGTGAGTCGCTGAAGATGATAAGTTTTTGAGCTCCAACCTCCCTAGCCAGCTTCAAACCAGCTAGTAGTGCCTCATATTCCGCTTGATTATTTGAGGCAGGGAACCCAAATTTAAAGGAGAGTTCGATTTGGGTTCCCTGGTTGCTTTCAATTATCACTCCTGCGCCGCTTCCAGTTTTGTTTGAGGAACCGTCCACGTAGAGATTTCATTCTGTGGGGATTTCTGGTGTGTTTTTAAATTCTGCAATAAAGTCGGCCAGGTGTTGTGATTTGATTGCCGTCCGAGCTTCATATTGGAGATCAAATTTGGACAACTCGACTGCCCATTGCAATATTCTTCCCGCCAAGTCTGTTTTCTATAAGATCCTTTTTATGGGCTGGTTGGTCCGAACTCTAATGGTGTGAGCCTGGAAGTATAGGCGAAGTCGTCGTGATGTTAGTATGAGAGCGTAAGCGAACTTTTCTATTTTCTGGTAGTTTAGCTCGGATCCTTGTAAAGCTTTGCTGATAAAGTATATGGGCTGTTGCCCGCTATTGTCCTCTCAGACCAGTGCTGAAGCTATTCCCCGATTTCTTACCGCGAGGTACAATATGAGTGGTACTCCTTCCCATGGCCGAGTTAGTATAGGTGGCTGTCCCAGGAATCTTTTGAAGTCTTGAAAGGCTTGCTCGCATTCCGCTGTCCATTCAAACTCCTTTCCCTTCCTTAAAGTGGCGTAGAAGGGGAGAGATCTTATTGCTGATCTGGCCAGGAATCTGGACAAGGCTGCCAACCTCCCGTTGAGTTGTTGTACCTCTTTGACACAAGTCGGACTTTTCATGTTGAGTATGGCCCGGTATTTATCCAGGTTTGCCTCGATTCCTCTCTGTGTGATCATAAAACCCAAGAATTTACCAGCTTCTACTGCGAAGGTGCATTTTGCGGGATTGAGTCGCATGCCATGTCGCCTTATAGTGTTGAATACTTGTGTCAGGTTGGATAATAACATCTCTTCATTTTGCGTCTTTACTAGCATGTCGTCCACGTAGACTTCCATGACTTTTCCGATGTGATCCGAAAAAAACCTTGTTCATTAATCTTTGGTAAGTGGCTCCCGCGTTTTTAAGACCGAAGGGCATGACAATGTAGCAGTAATTTGCCTTTGGGGTTAAGAATGAGGTTTTTTCTTGGTCGGGTGGGTACATTGGGATTTAGTTATATCTCGAGTATGCGTCCAAAAAGGAGAGGTATTTATATCCAGATGAGGCATTTACCAGTGCGTCGATGCTTGGGAGTGGATAAGGATCTTTTGGGCAAGCTTTGTGAGATCGGTATAGTCAGTGCACATTCGCCACTTCCCGTTTGACTTTTTTACCAATACGACATTAGCAAGCCATAGCGGGTATTTGACTTCTCTTATGAAACCTGCCTCCAGTAGAGCTCGTACCTGTTCTTTCATAGCTTGAGAGCGTTCTAGTCCTAGCTTTCTACGCCTTTGTTGTACCGGCCGAGATCTTGGGTAGACTGCTAGCTTATGGCACATTAGCTTGGGATCTATGCCTGGCATGTCTGCGGCCTTCCACGCAAAGAGGTCAACATTGTCTCATAAAAACTGCATAAGTGATTCTTTTATGTCTCCTTTCAGGAGTGTGCTGATATTGGTCATTTGGTCCGAGGTATCCCCGATCTGGATTTTCTCTATTTCACCTTCAGGTTGTGGGTGGAGCTCTTTCCGCCTCTGAACTCCACCGAGCTCAATTGTGTGGAATTCTTCTTCTCTGCCTCTAAGGTTTAGACTTTCGTTGTAACAGTGGCACGCCATCTTCTGATCTACTTTTATCGTAGCTATCCCTCCTGCAGTTGGGAACTTCACGTAAAGATGCGAAGTCGAGACTATTACGCCGAGCTGATTTAATATGGTCCGACCTATTAGGGCATTGTAGGCTGAACTTACGTCGACTTAGATGTAGTCTATTTTGAGTGTTCTTGACTGACTTCCTTTTTCGAAAGTTGTGCGGAGCGAGATGTATCCCATTGGTTAAACTGGGGTATCTCCTAGCTCGAACAGGCTGTCCGGATATGCTCTGAGTTTTTTTTCTTCCAGGCCGAGTTTGTCGAAGGCAGTTTTGAATAAGATATCGGCGGAGCTCCCCTGGTCTATCAACGTGCGGTGAAGATTTGCGTTTGCTAGTATAATAGTGATGACCATGGGATCGTCATGCCCTAATACGATGCCGGATGCGTCTTCCTTGGTGAAAGTAATCGCCGGGATGTCGGGCGCTTCCTCCTTTCCTGAGACGTGATATACGTCTTTGAGATGTCTTTTGCGAGATGATTTGGAGATTCCTCCCCCGGCAAATCCGCCGTGTATCATGTGGACATGTCTTTCTGGCGTTCAAGATGATCACACGGCTGGTCCGATATCTTCTGCTCTTGTTCTTTTCTTTGCTCATCGTCATGGGTGGCCAGATATCGATCTAGCTTTCCTTCTCGTACGAGCTTTTCTTTGACATTTTTTAAGTCAAAACACTCATTGGTGGAGTGCCCGCGGATCCGATGGTATTCATAATATTCGGCCCGGTTTCCTCCTCAATTTTTGCCTTTGAGTGGCCGAGCTGGTGGTATTTTTTTCGTGTTGCAAACCCCTCTGTATACATCCACAAGAGACACCCGAAGAGGGGTGTAATTGTGGTATTTTTTTATTTTCTCTCCATGTCGATCTTCCATCTTTCTGGAATCTTTGTCTTAATCCCAGGGGGTGAATCCAGCCTTCGAGGTCTCTCCTAATCGGGAGTTTTCCTCCATGTTGATGTACTTTTCCGCTCATTCCTGCACCTCGTTCAGAGATGTGGGGTATTTCTTTGATATAGATTGACTAAAGGGCCCTTCTCACAAGCCATTAATAAGGCCCATAATAATGGCTTCCGTTGGTAGGTTCTGTATGTCCATGCATGCTTGTTGAATCTTTCCATGTAGTTGCGAAGGGTTTCCCGTTCTCCTTGTTTGATTCCCAGTCAGCTCGGAGCATGTTTAGATTTGTTTTTTTGGATGGAGAATCTGGCCAGGAATTTTTTAGCCATGTCGTCAAAACTTGAGATGGACCTAGGAGGGAGGTTGTCAAACCATCTAATTGCCGTTTTCGTCAAAGTAGTTGGAAAGGCTTTGCAATGAACTGCATCTGAGGCATCGGTGAGATACATTATGCTTCTGAAATTGCTGAGATAATGGCCGGGATCTGTAGTGCCATCGTATAAGGTCATGTCTGAGAGTTTAAATTCCTTTGGGATTTTTATCTTCATGATCTCCTTGGTGAATGGGTCTTGCTCCTTGCGGGAGCTATCTTTGGAAGTGGATCGGCTGGCTTTAGTCTAGACATCGGCTTCAAGTTTTAGGAGTTTGTTCTCCAATTCCCAGCGTCACCTTATTTCCCTTTGTAGGTCTTTCTCGGCCTCTCGTTGACGTAGGACTTCTTCTTCAAGTTGTTTTAACCGGTTTTGAAATGCATCCATGGCTCCCTTGTTTGGGGAGTTCTTCTTGTTGTTGATTTGGGAAGTATCTTTTAGTGTGGTATTCGCATTTTTATGCGGCATTCTTTCCTTTAGATCTGAAGTGTGGTCATTGTCATGGTCGTTGTCATGGTCATGGTCGTCCGCCATGGTGATTTGGCAACGGCGCCAATGTTTCGAGGGTTACCTGAAACTATAGGTCGATCTCGGATGAGATCTTCCGTAGTTGGTCGGAGTTGCTGTATCCGACTTGTTGGACTTGGAGGCGGTGATGATTTCTTCGTCCCCGGAGGGTGGGGGCTACCTGCAAGGGACTCCGATGCCTAAGTTAGCAAGGGTATTAAGCAGGTATTGAGTAGAATCAGAGTATGAGTTATACTTGGGTGCTCCAGCGTATTTATAATGGTGTGGAGTGACCTTTTTAGATAAGATAAGTTAGTTATCTTATCTTATCTTATCTTATCTTTGACTTAGGTCCTCGTATCTTCAAGGGAACTGCCCTTATCTCTATAGGCTTGGGCTGCCTTTGGATTCGGGATGTGTTCCTCTGTTTGGGCCCTTTATTGGGCTTTCCTGTGTCTTGGCCGAGCTCTTTGAGAAGAGGTCAGATTGTCCTTACCTGAGGAGGTCGGTCGCTTTGTTGGTAGAACATCCCGGATCGGACAGCTCAACCCGAGGTATGAACAACCACCATCAAGTCCAACGAGTCAGACACAGCGGGTGCGACTACTCTCATCAGATCAGACTCCACAGCTCCGACTAGCACAGAAGATCTCATCCGAGATCGACCTACAATTTCAGGTAACCCTCGAAACATTGGCGCCGTTGCCGGGGACCTGGAAGTCATCCCATCATCATGGCGGACAATCATGACAACGACCACACTTCAGATCTAGAAGATAGAACACCGCACAAAAATGCGGACACCACACCAAAAGATACTTACCAACTTAACAACAAGAAGAACTCTCCAAACACGGGAGCCATGGATGCACTTCAAGACCGTTTAAAACAACTTAAAGAAGAAGCCCTTCGTCAACGAGAGGCCAAAAAAGACCTACAGAGGGAAATAATTTTAGTCCACTTGGAAAGTTTATGTTAATTAAGGATTCAAATTTTAGTCCACTTGGCCAAATACAATCCTACCTTGACTCTAACCCCATTACAACCCTTGAAAGACCTCTTGATTTGTGTATTGGTGCATTAAAATTTTGTTGATTGTTAGATGAAGAGCAAGCTATAGAAAGCAAGATTAGTAGAGAATTGAGAGAATTGACCCTAGACACTTGAGAGTTATAATGATATACACTACCAGTAAGGGTTTAGTGCTCAATTCTATGTTCCATGCTTTCATGAGCTATCTTTTTCTTGCAAGTTATTTGTATTGTATTTTGTGATTTGAATTAGTAAAATCCAGTTCATACTTGTTCTTGAAAGAATTATTTGCTTTTTCACCAAGAAGGTAGAATCATCTTTGCATGTAGTTGCATTCACATTCATAGGTTGCATTGCATGAATCTTGCCTTTCTCTACTCATTTATTTGGTCTCCTTGAGTTTAGCATGAGGACATGCTAATGTTTAAGTGTGGGGAGGTTGATAAACCACTATTTTATGGTTTACAATGTGTTTAATTGTGTGGTTTTATCATGATCTTTACCTACTTATTCATGTATTTAGCATGTATTTATATTTCCTTCCTAAAATTATTACATGATTGAAAACATGCTTCTTTGGTCTTAATTTAGCTAATCTTAATTCTCTCTTATTACTATTCGATGCCTTGATCTGTGTGTTAAGTGTTTCAAGTTTCATAGGGCAGGAATGGATTAGAGGATGAAGAGGAAGTGTGCAAAAATGGAAGGAACACAAGGAATCGAGGAGGTGACCAGCGAGAAGTCACGCGGTCGCATGGCTCACGCGACCGCGTGAAATGGAAGAAATCGGAGTGACGCGATCGCGTGCCTGACGCGACCACGCGGATTGGAAGCTACATATACGACACGAATGCGTGGACGACGCGGACGCGTGATACGAAAAACGCTGAGTGACGTGGTCGCGTGGACGACACGGACGCGTGACATACGCGATCTGCAGAATTACAAAAGTCGCTGGCAGAGATTCTGGGCCGCATTTCAACCCAGTTTTCGACCCAGAAACACAGATAAAAGTCAGGGAACTTGTAGAGACTCAGGAAGCTTTTCATAATTCACTTTTCATGTTTTAGATGTAGTTTTAGAGAGAGAGTTTCTCTCCTCTCTCTCTCTCTCTTAGGATTAGGATTTAGGTCTTCTCTTAGTTTTAAGAGTGACTCTCGATCCCAGGTTCTTTATTTTTATTTATCCCAATTTAATTTATGAACTCTTCCATGTTACAGATTACTCTTTTAAATTAATGTTATTTGAGGTATTTCAGTTTAATATTGCTTTCTTTTATTTACATGATTATTGCTTCCCATCTAAAGGCATTTTTATTCCAGCAGCTTCAATTTCCTTTCCTTTTGGTTTTGGTTAAGAAATCAGTAACTCAGGAAGTTATCCAACTCAACAGCATAATTGATAATTGTTATCTCCTCTAATTGAATTGAACTTCAATAATCCCAATCTTTTCTTAGGAATTAACTCAGATTTGAAGATCAAACTAATTAGTCACTTGACCTTCCTCTGCTTTAAGTAAGGGTTAACTAAGTGAAATTAAGATTCAATTTTTTTTATCATTGATATGGATAATTCGGTCTGGACTTCCAATTTCTTATACCTTGCCAAGAGATTTTATTGTTATTATTTTATTTTATTTTATTTGTCATTCAACATATTCCCTCCTTACCTCCTAAACCCCAATTTACAACTCATAACCAATAATAAGAACATACCTCCCTGCAATTCCTTGAGAAGACGACCCGAGGTTTAAATACTTGGTTAACAATTTTTAAGGGGTTTGTTACTTGTGACAACCAAAACGTTTGTATGAAAGAACTTTTGAAGGTTTAGAAACTATACTCGCAATGAGGATTTATCTGCAAATTTCTAGACCACGCAAAAGTTCTCTCATCAAAATGGCACCGTTGCCGGGGAATTGCAAACGTGTGCCTTATTATTGGTTATTGTAAATATTTTTCAAAAAAAAATTTTCAAATTTCAGATTTTAAAACTTTTATCTTATCTTATCTTTTTTTTTAAATCATATCTTTTTCAAAATCTGTTCTTATCCTTTTTCAAAAATTATATCTTTTTCAAAATATTTTCTTTTTATTAGTTTTTATTTTTATTTTCTCTCACTACTATGAACTCTCACCCCTTTGGCTATGAGTCTGGTTATAATTATGTTGCAGGAAGAGGAAACTATAATGAAAATAGGCATCAAGGTTGGAACAATCAAAGATGGGAAGAGCCACAAGGATTTGATCAACCCTCATGGCAACAACCACCTCCAATGGACTACCAACAACCGCCACCATATGCTTATGAACCCTCTCCTCAACATAACTTTGGACCACCAAACTCACAAGCCCCTTTCCGCCATTCACCTCCATATGACCCTAACCCTCAACCACCATACCAACCACCTTATGAGCCATATGAACCATATATAGAACCACCCCAAATCCAACCAAATTACTCACAAGAACCACCACTTCAATATTCACCATCTCCATATCCATCAATCCAAGAGCGCTATGATCCTATTTATAAAAGCCGAGTGCATCAAGAGACAAAGGATCATCTCAAGGAAACAGTGGATCGATTTCAGGCAACCATTCATCAATTGGGGCAAGCAATAATGAGTCAATTAGCTTTCCGACGTTTGGACACTCAAGGAACCCCCATGGCTTCATGTGGACAATATAATGAAGAACGTAGTATGAAGGAGATACTAGAAACTCCAGTGAACAGTACGGAGCATGACTTTGTACTGGAACAAGTAGAGGAAGCCAGAATTATTGAAGAAGAAGAATTGGTTGAAGACTTAGGAGATGCTGAACATCCATGGGAAAGTCAAAACATAGAGCCTCCTTCCAAGACGGTTGCAATTGATGCTGAGGAGGGTGTACAACCTCCAAGGCATATCACAGTTAAAGACTTGGAAGAGGTTGATCAAGAGATGGAGATTCAAGAAAAAGAAGCACAACCTCCCATGCCCTTGGAAAGCAATGAAGAGAAGATTGAATTGGAAGAAAGCTACCAAGAGGAAGAGGTTGAAATTAAAGAAGCTTGCAAAGAAGTGGTAATTATCAGAGAAGAGCACAAGGGAGTGGAGCTTGCAATTTCATTAAAAATACCTCCCCCTAAGTTGCCATCATCCTTCACAACATTCAAGTGGGTAAAATTCATATCCCTCAGCTTTCTAATTCCACTTGAATATGGGCTACTGGAGACGGATGGTCAACTTAGAGCTCTTTGCGACATTAAGAGTAAGCGGAAGATGGCCAGTGGTAAGAATTATCCTACAAGGTTCATTATGGTTGGAAGCTTTAAGTTTAAACGCAATGGTTGGTGAAAGCTCAACTGAATGGGTCCAGGAAGCTGTTTGGTCACTGTAGTGAGAATTCAGGTCACCTTTCACCCGGCTGGAAAAATGCCGATCGAGAAAAAAACGGGTGTAAAAGTGATGTTTGGGATCCTGGAATCTGTTCTGACATTTGTCACCCCGTGAGCCTAAGATTCTGTTTGAAGCTTCTTAAGGGCTTTACATGCTTAGTTTGGGACCCCGGAGGCTACTGGAAGTACAAACATTGGTGGGAATTCCTGGATCAATACAAGCACAAGCCACCCTAGCAGGAAGCTCATCAAATGTTCAACTTAAGGACTATAACTAAAAGTGCTAGGTGGGAGACAACCCACCATGGTATGATCGTTCATTTTGCAATTTTAATTTTATTTAGTTTTGTTTGTTTTTTTAGATTTATTTTATTTTATTGAACCTGGAATCATGCATAGCATCCACATTAAGCACTGCATTTGCATCTGCATATTGAAAAAAATGAAAAAAAAACACGCACGCGACGTAGTAGCGTCGCTAACGCGTCCGCGTCACTAGTGCGTTGGGAAGAAAAGAATTGAACAGAGAGTCACATGAGAGCGTAGCTGGAGGCGCGCCTTAAGCATACTTTTGCCTCCCACGCAACCACGTCTCCCACGTGGCTGCGTGCCATGAGAATCGACATAAAAAAGGTGCGTGGCCGAAAGTTGTGCAGGAAGTGGGCTGGACTCGTGCTAGAAGCCCAAGCCCTCCCACGCGAACGCGTGCCCCACGCAGCGGCGTCGTCTTTCAAAAATGGCCATCCACGTGATCGTGTCACGCACGCGACCGCGTCACCCATATTTTGGCAAATTAAGATTTTGAACAGAGAGTTGTGCGGGTGCAAGGCTGCCCTCGCGCCAGTAGCACTAAACGGGTCAGGCGACCGCGTGACCGACGCGATCGCGTCATTAAACACAAGCGCAATTCGCGTGACCGCGTGCCTCACGCGGCCGCGTCACCTGCGCCGCACAGCGTCCCTGGTTTACTGATTATCTTATCTTTCTTTTCTCCAAATCCTTATTTCTTTCTTCTTCCTTCTTCTTTCTTTCTCTTCTTCTTCCCCTCTACTCTTCTATCTCTTTAATTTAATGCATTTATTTGTTCTTTCCTTTTTCCTTTTCAATTCTTTTTCATGCATTTTCATGTTGGTGTTGGAGTTTTATTTGGATAAGTGCCTTATTTTATTTGAGCACGTGGCTACTCGGAGAAGAGATTTGACAATTGACATTTACTTATGGCTCTCATATACATTTGGATTACATTATTTTCATCCCTATTTTAACTTCCACACCCAATGTATTTGGGATTATCATTCATAATTGTCATCATTACACATGCTCTTTAATTTGGCACATTTATTACTTGATGCTTGAGCTATGCTTCTCATGCCTATTATTTGCATGTTTTTACCCTCTTGCATCTAATTATTTTGAATTGCCATTTTTAATCTTTATTGTTGTCTTCCCTACATGTTGTAGCTACCATGTAGATGGACTATCATCTTTCCTTTGGCATTCCTTATCACTTGAATTTCCTTCCTTCCAGTCTTAGTTTTCTGTATTTCACACTCTTCCTTTTTCTTCTTCCTTAAGCATGGGTACCAAGAAAGGAAAAGAGAAGGCCACTGACAAGACACCAGCAAGGAAAGGAACCAAAAGATCTCCAACCAAGACACCTCCATCTACAAGCGTCAGTTGGAGCAACCCATCCACCTGCACATCTCGGCATGCACTAAGGACGGTGCAATTTTTAAGTGTGGAGAGGTCGATACCGATCTCCATGGGTTAGTTATTTCTTGACTCAACACCAAATTTTTTATTTTATTTGTTTGTTCATTGTTGCATTTGTATATCTGATTGCATATTTTCTTGATTTTGTGCATATTTTACCACTTGGTTGAAGTAATATTCTCTTTTTCAAGAAATTCTTATAGTATTTCACTAATTTGAATAAAACTTTTTGAAAAACTTGTAAGAAAAAAATATTATTTTGGAACATGGTTTAAAGCTTGAACACACAAAACTGGTGAGATTTTGAGCCTATTTGATTGGTTGCATTTTATCAACCAATATTTTATTTTTGTGTGTTTTATTCTCTCTAAAATTGTGATCTTTGTCTTGCTTGATTCTATATTTCCATTATTTGATGTATACATGCACTTATATGATTGAGGCCTTGTTTCACTGAGCTTACATACCAATATGGCCTTCCCTTCCATTATCCTTTGCAAACCAATTTGAGCCTAATACACCCATTTGTTCTTTACTTTAGCACATTACTAACTCTGAGCGAAAAACAATAATGTCCTTAATTTGAATCCTTAGTTAGCTTAGACTAGTAAAAGTGCCCATGATTTAAGTGTGGGGAAGTTGGGTTTGGAAATATTTGCTTTGAATAATTGGGTGTTGTATATTTTAGTGAAAATGTGCAAAATAATGGTTGAGCACATGTTATTGCATTCAATACTTTAATCATATGCATTGAAAAAAAAAGGTGAAAAAGAAAAGAAAAAAAGCAATTAAGAAAAGGGGACAAAATGCCCCAAAATAAATAGTGAGATCAATGCATATGAGCTGTACTCAAAACTTAGAATGCATAAATATGTAGTAAATACAGTTAATGGGAAGTTAGATTTTGTATTTTAATTAAATGGATTGTCTTAAGTTAGGTGGAAAGTTTATGTTAATTAAGGATTCAAATTTTAGTCCACTTGGCCAAATACAATCCTACCTTGACCCTAACCCCATTACAACCCTTGAAAGACCTCTTGATTAACTCGGATTTGAAGATCAAACTAATTAGTTACTTGACCTTCCTCTGCTTTAAGTAAGGGTTAACTAAGTGAAATTAAGATTCAATTTTTATTATCATTGATAAGGATAATTCGGTCTGGACTTCCAATTTCTTACACCTTGCCAAGAAATTTTATTGTTATTATTTTATTTTATTTTATTTGTCATTCAACATATTCCCTCCTTACCTCCTAAACCCCAATTTACAACTCATAACCAATAATAAGAACATACATCCCTGCAATTCCTTGAGAAGACGACCCGAGGTTTAAATACTTGGTTAACAATTTTTAAGGGGTTTGTTACTTGTGACAACCAAAACGTTTGTATGAAAGAACTTTTGAAGGTTTAGAAACTATACTTGCAACGAGGATTTATCCACAAATTTCTAGACCACGCAAAAGTTCTCTCATTTGGAATCAGGCAAGGAGAACGGAAAACCCTTCGCAACTACATAGAAAGATTCAACAAGACATGCCTGGACATACAGAACCTACCAACAGAGGCCGCCATTATGGGCCTCATTAATGGCTTGCGAGAAGGACCTTTTAGTCAATCTATATCAAAAAATACCCCACATCTCTAAACGAGGTGCAGGAACGAGCAGAGAAGTACATCAACATGGAGGAAAACTCCCGACTATGAGAGACCTCGAAAGCCGGATTCACCTCCCGGGATAGGGACAAAGATTCCAAAAAGAAGGAAGATCGACATGAAGAGAAAATAAAAAAATACCACAATTACACCCCCCTGAGGGTGTCTCTTGTGGATGTTTACAGAGAGGTTTGCAACACTGAAAAAATACCCCCAGCTCGGCCACTCAAAGGCAAAAAAAGATGAGGAAACCGAGCCGAATATTGTTAATACCATCGGATCCGCAGGAATTCCACCAATGAGTGTTTTGATTTAAAAAATGTCCTAGAAAAACTAGTAAGAGAAGGAAAGCTAGATCGATATCTGGCCACCCGTGACGATAAGCAAAGAAAAAGAAGAAGAGCAGAAGATGCTGGACAAACCGAGCGATCACCTCGTACACCAGAAAGACATGTCCACATGATACACGATGGATTTGCCGGGGGAGGAATCTCCAAATCATCTCGCAAAAGACATCTCAAAGACGTATGTCATGTCGCAGGAAAGGATGAAGCACCCGACATCCCCGCGATTACTTTCACCAAAGAAGATGCATCCGGCATTGATGTGTGGAAAGCGATCCAACACAAAACTCACCGGCAAGTGTACCGGGTCGCATCAAGTAATAATAACTCACATGAGTGAGGTCGATCCCACAGGGATTGAAGGATTGAGCAATTTTAGTTCAGTGGGTGATTTAGTCAAGCGAATCAAGCTTTGGTTGAGTGATTTGTGTTTAACAGAAAGTAAATGACAGTAAATGTAAAGGGGAGAGGGAAAATTGCAGTAAAATAAAGAACAGAAGAGTAAAAGTGCAGAAACTTAAAGAGCAAGAAAGTAAATGACTGAAACTTAAAGTGCAAGAAACTTAAATTGCAGTAACTTAAATGGCAAGAAAGATAAATTGCTAGAAGATAAAAGGGAATTAAGGAGTGGGATTGCAAGATCTTAACAAAAGAAAAGTAAATTGCAGTAATGAAGATAGCAGAAATTGAATTGGATGCAAACAGAAATTTAAACAGCAAGGAAATTAAAGTGCAGTAAAGGTTCACAGAAGAACCAAAAGTGATCTCAGGATCCCCAGGGCTTAGGTAGCAGAGCCTAAAACCCAATTTCCTTCCCAGATCTAGATTCACTAAGCAATTGACAGAAAATTAAAGAAGAAGCAATTGAATAACAGAATTTGGATTGAATTATGCAGAAAATTAAAGGCAAAGAGCTTGAATGGGAATTGGGACAGAATTTCCCCAATTTTACACACCCAATACTCAGAAAACAGAAGAGTAGAATTGCCCAAGAGAAGTGAGGAAGGAGACTCTCCTTTGATCCTCTTAGTTCTCGGTCAAGTCTCTCAAGGAAGCTCGAAAGCAAGATGAAAGTAAAATTGCAAAGCCAAGGTAAAAGTGAAAATTCAAAAATGAGCATAAAGGTAGCAAAAGGTAAAAATCCAAAAGTCCTAATTACATCAAACTAAGTCCTATTTATACACTTTCTATTCTTGGATTTTGGGATTTGGATGGGCTTTTGGATTGGTGAAGAAATGAGTTCAAATTAATTTTTAATTTGAATTTTGGCCCAAAATCCACTTCCAGGAGGCTGCCCTGCCCTTGTGGAGGGCAGGGCAGAAAATTGATGCATGGTGGTGTGATTTGGTGCGGCCTTGGTGCGTGTGGTGCGAAAGTTGGTGCGCCAGAGGCTGCCCTGCCCGTGCCAAGGGCAGGGCGGGAATGGATTGACGCGCCAGGGAGCGTTGAGCGCTCGGATGGTGCTGCCAGGGGGCGTTTGGCGTGCCAGGATGCGTGGGAGGCTGCCCTGCCCGCGCCAAGGGCAGGGCAGGATCGGTTTGGTGCGGCCAGAGAGGAACGCGCGCGCCAGGATCGTGCCAAGGAAGGAGTTGGTGCGCCAGGAAGTAATTTTGGTGCGCCAGGGAGCAAAGTTGGTGCGCCATTCAAATTTCTGCCCTGCCCGCGCCAAGGGCAGGGCAATGACCCTTCCTTCATGTCGTGGGTTCGATCCTGGGAGCTTGCAAACACGCCACTTTTTCTCTTGATTTCTTGGCACGCTAGTGTGTGTTAGAGCTTGGCTTCTTCATGGTCCCTTGTTCGAAACTTGTGGCTTGCATGGGTGTCATTTTCCTTGGATTTCTTTCCTCATGGAGCACGATCCTGCCCTCCACAAGGGCAGGGCAATGTTTTCTTCTCTTGGCTCCAAGGCATCATTTTGTGCTCTGCCTTTGAAGTGGGCAGGGCAGGGTTGCCTTGCTTGCTTGGTCACTTGATGCTGCCCTCCAAGAGAGCAGTCTGCCCTTGTGGAGGGCAAGGTTGCTTCCCCATTGCCATGCGGCACGCTTCCCCTTTCCTTTGCCACGCTTTTCTTTTCTTGTGTCACACTTCTTAGGCCACGCTTTTCATTTTCTTTTCTTTTCTTCACCTAAAATAAACCAAACAACCACTCAAAGTATCACTAAATTCAAGAGGCTTATAAATCAATTAAAATGCAATTAAAATTAGCTTAAACCTCATGATTTAACATTAATTTCATGGTGGTTGCTTGATTTAGAGAAGTTGTGCATTTTCACTCCAAATCACTTACTTAGGATGCAAGAAAGTGCATAAATGCTAACAAAACAAGTGAAATTAGCTTGAAAAATGGGTATATGATGACTTGTCATCACAACACCAAACTTAAACCTTGCTTGTCCCCAAGCAAGCATCAAAACCAAGAGAAAATGGAATGAATAAGACAAGTGTATATATCCTTATTATGCAGATAGCAGAACTTGGTTTATGGAGCATTTATGCAGACAATGACACTCATTTATTGTTGCTGCTGCATAATACACATTTTGCATCAAAAGTTTGCTAAACTTGCTGTTATAAGACTTCACTTTTTACTCACTCCCTTGATAACTTTTCTTAGCTTACAAGGCTCAAACAAGCTTATTACTCTTTTATAGGTTGGGTGTCAAATGCTGCAGCATAGCCTTTGGCTTTATTTTCTTTTCTTTTGCTCAACATCCTTCCACCACAGACACTTAGCTTGCTTAATTCTCCTTAGGATCATTGATGCCCAGCATCTCTTTGGATCACTAAGTGCTTTGTATCTGAGTTGCTCTTTATTGTGGATTTTCAATTGGCCATCCCAAATCAGTTGATCTAAGTGACCGGGTTTCAAAATACCCCTTAGAATTTACTCATCCAAGCAGATCTCAGTACAACAACACCACAGGCATTTGTCCTAAGGTTCAAACCATTGGTGTCCAACCTTTATTCTTTGTTTTTCTTGCCATTTTGGCTTTTTCTTTCTTTCTTTTCTTTCTGTTTTTGTTACCAAGGGTGTTTCATTATAGATAGAAGTCTTTGTAACAGCAAGCTAACTCACAAGTAATGAGAATGATATTATGCAACACTTATTTGATGAGTTATGCATTTAATCAAACACATGTGCCACCACTAACTTCCATTCAAACTCAAGCAACATTGGATATTTTACTTTTCAATTCAAACCAAACTCTTTTATTTAGCATATGGGAAACAAGGCAATATTTAAAGCTAAGTGATGGATACAAGCATTAAGCAGACTTGACATTTTCCTAGCTATTTATTAACCAACTAAAATGGAAGGCAGAGAACAGAAAATGCATAAATCAAAGGAAATAACTGATGGAGGCATATCATGTTTCAGACATGCATCTCCTTATTAGAGACATGAAAGAAGAAGTATGAAAGAACTTTGCCACCTTCTAATGGTCATGGCTGCTGCTTGATTCTCCCTTCTTCTTCTTTCTTTTCCATGTCTTGGAGTAGTCTTCGGCCTCTTCTCCAGGGCATCTTCTAGCCCAAACAGAATCTATGAGTCCTTTGAGCCCAAAAGTTTCCAATGTGCTGAAGGTTGATTCAGTGTGTTGACGAGATTTTTCTTGTTGCTTGGCTAAGAATTCAGGGCATTGCTCAAATGGCTTGATCTCAGGATTGAGTGTTGGCAAATTGTGGGTCAAGTACTCCAACCTTGCTTGCATGTTTTCATCATACTCCATTCTGTGTACGTGTCTGACTTCTCCCAAGGTATGATGAACATTCTTCCATTGATAGAGGTTGTGACTATATTCCGACGCTTTAGCTTGACTGAAATACAGCTTATCATATGATTCCTGGAATTCTTTGTATTGCTCTTTCTGTCCTTCAAGGATTTGTGCTTGAAATTCTTGCTGCTGAGTCATCATTTGTTGTTGCCATCTCTCCTGTTTTTCCTCCATTTGATGCTGCCAAGCTTCTCGTGCTTCTTTTTCTTTCAAGAATTGCTCCATGAATTCAGGATGGGGCACTAGATATCTCTCTTGGCCTTCTTGATTTTGGCCTAGTTCGGCCTGCATAAGTTGGTTTTGACCTTGTTGAGCCTGCATGAGCTGCTGAGATAATTCATCAATTGATCTTTGCAATTGGCTCATATCAATGGCTTCATAGGCTTGATTTCGTCCTTCCCCTCTTTGTGTTCTTCTTTGTCTTGGAGCTACTACCCCTGCTTGATCTTCTTCTTCATTAATTCCTTCCATGCTCTTTTTGGTAATCCATTTTCCCACCTTCACTTTTGTCATGTCCTCATCTTCAAAAATGACATTAGCTCTGTTACATAGCCTGAGGATGGTACTTGGATGTCCAAGGCCTTTTGACTTGCTTGTGCTATCGGCCATTTCTTGAATGCTGTCGGCTATGAGTTGTGCAACATTGATCTCACCTCCATGCAATATGCAGTGTGTCAAGAGAGCTCTTTTGATTGTAACCCAAGAGGCATTTCCAGTAGGAAGAATAGATCTCCTCACTATTTCAAACCATCCTTTAGCCACTGGGGTGAGATTTACCCTCCTTATATGACTTGGAATCCCCTTTGAATCTCTCTCCCAATCTGCATTTTCCATGCATATCCCTTGTAGGATCTCATCAGGATTATTTTTTCGTTGCAATCTATCCTCATAACTAAGCTCTGGATAGGTGATGGTTCTCAACTTGAGAGTTCTTGTGATAGCAGCAGGGCTAAAACTCACTTCAACCCCTCTGACATAACTTGTGTAAGGAGCACTATTTTTGTTTTCTTTGGCAGCATTTGCATAGAACTCCTTGATCATTACTGCACTGATGTCAGTCAGGGGAGCACACAAGAGTTCCCATCGTCTTTCTCGAGTGATTTGCTTCATGATGGGGTATTCTCCTTCCCTCAAATCAAGGCCCTTCTCATAAATGATATTCTTTGCCACCATGAACCTATGATATCTCCCTTCATGAAATTGGGATCTAAATTTGGTTGCATCAAAGGTTGGGGGTTCGGTTATCATAGGCTCTTTTCCCGGCCTTCTTTGTGAGCTTGAGGAGGCCATTAGGATTAAAGTGAATAGAAGGAAGAAGTGAGAGTGGAAGAAGAAATATGTGTTGTGTATGGAGTAAACTTCGGTTCGGTTTAGATATGTGAGGAGAGGAAATTAAGTTGGTTTTGGGAAGTAGAAGAGAATATGATTTTGATGTGAAAATGGCTTGAATAAAGGAGAGTGTATGCCGTGTAGGTGCAACGGCTATTTATAGGCCATGTTTCTAAACTTCTCAACAAAACCACAATGAATGAATGAGGAGGGGACCGTGAGTTTTCATGAAGGGCTGAGATTGGTTTGCTCATTTAAAGAATGCATGGGATGGACGGCTTGCATGCATGGTTGAGGCTTGACAAGGATTCACCTCCCATTGGTTGCATGTATTTAAGTGTCCAAGAATGCATGCATGCAGATTTTGTTCCCCATGAACACGTTCTCCTAGGCACATGTGACCTCCCTCACATGGCTCCTCCTAGCCGTGGCCCTTCCTTGAGTTTTGTCTTAATCTTCTTCTCCTGCAAGAATCAAGATAGCTAGCCTTAGATCATTAATATGGCAGTTGGGAATTAATGTGCATTAAAGGAAATATCAAACGTCTATTATTATGAAAAATAATTTTTTTTTAGTAGTCAATTGTGTCCCTTAATTAAAGATGTTAAAGGTGGGTGAACACCAAACTTATCTTTTATTTAGGGAATGGCTTAGCAATTGCAAACCAATCTCACAATTGATGTATTTTTTAGAAGAAAATATTGATGTATGATTCCCTTGTCTGTATGGTTTTGAGTCCATGATTGGAAAATGATCCTCTGATTATGCAGACACCAAACTTAGTGTTTGGTCACATGCTTTATCAAAAGATTTATGCATATGCTCTGAAAGACAATCCTCTTCTCTGAACAATGAACTTGGGTGTGCCTTAAGGCACACCAAACTTAGAAGTTTGCCATATGCTTCAAAATGACATGTGCATTTGCCAGGCATGAAAATTCAAAACCATATTTAGAAGAGTCATAGCTTATTAAACAACAGAAATCTTAAACCATGGGTTGCCTCCCATGAAGCGCTCTTTTATTGTCATTAGCTTGACAGTAACCTCCCTTTAAGGTGGTTGATGCTGGTGATGTCTCAGCTTGTCACCTCTCACTGTCAGCTTTCTCTGAGTGCTTTGATGCTCAATTTCCATATGCTCAAGAGACAGAATTTGATTGACAGTGTAATAATCTTTTGCTCCCTGCTGTTGGTATATTAATTGCACCTTATCACCCTTAGAGAATCCTTCAGTTGGGATTTTCTTGTTCTTCCACCCTTTGTGAACTTTCTTCTTATTCTTCACCTTTTTCTTGCTTGTTGTTCTTCCTTTCTTGGCAGTTACTTGAGTGGTGATGCTTTCCTTTTTGTTGATCACCCCTGCTTCTTTGTGAATCCCATTTTCTTCTTGTATCTGTTCGTTTACTTGTTCCACTTCCTTTTCAGTTGATTGCTTTGGAAGGAGATCATCACTTATTCTGCTTGTTTCTTCATCCGTTTGGAATTCTGGGAAAACTTTCAGGATGATGCTCTCCTCATGCATCCTAAGGGTTAACTCTCCTTGCTCTATGTCCACAATGGCTCTAGCAGTGGCCAAGAATGGCCGACCTAGTATTATAGAGTCATTTCCATGTTCTGGAGAATCTAGGATCACAAAATCTGCCGGATAGATGAACTTGCCAACCTTAACTAAAAGGTTCTCAATCAGACCTTTAGGATAGACTATTGATTGATCCACCAATTCTAAAGTCATCTCTGTTGGTTTCATCTCCTCTATGCCAAGCTTTTTCACTAGAGAATATGGGATCAGATTTATGCTTGCTCCTAGGTCGCACATCCCTTTGTTAATGAACAAGTTTCCAATAGTGCATGGTAAGAAGAAACCTCCAGGGTCATCAAGCTTGGGAGGAAGTCCCTTTTTGATGAGTGCACTGCATTCCTCACTAAGCATCACCGTTTCCTTCTCATTCCAATCTCTTTTTTTGTTGATGAGCTCCTTTAGAAACTTAGCATACAGGGGCATTTGCTCCAGAGCCTCTGCCAAAGGTATGTTAATCTCCAACTTCTTGAAAGTTTCAAGAAACTTGTGGAAGTGCTGGTCCTTTGTTTCCTTGTGAAATCTTTGAGGATAGGGTAGTGGTGGTGTTGAGCTCTTCACTACTTGATGTTGTTTTGGAATTGGTTCCTCCATGATTTGCTTGCCTTTCTTTGAATTCTGTGGATTGTTATCTTCCTCTGTGAGCTTTTCTGAAGCACTCTTGCTTATCTTGTCTTGGTTGATGGTTTCATCCTTCTTTGTTGGCTCAGTGTTATTCTCCATAAGTTTCTTTGTTGCTTCTTGGCTACCATCTGTCAACACCCTTCCACTTCTCAGTTGCACCACTTTGCATTCTTCCTTTGGGTTGGGAATGGTATCACTAGGTAGTGAACTTGATGGCTTCTCAACAGAGATCTTCTTAGAGATTTGTCCAATCTGTCTTTCTAGGTTCTTCATGGAGGCTTCTTGATTTTTGTTTGTTAATTCTTGGCTCTTCATTAGTTTCTCCATGAGTACTTCTAGATTGGTAATTCTCTGTGAATCTTGTGTGATGGGTTGGTTTTGGGGTGTTGATGGATGAGGATAAGTGTTTTGGTTGGTAGGATAGTTATTGGTTGGATATTGGTTAGAATTTGGGTAGTTGTTTTGTGGTTTTCTGTATGAGTTTTGGTTAGTGTTTGGCTGGGAGTTGTGGTTTGTGTTTTTCCAATTGTTTTGGCTTGTGTTTCTTTGCCATGGTTGTTGGTTTTGGTTGTGGTTGTCTCCCCATCTAAGGTTGGGATGGTTCTTCCAAGATGGATTGTAGGTATCACCATAAACTTCATTTGTTCCAGGATTTTGGTTGTGCATGTATTGGACTTGCTCTTGTTGTTGCTCTTCTTGAGTTTCTTCACTTTGCACCCAAGTGGTTGGAGGTTGGCTTGTGGTGCTCACTGCTGCCACTTGCAAGCCATCAATTCTCTTAGCCATTTGTTCAAATTGTTGTTGAATCTGCTGTTGCATCATCTTGTTTTGAGCTAAGATTGAATCAACTCCTTCTAACTCCATGACTCCTCTTCTCTGTGATGGTTGGCGTTGTCTTTGATGAGCAAAGAAATATTGGTTGTTGGCCACCATCTCAATAAGGTTTTGAGCTTCCTCCGTGGTCTTCATGAGTTGTAGAGAGCCTCCGGCAGAGTGATCAAGAGCTTCTTGAGCTTTAAGAGTGAGACCTTCATAGAAGTTTTGCAACTTATCCCACTCAGTGAACATCTCTGGTGGACACTTCCTCAAAAGAGCCTTATATCTCTCCCATGCTTCATATAAGTTCTCGGCCTCCAATTGGGTGAATGTTTGAACCTCTGTCTTCAACCTTAGGACTCTTTGAGGGGGGTAGAATTTGGCAAGAAACTTGCTCACCAAGTCATCCCAAGTGTTGATGCTTTCTTTTGGAAAAGTCTCTAGCCATTGGGTTGCTTTGTCCCTGAGAGAGAATGGGAAGAGCAGCAGCTTGTAGCTATCAGGGGGCACACCATTTGTCTTCACTGTGTCACAGATTCTCAAGAAAGTGGACAAATGTTGGTTTGGATCCTCCAAAGGTCCTCCTCCAAAAGAACAATTGTTTTGCACTAGAGTGATGAGCTGTGGCTTGAGTTCAAAGTTGTTTGCATTGACATTGGGAGGAAGAATGCTACTCCCACAATGCCTAGCATTTGCAAATGTGTATGAGGCCAAAACTCTTCTCTGTTGGTTATTGTTGGCTCCTCCTCCTGGTTGACTGGTATCTCCTTCCATTTCTTGGAATTCTTCTTCAGATTCCTCTTCAGATTCTTCTTCTTCCCCAACAATGAACTTCCCTCTTTCAGCTCTTCTTATTCTCCGAAGAGTCCTTGGATCAATTTCAGAGATAATAGGAGAGGATCTCCCTATACCTGACATACAAACACACAGCAATAAACACACTAACCCAGAAAGCCAATGAAACTTCAATCTATTGCTAGAATGAGGTTTCGGTTAGTTTAAGCAAAAATACAAACAATTAGTGTGTTAGTGAGGGTTAGAGTAACAGAAAAAGAAAAAGTGCTTAATCTAAACCTCTACTTCACTTAATCATTGTCAATCTATTTCAATCCCCGGCAACGGCGCCAAAAACTTGATGTGTGGAAAGCGATCCAACACAAAACTCACCGGCAAGTGTACCGGGTCGCATCAAGTAATAATAACTCACATGAGTGAGGTCGATCCCACAGGGATTGAAGGATTGAGCAATTTTAGTTCAGTGGGTGATTTAGTCAAGCGAATCAAGCTTTGGTTGAGTGATTTGTGTTTAACAGAAAGTAAATGACAGTAAATGTAAAGGGGAGAGGGAAAATTGCAGTAAAATAAAGAACAGAAGAGTAAAAGTGCAGAAACTTAAAGAGCAAGAAAGTAAATGACTGAAACTTAAAGTGCAAGAAACTTAAATTGCAGTAACTTAAATGGCAAGAAAGATAAATTGCTAGAAGATAAAAGGGAATTAAGGAGTGGGATTGCAAGATCTTAACAAAAGAAAAGTAAATTGCAGTAATGAAGATAGCAGAAATTGAATTGGATGCAAACAGAAATTTAAACAGCAAGGAAATTAAAGTGCAGTAAAGGTTCACAGAAGAACCAAAAGTGATCTCAGGATCCCCAGGGCTTAGGTAGCAGAGCCTAAAACCCAATTTCCTTCCCAGATCTAGATTCACTAAGCAATTGACAGAAAATTAAAGAAGAAGCAATTGAATAACAGAATTTGGATTGAATTATGCAAAAAATTAAAGGCAAAGAGCTTGAATGGGAATTGGGACAGAATTTCCCCAATTTCACACACCCAATACTCAGAAAACAGAAGAGTAGAATTGCCCAAGAGAAGTGAGGAAGGAGACTCTCCTTTGATCCTCTTAGTTCTCGGTCAAGTCTCTCAAGGAAGCTCGAAAGCAAGATGAAAGTAAAATTGCAAAGCCAAGGTAAAAGTGAAAATTCAAAAATGAGCATAAAGGTAGCAAAAGGTAAAAATCCAAAAGTCCTAATTACATCAAACTAAGTCCTATTTATACACTTTCTATTCTTGGATTTTGGGATTTGGATGGGCTTTTGGATTGGTGAAGAAATGAGTTCAAATTAATTTTTAATTTGAATTTTGGCCCAAAATCCACTTCCAGGAGGCTGCCCTGCCCTTGTGGAGGGCAGGGCAGAAAATTGATGCATGGTGGTGTGATTTGGTGTGGCCTTGGTGCGTGTGGTGCGAAAGTTGGTGCGCCAGAGGCTGCCCTGCCCGTGCCAAGGGCAGGGCAATGACCCTTCCTTCATGTCGTGGGTTCGATCCTGGGAGCTTGCAAACACGCCACTTTTTCTCTTGATTTCTTGGCACGCTAGTGTGTGTTAGAGCTTGGCTTCTTCATGGTCCCTTGTTCGAAACTTGTGGCTTGCATGGGTGTCATTTTCCTTGGATTTCTTTCCTCATGGAGCACGATCCTGCCCTCCACAAGGGCAGGGCAATGTTTTCTTCTCTTGGCTCCAAGGCATCATTTTGTGCTCTGCCTTTGAAGTGGGCAGGGCAGGGTTGCCTTGCTTGCTTGGTCACTTGATGCTGCCCTCCAAGAGAGCAGTCTGCCCTTGTGGAGGGCAAGGTTGCTTCCCCATTGCCATGCGGCACGCTTCCCCTTTCCTTTGCCACGCTTTTCTTTTCTTGTGTCACACTTCTTAGGCCACGCTTTTCATTTTCTTTTCTTTTCTTCACCTAAAATAAACCAAACAACCACTCAAAGTATCACTAAATTCAAGAGGCTTATAAATCAATTAAAATGCAATTAAAATTAGCTTAAACCTCATGATTTAACATTAATTTCATGGTGGTTGCTTGATTTAGAGAAGTTGTGCATTTTCACTCCAAATCACTTACTTAGGATGCAAGAAAGTGCATAAATGCTAACAAAACAAGTGAAATTAGCTTGAAAAATGGGTATATGATGACTTGTCATCAGGCATCACGTCAGGACATGACGATCCCATGGTCATCACTATTATACTGGCAAACGCAAATCTCCACTGCACACTGATAGACCAGGGGAGCTCTACCGATATCTTATTCAAAACTGCCTTCAATAAGCTCGGCTTGGAAGAAAAAGAACTCAGAGCATATCCGAATAGCCTGTTCAGACTAGGAGATACCCCGGTTCAACTGATGGGATACATCTCGCTACACACAACTTTCGGAAAGGAAAGCCATTCAAGAACACTCAAGATAGATTACATCGTAGTCAACATAAGTTCAGCCTACAATACCCTAATAGGTTGGACAACGTTGAATCAATTTGGTGCAATAGTCTCAACTCCACATCTATGCATGAACTTCCCAACTGTAGGGGAATAGTGATGAGCGGATAATTTATACGCTTTTTGGCATTGTTTTTAGTATATTTTAGTTAGTTTTTATTATATTTTTATTAGTTTTTAGTTAAAATTCACTTTTCTGGACTTTACTATGAGTTTGTGTATTTTTCTGTGATTTCAGGTATTTTCTGGCTGAAACTGAGGGACCTGAGCAAAAATCTGATTCAGAGGCTGAAAAGGACTGCACATGCTGTTGGATTCTGACCTCCCTGCACTCGAAGTGGATTTTCTGGAGCTACAGAAGCCCAATTGGCGCGCTCTTAACGGCGTTAGAAAGTAGACATCCTGGGCTTTCCAGCAATGTTTAATAGTCCATACTTTGCCCAAGATTTGATGGCCCAAACTGGCGTTCCAAATCAGCTCAAAACTGCCCGGCATTAAACGCCAGCACTGGCACAAGAATGGGAGTTAAACGCCCAAACTGGCACAAAAGCTGGCGTTTAACTCCAAGAGAAGTCTCTACACGAAAATGCTTCAATGCTCAGCCCAAGCACACACCAAGTGGGCCCGGAAGTGGATTTTTATGTCATTTACTCATCTCTGTAAACCTTAGGCTACTAGTTCTCTACAAATAGGACCTTTTGCTATTGTATTTTCATCTTTAGATCTTTGAATCTTTTGATCACTTTTGATCTTAGGATCATTTTTGGATGTCTAGTTCGTTCTTTGATTATTGGAAGGCTGGCCTCACGGCCATGCCTAGACCTTGTTCTTATGTATTTTCAACGGTGGAGTTTCTACACATCATAGATTAAGGTGTGGAGCTCTGCTGTACCTCGAGTATTAATGCAATTACTATTGTTCTTCTATTCAATTCAGCCTATTCTTGTTCTAAGATATTCATTTGCACCCAAGAACATGATGAATGTGATGATTATATGACGCTCATCATCATTCTCACTTATGAACGTGTGCCTGACAACCACCTCCGTTCTACAAGCAAACAAGGCTTGAATGTTTATCTCTTGGATTTCCTTAACCGGAATCTTCGTGGTATAAGCTAGAATTAATGGTGGCATTCAAGAGAATCCGGAAGGTCTAAACCTTGTCTGTGGTATTCTGAGTAGGATTCAATGATTGAATGACTGTGACGGGCTTCAAACTCCTGAAGGCTGGGCGTTAGTGACAGACGCAAAAGAATCACTGGATTCTATTCCAACCTGATTGAGAACCGACAGATGATTAGCCGTGCCGTGATAGGGTGCGTTGAACATTTTCACTGAGAGGATGGGAGGTAGCCACTGACAACGGTGAAACCCTACATACAACTTGCCATGGAAAGGAGTAAGAAGGATTGGATGAAGACAGTAGGAAAGCAGAGAAACAGAAGGGACAAAGCATCTCCATACGCTTATCTGAAATTCTTACCAATGAATTACATAAGTATCTCTATCTTTATCTTTATGTTTTATTCATCATCCATAACCATTTGAGTCTGCCTGACTGAGATTTACAAGGTGACCATAGCTTGCTTCATACCAACAATCTCCGTGAGATCGACCCTTACTCGCGTAAGGTTTATTACTTGGACGACCCAGTACGCTTGCTGGTTAGTTGTGCGAAGTTGTGATAAATAGTTGAGATTGCAATTGAGCGTACCATGTTGATGGCGCCATTGATGATCACAATTTCGTGCACCAAGTTTTTGGCGCCGTTGCCGGGGATTGTTGAGTTTGGACAACTGACGATTCATCTTGTTGCTTAGATTAGGCATTTTTCTTCAGAGTTCTTAAGAATGAATTCTAGTGTTTCAAGGTGATGTTCTTATCATCACCAAAGCTGATTGATCTTCATCAGTTTAGCTCTTGAATGCAATGTCCTGCTGAAGCTTGGCTAGCCATGTCTAATTCCTTTAGACTGAAGCTTTAGACTAACATTGCATGATTCCTGGAATTCTCATTAAGAATTTTGATACCTTTATGTTCTTTTCCACTTAATTTTCGAAAAATCCAAAAAAAATTACAAAATCATAAAAACCAAAAATATGTTATATTTCGTATTGAGACACTAGTCTCATGTTAAGTTTGGTGTCAATTGCATGTTTCTGTTCTTCTTGCATTCATCCATGTGTCTTAAGTGATCTTCAAGATGTTCTTGATGATTTCGTTGCTCTGATCTTTGAATTCTCTTGACTTGAGTGTTTTGTTATGTGCATTCTCATTTTGTTAGTGTCAGTAGTATACAAACTGCTAAGTTTGGTGTCTTGCATGCATTGTTATTTGATTTTAGTTGCATTTTGATTAGTCCTCATTATTAAAAATCCAAAAATATTTTTAATTTGTGTCTTTTCAAGTCAATAATACAGAGAATTGAAGATTCAGAACATACAGCAGAGGAATTACACAAGAAAAAGCTGGGCGTTCAAAATGCCCAGTGAAGAAGGAAAACTGGCGTTTAAACGCCAGCCAGGGTGCCTGGCTGGGCGTTTAATGCCCAAAAGGGTAGAGCTTTGGGCGTTAAACGCCAGAATGTGCACCATTATGGGCGTTTAACGCCAGGATGGCACAAGAGGGAAGATTCTGTTTTTAATGCAAAATTTTTTCAAGTTTTCAAAATCTTTCAAAATCAAATCTTTTTCAAATCATATCTTTTCAATCAAACCTTTTTCAAAATCAATTTCTTTCCATTTTCAAAGATACTTGCTAACAATTAATGATTTGATTCAACATTTCAAGTATGCTGCCTTTTCTGTTGAGAAAGGTTTAATGTTTGAATCATATCTTTTCTTGTTAGCCAAGTCATTTTTTTAAAATCAATCTTTTCAAATTGTTTTTCAAATCATATCTTCTCAATCACATCTTTTTAAAACCATAACTTTTAAATCATATCTTTTAATCACATCTTTTTCAAAATATTTTTCAATCATATCTTTTTTATTTCTAATTTCAAAATCTTTTTCAAAAATCACTTGATTTCTTTTCCACTCTTGGTTTTCGAAAATCAACTAGTGTTTTTCAAAATGTTTTCAAAATGTTTTTAATTTATTTTCAAAAATTTCTTCCCCTCTTCTCACATCCTTCTATTTATGGACTAACATTCCTCTTAAATGCACAATTCGAACTCCATCTTTCTTGATAAGTTCGAATTCTTCTACCTCTTCCTTCTATTTTTCTTTTCCTCTGACACCTCAAGGAATCTCTATACTGTGACATAGAGGATTCCACATTTTCTTGTTCTCTTCTCTTTCATATGAGCAGGAGCAAAGACAAAAGCATTCTTGTTGAGACTGATCCTGAACCTGAATGGACCTTGAAGCAAAAGCTAAGAGAAGCTAAGGCACAACTCTCTGTAGAGGACCTAACAGAAATCTTCAAAGAAGAAGACATGGCAGCCGAAAATAACAACAATGCCAACAATGCAAGGAAGGTGCTGGGTGACTTTACTGCACCTACTCCCGACTTCTATGGGAGAAGCATCTCTATCCCTGCCATTGGAGCAAACAACTTTGAGCTTAAGCCTTAATTAGTTTCTCTAATGCAACAGAATTGCAAGTTCCATGGACTTCCACCGGAAGATCCTCATCAGTTTTTAGCTGAATTCTTGCAAATCTGTGACACTGTCAAGACCAATGGGGTTGACCCTGAGGTCTACAGACTTATGCTATTCCCTTTTGCTGTAAAAGACAGAGCTAGGATATGGTTGGACACACAACCTAAAGAAAGCCTGAACTCTTGGGAAAAGCTAGTCAATGCCTTCTTGGCAAAGTTCTTTCCACCTCAAAAATTGAGTAAGCTTAGAGTGGAAGTCCAAACCTTCAGACAGAAGGAAGGTGAATCCCTCTATGAAGCTTGGGAAAGATACAAACAATTGATCAGAAAGTGTCCTTCTGACATGCTTTCTGAATGGAGCATCATAGGTATTTTCTATGATGGTCTGTCTGAACTGTCCAAGATGTCATTGGATAGTTCTGCTGGAGGATCTCTTCATCTGAAGAAGACGCCTGCAGAAGCTCAAAAGCTCATTGAAATGGTTGTAAATAACCAATTCATGTACACTTCTGACAGGAATCCTGTGAACAATGGGATGAATCAGAAGAAAGGAGTTCTTGAGATTGATACTCTGAATGCCATATTGGCTCAGAACAAAATATTGACTCAGCAGGTCAATATGATTTCTCAAAGTCTGTCTGGAATGCAAGCTGCACCAGGCAGTACTAAGGACGCTTCATCTGAAGAAGAAGCTTATGATCCTGAGAACCCTTCAATGGAAGAGGTGAATTACATGGGAGAACCCTATGGAAACACCTATAATCCTTCTTGGAGAAATCATCCAAATCTCTCATGGAAGGATCAACAGAGACCTCAACAAGGTTTCAACAACAATAATGGTGGAAGAAACAGGTTTAGCAATGGCAAGCCTTTTCCATCATCTTCTCAGCAACAAACAGAGAATTCTAAGCAGAGCCACTCTGACTTAGCAACCATGGTCTCTGATCTAATCAAAACCACTCAAAGTTTCATTACTGAAACAAGGTCCTCCATTAGAAACTTGGAGGCACAAGTGGGTCAGCTGAGTAAGAAAATTACTGAACTCCCTCCTAGTACTCTTCCAAGCAATGCAGAAGAGAATCCAAAAGGAGAATGCAAGGCCATTAACATGACCTACATGGCCGAATTTGGAGAGGAGGAAGAGGCAGTGAACGCCACTGAGGAAGACCTCAATGGACGTCCACTGGCCTCCAATGAGTTCCCCAATGAGGAACCATGGGAATCTGAGGCTCACACTGAGACCATAAAGATTCCATTGGATTTACTTCTGCTATTCATGAGCTCTGATGAGTATTCTTCCTCTGAAGAGGATGAAGATGTCATTGAAGAGCAAGTTGCCAAGTACCTTGGAGCAATCATGAAGCTAAATGACAAGTTATTTGGTAATGAGACTTGGGAGGATGAACCCCCTTTGCTCACCAAAGAGCTGGATAACTTGACTAGGCAGAGATTACCTCAAAAGAGACAGGACCCTGGGAAGTTCTCAATACCTTGTACAGTAGGCACCATGACCTTCAAGAAGGCTCTGTGTGACCTAGGGTCAAGCATAAATCTCATGCCTCTCTCTGTAATGGAGAAGCTAGGGATCTTTGAGGTGCAAGCTGCAAAAATCTCACTAGAGATGACAGACAATTCAAGAAAACAAGCTTATGGACTTGTAGAGGATGTTCTGGTAAAAGTTGAAGACCATTACATCCCTGCTGATTTTATAGTCCTAGAGACTGGAAAGTGCATGGATGAATCCATCATCCTTGGCAGACCCTTCCTAGCCACAACAAAGGCTGTGATTGATGTTGACAGAGGAGAATTGATCATTCAAGTGAATGAAGAATCCTTTGTGTTTAAGGCTCAAGGATATCCCTCTGTCACCATGGAGAGGAAGCATGAAGAGCTTCTCTCAAAACAGAGTCAAACAGAGCCCCCACAGTCAAACTCTAAGTTTGGTGTTGGGAGGCCACAACCAACTTCTAAGTTTGGTGTTAAACCCCCACATTCAAATTCTAAGTTTGGTGTTGGGAGGTTCCAACATTTCTCTGAGTATCTGTGAGGCTCCATGAAAGCCCACTGTCAAGCTACTGACATTAAAGAAGCGCTTGTTGGGAGGCAACCCAATGTTATATTTAATCCATTTTCCTTTGTTATTTCATGTTTTCTGTAGGTTGATGATCATGAGAAGTCACAAAATCAATTGAAAAAGAAAACAAAATGAAAAATAGAAAGAAAAATAGCACACCCTGGAGGAAGACCTTGCTGGCGTTTAAACGCCAGTAAGGGCAGCAAATGGGCGTTTAACGCCCAGTCTGGCACCATTCTGGGCGTTTAACGCCAGAAAGGGGCACCAGACTGGCGTTAAACGCCAGGAAAGGGCAAGAAGTTGGCGTTAAACGCCAGAAATGGGCATCAGCCCGGTGTTTAACGCCAGATTTGGCATGAAGAGCATTTTTGCTCGCCACTTGGTGTAGGGATGACTTTTCCTTGACACCTCAGGATCTGTGGACCCCACAAGATCCCCACCTACCCCACCACCCTCTCTCTTCTTCTTCATCCATTCACCAATCACCTCAACCACTCTTCCCCAAAAATCCCTCACCTATCAAATCCCATCTTTCTCTTTACCACTCACATCCATCCTTCATAAAACCTCACCTACCTCATCATTCAAATTCAAACCACTTTCCCTCCCAAACCCACCCTCACATGACCGAACTACAAAGCCATCTCCATCTCCTCTATTTCTTCTTCTTCTACTCTCTTCTTTCTTCTTTTGCTCGAGGACGAGCAAACCTTTTAAGTTTGGTGTGGTAAAAGCATTGCTTTTTGTTTTTCCATAACCATTTATGGCATCCAAGGCCAGAGAAACCTCTAGAAAGAGGAAAGGGAAGGCAAAAGCTTCCACCTCCGAGTCATGGGAGATAGAGAGATTCATCTCAAGGGTGCATCAAGACCACTTCTATGAAGTTGTGGCCTTGAAGAAGGTGATCCCCGAGGTCCCTTTTAAACTCAAAAAGAGTGAATATCCGGAGATCCGACATGAGATCCGAAGAAGAGGTTGGGAAGTTCTTACCAACCCCATTCAACAAGTCGGAATCTTAATAGTTCAAGAGTTCTATACAAATGCATGGATCACCAAGAACCATGATCAAAGTGTGAACCCGGACCCAAAGAATTGGCTTACAATGGTTCGGGGGAAATACTTGGATTTTAGTCCGAAAAATGTAAGGTTGGCATTCAACTTGCCCATGATGCAAGGAGATGAACACCCTTACACTAGAAGGGTCAACTTTGATCAAGGGTTGGACCAAGTCCTCATAGACATTTGTGAAGAGGGCGCTCAATGGAAGAGAGACTCAAGAGGGAAGCCGGTTCAACTAAGAAGGCATGACCTCAAGCCTGTGGCTAGGGGATGGTTGGAGTTTATCCAATGCTCAATCATTCCCACTAGCAACCGGTCCGAAGTTACTATAGACCGGGCTATCATGATTCATAGCATCATGATTGGAGAGAAAGTAGAAGTTCATGAGGTTATAGCCCAAGAACTTTATAAGGTGGCGGACAAGTCCTCTACCTTGGCAAGGTTAGCCTTTCCTCATCTCATTTGTCACCTCTGTTATTCAGTTAGAGTTGATATAGAGGGAGACATCCCCATTGATGAGAACAAGCCCATCACTAAGAAAAGGATGGAGTAAACAAGAGATCCCACTCATAATGAAATCCCTGAGATGCCTCAAGGGATGCACTTTCCTCCACAAAACTATTGGGAGCAAATCAACACCTCCCTAGGAGAATTAAGTTCCAACATGGGACAACTAAGGGTGGAGCACCAAGAACATTCCATCCTCCTCCATGAAATTAGAGAAGATCAAAGAATCATGAGAGAGGAGCAACAAAGGCAAGGAAGAGACATTGAGGAGCTCAAGCACTCCATAAGATCTTCAAGAGGAAGAACAAGCCACCATCACTAAGGTGGACCCGTTCTTTAATCTCCTTGTTCTTTATTTTTCTGTTTTTCGAAAAATCATGCTTATGTCTATCCATGTTTGTGTCTTATGATCATTAGTGTCTTAGTGTCTATGCCTTAAAGTTATGAATGTCCTATGAATCCATCACCTTTCTTGAATGAAAAATGTTCTTAATTGAAAAAGAGAAGAATTGCATGAATTTTAAATTTTATAATAGATTAATTATTTTGATGTGGTGGCAATACTTTTGTTTTCTGAATGTATGCTTAAACAGTGCATATGTCTTTTGAATTTGTTGTTCATGAATGGTTGGATCTTGAAAGAATGATGAAAAAGGAGACATATTACTGAGGATCTGAAAAATCATAAAAATGATTCTTGAAGCAAGAAAAAGCAGTGAATACAAAAAAAAGAGAAGCGAAAAAAAAGGAGAAAGAGAAAAAGAAAGAAAAAGAAAGAAATAAAAGTGTGATCCAAGGCAAAAAGAGTGTGCTTAAGAACCCTGGACACCTCTAATTGGGGACTCTAGCAAAGCTGAGTCACAATCTGAACAGGTTCACCCAATTATGTGTCTGTGGCATGTATGTATCCGGTGGTAATACTGGAAGACAGAGTGCTTTGGGCCACGGCCAAGACTCATAAAGTAGCTGTGTTCAAGAATCATCATACTTAACTAGGAGAATCAATAACACTATCTGGATTCTGAGTTCCTATGGAAGCCAATCATTCTGAATTTCAAAGGATAGGGTGAGATGCCAAAACTATTCAGAGGCAAAAAGCTAAAGCCCCGCTCATCTAATTAATACTGATCTTCATAGATGGTTTTGGAGTTCATTGCATATTCTCTTCTTTTTATCTTATTTGATTTTCAGTTGCTTGGGGACAAGCAACAATTTAAGTTTGGTGTTGTGATGAGCGGATAATTTATACGCTTTTTAGCATTGTTTTTAGTATGTTTTAGTTAGTTTTTAGTATATTTCTATTAGTTTTTAGTTAAAATTCACTTTTCTGGACTTTACTATGAGTTTGTGTGTTTTTCTGTGATTTCAGGTATTTTTTGGCTGAAATTGAGGGACTTGAGCAAAAATCTGATTCAGAGGCTGAAAAGGACTGCAGATGTTGTTGGATTCTAACCTCCTTGCACTCGAAGTGGATTTTCTTGAGCTACAGAAGCCCAATTGGCGCGCTCTCAACGGCGTTAGAAAGTAGACATCCTGGGCTTTCCATCAATGTATAATAGTCCATACTTTGCCCGAGATTTGATGGCCCAACCAACGTCCCAAATCAGCTCAAAACAGCCCGGCGTTAAACGCCGGAACTGGCACAAGAATGGGAGTTAAACGCCCAAACTGGCACAAAAGCTGGCGTTTAACTCCAAGAGAAGTCTCTACACGAAAATGCTTCAATGCTTAGCCCAAGCACACACCAAGTGGGTCCGGAAGTGGATTTTTATGTCATTTACTCATCTCTGTAAACCCTAGGCTACTAGTTCTCTACAAATAAGACCTTTTGCTATTGTATTTTCATCTTTTGATCACTTTTAATCTTAGGATCATCTTTGGACATCTAGTTCGTTCTTAGATTATTGAGAGGCTGGCCTCACGGCCATGCCTAGACCTTGTTCTTATGTATTTTCAACGGTGGAGTTTCTACACACCATAGATTAAGGTGTGGAGCTCTGCTGTACCTCGAGTATTAATGCAATTACTATTGTTCTTCTATTCAATTCCGCCTATTCTTGTTCCAAGATATTCATTTGCACCCAAGAACATGATGAATGTGATGATTATTTGACGCTCATCATCATTCTCACTCATGAACGTGTGCATGACAACCACCTCCGTTCTACAAGAAAACAAGGCTTGAATGTTTATCTCTTGGATTTCCTTAACCGGAATCTTTGTGGTATAAGCTAGAATTGATGGTGGCATTCAAGAGAATCTGGAAGGTCTAAACCTTGTCTGTGGTATTCTGAGTAGGATTCAATGATTGAATGACTGTGACGGGCTTCAAACTCCTGAAGGCTGGGCGTTAGTGACAGACGCAAAAGAATCACTGGATTCTATTCCAACCTGATTGAGAACCGACAGATGATTAGCCGTGCCGTGACAGGGTGCGTTGAACATTTTCACTGAGAGGATGGGAGGTAGCCACTGACAACGGTGAAACCCTACATACAACTTGCCATAGAAAGGAGTAAGAAGGATTGGATGAAGACAGTAGGAAAGCAGAGAAACAGAAGGGACAAAGCATCTCCATACGCTTATCTGAAATTCTTACCAATGAATTACATAAGTATCTCTATTTTTATCTTTATGTTTTATTCATCATCCATAACCATTTGAGTCTGCCTGACTGAGATTTACAAGGTGACCATAGCTTGCTTCATACCAACAATCTCCGTGGGATCGACCCTTACTCGCGTAAGGTTTATTACTTGGACGACCCAGTACACTTGCTGGTTAGTTGTACGAAGTTGTGATAAATAGTTGAGATTGCAATTGAGCGTACCATGTTGATGGCGCCATTGATGATCACAATTTCGTGCACCAGGAAGATGTCTCAACAATATTTTTGCGAGAAGACATGAGGTCAACTAGTCCTACAAGAGGAAAAGAAGATTGGATTACTCAAAAAACATCTCGGTACACTAATCAAAAACTCAAGCATAAATGGAGGTAACTCAAAACTAAAGCACATAGGTGTCAAAAAGCAAGCCAGAACAACAAAGGAAACCCCAGGACCCACTCCAAAAAGGATCCAGGGGCATCCTATGGGGGCAGATTAAAGACTCAGAAAAATCTACAAACCCACAGAAAGATAAAGCCTCTATTTCAACAAAAAATGACGCTCCGAAAGGCCACAAACCAAATAAAGTCATTTCAGTCCATCAGCAAAGGAAACTACCAAAATAGCAAAAACATGCCAAGCAAAAGAAAAAATTGTCAAAGACTTAATCTTTCTTCAAAAATCAAATAAAACCATTTTACACAGAAACATGCAACAACATGCAAAACCTTAGAAAGCTTCAACTGTCGAGGGAACACCAGAGAAGAAACAGCCAGAAATCGCAGCGACAAAAAGTATAGAAAGGCGAAAAAGTTCAAACTTTCCAAATATACACTCAAGTAAAAACCCCACTGTACCAGGAAAATAGAACAATGCAAGTAAAAGGAGAAGATAAACCAACCTGAAAAAGGAGAAGCGTGCGAAGGGAAGATTGAAGACGAAGTTGTCGGCAAAAGCAAAGAGAGCACCTACGATCACCAAGCAAAAAGAAACGCGAAAGGGCAGAACAACAGGCGAAAATGGAAAAGTGAGAAAGAAAAGGGGAAGTTACAGAGAAGAGGAAAAACCGTTTCTGTGTATAAAGTTCAAAATAAAAAGTAAGAGAAACTGGGCATTAAAAGCCAATTAATGAGGGCATTAAAACCCTCGCGCATTCCCAAGGCTAGGACGCTAATACAAAAGTGCGCGCTTCCAGAGAAAACAAAAGAAGAAACGTTCCGCATTTAAAAAGGAACTCTACAAAAATAAATCGACAAAATGCCCGAGTTCAGCTTCACCTGAGAAGGTTCGAAGTCCTAAAAATTAAGACTCGACCTCCAGAATAAAGACCGAGCTCGAGCAGGGGCACTGTTCATATCCCGGATCAAGCTGTCCAACCCGGGATGTTTGGCGATAAAGCGACCGACCTCTTCGGGTCAAGACTATCTGACCTCTTCTCAAAGAGCTCGGCCAAATCACCAGGAAGAGCTCAAAAAGGGCCCAACAGAGGAACACGACCCAAATCCTAAGGTAGTCCAAGCCTATAGAGATAAGGGCGGTTCTCTTGAAGATAAGATGACCTCACTCAAAGATAAGATAAAGATAAGATAAAATAACTAACTTATCTTATCTAAAAAGGTCACTTCATACCATTATAAATACGCTAGAGCACCCAGGTATAACTCATATTCTGATTCTACTCAATACCTGCTTAATACCCTTGCTAACTTAAGTATCGGAGTCCCTTGCAGGTACCCCCACCCTCCGGGGACAAAGGATCAGCACCACCATCAAGTCCAATGAGTCGGACATAGCGGTTGCGACCATTAAAACGGTCTTTACCGGCAAATGTTATAATTTCCGCTAAAACCCTTTAGCGGCAAAGCATAAGACGGCTAATGTCTAATTGCTGGTAAATGTATTAGCAGCTATTTTTATTGCCGCTAAAAACAAAATAAATGGCCGCTAAAAGTAATTTTTCTTGTAGTGGTAGATTGTAAAATATTGAATATCAAAATTATTTTACATCAGAAAATAAAATAGAAAAATGGGATTCACAAGTTAAAGCAGTCAAGGCATCAAACAAAATAAAAAAAAAATCAACAAATGACTATAAACGTAGAGTTTTTACTTATGTAATATTTACCTTTAATTATGGATTAATAAGGAAGAAGATCACAAAACAAACTCACACTATTAATTTTTGTAATATAGAAAATCAAAATTATAATAGGAATATAGAAGTATACAAAATCACAAACCTTTCAACTGCATCCAGCTTGGCCCTTAAGTCGTCTATTCCAGCAAACTCTTAAGTATGTAGTATTTACTATTTACATAAAACTTGTCCAAGAAATGACATAATAAATCTAACTAAAAACCAATATTAGTTCCAATGGGAAAAGGTTTTGACCTTGCAACTGAAAACACATCACATCAAATTAATTTTTGAAAAGGAAGTAGTGTGAAAAAAGGTAGGAAACTTGCACTAGAATTAGAATGACAACAAACCCAGAAAAGAGATATCGAGGAGCAAACTAAAAGTAACACAAAAAGTGATTCTTTAAATTATCCGATTTGGTATCTCAGATAAACATTCTATTCACTGATATAGGAAGATTATATTCACAGAAAAATAAATTGGAAGAGAAGATAATTTTAAAGAGTAGTGAATCATCAATTCAAGTCTAAAGTATTATTAATAAGATTAGTATACAACACAAAAGAAGAAATTTATTGCAATTGAGAAAAGAGATGAGAACTGAAAAGTTTGAAAATGTGAAATAATTGAGTACAAGGCTTATATACTAGTATGACATAATGATTACTCATATAGCTATGCAAGATTATAATGAAACAAAATCATAAGCAAATTGTAAAATCAAAAAATATATTAAAGCAAGAAACAGAAACCCAAAAAATTAGAAAACCTAAAATAAAATCCCCAAACCCCCAAAAATTCACAGAACTAGTTGAAAAAATCCATATATACATGCATTTTGCTACTGTCTCAGTTCGCCAAGGCAGTTAATTAACAAACCTAACAAACCTCAAATGCAAAATCACATGAATATAGTTTAAAAAATAAAAATTCTCCAAAATAAAAACCCTAGAAATTACAAAATTAGAAGCTGCAGAGCCCTAAAAATCACAAAATTAGAAAGGCCAAAAACCTTATATAAAAATTAGGAAAACAGAAGTGTAGTTGTTGGCCATAGTCATGTGTAGGTGTCGTTCGTTGAATTAGAGGAGTCACATAAGCTTGTAGTCGTCGTTCATGTTGACGCAGAGCAAACCAGGGAAACAGAAAAGCCGCTGAAGCTCTAGGAGGTCATTGTTCATTTTTACGTAGAAGAACCATGCAGAAAGAGGAGCCACACAAATAGAGGTCACTGCCAGTTATATTGCCGCCAAAGGAAAATAGGGCTTAGTACCTTGGGTGATATGTTGGATTAGAGATGATGAAGGGTCGCTGGCGGTGTTCACGCGTGATGAGCGGAAATTGAATGCGCTCGGATATTGGAAGGTGCACCAAATTGCATCAAATAATATCACTATGAGTAGATATCGTTCCCACGAATATTAATGGATTGAGGCAAGTAAGGTCTAATTAAATCTCGAATTAGATCAATCAATTCTTGACAAGAGGATTGTGGATCTTGAAATAAAAGATTAACCGTTAAGATTGTAGAATAGAAAAGGGAGAGGGATTAGAAATTTAGAAAGAAATAAAAAATAGGAAATGTTAAAGCTTTGGAGATGTTAAATTCTTAGAAAAAATAATACTTATGTTTTCTTATTTTGACTCATGTAAAAATCTTTTCATAGCAAATCATTTATAATTAAATTCTGATTCCTTGGCAATCTAATATCTTTAATCCTAATTAATAGTCAATTCTTTGGTCAACTAATTAAGAAGAGATGTTAAGAACGGTTTCGATTTCAAGCCACACAATATTAAAAAACTATCCATAGTTGAATAATATGTCACGTATTCAAAATTAGTTCTAAATAATTAAAGATTATGAGATGAGTTTTAAGGTAATTCTGAAATTAATTTTTTCAAAGTAATACAGAATTCAAGACAGAATTAGAATATTTTCCAATACTTCTAACCATTAATAATGAAGAACAAAACTTAATCTTGAAAAAGTAGAAAAGCATGAATAAAAATAAAGAAAACACATGCATTACTAATTCATAAAAAGAAAACAAAGCTCCTAACCTTTAACAATGGAGGTTTAGTTACTCAAGATAACAAGAAAACTAAAGCAAAAAAAGAAGATAAAGGAGTTTGTTGATAATTAATATAACTAAAAGAATAAGATAACAACTTTATTCAAATTCAAATCTAATATAATCTAAATCCTAACAACCAAATCTTATTTTTCTAAAAGGAGTTTGTTGATAATTAATCACTTAAATCTTGAACTTTAAGTTGAATTTAAAGCTTTTTGAGTGCATATTTGAATTGGGCCTTGACAAGTGTTGTATCCCTAGAAGTTGGAGATTGGGGGACACTGGGTGTTGGTCCTTGGTTTTAGGCGTTGGCCCAAATTGGCTCCAGGGGGACAAAGGGTGCTGGTCCTTGGTTTTGGGTCTTGATTAGGCCTTTTTTGAACCGTATTTGTATTTTTTTTGTTAAAAATATTTTAATTCTTGATTACTTTGAGAACAAAAACTTTTGAAAACACAATCAAAAAATACTTTATTAGTTTTAAGACTCCATTAGAAAATATAAGAATTTTGATTAAAATCTAAGAGAATTAATGAAAAGAAATCTAAAAACTATTAAAGATGCCTAGGCATTAACGTGAAAAGAGAGAAGACAGAAATAGTGGTGGAGATAATAGAACCAATGTGGAGATAAGAGAACTAAAATGGAGAAAAGGGAAGAGAAATAGTATAGTTCGAGAAAATAGATATGAATAGTAGAAAGAAGGAACATGAAAAAATAAAGAAAACGAAGCTAAATGAAAAGAAATAATTGAAAATAACTTTGGTGTCTATGGGTAGAGAAAAATTAGATAGCCTGCATTTTGATAAGTGATGCCCAAAGTTAGATATTTGGCTATTCTTAGAAAGCTTTTCTTTAACATGAAAAAACATTCTTTTGGGTGAGAAAAGTATAGTAATAGATACTAAAATAAGGTTACGCATTATAAGTGATCTTTTAATATTTAAAGAGATACTTTTCAAGTGATGTTATAACTATGTTTTCTATTTTACTATAAAAGGGTAATACAGAAAAAAGCATAGCCTATTTTATCCTTTTTAGATGTTGCCTAAACAAATTTTGTTGAATGAGTGATTTTCTTGTAGGGACTATTGGATGCAGATAAAAAGATATTTTCATAAATATTTTTTTTGGGAGAATTATAAGTGAGTTTAAGTGATTTATTCTCTATCAAACACAATGTAGGAGAATCATTTGATAAGTATTTGACTAGATTCACAAACATGAGAAATAGAGGTTTTACCCTGATTCTAACATTTTATGTTGTCAAAATGACCATAAATGGATTCGAATTTGAAATTAGAGAAAAGCTTGTAAATCAACAATATCGTGACACGACTCAATTTGGTGAAAATATTAGACAAATTAAACAATTGAAGGCTGAGAAAGAAGCAAAGTATAAAGAGATGATAAAAGAAAGATTGAATAATCATCAAATGTCTACATATTAATGAATAAGTGATGACAGAGCATCTTATACCTTTTTTCACAGCATTTTTAGTGTATTTTTAGTTATATTGTATTAAGTTTTATTAAGTTTTAGTATGTTTTAGTGAAAAATTAACGTTTTAGATGCTACTTTGAGTTTTTATATTTTTTTATGATTTTAGGGGATTTTTGGGTGAAATTGGCGAAATCTGACAAAGGCTGATTCAGAGGCAAAGAAAGGATAGCAGATGTTGTCAGATCCTGACCACCGTGCATTCCAATGAACATATTTTGAGCTACAAAGGTCCAATTGACATGATCTCAGCGGCGTTGGAAAGCTTTCTTCCAGGACTTTCCAGCAATACATAATGCTCTATACTTTTCTTTCGGAATCACTGTCCAAAGAGGGCATTGAACGGCCACCTCTGGAGTTCAACGCCCAAGAAGGACCAGCCTCCAAGTTGAATGCCCAAGACTAGAGTTCAACGCCTAAAGAGGAGCAAGCCCAGCGTTGAACACCCAAGACTAGAGTTCAACGCCACCCAGGGAGCAAGGAAACAGCATTCTCAACCCTCTAATGGGCGTTCAATACCCAGAAGCCCAAGTTAAACGTCAGGCATATGAAGCATATGACCAAACTGGGCCCAAAGTGGATTTTAGTACTTCTTAGCTTATCTTATTTTCTTTTTCTAATTTTTAATTAAAAACAATATCTTTTAGGTTTAGTCTTAGAGTTTTTATTATAAATAATGGACTTCCTCCTAATGATCATGCCTCCCTGGAGGGGAGAAGCACAGACACATTACTTTACACTTTCTTAAAGCATGAGTAACTAAACCTCATAAGTTAAGGATAGGAGCTCTACTGATTCCTATGGATTAATATTATTACTTCTTCTACTTTAATTAATGTTTGATTCCTTTCTATGATGTATTTTTGTTCTTCATCTTTATGAATCTGGGGTGGAACGAGAGTATAACCCCTTATTCTACATGAGCTCTTGCGAAAACCTTAGCCGAATAGTATTGAGCTACAACTTGAGAGTACATCACATGTTCCAAGAGAGTATATGGGCTAACTGGGATACGTGAGATGAAATCTCATTAGTCATGGGTAATTGAGGTCTCTGTGGCGTTAAGGCTAGAATACAGAGCATCGTTCTCCGATCCGGAAGATCTGACCTTGTCTGTGGCGTTTTGAGTAGGATCATCAGAGATTGAATTGTGTGAGCTTCACCCTCATCCAGATTAACTGACTTGTTCAGGCATTTGGTGTGGATCAGTGGAGATTAATGACTACGTCCCATGGCTTAATCACTCATTGTTAAAGTAGTTAGTAAGAAGTATTAATCCGGAAGAACAAGCATCTTCGAGGACTAAACTGATTCTTTATTATTGTTTTTACATTAATTCATTATTACTTTCTTTAATAGTCTATTTTATGCGCCTACAACAACAACTATCTTTCTATTCGCCTGACTAAGATCTGCAAGATAACCATAGCTTGCTCAATCCAAAAATCATCGTGGGATCGACCCTCACTCACCTAAGGTATTACTTGGACGACCCGGTGCACTTGCCAGTTCAGTTGTGCGAGTTCTAATTTTGCGCATCAATTTTTGGTGCCATCCAGAAATTGTTCGAAATTGACAAACTACCAGTTGTCTTGCTCCTTAGATCAGGTACCTTTACCAGTTTTTCTTTTAATTGTGTTTCTTATTTTCTTTTCTTAAATTTTTTCGAAAACTTTTCATCTTTAGTCATCTTTCTTTCGAATTTTGTGTCAAAGTTTTTAAGTTTGGTATTTTTTGGTAGTCTTGCTCAATTACTTTTCTTTATATTGATTTTCAAAAATTTTCTTATTTGCTTTCTTGAATTTTTTATTTCCATCTTGTTTTACCTTTAATTTCTTTCTTTGTGTGTTCGAACTTTTTGGGTGTTTTCCCTTGTTTAATTTCAAAACTGTTTGGTGTCTTTTAGTGTTTCTCTTTCTATTTTTTCGAAATTTATGTTGTTTGATTTCAAAATCTTTAAGTTTGGTATCCGTTTAGTATTTTTCTTCTCTTTTTAATTTCAAAAATATATATTTTTTCGAAAATCTTTAAGATTTAATTTCAATTTTTAAATTTGGTGTATCTTTTGCTATCTTTTTGAACTTCAAAAATGTTTTTAAACCCTTTTTCTTTAAATTTTCAAAAAACTTGTAATCTTTTTCATTCTTGATTTAAAAATTTTAAGTTTAGTGTCCCGTTAGTAATCTTTTTAATTTTATTGTGTATCTTGTTTATCTTTAAATCTTTATATTATTTTTTTCTTTGATTTTCAAAATTTTGTTATCTTATCTTAAATTTAATTTCAAATTTTAAAAGTTTAGTATTTTGTTAGTTTTTCTTTTTTTTAATTTGAATTTCAAAATATTTAAATTTTCAAATAATATCTTATCTTGTTTCTTTCTCTTGACTTTTTCTTTCTAATTTTTTTCAAAATCTTTAATTGACTTTTGTAATTTTCGAAAATTTCATCTTAAATTTCAAATCTCGCTTTATCTTATTTCAATTTTAAAAGTTTAGTGTCTTTTAATATTTCCTTTCTCTTTTTAAATTTCAAAAAATTTCAAATCTTTTCTTTTGCTTTTTAATTGATTTTTTCTTTTTAAAATTTTTAAATTATATCTTGTTTATCTTTCTTGACTCTTGATCTTTATCTCATTTATCTTTTCCTTGATTCTAGTTATTTGATTTTTCATTTAAAATCAAATTTTAAATTCAATTTTTAAGTTTGATATTTTTTAGTTTTTCTTTCTTTCAAATTTAAATTTCAAAATCTTCATTTGACTTTTTCTCTTTCTAACTTTTTGAAAACTTTCAAATCAAATCTTCCATCTTTATTTTCAAATCTTCTTAGTTAATTGGTTGCTTTATCTTGTTTAATTTTTAAGTTTGGTGTCTCTTTAATTTTTTTCTTTCTTTTTGAATTTTGAAAATATCTAAACCCCTTCGTTTCTAATTTTTTAAATTTTTTTGAAATTGTTAATTTTATTTATTTATTTTTGAATTAGTATCTTTTTTATTTATTTATTTTTTAAATTTAATTAAAAAAATATATTTCTGCTCTTTCTTCCTTGTTCTTTTCTGTTTACCACCTGGTGCGTTTAATTTTGTTTCGTATTTTGTGCTAAGGAATAATCATGGAAAGGGATCACATGGGTTACTACTCACACCTAAGGAGTGATTCAACTTACTATGGATGGAGGAATTATCTGGATTTTTGTTAGCAAGGTCAAGAGCAAAGAGATGTCAATATTCCATATTTCATATATCAAGAACCACAATCTCTCTATCCTTCATTTTCTTATTCATATCAAGAACCATCATCTTTTGATCTTGCCTATCAAGAACTGGAGCAATTAACCGAGGAAATTTTGAAAAAATTTTCATCCTCATCCCCTGCTTACTCATACCAAGAACCATGCTTTTCCTACTCATATCAAGAGCCATCATTTTATTATTCATATAAAAAAACATCATCTCCTTATCAAGAACTATCAGCTTTAGAGCTTACCATAAAAGAATTAGAGAAGGCCGCTCAAAGTTGCATACATGATATGAGAATAAGTGTCAAGAATGTAGAGGGGCATGTGGGGGTGATTACCAAGCATTGGGAAGAGGAACAAGCAAACTCCCTCACAAGAAAAGCAATGCAAATCCCTATAAAAGAATGTAAGGGAATCATTCAAAAGAGTCCATACCCCAGTGAATTAGAGAACTCTCCACCCTTACACATGAAAGAAGCAAAAGATGCACGAACAAAGGAGGTTGTAAGGGAGGAAAACAATTATGGGAATGTACACTTCAATGAAGCAGAGAGCTACATAGAGGGTGAGTTCACTGAACCACCAGTTGCAGAGGTTCTTGATGAAGGGTACACTCCACCCATCACACAACACCCAAATCCTGAATTCAGGGTGGTAAAGATAATCAAGGAAAGCACTGAAAAGGGAATTGTGACCGAGGAATAAAAGATAATATCCATGAAAAAGAGACGGTCATCCAGAAGCAATCCAACCCCTACCCTAACAAGCAAGGAGGATCACTCTGATAACAAAACCAGAAAGCTTGTTAGGAGGAATTCACATCCAAAGGCACTAATCTTCTCCTCTTCTCCCTTGGATTCATTTTTTTTAACCAACTGGAAGAAGAGGAAGAAAATTTAACATTCAGGTGTCAAGCTAATGATATTAAAGAAGCGCTTGTTGGAAGGCAACCCAACCATAAGTATCATATAATATTTCCTTCTTTTCTATTTTCTTTCTGTTACTCTAGTATAATTTTATATTATTTTATTTTCTATTAGTTTTCATAGTTTTTCTCTTTCTCTAACGTTTGTGATCATGTGTAGCACTTAGAATAGAAATAGGAACGCATAGGGGAGAAACAGAATACCCTGGAGAGTGCCCCTTTCTGGTGTTCAACGCCAGAAGGGAGAAGAGAGCTTGGGCGTTCAACGCCCATAAGGGAAGCAGTCCTGGCATTTAAACGCCAACAAGGGACCAAGTTTTCTTTGCTTGGGGACAAGCAAACTTTTTAAGTTTCGTGTTGCAGAGCGAGCTCTAGGTGTATATTATTATCAATGGCACCAAAGGGAGGTGAATCATCTTCACAGAAGAGCACATCTTGAGCAACCATCAATACTGAGGTGGTTGAGTTTCATCCCCGCTTTCTTTCTGGTTTTCAGTATTTCATTCTAATTTCTATTTTCTATTCTAGCTTTTGCAAGATCTTTTTCAAAATTTTTCTTTAGTAGTTTATTTTCAAAATTTTCAAAAAATTTTATAGTTAAAGACATCTCATGAATTGCCCACTAAGCTTAAAAAGAAAATTTTTCAAAAAGAAGTAATAAAATGCATAAGATTTCGAGTTATATCATGAGTTATTCCAACTATTTAAGATGTTGTGGCCTTATCTTTATTTTCTGAACGTATGAATTAACTGCGCATATTTAATATTGGAGTTGAGTATGTTGGCTCTTGAAGAATGGTGAATTTAGAGAAATATTATTGATACTCTAAAAAATCAAAAATATTTATTCTTAAAGAAAGAAAAGCAGCGAAAAAAAGAAAGACAAAATAAAAAAAAGAAAAATAAAAACAAAACAAAAACAAAAAAAAGAGCAAGGATCCAAGACTTTGAGCATCAATGGTTAGGAGGGTCAAAATTGGCCTAAATAGCTCAAATGAGTTGTTATCACTAACTAAATGCTTGTGGTGTGAAGGTATTAAGTAAAAAGCTTGAGACTGAGCAGTTAAAGAAGTGATCCAAAGCTAAAGAGTACGCTTAAGAACTCTGGGTACCACTGTCTGGGAATTTAAGCAAAGCTAAATTTGAATCCAAAGAGTTTCCTCAGTTAAGTGCCTGTGGCATTTATGTATCCGGTGGTAGTACTTGAAAACAAAACGCTTAGAGTCACGACTAGGCTCAAAGAAGTGCAAAGCACCAAAACAAAAAGTTGTGTTCAAGAATCAAGAAAAGCTAAAACAAGAGAATCAATAATATCATCCAAATTCTAATTCCAAGGGATGTCAATATTTGTGAGCTTCAAAGGAAAGTGAGATGCCAAAACCGTTCAGAAGTAAAGAGCTAATAGCCCCCATTCAATATTTGGAACTGAGCTTCAATGACAACTCTGAGAACTATTGTATTTTTCTCTTCCAATTGTCCTATCCTATTTTTGGTTGCTTGAGGACAAACAAGATTTTGAGTTTGGTGTTCTGATGACGGAGCATCTTATATCCTTTTTCACAGCATTTTTAGTGTATTTTTGCTTATATTTTATTAAGTTCAAAGTTTTATTAAGTTTTAGTATGTTTTAGTGCGAAATTCACCTTTTGGATGATACTTTGAGTTTTTGTGTTTTCTTATGATTTTAGGTGATTTTTGAGTGAAATTGGCAAAATCTGGCGAAAGATGATACAAAAGAAAAGAAAGGATAGCAGATGCTGTCAGATCCTGACCGCCGTGCATTCCAACGAGCATATTTTGAGCTACAAAGGTCCAATTGATGCGCTCTCAATGGCATTGAAAATCTAACTTTCGGGGCTTTTCAGAAATATATAATGGTCTGTACTTTCTTTCGGAGTTACTGCCCAAAGAGGGCGTTGAGCGCCCACCTCTATAGTTCAACGCCCAAGAAGGACCAGCCTCCAAGTTGAACGCCCAAGATTGGAGTTCAATGCCCAAAGAGGAGCAAGCCCAGCGTTGAACGCCGAAGATTAGAGTTCAACGCCACCCAGGGAGCAAGGAAACAGCACGCTCACCCCCCTAATGGGCGTTCAACGCCCAGATGCCCAAGTTGAATGCCAGGCATACGAAGCACATGACCAAAGTGGGCCCAAAGTGGATTTTAGCACTTCTTAGCTTATCCTATTTTCTTTTTGTAATTTTTAATTAAAAATAATATCTTTTAGGTTTATTCTTAGAGTTTTTATTATAAATTAGGGAATTCCTTCCTCCTGAGGATCATGCCTCCTAGGAAGGGAGAAGCACATACACATTACTTTACACTTTCTTAAAGCATGAGTAACTAAACCTCCTAAGTTAAGGATAGGAGCTCTACTGATTCCTATGGATTAATATTATTACTTCTTCTACTTTAATTCATGTTTGATTCCATTCTATGATGTATTTTCTTTCTTTATCTTTATGAATCTAGGGTGGAACGAGAGTATGACCCCTTATTCTAGCCGGATAGTATTGAGCTACGGTTTGAAAGTACATCACAGTTTCCAAGAGACTATCTAGGCTAATTTGGATACGTGACATGAAATCTCGTTAGTCATGAGTAATTGAGATCTCTGTGGCGTTAAGGCTAGAATACAGAGCATCATTCTGCGATCTGAAAAATCTGACCTTGTCTTTGCCGTTTTGAGTAGGATCATCAGAAATTGAATTGCGTGAGCTTCACCCTCGTCCAGATTGACTGACCTGTTCGGGCGTTTGGTTTGGATCATAAGAGATTAATGACCACGACCCATGGCTTAATCACTTATAGCCTTGTCATTGAATGAATCCCTCATTGTTAAAGTAGTCAATAAGAAGTATTAATCTGGAAGAACAAGCATCTCTGAGGCCTTAACTGATTCTTTATTATTGATTTTACATTAATTCATTGTTGCTTTATTTATTACTCTATTTTATGCACCTACAACATATCTTTCTACAACACTTGCCGGTTCAGTTGTGCGAGTTCTAATTTCGCGCACCAATAAGCCATATAAAAGGTATTTCGAAAGAAATTTTTAAAGGACAAGGTAAATAGTTTTTTTGCAAATAAGAGATAATTTTGATAATGATTTAAAAAAATATATAACAAAGAATGGTCTCCTCTTTTTTGTTTTTCTATCGTCTTTTCATCTTTTTCTCATTTTTATTTTTATTCTTTTTCTTCTTTTTTCCCTTCTCTAACTCTTATTTTTCTTATTTACTGAAATTTTTTTCTTCTTTTATTTTTCAATCTTTTTTCTCTTTTCTATTCATCCTAATATTCTTTATTTTTTTATTTTTTTTATCTTTTAAATTTTTATTTCTTTCTTGTCTTTTGGTTCGAACTATTTTATTTACATTGTTATAGTTTTATTTAAAAAAAATGCGTCAAGTTTAAAATCATGGCAAAAACAATCTCTCATTGACATTTGGGTATGTAATTCATAAGTACAAAAGTGTAATTGACTTAGAAATTTTGTTGAGTCTATTTGCGTTTAGAGTCAAAACTATTAAAATGTCAGCGTGAAGATTTTATATGATTAGAAAGTTTATCAAATCTAATTAACACTTAGAGCTTAACATATGAAAGAAATGACTTCATAAAGTTAAGATTTTGTTATTTCTGAAGTTAGAAAAATTTTGTCAATTAACAATATTAATTGGAATAATAAAGGGATATGTGTCAAAAGCTTTCAACTAAAATGTCGAAGGTTAAGACAAAGATCAATTGAGACACATTTAATGTGCAAAAATCAGAACAGATATCATTTGACACGCTTACAAACTTTATACATTCGAATAAATTCTAACAAATTCTATTGACAATAATTAGGTATTCAACTATCAATGTAAAAACTTTTATAGACTTAAGAATTTTGTTAAGTCTATTAATGATTAGCATTCAATTTGTCAAGAAAATATGTTTTTAGGATATCAATTTAAAGGTATTTGGCACTCTCAATGTTAATTGACATTGCTAATTTAAAATCACTTGATATTTTCAATATAAATTGGATTGTCAACATAAAAGAACTTGACACTCCTAACTTGTCAAAAATAAGATAAATGTCAATAGAAATTGTTAATAAACAACTAAATTTTCTCACTTTCAATAATTACATGTCTTTAAGCGAAGAAAATTTGATTTATCAACCAAATATATTTAAGTTAATTTCCTGGTGATATTTGGAATATACTCGTCCACTTATGCCAAGGTCTTTTAATTTTCAATTGGAATTATTCAAAGGAGGTTGTAATTGACACGATGTTATTGGCATATGGTGCGGAATTTATAACCCACAAACTAACCGGCAAGTGCACTAGGTCGTACCAAGTAATACCTCAGGTGAGTGAGGGTCGATCCCACGAGGATTGATGGATCAAGCAACAATGATTGATTGATTGGCTTAGTCAGACAAACAGGAATGAGTGTTTGAATGTTCAAAGAGCAGTAAACAATCGTGTAGAAATTAAAATAGTAAAGTAAATAGGTTGGGAATAAAGTATAGAGAAGGTAGTTAAGGTTTCAGAGTTATCTATTTTTCCGGATTAACTTTTCTTACTAACTATTTTAATCATGCAGGATTTAATTTATGGCAAACTATATGTGACTAGACCCTAATTCCTTAGACCTTTCTAGTCTCCCCTAAAATTCATCAACTGCCAATTCCTTGGTCAATTAATTCCAATTAGAGGGTGATGATCAAATTCCAGTTTATATGCCACAAAAACTCTAATTACCCAAAAATAAAAGGATTATATGTCACGTATCCCGTTAAGTCCAGATAATTAAAATTTAGGAGAATGTGTTTTCAAGCTGTTCTTCAAGTAAAGAGCTTTCCCAAGTTATACAAGAACTCAAATAGAAAGAGGGTCATACTTCCGTTCCACCCAATTTCATAAGATAAAGAGCGAAAACAATTCTTAAATTATAAATCTATACATGAATTAAAATAGAAAAATCAATAAAATCAATCCATACAAATAGACAGAGCTTCTAACCTTAACAATGGAGGTTTAGTTGCCCATGACTCAGAGAAAATAAGGATTCTGGTAAAATGTATTTTGGTAGTCTGGAATGGGGGTCTCCCTTGGTATAGAATCCTAAAATCTTTTATATCTAATCCTAATTAATTTAAAATCTAATATCTAAACTAACATCTTTTCCTCTAATATTTAAATTTAAATCAGAATTAATTATGTCAATCAGCAAGTCTTCAAGTGATGGATGGGGACCACTTGCTTCGTAGGACCCACGCCTAACTTGGGAAGTAACAGGAAGTGTTCCCTTGAGTCCTTCATTCTGCAGCCTCTGATCTGTGCTTTCTGGGCCAAAAACTGGGTCAAAAATAGCCCAGAAATTGCCCCCAGCATTTTCTGCGTTTTCTGCACGTGGCGCATGTCACGCGTACGCGTCAGGTACGCGCACGCGTCGCTGTGCAATTCTTCAAATCATGCGTACGCGTCATCCACGCACACGCGTCACCCTGGAAAGCTCCAAATCACGCGTACGCGTCAGGTACGCGCACACGTCACTCCTCGCTGATCATCTTCTTTAATTCTTGAGCTCCTTCCATTTGTGCAAGCTTCCTCTCCATCAGATCCAGCCAAACGCTACCTAAAATACACAAAATTGCACAAGACTCAAAGTAGCATCTATAGTGGCTAAAAGACAATTAATTCTTGATTAAACTTAACAATTTAAATGCAAATTCACTAGAAAAAGATAAGAAAGATGCTCACGCATCAGCACACTTAGTCAAAGACATAACTGATGAGTGGATATTTTATACCCTTTTTGATACTGCATTCTTAGTGTTTTTAGTTATATTTTATTAAGTTTTATTATGTTTTAGTAGGTTTTAGTGCAAAATAACATTTTGGATGCTACTTTGAGTTTTTGTGTTTTTCTTATGATTTTAGGTGATTTTTGGATGAATTTGTCAAGTTTTGGCAAAGCCTGATTCAGAGGCAAAGAAAGGATAGTAAATGCTGTCAAATCCTAACCTCCATGCATTCCAACAAAAATTTCTAGAGTTACAGAGGTCCAATAGATGCATTCTCAATGGTTTTGGAAAGCTAACTTCTAGAGCTTTCCAACAATATATAATAGTTTATACTTTTCTTTGAAAAGAACTGCCCAAAATAGGCGTTGAATGCACAACTTACCTCCTTTCTGGCGTTCAACACCCCAGAAGGACCAAGGCCAGCGTTGAACGCCCAAAACTGGATTCAACGCCACCAATGGAGCACAAGGCAGCGTGGACACACCCACTCATCCAAGTTGGACGCCAAGCTCAGCCCAAACACTCACCAAGTGGGCCCAGAAGTAGATTTTTGCACCTTTTTCTTAGTTTATCTCATTTTTGTAGTTTTTAATTATAAGATTAGTATATAAAGGAGAAGATCACCCATGTTTAGGATCTTCAGCCTCTCAAAATATATCACACTCTATTTTTTGTAAATTATGAGCGGCTAAACCTCGTAGGTTAAGGATATGAGCTCTACTCATTCCTATGGATTAATATTATTACTTATTCTACTTTAATTCATGTTTGATTCCATTCTATGATGTGTTTTTGTTCTTCATCTTTATGAATCTGGAATGGAACGAGAGTATGACCCCTTATTCTACATGAGCTCTTGCGAAGCCTTAGCTGGATAGTATTGAGCTACAGCCTGAAAATACATCATAGGTTCCAAGAGAGTATCTAGGCCAATTGGGATACGTGACATGAAATTTTGTTAGCCATGGGTAATTGAGGTCTTTGTAGTGTTAAGGCTAGAATACAGAGCATCATTCTCCGATCCAGAAGATCTGACCTTGTCTGTGGCATTTTGAGTAGGATAATGATGATTAGATTTTTGACGGTTTAGAATTTCACAAATGAATTCTCGTTGAAAGTATAGTTTCTAAACCAACAATAATCCTTTCATACAAAAGATTGTTTGTCACAAGTAACAAACCCCTAAATTTATAAACCGAAGTATTCAAACCTAGGGTCGTTCTCCCTAGGAATTGTAATGAAGTGTTTTGTTATTGGTTGAGTTATTTTTGGGGTTTTGATAAGAGGCATGAAAGATAAATGGCAAGAAAGTAAAATAATAACTATAAAAGGCTCTTGGCAAGGTATGAAAATTAGAAGTCCTATCCTAGTTATCCTCCTCAATTGTGATGAGAATTGTTCATTGCTACCACTTAGTTAACCCTTACTAAATAAAGGAAAGTCAAGTGGATGAATTGACTTGAGCCACAAGTCCTAGCCAACTCCCAAGGCAAGACTAGCTTTAGTGCACTCCAAACCAATTAGCAATTTCTCCAATTACCAACTAACAAAGGAATTAGATAACTCAAGTGTCACTAATTACTCTACCTAGGCCAAGAGGAACAAAATCTATACTATATCTAGAAGAGGCATTTCAACAAACACATAGAGTGCAATAGAAGTAAACATTATTAAATGCAAGAATTAAAGAAATCTACAACTACAAAAATAAGAGATCAACAATGGAAAAGCAAAGAAGAACAATTATTATGAATTACCTCTTATTGAATTAAAAGAAAATGGAAGGAACAATAGTAGATCTACAACAAAGTATAAGAACAACATAAAGGAAATTACAATAAAAGAATGGAAGAAGAATGAATGTAACAACAAGGAATTGAGATGTAGAAGTAGAAGAAAGCAAAGATTAAAACCTAGATCTAAGAACTAATCATAATCCTAATCCTAATTCTAGAGAGAAGTGAGAGCTTCACTCTCTAGAAACTACTTCTAACTACTAAACTAAACTAATTATGACAAGTATGTTGATTCCTCTTCAATCCTTGGCTTAAATAGCATCAGAAATGAGTTGGATTGGGCCCACAAGGCTACTAAAACCGCTGGGGACAATTTCATTAAAGTGGGCCACAGACAGAATCGGCGCGCGCGCGCAAAGTACGCGTGCGTGCCCCTGAACGCGAAGCAACATATGGCAAAATTTATATCATTTCGAAGCCCCGGATGTTAGCTTTCTAACCCAACTGGAACCGCATCATTTGGACCTCTGTAGCTCAAGTTATGGTCGTTTAAGTGCAAAGAGGTCGGCTTGACAGCTTTCCGGTTCTTTCATTTCTTCATGAGTTCTCCAACTTTTCATGCTTCTTTCTTCATTCCCTTGATCCAATCTTTGCCTCCTAAATCTTAAATCACTTAACAAACATATCAAGGCATCTAATGGAATCAAGGTGAATTAGATTTAGCTATTTTAAGGCCTAAAAAGCATGTTTTCACTCTTAAGCACAATTAAAGGAGAATATACAAAACCATGCTATTTCATTGAATAAATGTGGGTAAAATGTTATAAAATCCCCTAAAATCAATACAAGATAAACCGTCAAATTGGGGTTTGTCAACCTCCCCACACTTAAACCAAGCATGTCCTCATGCTTAAACCAAGAGAAAGCAAAGGGATCAACATTTATTCAATGAAAACTAACTAAATGCAATCTACCTATATGCAACTATCTACATGAATGCAATTGCTTGGTTAAAATAAATTAATTTCCAAGAAGCATATATAAGCACAAGGGCAAAAGGTATTAACAACCATTCCAAACCACAATTGAATTGAGCTATTAAATATTTTTACAAACTTGCATGAAAGGAGATGATCATTGGTGGAAACATGTACTTGAGCATCAAACCCTCACCGGATGTATTTGCACTCTATTTGCTCAAGTGTTTAGGGTTGATTCACTCAATTCTCTCCTAATCATGCTTTCTAAGATTTATTTTTCTTCTAACAATCGACATATATTTCATGCATGCATACAAGTATCATGAGGTCTTTTCTTTAGGTTGTAATGGGGCTAGGGTCAAGGTAGGATGCATATTTGGTTAAGTGAGTTTGAAATTTGAATCTTTGATAAGCTTAAACTTCCTACCTAACCTATGACATGCTATACAATTAAATTCCAACCTAACTACCTATTTTTCACTCTTTCACATACTCATGTATTCCTTTTTAATTTCACAACACCTATGCATTGATTTTATTGGACTATACTTTGATTTGGGGCATTTTGTCCCCTTTTTATTTCTTTCTTTTTCTTCTTTTTCTTTCTTTTTCTATTTTTTTCTTTTTCTTTTCCATATTATTTTTCTTTTTCTTTTTTTTTTCTTTTGTTTTTCTCATTTTTTTCTTTCTATATACAAGAGCATCAATGCATAAGGTCTATACATTTGATCAATACATGAGCATGTACCCAATTCCAAATATTTTCAATAAAAATACAAAACTACCCTTTTATTCACCCAATGTCCCAAGGTTCCCACACTTGAATGATACTCACATACACTAGCCTAAGCTAATCAAAGATCCAAATAAGGACATTTATTATTTTTCGCTTTAAGGCTTGTAATGTGCTATCATTAAGGACAAGTGGGTTAATCGTAGGCTCAAATTGGCTAACAAAGGAATATAAAAGGGTTGGCTATTTGGATAAATGAGCTAATGAAATGATGGCCTCAATCATATAAATGCATGTATACACAAAATAATGGACATAAAGAATCAAACAAATCAACGATTACATTCATAGAAAGAGAATAATGCACACAAGAAGGAAAATAAGTGGTTATAAGATGTAACCACACCATTAGGCTCAAAACTCACTTGCTTGTGTTCTTAGCTCAAAAAAAACATGATCCACAAGATATATAATTCAAGCAAGTTCTATGTTCTATGAAAAGTTTTCACTCAAATCAATTGGTGTGCCCTATAGATAGAAATCTTGAAAATTTTCATTATTTTGACTAAGCTTATTGTGTATACATATGCAAGAATTAAGAGAATGCAAGTAAAAATCCTAAAATCCTAGAATGAAATGCAAAAGTATTGGGATTAGAAACTTGTCACCCAAAATCGTCGAACGGTCGGATGACCTCCCCACACTTAAAAGTTTGCACCGTCCTCGGTGCACTCAAAGATGAGCAAAGGGGTATGGCGACTCTCCAGATTGCTACGTGTTCCTAGTCTTGCTTCCGTTATTGCTCGTGGTGCATTCATCATGAAAAACAAAATATAACACCATAAGATGAGACAATACAAAAGCAAGGAAGCATACTTTGTTGGAGTGAGGTAAATCACTAGAATGCGGTGAGTGAATTAATGTGACATGAATGACAAATAAGCGTGTGAATTCTAAATTAGGCGCCTTTTAGAACACACATTAGCATAAAAGTTATGTCACAAAAGAAGCATGCACTTTACTCATTCTAGTGTGCTTGAGATGCTTTGAGTAAACTTGTAAGGTAAAACAAGCATTAAGAAGCATGAAAGCATTCAAGTCAAACACATATGGATGCATATGATCATGAAATACAATGCATTAAGGTATATGCTCAACATCATCCATCATCAAGAGGTTGCCTAATCACAAAATAAGGCTCAAATCACATGGTGGCCAAATCATGTAATTCAAGAAGAGTTACAAGCTCGAAGGCAATTCTCATCACTTGGTATTTTCAAAAGGTAAGCATGAAAAATTCAAAACCAAGTTAAATATAACCTCAATCATAGAATCCAACAAAGATTATCTAAAAACATTCATGCTAAAATAGCATTTAGGCAATAAGGGGCAGCAATGTATAGTAAACAAAGTCAATAATCCAACACTTATAATGAAAAGAGAGAAAATAAAATGAAAACTAACTAATTAACCAACTAAAATAAATGGTTATCCATGGTGTTAGGAAGTGTTGGATGAGGGATTGGAGGAGGCAAGAAGAAACGAGAAGAAAAAGAAATGGAAAGAGGAGAAGAAAAGAAATGGATGGAAGAAAGGGCATCCACGCGCACGCACGCATGACGCGCGCGCGTCGATGGCTTACTTCGAGAGTGGCACGTACGCGTCATGTGCGCGAGCGCGCAAATAGGTTTGTGCCTCAGGCCCAATTTCCGCACAGTGCAGGCCTAACTCTCGGGTCAAGGTATGGAAGGTGGAACTTCTCAATCCACGCGTACGCGTGCATGGCGCGCTCGCGTGGATGGTCCAAAACGCTTGATGCACGCGTACGCACGCAGTGCGCGTACGCGTGGATGGTGCTCTGTTTTTTTTCAAAAAGTTTTGCTATGTTTTTGCACCAATCAAAGCATTCCAAACCTCCAAACAGCTACCAAAATACCATAAAACCTTATTTAACATACTAAACTACCAATTAGACTCATTAAAACAATCAAAACAAGAAATTAAACTAATTCTACCAATATGTACAAAAGAGAAAATGAGAGGATTTTACCATGGTAGGGTGTCTCCCACCTAGCACTTTTGTTTATTGTCCTTAAGTTGGACTTATGGGGAGCTCCTCATCAAGGTGGCTTGTGCTTGTACTCATCTTGGAACTTCCACCAATGCTTGAACTTCCAATAAGCTCCATCATTCAAGATTAATATCTCCAAGCTTTGATGGAGTTCTTCACAAACCATGGGCTCCTGGTGGACGAAATTGTGATCCATATTCTTTGAGTTGCACTCATTGTAAAATTATGGAATTTGAAATTGGCACGAGTGGACACAACTCCGTTCAACTAACCAGCAAGTGTACTGGGTCGTCCAAGTAATAAACCTTACGTGAGTAAGGGTCGATCCCACAGAGATTGTTGGTATGAAGCAAGCTATGGTCACCTTGTAAATCTCAGTTAGGCAGATTAAAATTGGTTTATGGTTTCGAAAATAGAAATAAGAAAATAAATAATAAAAGGGATAGAATACTCATGCAGATTCATTGGTGGGAATTTCAGATAAGCGAATGGAGATACTGTATGGCTCAGGGACGCCTGCTCTCCCACTGCTTCAATTCAATCCTTCTTACTCCTTTCCATGGCAAGCTGTGTATAGGGGTTCACCATCAGCGGTGGCTACTTTCAATCCTCTCGGGAAAATGATCCTATGCGGCTGTCACTCGCATGGCTAATCGTCTGGAGGCATCACCCAAGGTTGATGGCTACATCCCATCCTCGCAGTGAAAACTACGCTCACGCGCTCTGTCACAGCACGGCTAATCACTGGTTGGTTCCCGCGCCTACTGGAATAGAATCCCTTGATTCTTTTGCGTCTGTCACTAACGCCCAGCACTTGCAAGTTTGAAGTACGTCACAGTCATTCATTACCGGAATCCTACTCGGAATACCACAGATAAGGTTAGACTTTCCGGATTCCCAGGATCCTACTCGGAATACCACAGACAAGGTAAGACTTTCCGGATCCTCATAAATGCCGCCATCTATCTAGCTTATACCATGAAGATTCTGTTGGGGAATCTAAGAGATACACATTCAAGCTCGGTTGCATGTAGAACGGAAGTGGTTGTCAATCACGTGCGTTCATAAGTGAGAATGATAAATAGGGTTACTTATCATCACATTCATCATGTTCTTGGGTACGAATGAATATCTTGGAATAAGAATAAGAGAGATTTGAATAAAAGAAAATAGAATTGCATTAATGCTTGAGGTACAGCAGAGCTCCACACCCTTAATCTATGGTGTGCAGAAACTCCACCGTTGAAAATACATAAGTAAAAGGTTCAAGCATGGCCGAATGGCCAGCCCCCATGTGGTCACAAGACCGAATGATCAAAGACTTCTAATACAATAGATAAATGTTCTATTTATAATAAACTAGCTCCTAGGGTTTACATGAGTAAGTAATTGATGCATAAATCTACTTCCGGGGCCCACTTGGTGTATGTTTGGGCTGAGCTTGATTAATCCACGAGCTGAGGCTTCTCTTGGAGTTGAACTCCGAGTTATGACGTGTTTTGGGCGTTCAACTCCGGATCGTGACGTTTTTCTGGCGTTTAACTCCAGACAGCAGCATGAACTTGGCGTTCAACGCCAAGTTACGTCGTCAATCTTCAAATAAAGTATGGACTATTATATATTGCTGGAAAGCCCTGGATGTCTACTTTCCAACGCCATTGAGAGCGCGCCAATTGGAGTTCTGTAGCTCCAGAAAATCTATTTCGAGTGCAGGGAGGTCAGATTCCAACAGCATCAGCAGTCCTTTTGTCAGCCTTCTTCAGAGTTTTGCTCAAGTCCCTCAATTTCAGCCAGAATTTACCTGAAATCACAGAAAAACACACAAACTCATAGTAAAGTCCAGAAATGTGAATTTAACATAAAAACTAATGAAAACATCCCTAAAAGTAGTTCAAACTCACTAAAAACTATCTAAAAACAATGCCAAAAGCGTATAAATTATCCGCTCATCACAACACCAAACTTAAATTGTTGCTTGTCCCCAAGCAACTGAAAATCAAATAGGATAAAAGAAGAGAATATACTATAAATCTCAGAATATCAATGAATATTAATTTAATTAGATGAGCGGGACTTGTAGCTTTTTGCTTCTGAACAGTTTTAGCATCTCACTTTTTCCTTTGAAGTCTAGAGTGATTGGCTTCTCTAGGAACTTAGAATTTCAGATAGTGTTATTGACTCTCCTAGTTGAGCATGTTGATTCTTGAACACAGCTACTTATGAGTCTTGGCCGTGGCCCTAAGCACTTTGTTTTCCAGTATTACCACTAGATACATAAATGCCACAGACACATAACTGGGTGAACCTTTTCAGATTGTGACTTAGCTTTGCTAGAGTCCCCAGTTAGTGGTGTCCAGAGCTCTTAAGCACACTCTTTTGCTTTGGATCACGACTTTAACCACTCAGTCTCAAGCTTTTCACTTGGACCTTCATGACATAAGCACATGGTTAGGGACAGCTTGATTTAGCCGCTTAGGCCTGGATTTGATTTCCTTGGGCCCTCCTATCCATTGATGCTCAAAGCCTTGGATCCTTTTTACCCTTGCCTTTTGGTTTTAAGGGCTATTGGCTTTTTCTGCTTGCTTTTTCTTTTTCTTTGCTAATTTTTTCGCCATTTTTTTTCGCACAAGCTTTTGCTTTTCACTGCTTTTTCTTGCTTCAAGAATCAATTTCATGATTTTTTTTCAGATCCTCAATAACATTTCTCTTTGTTCATCATTCTTTCAAGAGCCAACAATTTTAACACTCATAAACAACAATATCAAAAGACATATGCATTGTTCAATCATTCATTCAGAAAACAAAAGTATTGTCACCACATCAGTATAATTAAATTAAATTCAATGATAAATTCGAAATTCATGTACTTCTTGTTCTTTTGAATTAAAACATTTTTCATTTAAGAGAGGTGAAGGATTAATGGTTTTATTCATAGCTTTAAGGCATGGTTACATACTAATGATCATGAAGTAGAGACACAAAACATAGATAAACACAATATTAAAAACCGAAAAGCAGAAAGAAATAAGAACAAGGAATAAATCCACCTGAGTGAGGGTGGCACCTTCTTGAAGGTCCAATGGTGCTTTTTGAGCTCCTCTATGTCTCTTCCTTGCTTCTGTTGAGTGATTCCTAGTAATTTTGGTGTTTCTACCCTTAGTTGCTTCCAATATTTGTGTGGAGGATAACTTATCCCCTGAGGTATCTCAGGGATCTCTTGATTTGCAGCCACATGTTCTACCACTGAGCTATGACGGCTTATAGTCTTTCCATCTCCCAAGACTCAGAGGTGGAAGCTTTTGTCTTCCCTTTGAGGTTTCTCTGGCCTTAGGTGCCATTAATGGTAATGGAAAAGCAAAAAAAACTATGCTTTTACCACACCAAACTTAAAATATTGCTCACCCTCGAGCAAGAGAAGAAAGAAGAGAGGAAGAAGAAGAAGAAGAAAATGGAGGTGAGTGAGGGGAGATGGATTCGGCTATATGGGTGGGATTGGGTGGGGAAGAGAAGTTGAATTGTAAAGGTAGGTGAGGTGTATGGGGAAGAGTGGATAGATGTAGGTGGTGAATGAAAAATAGAAGGGATGACCATGAATGGAAAGAAAGAGGGCGAGGTAGGTGGGGATCCTGTGAGGTCCACAGATCCTGAGATGATCCTGTGGGGTCCACAGGTCCTAAGGTGTCAAGGAATTCCATCGCTGCACCAAATAGGCATGTAAATTGCCTTGGCACACCATTCTGGCATTTAAACGCCCATTGGTGCACGTTCTGGGCGTTCAACGCCCATGTAATGCATGTTTCTGGCGTTGAACGCCAGTTTCATGCTTGTTGCTGGCGTTCAACGCCAGCTTGTCTCCTCTAGGCACATTCCTGGCGTTCAGCGCCAGGATGTTGCTTGTTTCTGGCGTTCAGCGCCAGAATGGTGCTCTGTTCTGGCGTTGAACGCCAGCCAGATGCATCTTACTAGCGTTGAACGCCAGTCTGCGCGTCCTCCAGGGTGAAAAATTTTTTTCTTCTATTTTTGACTCTGTTTTTAATTTTTTGATTTTTTCGTGACTCCTCATGATCATGTACCTAATAAAACACAAAATAACAATAAAATAAAAATTAGATAAAAATTGGGTTGCCTCCCAACAAGCGCTTCTTTAATGTCAATAGCTTGACAGTGGCTCTCATGGAGCCACAAGGCGATCAGGTCATTGTTAGTGTAGTCCCAACACCAAACTTAGAGTTTGGATATGGGATCTTAACACCAAACTTAGAGTTTGGTTGTGGCCTCACAACACCAAACTTAGAGTTTGACTGTGTGGGCTCTTCTTGACTCTGAACTGAGAGAAGCTCTTCATGCTTACTCTCTTTTGTCACAGAGGGATGGCCATGTGCCTTAAACACGAGGTAGTCCCCATTCAATTGAAGGACTAATTCACCTCTTTTGACGTCTATCACAGCTTCTGCTGTGGCTAGGAAGGGTCTTCCAAGGATGATGCAATCATCCTCTTCCTTCCTAGTGTCTAAGATTATGAAATCAGCAGGGATGTAAAGGCCTTCAACCTTTACTAGCACGTCCTCTACTATTCCATAAGCTTGTCTCAATGACTTATCTGCCAATTACAATGAGAACAAGGCAGGTTGTACCTCAATGATCCCCAGCTTCTCCATTACAGAGAGTGGCATAAGATTTATCCCTGACCCTAGATCACATAGAGCTTTTTCAAAGCTCATGGTGCCTATGGTACAAGGTATTAAGAACTTGCCAGGATCTTGTTTCTTTTGAGGTAGAGTTTTCTGAATCCAAGTATCTAGTTCACTAATGAGCAAGGGAGGTTCACTTTCCCAAGTCTCATTACCAAACAACTTGGCATTCAGCTTCATGATAGCTCCTAAATATTGAGCAACTTGCTCTCCAGTCACATCTTCATCCTCTTCAGAGGAAGAATAGTCTTCAGAGCTCATGAATGGCAGAAGGAGATTTAATGGAATCTCTATGGTCTCTATATGAGCCTCAGATTCCTCTGGATCCTTAATAGGAAACTCTTTCTTGCTTGAAGGACGTCCCAGGAGGTCTTCCACACTAGGATTTTTGTCCTCCTCCTCCCTTGTGTATTCGGCCACATTGATCACATCAATGGCCTTGCACTCTCCTTTTGGATTTTCTTCTGTATTGCTTGGGAGAATACTGGGAGGAGTTTCAATGACTTTCTTACTCAGCTGGCCCACTTGTGCCTCCAAATTTCTGATGGAGGATCTTGTTTCATTCATGAAACTGAAAGTGGCCTTTGACAGATCAGAGACAATATTGGCTAAATTAGAAGTGTTTTGTTCAGAATTCTCTGTCTGTTGCTGAGAAGATGATGGATATGGCTTGCTATTGCTTAGCCTATTGCGTCCACCATTGTTAAAGCCTTGTTGAGGCTTTTGTTGATCCTTCCAGGAGAAATTTGGATGATTTCTCCATGATGGGTTATAGGTGTTTCCATATGGTTCACCCATGTAATTAACCTCTGCCATGGCAGGGTTCTCAGGATCATAAGCTTCTTCAGAAGTTGCCTCTCTAGTGCTGTTGGATGCATGTTGCAATCCATTCAGATTTTGAGAGATAATGTTGACCTGTTGAGTCAACATTTTGTTCTGAGCCAGTATGGCATTCAGAGCTTCAATTTCAAGAACTCCTTTCTTCTGAGGTATCCCATTATTCACGGAATTCCTCTCAGAGGTATACATGAACTGGTTGTTTGCAACCATGTCAATGAGTTCTTGAGCCTCTTCAGGCGTTTTCTTCAGGTGAATAGATCCACCTGCAGAATGGTCCAATGACATTTTCGAAAATTCAGATAGACCATAATAGAATATATCTAATAGGGTCCATTCTGAAAACATGTCAGATGGACATCTTTTGGTCAGCTGCTTGTATCTTTCCCAAGCTTCATAGAGGGATTCACCATCTTTTTGTTTGAAGGTTTGAACATCCACTCTCAGCTTGCTCAGCTTTTGAGGAGGAAAGAATTTATCCAAGAAGGCTGTGACCAGCTTATCCCAGGAGTCCAGGCTATCCTTAGGTTGTGAATCCAACCATATTCTAGCTCTGTCTCTTACAGCAAAAGGGAAAAGCATGAGTCTGTAGACTTCAGGATTAACTCCATTCGTCTTTACAGTCTCACAGATCTGCAAGAACTCAGTTAAGAACTGATAAGGATCTTCAGATGGAAGTCCATAAAACTTGCAGTTTTGTTGCATTAAGGCAACTAGCTGAGGTTTCAGCTCAAAGTTATTGGTTCCAATGGCAGGAATGGAGATGCTTCTTCCATCAAACTTGGACGTTGGCTTTGTGAAGTCACCAAGCATTCTCCTTGCATTATTATTATTATTTTTGGCTGCCATCTCCTTCTCTTGTTCAAAAATTTCTGAAAGGTTGTTTATGGATTGTTGTAATTTAGCTTCTCTTAATTTTCTCTTCAGAGTCCTTTCAGGTTCTGGATCAATTTCAACAAGAGTGCCTTTTTCCCTGTTCCTGCTCATATGAAAGAGAAGAAAACAAGAAAAGGAAGAGGAATCCTCTATGTCACAGTATAGAGATTCCTTTATGTTAGTAGAAGAAGAAAGGGGTAGAAGAATCCAAATACAAGGGATATAAGAAGTTCGGATTCTTAGATGAAGAGAGGTGAAGAGAAGTGTTAGTAATTAAATAATTAAATAGAATAAGAAAAGAGAGGGAGAATTTTCAAAAACAATTTTTGAAAAAGAGGTTAGTAATTTTCGAAAATTAGAGATAAGATAAGATTAAAATTAAAATTTAAAACAAAAAGAATTTTTGAAAAAGAGATGAGATATTTTCGAAAATTAGAGAGGGAAAAGTAGTTAGTTGTTTTTGAAAAAGATAAGAAATAAACAAAAAGTTGGTTAGTTGACTGAAAAAGATTTGAAATCAAATTTTGAAAAAGATAAGAAGATAAGAAGTTAGATAAGATATTTTGAAATCAAATTTTGAAAAAGATAAAATTTTTGAAAAAGATAAGATAAAAGATAAAAAGATATATTTGAAAAAGATTTAGTTTTTTTTTTTTTAAAAAAGACTTAACTAACAAGAAACTACAAGATAAGATTCTAGAATTTAAAGATTGAACCTTTCTTAACAAGAAAGTAACAAACTTCAAATTTTTGAACCAATCACATTAATTGTTAGCATATTTTCGAAAATTAGATATAAAAGATAAGAAAAGATTTTGAAAAAAAATAATTTTTAAAATTTCGGAAATAAGAAAAAAAATGGAAAAAATAAGATTTTTAAAATTGAAATTTTGACTTGAATTGTAAGAAACAACTAATTTTTAAAAATTTTTGACCAAGTCAACCCAAAATTTCGAAAATTTGGAGGGAAATAAGGAAAAGATATTTTTTTGATTTTTGAATTTTTAATGATGAGAGAGAAAAACAACAAAAACACTCAATGCATGAAATTTTTAGATCAAAACAATGAATGCATGCAAGAATGCTATAAATGTCAAGATGAACACCAAGAACACTTTGAAGATCATGATGAACATCAAGAACATAATTTTGAAAAATTTTTGATGCAAAGAAAACATGCAAGACACCAAACTTAGAAATCTTTAATGCATGAAAAATATGAATGCAAAAATGCACATGAAAAACAACAAAAGATACAAAACAAGAAAACATCAAGATCAAACAAGAGGACTTATCAAGAACAACTTGAAGATCATGAAGAACACTATGAATGCATGAGTTTTTCGAAAAAAATGCAAGAAAAAATTTTAAAGCATGCAATTGACACCAAACTTAAAAATTAACACAAGACTCAAACAAGAAACACAAAATATTTTTTTATTTTTATGATTTTCTAATTTTTTTGTATTTTTATTTTAATTTTTTTTCGAAAAACATTTTTGGAAAAACGAAAAAGAAAAGAAAAATTTTGAAAAAGTTTTTGAAAAGAAAATTACCTAATCTGAGCAACAAGATGAACCGTCAGTTGTCCATACTCGAACAATCCCCGGCAACGGCGCCAAAAACATGGTGGACGAAATTGTGATCCATATTCTTTGAGTTGCACTCATTGTAAAATTATGGAATTTGAAATTGGCACGAGTGGACACAACTCCGTTCAACTAACCAGCAAGTGTACTGGGTCGTCCAAGTAATAAACCTTACGTGAGTAAGGGTCGATCCCACAGAGATTGTTGGTATGAAGCAAGCTATGGTCACCAATCTCAGTTAGGCAGATTAAAATTGGTTTATGGTTTCGAAAACAGAAATAAGAAAATAAATAATAAAAGGGATAGAATACTCATGCAGATTTATTGGTGGGAATTTCAGATAAGCGAATGGAGATATTGTATGGCTTAGGGACGCCTGCTCTCCCACTGCTTCAATTCAATCCTTCTTACTCCTTTCCATGGCAAGCTGTGTATAGGGGTTCACCATCAGCGGTGGCTACTTTCAATCCTCTCGGGAAAATGATCCTATGCGGCTGTCACTCGCATGGCTAATCGTCTGGAGGCATCACCCAAGGTTGATGGCTACATCCCATCCTCGCAGTGAAAACTACGCTCACGCGCTCTGTCATAGCACGGCTAATCACTGGTTGGTTCCCGCGCCTACTGGAATAGAATCCCTTGATTCTTTTGCGTCTGTCACTAACGCCCAGCACTTGCAAGTTTGAAGTACATCACAGTCATTCATTACCGGAATCCTACTCGGAATACCACAGACAAGGTTAGACTTTCCAGATTCCCAGGATCCTACTCGGAATACCACAGACAAGGTAAGACTTTCCGAATCCTCATAAATGCCGCCATCTATCTAGCTTATACCACGAAGATTCTGTTGGGGAATCTAAGAGGTACACATTCAAGCTCGGTTGCATGTAGAACGGAAGTGGTTGTCAATCACGTGCGTTCATAAGTGAGAATGATAATGAGGGTTACTTATCATCACATTCATCATGTTCTTGGGTACGAATGAATATCTTGGAATAAGAATAAGAGAGATTTGAATAAAAGAAAATAGAATTGCATTAATGCTTGAGGTACAGCAGAGCTCCACACCCTTAATCTATGGTGTGCAGAAACTCCACCGTTGAAAATACATAAGTAAAAGGTTCAGGCATGGCCGAATGGCCAGCCCCCATGTGGTCACAAGACCGAATGATCAAAGACTTCTAATACAATAGATAAATGTTCTATTTATAATAAACTAGCTCCTAGGGTTTACATGAGTAAGTAATTGATGCATAAATCCACTTCCGGGGCCCACTTGGTGTATGTTTGGGCTGAGCTTGATTAATCCACGAGCTGAGGCTTCTCTTGGAGTTGAACTCCGAGTTATGACGTGTTTTGGGCGTTCAACTCCGGATCGTGACGTTTTTCTGGCGTTTAACTCCAGACAGCAGCATGAACTTGGCGTTCAACGCCAAGTTACGTCGTCAATCTTCGAATAAAGTATAAACTATTATATATTGCTGGAAAGCCCTGGATGTCTACTTTCCAACGCCGTTGAGAGCGCGCCAATTGGAGTTATGTAGCTCCAGAAAATCCATTTCGAGTGCAGGGAGGTCAGATTCCAACAGCATCAGCAGTCCTTTTGTCAGCCTTCTTCAGAGTTTTGCTCAAGTCCCTCAATTTCAGCCAGAATTTACCTGAAATCACAGAAAAACACACAAACTCATAGTAAAGTCCAGAAATGTGAATTTAACATAAAAACTAATGAAAACATCCCTAAAAGTAGTTCAAACTCACTAAAAACTATCTAAAAACAATGCCAAAAAGCGTATAAATTATCCGCTCATCAGCTCCCAATGTTGATCCACATGTGTTCCCGGATCCCATATTTTGTCTTCACACCCATCCCCACGTTGATTATCATTAATCCATGTGGGTGGTGAGCAAGGTGAATTCTCAACAAAGTGACCAAACATCCTTCTAGACCCATGTACTCTAGTTATACACCAACCTTTGCTATCAAGCTTTGGACATGTGACCATAATGAACCTAGAATGATGCTTTCAACCACTAACCATCTCCTTTTTACTCTTAAAGCCACAAATATATCTAAGTTGACCATCCGTTTCAAGCAAACCATATTCAAGGGGAATAATAAAGCTTGAGTATAAGGAATTTACCCACTTGAATGAGAGAGTGGATGGTGGTGGCTTGGGGAGAGGTATTTCCAATGTGCTAGTAAGCTTCACTCCCTTGTTTTCATCCTTGATTGCCTCCACCTCCTTAACGCTTTCAAATCCAACCGGAGAAGGTTCTTCATGCTCAAAGGATTCTTCACCACTAAGACTTGATGCTTGATCTTCATCACCAAGGGAACTCAATCCTTGCTCTATCCCATCCAAGTCTTCATATGGAATATGCCTTGAAAGGTGTGCACTTTCCTCCCTAGCATCAATTTCAATCATCTTGGAGGGGTTTTCTTCAACTCTATGTTCCCATGGAAGCTCCGCATCTCCTAAGTCTTCTACCACTTCTTCCTTGTCTTCAACAATTAAAGCTTCCTCCAATTGTTCCAATACAAAGCAACTTCCTTCATTTCCCACCGAAATTTCCAATCTCTCCTTCATGCTATGTTCTTCATTTGATTCTCCACATGTAGCCATGGGAGTTCCTTGAGTGTTCAAGCATTGGGAGGCTAATTGATTTGTTACCGCATCCAAGGCGGCCATGAAATTTTGCACATCCCTTTTCATCTCTTCTTGCCCTTGAACAAGAACACCAAGGGTTTCATCCATTAGAGATTGGGGTGGATGGAAGGATTTCTCATTTTGGGGGAAGGGTTCATAGTAGGAAGGTGGTTCTTCTTGGTAGAGTTGTGGTGGTTCTATGTTTTTCACTCTTTCCACTTGTTGCACAACACACTCCATGGTTGCTTGAAATTGATCCAATGCTTCCTTGAGACGATCCCTTGACTTTTGTTCCTCTTGGATAATATGATTAGGATCATATGGCTCTTGATTCAATGGATATGAGTATTCTTCCATGGGAGGTTGTGGTGGAAAGTAGTATTCACCTTGTGGTTGAAAATTTTCATTTATTGGAGGTGGTTCATCTTGGTAATAATATGGAGGGGTAGCTCTTGAAAATGTTGATGTTGTGGTGGTTGCTCTATGTGTGGTTCATATTGCTCATATGGTTGTTGGTAGGATAGATATGGGTTAGGGTCATATGAAGGTGGTTGGTAAGAAGGGGCTTGTGAGTATGGTTGAGAGTTATGTTGAGGATATAGTTCATAGGCATATGGTGGTGGTTCTTGAAAGTCACAAGGTGATTCACCATAGCCATTGGATTGATATGCATCATGGAATGGCTCTTCTTCATAGTGCATTGGTGGGGGTTGTTGCCATGAAGATTGATCATATGCATATGGCTCCTCCCACCTTTGATTGTCCCATCCTTGATACACATCCTCATTGTAGCTTTCATCACCTACAACATAATTGTAATCACACTCATAGCCAAAATGAGAATTCATGGTAGCAAGAGAAAATAAGAAACAAAAACTAATAAGAAATAATGAAACAAAATACTAAGACTAGCAAAAACTAACAAGCAATCTAAAAAGCAAGCTATTCACAATATTCACATATATACAATAACCAATAACATAACACCATTGCAATTCCCCGGCAACGGTGCCATTTTTGATGATTAGATTTTTGACGGTTTAGAATTTCACAAATGAATTCTCGTTGAAAGTATAGTTTCTAAACCAACAATAATCCTTTCATACAAAAGATTGTTTGTCACAAGTAACAAACCCCTAAATTTATAAACCGAAGTATTCAAACCTCGGGTCGTTCTCCCTAGGAATTGTAATGAAGTGTTTTGTTATTGGTTGAGTTATTTTTGGGGTTTTGATAAGAGGCATGAAAGATAAATGGCAAGAAAGTAAACTAATAACTATAAAAGGCTCTTGGCAAGGTATGAAAATTAGAAGTCCTATCCTAGTTATCCTCCTCAATTGTGATGAGAATTGTTCATTACTACCACTTAGTTAACCCTTACTAAATAAAGGAAAGTCAAGTGGATGAATTGACTTGAGCCACAAGTCCTAGCCAACTCCCAAGGAAAGACTAGCTTTAGTGCACTCCAAACCTATTAGCAATTTCTCCAATTACCAATCAACAAAGGAATTAGATAACTCAAGTGTCACTAATTACTCTACCTAGGCCTAGAGGAACAAAATCTATACTATATCTAGAAGAGGCATTTCAATAAACACATAGAGTGCAATAGAAGTAAACATTATTAAATGCAAGAATTAAAGAAATCTACAACTACAAAAATAAGAGATCAACAATGGAAAATCAAAGAAGAACAATTATTATGAATTACCTCTTATTGAATTGAAAGAAAATGGAAGGAACAATAGTAGATCTACAACAAAGTATAAGAACAACATAAAGGAAATTACAATAAAAGAATGGAAGAAGAATGAATGTAACAACAAGGAATTGAGATGTAGAAGTAGAAGAAAGCAAAGATTAAAACCTAGATCTAAGAACTAATCCTAATCCTAATCCTAATTCTAGAGAGAAGTGAGAGCTTCTCTCTCTAGAAACTACTTCTAACTACTAAACTAAACTAATTATGACAAGTATGTTGATTCCTCTTCAATCATTGGCTTAAATAGCATCAGAAATGAGTTGGATTGGGCCCACAAGGCTCCTAAAACCGCTGGGGACGACTTCATTAAAGTGAGCCACGGACAGAATCGACGCGCGCGCGCAAAGTACGCGTGCGCGCCCCTGAACGCGAAGCAACATATGGCAAAATTTATATCATTTCGAAGCCCCGGATGTTAGCTTTCCAACCCAACTGGAACCGCATCATTTGGACCTCTGTAGCTCAAGTTATGGTCATTTAAGTGCGAAGAGGTCGGCTTGACAGCTTTCCGGTTCTTTCATTTCTTCATGAGTTCTCCAACTTTTCATGCTTCTTTCTTCATTCCCCTGATCCAATCTTTGCCTCCTAAACCTTAAATCACTTAACAAACATATCAAGGCATCTAATGGAATCAAGGCGAATTAGATTTAGCTATTTTAAGGCCTAAAAAGCATGTTTTCACTCTTAAGCACAATTAAAGGAGAATATACAAAACCATGCTATTTCATTGAATAAATGTGGGTAAAATGTTATAAAATCCCCTAAAATCAATACAAGATAAACCGTCAAATTGGGGTTTGTCAACCTCCCCACACTTAAACCAAGCATGTCCTCATGCTTAAACCAAGAGAAAGCAAAGGGATCAACATTTATTCAATGAAAACTAACTAAATGCAATCTACCTATATGCAACTATCTACATGAATGCAATTGCTTGGTTAAAATAAATTAATTCCCAAGAAGCATATATAAGCACAAGGGCAAAAGGTATTAACAACCATGCCAAACCACAATTGAATTGAGCTATTAAATATTTTTACAAACTTGCATGAAAGGAGATGATCATTGGTGGAAACATGTACTTGAGCATCAAACCCTCACCGGATGTATTTGCACTCTATTCGCTCAAGTGTTTAGGGTTGATTCACTCAATTCTCTCCTAATCATGCTTTCTAAGATTTGTTTTTCTTCTAACAATCGACATATATTTCATGCATGCATACAAGTATCATGAGGTCTTTTCTTTAGGTTGTCATGGGGCTAGGGTCAAGGTAGGATGCATATTTGGTTAAGTGAGTTTGAAATTTGAATCTTTGATAAGCTTAAACTTCCTACCTAACCTATGACATGCTATACAATTAAATTCCAACCTAACTACCTATTTTTCACTCTTTCACATACTCATGTATTCCTTTTTAATTTCACAACACCTATGCATTGATTTTATTGGACTATACTTTGATTTGGGGCATTTTGTCCCCTTTTTATTTCTTTCTTTTTTTTCTTTTTCTTTCTTTTTCTATTTTTTTTCTTTTTCTTTTCCATATTATTTTTCTTTTTCTTTTTTTTTCTTTTGTTTTTCTCATTTTTTTCTTTCTATATACAAGAGCATCAATGCATAAGGTCTATACATTTGATCAATACATGAGCATGTACCCAATTCCAAATATTTTCAATAAAAATACAAAACTACCCTTTTATTCACCCAATGTCCCAAGGTTCCCACACTTGAATGATACTCACATACACTAGCCTAAGCTAATCAAAGATCCAAATAAGGACATTTATTATTTTTCGCTTTAAGGCTTGTAATGTGCTATCATTAAGAACAAGTGGGTTAATCGTAGGCTCAAATTGGCTAACAAAGGAATATAAAAGGGTTGGCTATTTGGATAAATGAGCTAATGAAATGATGGCCTCAATCATATAAATGCATGTATACACAAAATAATGGACATAAAGAATCAAACAAATCAACGATTACATTCATAGAAAGAGAATAATGCACACAAGAAGGAAAATAAGTGGTTATAAGATGTAACCACACCATTAGGCTCAAAACTCACTTGCTTGTGTTCTTAGCTCAAAAAAAACATGATCCACAAGATATATAATTCAAGCAAGTTCTATGTTCTATGAAAAGTTTTCACTCAAATCAATTGGTGTGCCCTATAGATAGAAATCTTGAAAATTTTCATTATTTTGACTAAGCTTATTGTGTATACATATGCAAGAATTAAGAGAATGCAAGTAAAAATCCTAAAATCCTAGAATGAAATGAAAAAGTATTGGGATTAGAAACTTGTCACCCAAAATCGTCGAACGGTCGGATGACCTCCCCACACTTAAAAGTTTGCACCGTCCTCGGTGCACTCAAAGATGAGCAAAGGGGTATGGCGACTCTCCAGATTGCTACGTGTTCCTAGTCTTGCTTCCGTTATTGCTCGTGGTGCATTCATCATGAAAAACAAAATATAACACCATAAGATGAGACAATACAAAAGCAAGGAAGCATACTTTGTTGGAGTGAGGTAAATCACTAGAATGCGATGAGTGAATTAATGTGACATGAATGACAAATAAGCGTGTGAATTCTAAATTAGGCGCCTTTTAGAACACACATTAGCATAAAAGTTATGTCACAAAAGAAGCATGCACTTTACTCATTCTAGTGTGCTTGAGATGCTTTGAGTAAACTTGTAAGGTAAAACAAGCATTAAGAAGCATGAAAGCATTCAAGTCAAACACATATGGATGCATATGATCATGAAATACAATGCATTAAGGTATATGCTCAACATCATCCATCATCAAGAGGTTGCCTAATCACAAAATAAGGCTCAAATCACATGGTGGCCAAATCATGTAATTCAAGAAGAGTTACAAGCTCGAAGGTAATTCTCATCACTTGGTATTTTCAAAAGGTAAGCATGAAAAATTCAAAACCAAGTTAAATATAACCTCAATCATAGAATCCAACAAAGATTATCTAAAAACATTCATGCTAAAATAGCATTTAGGCAATAAGGGGCAGCAATGTATAGTAAACAAAGTCAATAATCCAACACTTATAATGAAAAGAGAGAAAATAAAATGAAAACTAACTAATTAACCAACTAAAATAAATGGTTATCCATGGTGTTAGGAAGTGTTGGATGAGGGATTGGAGGAGGCAAGAAGAAACGAGAAGAAAAAGAAATGGAAAGAGAAGAAGAAAAGAAATGGATGGAAGAAAGGGCATCCACGCGCACGCACGCATGACGCGCGCGCGTCGATGGCTTATTTCGAGAGTGGCGCGTACGCGTCATGTGCGCGAGCGCGCAAATAGGTTTGTGCCTCAGGCCCAATTTCCGCACAGTGCAGGCCTAACTCTCGGGTCAAGGTATGGAAGGTGGAACTTCTCAATCCACGCGTACGCGTGCATGGCGCGCTCGCGTGGATGGTCCAAAACGCTTGATGCACGCGTACGCACGCAGTGCGCGTACGCGTGGATGGTGCTCTATTTTTTTTCAAAAAGTTTTGCTATGTTTTTGCACCAATCAAAGCATTCCAAACCTCCAAACAGCTACCAAAATACCATAAAACCTTATTTAACATACTAAACTACCAATTAGACTCATTAAAACAATCAAAACAAGAAATTAAACTAATTCTACCAATATGTACAAAAGAGAAAATGAGAGGATTTTACCATGGTAGGGTGTCTCCCACCTAGCACTTTTGTTTATTGTCCTTAAGTTGGACTTATGGGGAGCTCCTCATCAAGGTGGCTTGTGCTTGTACTCATCTTGGAACTTCCACCAATGCTTGAACTTCCAATAAGCTCCATCATTCAAGATTAATATCTCCAAGCTTTGATGGAGTTCTTCACAAACCATGGGCTCCCAATGTTGATCCACACGTGTTCCCGGATCCCATATTTTGTCTTCACACCCATCCCCACGTTGATTATCATTAATCCATGTGGGTGGTGAGCAAGGTGAATTCTCAACAAAGTGACCAAACATCCTTCTAGACCCATGTACTCTAGTTATACACCAACCTTTGCTATCAAGCTTTGGACATGTGACCATAATGAACCTAGAATGATGCTTCCAACCACTAACCATCTCTTTTTTACTCTTAAAGCCACAAATATATCTAAGTTGACCATCCGTTTCAAGCAAACCATATTCAAGGGGAATAATAAAGCTTGAGTATAAGGAATTTACCCACTTGAATGAGAGAGTGGATGGTGGTGGCTTGGGGAGAGGTATTTCCAATGTGCTAGTAAGCTCCACTCCCTTATTTTCATCCTTGATTGCCTCCACCTCCTTAACGCTTTCAAATCCAACCGGAGAAGGTTCTTCATGCTCAAAGGATTCTTCACCACTAAGACTTGATGCTTGATCTTCATCACCAAGGGAACTCAATCCTTGCTCTATCCTATCCAAGTCTTCATATGGAATATGCCTTGAAAGGTGTGCACTTTCCTCCCTAGCATCAATTTCAATCATCTTGGAGGGGTTTTCTTCAACTCTATGTTCCCATGGAAGCTCCGCATCTCCTAAGTCTTCTACCACTTCTTCCTTGTCTTCAACAATTAAAGCTTCCTCCAATTGTTCCAATACAAAGCAACTTCCTTCATTTCCCACCGAAATTTCCAATCTCTCCTTCATGCTATGTTCTTCATTTGATTCTCCACATGTAGCCATGGGAGTTCCTTGAGTGTTCAAGCATTGGGAGGCTAATTGATTTGTTACCGTATCCAAGGCGGCCATGAAATTTTGCACATCCCTTTTCATCTCTTCTTGCCCTTGAACAAGAATACCAAGGGTTTCATCCATTAGAGATTGGGGTGGATGGAAGGATTTCTCATTTTGGGGGAAGGGTTCATAGTAGGAAGGTGGTTCTTCTTGGTAGAGTTGTGGTGGTTCTATGTTTTTCACTCTTTCCACTTGTTGCACAACACACTCCATGGTTGCTTGAAATTGATCCAATGCTTTCTTGAGACGATCCCTTGACTTTTGTTCCTCTTGGATAATATGATTAGGATCATATGGCTCTTGGTTCAATGGATATGAGTATTCTTCCATGGGAGGTTGTGGTGGAAAGTAGTATTCACCTTGTGGTTGAAAATTTTCATTTATTGGAGGTGGTTCATCTTGGTAATAATATGGAGGGGGTAGCTCTTGAAAATGTTGATGTTGTGGTGGTTGCTCTATGTTCGGTTCATATTGCTCATATGGTTGTTGGTAGGATAGATATGGGTTAGGGTCATATGAAGGTGGTTGGTAAGAAGGGGCTTGTGAGTATGGTTGAGAGTTATGTTGAGGATATGGTTCATAGGCATATGGTGGTGGTTCTTGAAAGTCACAAGGTGATTCACCATAGCCATTGGATTGATATGCATCATGGAATGGCTCTTCTTCATAGTGCATTGGTGGGGGTTGTTGCCATGAAGATTGATCATATGCATATGGCTCCTCCCACCTTTGATTGTCCCATCCTTGATACACATCCTCATTGTAGCTTTCATCACCTACAACATAATTGTAATCACACTCATAGCCAAAATGAGAATTCATGGTAGCAAGAGAAAATAAGAAACAAAAACTAATAAGAAATAATGAAACAAAATACTAAGACTAGCAAAAACTAACAAGCAATCTAAAAAGCAAGCTATTCACAATATTCACATATATACAATAACCAATAACATAACACCATTGCAATTCCCCGGCAACGGTGCCATTTTTGATGATTAGATTTTTGACGGTTTAGAATTTCACAAATGAATTCTCGTTGAAAGTATAGTTTCTAAACCAACAATAATCCTTTCATACAAAAGATTGTTTGTCACAAGTAACAAACCCCTAAATTTATAAACCGAAGTATTCAAACCTCGGGTCGTTCTCCCTAGGAATTGTAATGAAGTGTTTTGTTATTGGTTGAGTTATTTTTGGGGTTTTGATAAGAGGCATGAAAGATAAATGGCAAGAAAGTAAACTAATAACTATAAAAGGCTCTTGGCAAGGTATGAAAATTAGAAGTCCTATCCTAGTTATCCTCCTCAATTGTGATGAGAATTGTTCATTACTACCACTTAGTTAACCCTTACTAAATAAAGGAAAGTCAAGTGGATGAATTGACTTGAGCCACAAGTCCTAGCCAACTCCCAAGGAAAGACTAGCTTTAGTGCACTCCAAACCTATTAGCAATTTCTCCAATTACCAATCAACAAAGGAATTAGATAACTCAAGTGTCACTAATTACTCTACCTAGGCCTAAAGGAACAAAATCTATACTATATCTAGAAGAGGCATTTCAATAAACACATAGAGTGCAATAGAAGTAAACATTATTAAATGCAAGAATTAAAGAAATCTACAACTACAAAAATAAGAGATCAACAATGGAAAAGCAAAGAAGAACAATTATTATGAATTACCTCTTATTGAATTGAAAGAAAATGGAAGGAACAATAGTAGATCTACAACAAAGTATAAGAACAACATAAAGGAAATTACAATAAAAGAATGGAAGAAGAATGAATGTAACAACAAGGAATTGAGATGTAGAAGTAGAAGAAAGCAAAGATTAAAACCTAGATCTAAGAACTAATCCTAATCCTAATCCTAATTCTAGAGAGAAGTGAGAGCTTCTCTCTCTAGAAACTACTTCTAACTACTAAACTAAACTAATTATGACAAGTACGTTGATTCCTCTTCAATCCTTGGCTTAAATAGCATCAGAAATGAGTTGGATTGGGCCCACAAGGCTCCTAAAACCGCTGGGGACGATTTCATTAAAGTGAGCCACGGACAGAATCGGCGCGCGCGCGCAAAGTACGCGTGCGCGCCCCTGAACGCAAAGCAACATATGGCAAAATTTATATCATTTCGAAGCCCCGGATGTTAGCTTTCCAACCCAACTGGAACCGCATCATTTGGACCTCTGTAGCTCAAGTTATGGTCGTTTAAGTGCGAAGAGGTCGGCTTGACAGCTTTCCGGTTCTTTCATTTCTTCATGAGTTCTCCAACTTTTCATGCTTCTTTCTTCATTCCCTTGATCCAATCTTTGCCTCCTAAACCTTAAATCACTTAACAAACATATCAAGGCATCTAATGGAATCAAGGTGAATTAGATTTAGCTATTTTAAGGCCTAAAAAGCATGTTTTCACTCTTAAGCACAATTAAAGGAGAATATACAAAACCATGCTATTTCATTGAATAAATGTGGGTAAAAGGTTATAAAATCCCCTAAAATCAATACAAGATAAACCGTCAAATTGGGGTTTGTCAGATAACCGGAGACTGGATTTCATAAGCTTCACCGTCGTTCAGATTTGATGACCATTAGCACTGGCGTGTGATCTGGATCAGAGGAGATTAATGACCACTAGCCCTGACTTTAATCACTTACAGCCTTTCCATTGAATGAATCACTCATTGTTAAAGTATTCAGTAAGAAGTATTAATCCAGAAGAACAAGCATCTCCAAGGCCTTAACTTGTCTTCTATCAATGTTTCCATATCTGTTCTTTAGACTGCGTTTATTTCTGAGAACAGGACAGGACAAGACATTGAGAATAGGACAGTACAAGACACTAATGGATAGAGACACAAAATTTTGTGTTTTTGTATTCTGTTTGGTGATAAACTAGAACAAATTATGAAAATCTAATTTATTTTTATTTTTTTCATTCAAAAAATTTGAGATGAAAAATATAATAAAAAAAATATAATTATGAAAAATTAACAAAAATAATGAAAAAAAGAATAAAAAATAAGTTGTGTCCATTGTTAGTGCCTCCGTGTCCTCCTTGTCAGGATGGACACAAAATACACTAATTCAGTGTCTCTGGACACACTGTCTCTGACCATGTCTCCTCTGTCAAAAATGATTTTGTGTCTCAGTGTCCATGTCTCAGTGTCCTATCTCTGTAAACAAATGCAACAAGATAACCACAGTTTTTAATTCTTTATTATTTTGTTTATGCGCCTACAACAACAACAATCATCTTTTAATTTATCTGACTAAAATCTGCAATATAACCACAGCTTGCTCAATCCAACAATTTTCGTGGGATCGACCCTTACTCACCTAAGGTATTACTTAGACGACCTGGTGCACTTGCCAGTTCAGTTGTGCGAGTTTCATTTTCGCGCACCAAGTTTTTAGTGCCGTTGTCAGAGATTGTTCGAGATTGACAACTATCGGTTGTCTTGTTACTTAGATCGGGTACTTTTTATTAGTTTTCTTTTAATTGTGTTTTCTTCTTGATCTTAAAAAAAATTTCTCTTGTTGCAGCTTGATATTCGATCTGTTCTTGCTATTTTTCTTGTTTGATTTCAAAATTTTTAAAGTTGATGTCTTTTAGTATTTTTCCTTTAAAAGTTTCAAAAATTATTGTGATTTGATTTCAAAATTTGAAAGTTTGGTGTTTTTTAGTATTTTTTCTTTTAAAAATTTTTAAAATTAATACTATTATCTTTTCCTTTTTAAATTTCAAATTTTTTTGTTATCTTATTTTAATTTAATTTCAAATTTTAAGTTTGGTATCATGTTAATATCTTCTTATTGGGTTAGTCAATTTTCTTCTTAATTTTCAAATTCTATCTTGCTATCTTTCTTAAATTTTAAATCTTTACCATACTTATCTTTTTCTTAAATTTTTAAAATTTTAGTTATCTTATCTTTCATTCAAATTTAAATTTTAAGTTTGGTGTCTTTTTAGTAATTTTTTATTTAATTTAAATTTCTTTAAAATTTATCTTATCTTTTTGTTGGGTTTTAAAATTTTTTTATTTTATCTTATTTCAAAAATTCAAATTTTAAAAGGTTAGTATTTTTTTAGTTTCTCTTTAAATTAAATTTCCAAAATCTCTATTTAACTTTCTCTTTTTAAATTTTAAAAATTTTCAAAATCAAATCTTCTATCTTATTTTCAAATCTTGTTAGTTAGTTGTTTGTTTTGTTTTATTTTAATTTTAATAGTTTGGTGTTATCTTATTTTCTTTTTCTTTTTTTTAAATTTTTACATTTTATTTTATTTTTGACAACTTACATTTTTTTTATTTTTAAATTTTATTTTTAAAATTACAGTTGAGACACTACAAAAATTGTTTTCGCTTCTTAAATCCAAATTGTAAAATAAAATCTAAAAAATATTAATTTATTTATTATTAACAATGAAACAAAAGAATCGAATAAACACAACATCATAGATATCACCAAAAAAAAAAAAAACACAACATCATAGATTCTCCCACAAAAGATACATATCTTGTTAAATATTTGTGATGTTTCGCGACTTTTTTTTAATTCAATGCTAATTTATGGAAATTAAAATATTTTTAATGGCAAATAATAAATTTTAAATATGCACATTAAATAAAAGTTTAATTAGCTACAAATAGATTTAACATTGTTCATAAATTTTTTTTGTTTTTGATTTTGTTTTTTTGTTTTTTTTTGTTTTTTTTGTATCGCATTGTTCATGAATTTATTTTTTAAAAATGAATTTTAAAAAATGAGATGGCAGATTCTTATTCTACATTAGACGTACTTTTACACAAGGGAACAGGAGAATGGCAAGTTGACCTAGGTGTTTGCTACGGTACGATGATAAATTAATACGTACCGATACGTTTAAAATGTGGACAAATAACAATTAAACAAGTGGAATTTATTTTCCACGTCAGCATTTAATTTTTCTTTTTTAAATATATAGTATATCATCACTTTTACTAAAACACCCTTTTAATTAAATAAAAATAAAAAAATATTTATTTATTTAATTTTATAAAAAGACTTAAACATCATTTTTTTTATTTAATTAGACAAAAATACCCTTTTCAATTAATCAAATTTTAGAATTCAATTAACTCTAATTTTATAGTTTCAAATAATTGAAATAACAAAACAAATACATATTAAAAAAACTAAAAATCAAAATTATTCTTCATCTGAGTTAAACATATTAAAAATACAAAAAACTAAAATTGTTCTTAATCTGAGTTCAAAAACCCTCTCGTTCACGCCTCTAAATGTTTTAGTGTTCTTCATCTTCTTCTCTCCTCTTCCCCTTTTGCTCTTGATATAGCACTGAAAATTGGTGGACTTCCAAAGGTATCTTTAAATCCTTGTATAACGAAGTTTCTTGCTAATTTATTCTGCTTTTGCAAACATTGAACCCTTTTTATAAATTAATCTAGTTGGTCGTTGGTGAAAAGATTTTCTACTTTGCTCCGACTTCTGATTTTCCTTCCACGTTTAATTTGCTATGTTAATTTGGCAACTGCATGACAATTATGCTTCCACAATTTCATCTGATACGATAAAAGATAAATAAAGAAGAAATCTGTCTCTTAGTTCATGGTTCATTGTTTCATTGGGTGATAGTTGTAAGCTGATTGTTATATATAACTGTTGTAGGGACGTGTTGTGGAAATATATGGTCCAGAGGCTTCTGGGAAAACAACTCTTGCTTTACATGTGATTTCAGAGGCACAGAAGCAAGGAGGTTATCTATAGATGCTAATTTTTGCCCCTGATGATAATGTCTATATTGTTCTTGGTTGTAATGTGACCATAACCCCTATAGTTGTCAACTTGTCAATATGTTATTGTCAATCACAAGAGGCATTTGCTTTAATCTCCCTCCCTTTGATTTTCTGTATACATTGTGATAATAAAGTGGATGTATTCTTCTCTGTTGTAACACCGAATGAATGCCTATCCCAGTGTCTTGTAACTCGATTATCTTGATTGCTTTTAAATTCTGGTGGTATCCCATGAATTTGATTGGTTTAAAGTTGGTATCTTTGAGCAGTAGGGAAGTTACCAGCATCTCAGGCTAATCCTGAAGTGGTCTCTGCTTTTAGAAGAGAGGAAAAAGAACAGGCCATGAGGCTTTTGGACAATTACTTGAGAATTTGCTGTGCAGCTAAGGTATTTCTTTTGATGCTGATTTCTGCTTGTTCATTTACACTAACACTACCATGGTGATTTTTTTTCTTAGTTATATTTCTAAAGGAGAACTATTTTTACCGCCTGGGAAATGTGGCTCAGGAATCAATCATATTGAGCAAGACCTATCAAATCTTATTGGCTGCCATTCTGTTTTATGTATTGTAGCTGCAGAATATGTGAATGATTATAACTGCCTTCTATGTATGTGTTGTTAAAATGTTCGTTTTAGACAAATATGTGATATGCAAGCTGTGGGAAAGAGATCCATTATTGATGGTGACGGTCTTCGTGTAACTTTTTGACAAATTACTGGGATCCTATGTACATGTTTTCGAAACTTGTCAGAACTGTGAAACTACAAATGTATTGTTCAGAAATTTCTTGACACCATATTATGTGATTTAGCTGCATATCTTCAAATTATTGACAAATGATAATATTAAATAGATAGATTTAGAGTTTCATCATGGTGTTTGTTCCAACTTGGGTTGTATGTTTTTTCTTCAGGTCAATTTGTTTGAATCTGCTCATGCACAGGAAGTAAAGCTCAGACAAGAGGCAGAGGATGAGTTGAGAACCACAGATTGTGGTGAACAAGCACTTAGTCTTGTGGATACCTTAATCCGTAGTGGTTCAGTTGACGTAATTGTTGTTGACAGTGTAAGTATGCAGCTCCCTTTAGTGTTAGGATCACATTGGTATATGAGTTGATTACCATTAGTAAGAGTTAGCTAGGAGTACTTGGTTACAATGGTTTAGTCATTTGATTAGTATAAATAGAAGTGATAGGATACAGAGAAGGGTTTCAAATTCTGAGTAATTGTGATTGTTTTGAGAATTGAGAGGTCTCTTTAATATCCACTCTATCATTTTAATTCATCAATAAATACAATTTTCTGTGTCCATTTCTAATGTTTATTCTGGCACTCTATCATTTTAATTCATCAACAAATACAATTTTCTGTGTCCATTTCTAATGTTTATTCTGGCTGTTTATTTTTCATGCTGATTACCCCAGGCCTAATGCAAACAAGAACCAGCTCTCAGTTCCCAAACATGCCAAAAGATAGCTTTTGGAGAAAACCTGTGATCTTATCAGGAATTTTCCGGAGTACCTTGATGTTGTTGTAAGTGTTGCAAGAAAAACTGATGGTCGTCATTGGGCAGATTTGCTTCGAGCATTGGGATGGCTGAGAAGCGAAATTTGTGGAGAATAGGGAGAGAAAGTATCTAGGGTTTGAAGACAATCGAATGAAAACTGCATAATGAAATTTCAGAGTTCGCATCTGAAGTTTAGAAAGGAGAATGTTCCAATTTTGCATAATTTTCATTTGACAGTGACACTTTCAAGGATAATGATATACCCAGTCGTACTGCACTTTTAAGGATCACACTCACATGTATTTTTATGGACCAAATAGTGAGCCTATTATCGACAGTATTTATTTATTTATGTACTTCAAATCATCTAACAGTTTTTGGATGGAAGTTCAAAACACAACAATAATAAAAGGATGAGTCCCTACATACTGGACTAAAATCCTCCCTACTTGTAAAGCTTACAAGATCACAACGTTTTCTTAATTTTCAATATATAAAAAGCACCAAAGCCATGATAATGATACATTAAAATAACATAAACATAAATGGCAACTGAACATGTTTCAAATATACAACCAAACTTCTAGGAGGCTACCCAGTTCAATAGAATGAGACGCATGATCAAAATATTTATCTCAACTCTAGAAGCAGACAAGACCCCAAATAGCATGAAAATAACTATAACTATAACCATAACCATCATATGGCAGTTTTTTGCCTTCTCTGAAGATCCACTGATGAGGAACATACTAATTGTATCCAATATGGTCTGCTCTTGGCTTTCCACTTTTCCCTCTTCATTTCCGTAGGATATCTTGCCGGTGAGTTCCATTCTTTTGCAGCGTCGTTTATCAGAGCTTGAGCTGAAGGCGATTCTTCAGTTCTATCAACACTTGTAGGAAGGATATTAGAATTAGTATTTTCTTCTTCCTTTTCAAGTAAAGTCTGAGCATCACTAGAATTAGAAAACTGAACATGAGCAGACTCTAACTGTACATCACGTATTGAAGCATTTGTTATTACAACAGAATTTGAACCAAGTGGGGAATCATCTTGGCCAAGCACAGAAGGGAACTCGGCACTGTCTTTTTCCTTCAGATTAACAACTCCACCAGCCACTTGAGGATCCAAGTTAACTGCATCTCTAACTGATATTGCAGAGTCATCTTCATTTTCACCAACACCAGTATCCGAAGGGACTAAATTTCAACTTCTTCAACATCTGTTTTGATCTCATCCTTTCCCTTCAAACCCTTCAAGAGCTTCATTTATAACAGAGTTGGAAAAGAGAGAAAGATTAGAGATCAGAATAACAAACCCTACCTAACTGTACCAAACTAATTTTGTTATTGACCAACTCTCTTATCTCTTATCTCTTATCCCTTAACATACAGCAACAAAAGATTTAGTATTTTTTAAGCAACACAACAAGGTTCAGTAACAAATTCAACTCAACTCAGTTATCCAGCAACAACTACATTTATGATATGTTCAGCATCAAATTCAACTTACAGCTAACAACAAATTCTACTTCTAGAGTTCTAGCAACAAATTCAACTATGAAAACTTTCAGGCAGCAACAAAATCATAAACTATGATAACTTTCAGGGAGCAACAAAAAAACTCCAATTCTCCAAATATGATTTACAGCAAATTAACATTAGCTAATCATAATTTCAGCAACAAACTCAACTTTCAACAATAAATTCAAGATGTACTAATAATTTACAGAATTGAAATTGAAAGAGGAATAACAAGGCCAAAGCTGAAACTCACCTGGGCAGAGAGATGAAGCAAAACTTAACAAAGTGATTATTCTGCAAAACAGCACCAAATTCAAGGTTCAATAAACTCAGTAATGATTTTCGGCAACGAACAAACTTAAGCTAAGTGATTATTTTGGCAGGTCAACAACAAATTCAACGTTCATGATAATGAGTAACAAATTACTCCCAGCAACAAAATCAAACTGCAGTGATGCAGCACCAAAATTGAAACAGAGACCATGGGAAACTCACCAAATCGGGTTGCAAGAAGGAAGTTGACGGCGAAGGAGAAGCTGATGGCGAGGGAGAAGCTGACGGTAAGGTTCGAAGCAAGAAGACGACAACGAAGATAAGCCCACCGGAATATGTTGCCTCTGCTACCGGCGACGAAGAGCGCAGGGAAGGGAGAAATCGAGGCCAGGTGCGAGACAGAGACCTTGAGAAGCAAGAAGACGACGACCAGGTGAGGGGACGAGGTGAGAGACCGAGAGCGCGACGAGGTAAAGCCGTGAGAGATTAAGAGTGACGACCGACGAGGTGAGGGGAGCGACGAGTGAGTGACGAAGTGAAGGTGACGCCGTGAGCCGTCGTGAGCCGCCGTGAGTGATGGACTGTCGAGCTCGAGAGAGAAGAGACACAAGGCTGGCTGGGGGTTAGGTGGGTTCCAATTCCATTCTGATTAGGGACATTAGCCATTAGGGTTCATGCAAATCAACAGGGGTGGAGGACATGAGGAGTGAAACGACGCCCCATTTCAGGAATTAAAAAAAAAAGAAAAGACCCGGACCGGGTTAAATTAACCGGCCGGATCACCGGTTTGACCCGACCGGTTTTTATTAAAGTCTGAGGGTTTTTGCCGGGTCCATTGCTTGTCCGGTTCAACGCGTGGCTCGACTCGATCAGGTGACCGGGTGACCGGATTTTCGGTCGAACCGGTCGGATCGAGTTGGGTTTGATAACTATGGATCCAGCTTCGAGGGTGGGAAGGCCTTCTGACTTTTCAAATTCAAACTGTGAAGAAATCATATTTGGAGTGGTCTCAAAGTCATAGAATGAACGATCTTCCAATACCTCATTCAAATAAATGGCCTGTTTATGTCTAGTTAGAGTTTGCTTTTTTAGACATATATGTAGATAATTAACAAAAAAAAAAGGAAAATATAGTTACTAATTTCAAGGCTGTCCTCTTTGGCTTGAACTATTTCTCAATGGAAAATGGGTCTAGCAAAATGATTTGTCTTTTAACACGATCAATCACTACGAGGTACCAGTGTTCATGACCTTCGTCAGTAGTTTCAAATACAGCGATAAACACCTAATCAAGAGAAAGTCATTTTAGTTATTAAAATTATTTTATGCCAATATTTGCTAATATAAATTTAAAATTATATAAACTTACTCTTTTTAAGCAGTCAACTTTGCCCAAATAAACATATGTGATACAAGACGGCAGACGGTCGGGATCCAATTTTGTCTTCTCTGACAGCTACATTATTTCAGCCACTAGTTTATATGCGCAATACAAATAACAACTACCAATATTATTTTAGTATACACTCCTATATACTTACCGCAAAAGTTGTGGGTAAAAACCAATAGCCACTTTCTCTGGTCAACTCTATCCTCATCATATCTGCTACTAAGTCTAGCACAAGATAAACGATTGGCTTTCCTGGCAACAAGCTCCTGAATGCATCTCTGCGAGCTGTAAACTCTGAAAATACTATATCCTCCTCGTAGCTGCCAAAGATAATTTAACATAAATAAAAATAACTAAACAAATCAACAACACCGTTAACAAATCAAATTCTAATTGAGTTTACTTACTTATCCGTCAAATGATTACCATACAAATATACTGCAATTGCAAGTTCAGTTTCGTCTAAACCTATTGAAGCTGTTGGTCTAAAACAGACTTGCACCCACTAAATATATATAAAAAAAACTGTTATTAGTGAAATAATAATAATAATAATAATAATAATAATAATAATAATAATAATAATAATAATAATAATAATAATAATAATAATAATAAACTACTTATTACTTAGTACTCACACTAGGTAGCTCTAATTCAGGAATATTGATTGGAGCAAGTGAACCTGTTCTCCTTTTTTAAGCAATGAAGAGATCTGTCTTGGCCTTCTCAATACAGCATAGCAACAATGGATTATTCGATGCACTACTTTGTTGGTTAAGAGTCTTAGAATTGGAACCAAAGACCAACACCTTAGAGAGAGAGCTGACATTATTTTCCAATTGTTGAACAAGAGATTGGACTATTTGGGTCAATTGCTCAACAGAATCAGCTAATGAGTCTAAAGTCACTTTGTCCTTCAATGATGGATTGAGTTCACTGTAACATTAGAACATTGCATGCAGGGTCAAAATCTCATTTTATTCACTATGTGTATGGTTTTGTTGGTAACCTAAAATATTTATATTTTTCAGGTTAATGATGGTATAAGGATGTGACTTGCGTTGGATTTGATTCTAAGGCCCCACAACCTGATGCTGCGTAATGGCATTGAATCTGCTACCAGGAATTACAATAAGTATAAACAAAAGGAGTGAAACAAAAATTAAATAATCGTAATTGTCATGTAGTCATGTTTAGATTATATTAACTACTAAGACTTGTTAGTTTCATCTCTTTTACTTAAAAAAATTATTATGCACTATATTTTTTATGGACTCTTGTTGAAAATTAATGTTTCTGTCTTTCGTTCGATTTTAGTTGAATTTAGGTGAAGTTTAATTTTCACTCTAGTATTTTGATTCCTTGAACTACTTCTGTGTTGTAAGCTTAATTGAAAATTTGATATTAAAATATATTAAGCATTTTAAAATAAAAACAACATGAGAAGATGGTTATAATCTATCTTCTGAAAATAGGTTCGGACTGGCCGGTTGAACCGATTGAACCATGAACCGTTACAAAAAACAAAATGTTAAAACCCCAATTTCAAAAACCGCAATTGAACCGTTGAACCGGTCAAGAACTGGTCAGTCAAACCGAACCGTCACCTAGCCAGATTTTTGGAATAAGGGAAAAACGCAAAATTCTAAAAACGATTCGAACTGACTGGTCGAACCGGTCAAATCGTGAACCGAGAGAAAAAGAGGTTTGGACCAAGATTCTAAAAACCCGTTTGAACCGATCGGTCAAACCGTGAACCGATATAAAAAATGAATCGATCATATATCAAAACCGAAAAATTCAGAAACCGTCAAACCGGTCAATTCGTGAATCGAGGGGAAAAGCGGTTCGGACCAAGATTCTGAAAACCCGTTTGAACCGGTCGGTCGAACCGTGAACCGGTACAAAATCGAATCGGTCATATATCAAAAACCGAAAGATTCAGAAACCGTTGTTGGACCGTCGAACCGGTCGAGAATCGGTCGATCGAACCGAACCGAGACCCGACCGGTTTTCTAAAATTTGCTCAAAACGGTGCCGTTGGTTAGAGGAACCCTAACCAGTAGGGGTGTTCAAAACCGACTCGGACCAACTAAATCAATCAACTGAACCGAAAAAACCGAAAATCAAAAACCGGTTCTGATAAGGAAAATCCCAACCGAACCGAACCGAACCGGTCAGGTAAAAAACAAAAAAAAAACCAAACCCCCCCTCCCCCGAAATGAACGAAACCTAAACCTAACCCAGTAACCCCCATTCGGCCATTCCCCCAAGCCCCACTCCCATACAAACCCTAGCCCCTCTCTCCCTACTCCCTAGGTCTCACAGCCTCGCTCTCTGCAATTCCCGTCGCCGGTGAGAGACCTCCTCCCACCACCTCGCAGCCACCGCCACCTTCCTCCCAGCGCAGCCCTTCCACTGCTCCCACCCAGGACCTCCTCGCGGACAGAGCAGCCCAGCACTGCAGCACACAGCCAGCGCCCAGCAGGTCGGCACCACGCTTGCAAGTCGCACCCAGCAGGCCAGGACCACCCACTCACCCAGGACCACCCAGGACCACTCGATAGCCTATTGCAAGTAAAGAACACGATTTGCTATTATATATAAAGTTCTTCTATTCTTTCTTATTAGCATGTTTTCCAATGCCATCTACTTTGGTTCTAACTTGGCATAATGTGATAATTGAAATGTTAGACCAACGTAGTTCTGATTATTGCTTTTCTGTTCTCTCGCGAACATAAGGGAACTATATGCTTTTCTGATTATTGCTTTTTCTGTTCTCTGAACGAACACACTGAAGAACGCAGATAAGACAGAAGAGAACTCGAACGCAGCTTGGAGGAAGCACCGAAGCAGCCATCTCTCGTCGCCGTTCCTCAAGGTCCAGCCATCGTCGCCGGCCTCGCCTTCTGCCTCCGTCGCGCAGCCACTGTCTCGACGGTGCCAGTTCTGTTCCAGCGCGTCAGCCCTTCGGTCGTGCCCTGTTCCTTTCTTGCTACTGATCTGCTCTGCTCTGTTCTGGCATTTAGTTCTAGGTATTAATTTTTTTAAACTATAATTGTTGAATAATTCTTGTTACTTGTTAGTTAATCTGTGAACCTTGCTGTTGTTACTGGTTGAATAATTGCTGAATAATTGTTGTTAGTTAATCTGTGGACTTGTTACTGAATTGAATAATTGTTGAATAATTTTGACTGTTGGAGACTTGAGATTAATGGGTTGGAGTGAGTTGCTGTGGTTTACTGTGATTTTGTAATTGGATTGTATTGTTGTTGGATTTTTTTTCAACTAAGAAACACCTAAGGCTATTGGATTGTTAAAATTGTGCGTAAATTTTGCTAAAATTGTGATTAGCTGAAAATCTTATTAATCTTTATTGAAATTATGCTGAAAATTTTGCTAAAAGTTTGTTAGAATTTTTATTTGTTCATTATGAGTAGAAGGAGGGGTTTAGAATAGTTCTTCTAGCAGCAGTCCCACTGCTTCCCTCCTCTCATATGCATCTCTTGTTAGAGACTTCACCACTGGTGATAAAAACTCGGTTTCTGCCATCCTCTCCTGCACAGTACTATTACAAAAGATAACTAAGTAATTAACAACAACAAATACAGTCAATTTCACAAGAAATGTTGCCTTATTTTCAGAATTCTACCTTTGTCTCATCTTTTTCAACAGCTTTTTGAGCCTTTTATATATATAATTTATCATTTTGTTTCTTGTTTCTATATTTTTTTTTATTATTTTTAGGTGTTGACCTTGATCATCTGCCACATGCTAATGATTTAAATCCTTTTTTGTGTTTCATGCTTGTGTTTGTGTTTTATGTTGAAATGAAATATTGAGTGTAAAAATTGCATATCTTTTTCATCCCCAAAAAGATAAATAAATAAATTTGGTGTTTTGGGTGATTTTGATAATGTTGATGTGAAAATTTGGTTAGTTGAATTATCTGGCACATGAAGCATATTGTTGTTCTTTGATTTCTTGTTTCTTTTTCTCTTCCTTTTTATCCTTTTTTTTCCCAAAAACAAAAATATTATGATTACTTCTATTTTGTTTCCTTTTAGTTGTTCTCAAAATGCAACAATAATTTGTAACCTTAGTTTCCTTTCTGGTTTGTGGATGAATTTCCAAGCTAATTTGTCAAATTGCTTCTTTCTCCCTAACCCGCCTTCCTGTATTTATCTCCTTCCACCATATTAGTCTTTGTGAAGAAAAAACATTTGTATTGTTTGCTGAATCATTGATGAGTAGCACATGCTTAATTTCTCAGGCAGCCTAAAGATGTGGTTAAAGCTGTGAAAAAGAGAATACAACATAAGAGCACTAAAGTTCAATTACTAGCTCTCACGGTACCAAAAGTTCAACTTGATTGTTTCTGTATTCTGTTGTACCTGATGTCAAATTTATTTGTTTTGGAGCTTGATTTATGGTTTCTGATTTTCTTTCTTCTGGCTTTTGGAGACAATGGTGAAGAATTGTGGTGATCAGGTCCAGTTTCAAATTGCTGAGAGGAACATATTGGATGAGATGATCAAAATTGTAAGGAAGAAGGTAAGGTGGTGTCAGATAGAAACTTGAGAATCATTCTTATTTAAGTTGCATATGTGATTTCACTTGTGCATTATTGACCCTTGGTGAGTGTGTATTTATTGCTATGAACTAGTGGTCTATTAGTAAAATTGATCCATCAATATGATGTAGTTTGATTCAGTTGCCAAATAATTTGACATCAACTTAATTCACTTCTCTTTCTTGTCTTATTGGCTCAAATATTAATATTTCTGGTCGTATTTCATAGCAAAGTAAAAAGCTCCTATTGTTCAGGTTTTGCTCTTTGGATTAATTGATCGACCAAAACATAGATGATGTACACCTATCCAAACAATCTTAGTATTGATGCTATTTGGATGTAGGATGATATATCCAATCAATCAACATCTTGGAGGCAACTTGAATTAATGCTGTTTAACTGTGGTTAATCTTGTCTAATTTGAAATTCATTTGATGATAATTTAGGCACATATGCAAGTGAGGGATAAAATTTTAGTATTGCTGGACTCATGGCAAGAGGCATTTGGCGGGCCTGGTGGAAAGTATCCTCAGTACTATTGGGCATATGAGGAATTGAAGGTAACTATATCAACAGAGTTTCTTGAAAAAGTCTTATCATGCCTCGTTATAGTTGTACATGCAGAGCTGAATGCTAGACTGAAAATTGATATTAACTTGACATTTTGGGGGTATTTCCTCTCTTCTATTTCATGGTTGGGTTATATAACTTTTACAAAGCTTAGCATGGATTGTTCCCCTTGCTAAACCTATTATTATTCCCTTCGATGCAATCAATTTACATTTCAAATGTAGATGGCATTGATATATGTAAGGCCAACTGCCAAAGGTACATTTAATTAATAATTGAATGACCTTTATATCATATCCATCACACTCTCTTGGACTTTATAAATGGCAGCGAACGGGAGTAGTGTTTCCAAAGCATTCTTTAGATGCGTCTCCAATATTTACTCCACCTCCTACCCATCAAGCTTCAGGAAGTATGCATGCTGGATATGGGATGCCAAGCGGTTCTTCAAAAACACTTGACGAAACAATGGCAACAGAGATAGAAACTGAGGTGAAATTTCAATTTTTTCACTATGTTGCCAACCGCTGGTGCTGACCTCTGTCACCAGACTTGTGTAAACTAAAATATCTCTCCTTTTTCCTTGTCTTCTTTTATTTTTTTTATAATTCATAGTTTGTCAAGCTAGGAATCCATGCGCCATGTTATGGACCTGTTGAGTGACATGCTTCAAGCTGTGAATCCTAGTGACTGTACGGTACGTTGGATGATATCTTGGTCTTGCTGAATTATCTCAGGCCACAGTAAGCTAAATTTATTTTGTTTTATGCTTAGCAGGCTGTAAAAGACGAAGTAATTGTTGATCTTGTTGATCGCTGTCGCACCAACCAGAAAAAATTGATGCAGATGCTAACAACAACTGGGTTAGTTCCTATAGACTGGTTATAACATGTCACACAGACCCCAACACCTGTCGACTGCTTTATGAACTCTGCATGTCCACAAGATGCGTGGAATAATCCTAGTTTTCTTTCAGGGATGAGGAGCTTCTTGGACGAGGCCTTGAACTAAATGATAGTATTCAGAGTTTGCTTGCAAAACATGATGCAATTGCTACAGGGAATCCCCTTCCAATTCAACGTGCAGGTTCCAGCACTCCACCAGGTGAAGTTCTGCCAGATGAAGCTAACTCGAATTTCAATCAAACTGATGTGCGGAGCCCCAGCCATCAGACTGACACGAAGAGCCCCAGCCGCAGTCCCGTAGAGTCTATTTCAACGCCTAAAGCTAGCCCACCAGCCCCTCTCTATTCTCAAACTTCGGGATTGAGTGATGAAGAGGAAGAAGATGAATTTGCACAGCTAGCTCGAAGGTCAGCTAGGACTAATCATTTGGATTTATATTTTAATTGGCATGGGTTTTGGGAAGTCAATTTTCTTCCCTGTTGCAATTGTGATGTGAAAATAGGAAGCATGAGTGTTATATAATCTTGGACATGCATTTTGGTCTATGGTGCCCTGGAACAATTCAGGATCAATGAATTGGTTCCATTTTTTAAACCAATTATTGATTCAGCATGAAATTTTTACCACTTATGCAGACATTCTAAGACACAGTCGGCGGCGTCAATGAGTGTGACGTCACATGTGGCAGATTCCTCAACTACTGTCCCATCCAATGCATTAGCTCTTCCCGATCCACCTGCACCAGTTAGTACTGGAAAGGATCAGGACATTATTGACTTACTGAGCCTCACTTTGTCCCTCACACCACCGACTCCACAGGAAAATTATACGTCATCAGCGACCTCTGTCGAAGGAATGCATCAAGCAGCCAATCCATCCACAACAGAGGGGTATTCTAATGCTCCCCAAACATATCCTGGGAATAAGCAATACAACAGTTATGTCGCGCCATGGGCTAGGCCTCAATCGCTGTCGGAACCTCAAGTCCAGTCACAGCAACAGATGAATCAACCCCAGTCTCAGTCCCGCTCCCAGTCTGCGACCCCACCCTCGTATGAATCCGAACAATCACTGCATAATCAACCACCTCAGTTCAGCAATCACAACCGTTCGAACAACAAAATCAGCCACCTTTGCAGACCCCACCCTCGTATGAATCCGAACAATCACTTAATAATCGACAAACTGAGTTCCAGCAATCACAACCATTCCAACAACAAACTCAGCCACCGTTGCAGTCCCAGCATCCTCAATATAGCGCTTCACCACAGTATCAACCCTCACACGCACATTTGCAACCCCAACCCCAACATTTCCAGGGTCAGGTCCGATTCCCACCCCAACCACAGTTACAATCTCTACCACAGCACTTTCAAGCTCCACCACAGCAGCAACGATTTCAAAATCAGCACATTCAGTATCCGGGAAGTTACCCTCCACCACCATGGGCCTCAACACCGGGTTATCCCAACTATCAAAACCATTTATCTCCTACCAATTCGTTCTCCAATCCTCAAGCCAACACAACAGGGCCTTTTACATTTCCTTCCAATGGTGCTGGATCTGCTGTGGGGGCAAATTTCGGCCAAAGGAGCCCAGGCAGTACCGGCAGCGGACAACGGCCCTTTATTCCATCTTACAGACTATTTGAAGATTTGAATGTTTTTGGAAACACAGATGGAAGGGTGAAGATGACTGGTAGTGGAACGTCATCCGGCATGTCAGGTACAATTGGACCTGGCATGGTTGGAGGGCGCAAGTGAAGTTCTATTATTGTAAAAAGCATGCAATGTTGATATGGTTTATACCTGTTTTTTTTTTTTTCCTATTTATTTTAAGGTTATGTAAGTTATTTAGATTGATTCAGCTGCAGTTTCCTACTTATGAGTAGATCATAAAGTCATTAGTTTTCAGTGTTCCCTCAGACGATAGACTCCGGAGCATTCTTTGATAAAAGATTTCTTTCTGGTAGTGGTTTCATTTTTAAGATTTATTGATCTTTGACCACTATAATTGGCACGGAAATTTTTAACATTTGTGCATATTGAGAGCATTCACCTTAATTTCAATCTCAAATGTGTTGAATTCTTTTTGGGTGTTTTGAACAGATGCTAATTACGTGCGTATAACATTCTTTCTATACACAGCTAACTGTTGTACGTGTTTATTTTTCTAACTTTCGTTAGAATTGCTATGCAACATTTTGAATAAGCAACAAATCATTCAACGGTGCCGTCCTGATACACTGCGCGAGTGCTTGAAGCTCACCATTGCTATGTCAAACTCACCACTTCAGCTTAGGTTACTTCTTTAGAGGCAGAGGCAGAGTCTACCCCTGACAAGTTGCGACTTGCCATTGTGCAATTCCATGTCATGTATCGTCTGTCAGCTGACATGGACCCAGGTAGCTCCAATAACTGGCTACACAATTAAAGCCACCACAACGGTCAATGGTAGGTAACCATGAACTAATTAACAACAACCAAGTGAAGGCTAATTGTACTATTGTATCAATTCAAACTCGATCATTAACACCTCAATAAGTTGATCTTTAAAAGCTTAAACTGAAATGAAATTTGACACATTTGACTCGTTGGTTGGTAAGCTGATTTGGTTACAAAACAATAAACAAAAATCTATAATCTATTGTGTAATGACATGCTATTAGATTACTTATAGTCATACCGTAATGTTACTAGATGAAAATTAAATTAGACTATCGATTCTCTATGCAGTGTAAACAGTGAGATTTTGGGTACTAGAAGATGCCAACACGGCAGCTAAAAATTCTGAAATTTTAGTCTCGTACTAAAACAGCACACTGGCTCAAACTTGAATGAAATTACACCATGGCAAGGTTTCCCCGAATTCGAAGATTATATTTGAGTGAATATGCCTCAGTTCTCAGCAGTCACACCACCCACAGCAAACTAAATTACATATTCTGCTAACAATTTACAAATTAAAGGCGGATTGGGATATAACACAGCATTGGAATGGAAAATAATAATAAACAAAATTATTTACACACATTTACGAAGATCATATTATTTGACAAAGCCTCCAATAAATACGCATGATTACTCCCAGTCAGGTGCAGCCCTTCTAACATGGAGGCTAATGAATGAGTTGCATACACTACCAGCAATTCAGCAGAAATTCACCTTACCAGTATGTTTCAGATTTATTCACAGCGGCAATGAAGCGTAGTAACAGGTTTTAATTACCCAACCACCAAACTATCTCATTGGCCGAGGTATTGCATGATCATCCAACAGCAAGAAATAAGCATGGCTTTCCTTAGACATGTATCATGCACTCTTCTGAGCTGGAGACAACCAATGAAATCAAGAGAAGGGGGGTGAGGGACAACAACTGTAGATTCATCTTGCTTGAGTGTTTTCATCAGCATAGATACAGACACATGCATCTGCAGCACCAGCAGCAAGCAAGACTTGGTATGGGTGGAAATTAAGGCAGCTGACAGATCCAATTTTCTGAGCCATAAGGGTAGGACTGGATAGTATCGAATAGTGCCTAGTTGATCTCCTTCAAGGCTGAAAACTTTAATAAGTTGCTTGGCTGAGCCACTGGCAATGATTGGAGCGTGTCTACGTACAGCTAAAGCTGTGAGTGAGCCCCGGTGAGCTTCAATGGTAAGATAGGCGCTACTATGATTTCTTATATCAAGGAATTGAATATCTCCAGCCTGAGAAGCACTAACAATCTAAAGAGGAACACAAATACAACATAATTTCATCATCCTTTTCATATCAAATCCATAGATTGTTATTGAATTCCTACCAAGACGGACAACATTATATGAAAAAGAAACCAAAAATTAGTAAAGATCATCTTACCTTTCCTGGGTCTAGTCCAGGTTGAAAGCCAATCCCCACCACCTTTTCTACTCTCTGTGTATGTGGCCGTAATCCACAGATAAGCCTAAGAAGCAACATTGTCAGTAGCCATAGTTAGAAAAACAGTAACTATAGTCAGATTTATACAAGATTGCAGTGATTATATAGCTGATAAATGACTATAATTCTGAGTAATGTTCTCAGTGCTAACAACAACAGCATAAGTGTTCCTATGAACTTGAAGCATGTCCTTAGCAAGATCAATGGCTATAACTCCTGCACTACAACCCATACCACCCAAATTGAAGCTTCTAATGTTACCCCTAAGCTTGTACTTGTTCACAATCATTGCAGAAAGTGAAGGAGTTGGGTTAAACGAACCGCAATTCACAACAAGAACACCAATATCCTTAGGCTTAATCTTTGTATTAGCAGAGAGATTATCCAAAGCACCAAACATAACATTCTCAGCTTCTTCTCTTGCAGCAGCCATGGAAGGAGTTGGAGGGATATGATGCATGGCTTCGGGTACATACTGACCGTCGAAGTCTAAGGTTTTTTTCTTGGTTGAGCTTCTGCTCTCTGAACTCGAAGGAAGGAAACTGGAATAGAGATGGGTTTTTCTACTGAGCAGTCTGAGAAGAGGGGGCAGAATCGTGACGGAGACAGAGGCCAGGCGACGAACACAATTCAGAAGACGGTGGTGGGTTGGAAGAATCTGCGACGACCAGACGAAGACGATGGTGACTGAGCGCCCGACGGACGGCGGCAGGAGCGCGATGGAGCAGATGAATACCAGGAACTGACGCGCCGAGGTCGAGGAAGAAGAAGCTGCGATTCTTGAAGGAGGATTTAGCACGGACGACCAGACGACGATGGTATGCCTGAGAGCGATGGATAGTGGCAGTCCTTGCGGCGGTGGTGGAGAAGTTAGGGTTTAGGGGAGAAGATGTTAAGATAAGGGTATTCAAAGGGTATTTTTGTCTAATCAAATAAAGGAAGGATGTTTAAGTCTTTTCATTAAAATTAAATAAAATTTATTTTTTATTTTTATTTAATTAAAAGGGTGTTTTAGTAAAAGTGATGATATATTATATATTTAAAAAAGAAAAAATTAAATGCTGACGTGGAAAATAAATTCCACTTGTTTAATTGTTATTTGTCCACATTTTAAACGTATCGGTACGTATTAATTTATCATTGTACCGTAGCAAACACCGTTGACCTAAGTCCAACGTGTAGAACAATGATTGGCTAAAACTACGTGGCATGATATGTATATCAACCTGGTTGTATTCCCGGTCCCTTCCTTTGGTTTCGTTATTTACTTCTCGTTAAGAAAAATCAAATCAAATCAAATCAAATTAAAATTAAATTAAATTAAAATAAAAAAGCCGTTCCTGCCTCCGGCGGCTGCGTCAAGTTATTCTGTTTGTGTAGAACAGTGGCCAGTTCCATCGATTTCTTCTTCTTCCGCTGCGATATGTTTATGTGACACACACAAAACACAGAACAAAAAGGGGAAAATATTTGCAATGCTTAGTGTTATGGGTCTGTTGTTGCTGCCGATGGATTCGGTAGCGTGCAGGGGGTTGCTTTACGCGCTCTTTATACTCAACTTTGTTTTGGTTTGCCAACTCATTCTCCTTCAGCCTCTAGTTTCTGCTTCAGGTAACAAACACTCTGACTATCTGGTTTTTTATTATCTCCTTCAAAATTGGTGTTCTTCTTTTCATTAAATCGCTTTGTAGGAGTAATTTGATTTCCTTTTTATTGCCCCGGCTTAAATTTCATAACTTTAGTGCTTGGATCGGACTTTGTTTCATTGATTGTTGTCGAAAGGAACAAATTCGGGTTTTTGCCTATGCGGTTCCCCATGAGGAACTTGTTGACTGATCCCTTAACAGCAGTAGTAAAAATTTTGTAATTTGATGGTGAAAAAGTCAAACTTCTTAGGTGGATTTGAGTTTGGGAAAGAACATGGTGTGCATTTGATATATTAGGGTCGTATTTGAATTATTATCACTGGTAGAAAGAAAAAGAAGAGAAAAAGTAAGGACCTATTTGATGGCGTATTGATCAAAACAATGTATTTTTGTTGATATGTAGTGTAGCATCGGTTCATAAATGGAAGATGGAAGGTTTTGCCATGCATCTTTTATCAACCATAGTTAGAAAGTGAGGAGCTGCATTAAAAAGTGATATTGCAGCCTTAGGCCCTCTTCTTTGACCCGAAGTCCAAAATGTGATATTGCATATCCAGGAATGTTGTTTCTTTATTTTGTGCCATGTGTTTATTTTGCCTTTCCATTTTTTCAATGGAAAAACCACATTTCTCCATTAGGATTGATCAAATAAATTCACGTGCACATCCCCAAAAATTGTCATTTCTAGCAATTTTCGTGCCTCTAGAAGTTCTACAGTGGTTCAATGTCGAATTGCTGTCTGTTGCTTGAACCGTCTTGTTGGTTGTATCAGGTGGAAAATCTGGAAATGCTGCTGAGTTATTTGATAAGGTATCTGAAAGTATAAAAGTTAAACATTATACTGAGGCACTTGATGATCTAAATGCTGCCATAGAAGCAGACCCAAATCTTTCAGAAGCATATCTATTCCGTGCATCAGTTCTTCGTCAATTGTGCAGGTCTGGTTGATTTGAAGAATTTAATCCTATCCCTTTGCTTCATGTTTTATAATCTTTAGAGGAAATTCCATGCTAAATGCTAGGTCTTGGTTTTGAAGATGGTAAGATGATAAAAATAAAGTTTTCTAAGAACAGGTGATAGTGTCGAAACCAAAATTATGTGATGCTTATTGAAATGTATTTTCTCTTGAGCATTTGTTTTGGTTAAAAGACATTTGAATCTTAGACTTGGTTTGGTAAAGCTTTTACTTTTCGAAAGTAGTTTATGAAAGCTGTCTTCTAAAAGACAGCTTTTTAAGTTGCAGCATTTGCGTGTTAAAAATAGTTTTTAACAAGCACAAGCACTATAATTGTGTTTGGTAAAACAGCTTTTAAAAATTAAAAAAATTATAATAAATATATTTATAATGAAGAATAATTTTTTGTTTCAAATTTTAGAGATCAATTATTTAAATATTTATTTGATTTACTCTCTATATTAATATAAATAGAGTTATCATTAGTCGATAATAAAACTTGTATGTAATCCAATGTTAGTACTGATACGTCATTACCCATCTATATATATTGACTCACTTTTACAAATCACAGAAAATGGGACACATATGATTGGTTTCCATAAATCAGGTATCCTTCATGTTTTAAAGAACAGAGAAAACAAACATCTACTAAAAAATACAAAAACAACGCACAAAAAATAATATAAATAGATAGAAGTTCATACCTAATACGTGATAGAGATGTATTTGTGTTGAAATTGTGAAGATTAGGTTGAAAAATAAAAAATATATGAAGATTGTGTTAGAATTTGTGAATGTTAGATTGAGAAATTAGAAATATATGAGTATTTGAATGGCAATATAATGGCGGGAAATATGTGTGGAAAAATAAATAAAATCTGGTGTAAGTGCTTTTAAAAAGCACAAGCACCTCTTCAAAAAGCTTTACCTCTTCAGAAACTAGCCATCATGCTAACCCATCTTTATCCACTTCTTGCCTCCCATCTTTATCCCCCAAGTATCTCATAATCCTGATTTGAAATTTAATATCATTCATGTGCTTTTAATGTAGATATGAGCAATCTGAGGGGAGCTACAAGAAGTTTCTGGAGCTCAAACCTGGACATTCAACTGCAGAAAAGGAGCTCTCCCAGCTATTGCAGGCTAAGAGTGCCCTAGAAACAGCTCAGTCCCTTTTTGGTTCAGGAAACTTCATAAAATCTTTAGAATATATTGATAAAGTTGTTCTTGTTTTTTCTCCAGCTTGCATGGAGGTAACATTTTTATGTTCTTTCAGTTTCATTAATATCATTTCAGCTTCATATCTATGTAGTCTGAAGGGATTGGGTTTGTTATATTCAAGCAGCACGTTAACTCTATATGCATTTCTTTCCATAGGCTAAGCTACTGAAAGTGAAGTTATTGATAGCTGATAAAGAGTATGAAAATGCCATAGCTGAGTCTGGATTCCTTCTTAAGGAAGATGAAAATAATTTAGAGGCATTGTTGTTGCGTGGTCGTGCATATTACTATTTAGCTGATCATGATGTTGCCACCAGGTTTGTCAAGTGGAAAATGTTGTTGAATTATTCTAGCATTTTATGTATTTTTAAAAAAAAATACAAATTAATGCATCTTATGTGTGAATATATATATTTAGGCATTACCAGAAAGGCCTCCGCCTGGATCCAGAGCACAGTGAATTAAAAAAAGCATATTTTGGATTGAAAAATCTACTCAAAAAGACAAAAAGTGTAAGCCCTGATTAACTTTTGAAATTTCTTGTAGCATACCATTACATGTCAATTTTTCTATCTTCTTTTTGTTTTGGATGTTGACGATTTGTTGTCTTTTCTCTTATGTTCTTCATGAAGGCTGAAGATAATGCAAACAAGGGTAAACTCCGTGTGGCAGTGGAGGAATTCAAAACTGCACTTGCAGTTGACCCTGATCATCTTGCACATAATGTTCATCTTCATCTAGAATTATGTAAAGTCCTAGTCAAGCTTGGCAGAGGAAAAGATGCCTTGGACAGTTGTAATGAAGCTCTTAAAATCAATGAGGAGCTTCTTGAAGCCCTTGTTCAGGTTTGATATAATTTCGAAATTGTGCTTCTTTTATCTGTCGACAATAATTTTTTGGGCCATAATCTTATAGAAATTGTCTTTTCTTTTATTCGTGTTATGTCTTTTGTAACGAGATGGATCAAATATGTTGTAGTAGTAATATCTTATATGGGCTGCACTAATTCTCTTTTTGGATGCTCAATATTTCAGAGGGGAGAAGCCAAACTTCTAATAGAGGATTGGGAGGGAGCTGTTGAGGATCTGAAATCAGCTGCTCAAAAATCTCCTCAGGTTTGTTTTATAGTTTGAACTCATATAGCATGTTTCAAACATTATAATTAATTAGTGTTTAAAATGATTTTTCTGAGGAAGAAATATTCATATTTCCATTTTCAATTCATTGTTCCCGAGATAAGAAATCCTTGAGAAAGAGAAGAGATAAGCGGAGTATGTAAATTGAGGATACCGTACAGGAACAAGAGAGAAAGCAAACATAAAAGAAAGGTGACCCAATACATGTCGCTTCATGTTAGAACCAGACAAATTAGATCTTTTACCAGTGTCCATATGCGTTGATCCAAAAAGTTTATTGTAGGTTATTAATAGGTTAAACTTGAGACTGAAGTTGGTCTGACCTCATTAGCTCTCTTAGTTAATAACTCAATAGGATGAATTAGTTTAGTCCTTTGTCGTGTTATTCTTTGGCTCAAACCCTGTTATTCTTGTATTTTTATGATTCTGAGATTTGGATAAATTTCTTGACCTGTATAATTAATTAATCCAGTAAGGAAACGAAACAGACTTTCCTTATCTCTATTTCATGATCTTAGCTGTTGAATTTGATAATTACAAGTGAAACCTTTTTCTTATTTTCCCAAACAAAATCTGCATTAAAAAGCGCATCATCATCATAGTAAGGTTTTCGACTTGCAGTAAAATCTTTTTATTTAATTTTACTTATTTGAAGTTGAACATTTGGTATTTTATGATTCACTAATACCGCAATGCTTTTATAAACATATGTTTATGCTGTGGATGAGTAGTACTTTGTCTGTAAATGCAGGATATGAATATCCGTGAAGCAGTAATGAGGGCTGAGAAAGCTCTAAAGCTGAGCAAACGCAAGGATTACTACAAGATTTTGGGAATCTCAAAAACAGCTTCCGCCTCTGAGATAAAACGCGCATACAAGAAACTTGCTTTGCAATGGCACCCGGATAAGAATGTAGAAAACAGGGAAGAAGCAGAGGCTAAGTTCCGAGAAATCGCTGCAGCATATGAGGTCATATTCATGAATAAGATGTCATACTCTTTTCTAACCTGACTTTGCTTTTATGAGGGGAGGATATCTGGTTTATCATTCTTACAGAATCATTTTTCACTTATGTTCAATATCTTTACACTTCAGAGAAATTTGTGGGACGTTTATATTTTGTTGAATAAGTGGTTGGTTCATTGCGTTTTTAGGTACTTAGTGACGAAGGCAAACGCACAAGATATGATAGAGGGGAGGACCTTGAAGACATGGCCGGTGGCGGGGGTGGTGGGTTCAATCCATTTGGTGCCGGTGGGTTTGGTGGACAGCAGTATCACTTCACATTCGAAGGTGGCTTTCCCGGTGGTGGTTTCGGAGGAGGCTTTCCCGGGGGTGGGGGATACGAGTTCCATTTTTGATTGGCAAGAGATTAGAAAGCGCTGCTCCAAATATGTTTTTCTTGGCGGAAGTTACAGACTTTCTTGATTTCTTTAAGGGACCACAGCAATAATATTGAGTGTTGACTAATCACTTGCTAACGGTTGTTGAGAGGGATACGTAGGCCATCCCCAAGATGCTTGTAAGATAAGTAATGTGCTTTTGGGGAAGCTTTTGCTTTCAGCAGAAGGGATGGGATGGGTGGTAGTTAGAGAAGGCACATTTTGATGCAGCCCCATTTTGGTTTATGTGGTTGTTGTAACTATCTATGAATTGATGACTTTTTAATTCTAGGCAACCATTATTTACGTTTTTGACGTATTCTTTCTTCACAGTTCACATCATCATTGAATCACTAGTTGCTGTGAAGTCTATTTTGTTGAAATTGCCGTTTGTACAACTTTAATTTAATTTGCAGTATCCTAATCTGTGTCCAACCTTTACACAGCATTGTGTTTGTGTCCATCAAGCTCTGGCGTAAGAAATGGGCTTTTGATTCTTAAGTTGCTATATTCTTTATTAGAAACTTGTAGAGTTGGGCGATATCGTCAAAAGGAAAAAATCTCATGTGCATTTATATAAGGAATGTCAGGTTATATAAGGAATGCTAGAAGGCCAATAGATTTTATTATTTTTGACTAGCAGTTAATTAGCAATATTTAAAAGTGTGGTCTAAAAATAAATTTGCTGACTATTGAGCTTTTTTCCATTTATATTGTATTGATACTTCAACCATTGGATGAGATGTGGCTTCACTTAGATTTGCTAAACACCTCATCTATTGTTGAGAGTATAATATCACCCTATGTTTTAAATTATATACACGTAACAAAATTCTTCAACATGATTGAGTTCTGTTCTAACTGGCAATGAAAAGCTTCTGCCATCTAATGAACACTTGATCTATTCAAATTTGTAGATTGATGTTACACCATCCACTTTTATTTGTAAGGAAATATTTATTATGACCTGGTTTGCGAATTTTTGGTGCTAATAATTTTGATTGAACGAGTAGAACTGTATTCATTTTTTACTGCCGTGAACCTCATTTTTTATGCTTTGTGGAAGCAGAAAAAATTTTCTGTTTCTACTTTCTATGATGACTGATGAGTAGTAGAGGAATGTTTTGTGACTAAATTCCTTTTTGAGTCTTTGAGACAGAGTCAGCTATCTATTTTGGTCATTGAAATCTTCTTAGTTGAAAAAATTCTATCTTTCCAAAATAACTCTTTTTCTATGGGTAATTTTAAATTTTGAGAACTAAAATGAGTAATTGTATAAATCTCAGACTAAAATAGAAATTTAGTCAATGTTTTATCGACCAAAGAAGTGGATATTTATATATGAATATAATTTTGTTACACGGCTATTTTTTTTAAATCAAGATAATGAGAAGGAAGAAAATGATAAAACTTGATTAATATTTAAATAACTGAAAGTACGAATTGAAACCAGCAAAAAGAAAAGAAAAACGAATCCAAAACTTTTTTTCTTAATATTGCAGCAATACACAGTACAAGAGATCTCCATCACCATCACCAATCAACATGACATTCTGTGGAGCAAGGTAAAAAATAATAACAAAAAACGAAAAAAAAATACAAAAAAAAAGAAAGGAAGCCATCTCAAGACTTACATTCACAACCAAGAAACACTCATCATCATGGCAGTGATAACTGCAACAACCAATGCTCCTTTCACTGTGTAGCCATTCACAGCCACTGCACTTGAAGCATCCGTGGACGAATCCGAAGAGCCCGAGGGAGCATCCGAGGCGGCCCTCACATTCTTCTCCGGCTTACTCGGAGCTGGAGCCTCGGCAGGAGCCGCGGTAGGGGGAGCGCCAAAGAGAGCCAAAGGAAGAAGCACCTGGTCCACCTGGTACACAGCAAGTTGGTTATCACTGTAGATAGTGTTGGACACAGTTGTGTCCACCACTCCAGTGGTGACATTCACTTGGTTCCCTGAAGTAGTAACATTGAGGGGGTACTGTCCGTCGTCGCTGCTACCGGCTTGCGTGTGCAAGGGGTTACTTGCGGTTTGGAACTGTGACATGGTGTAGAGGGTCGGGATAATGTGGTACTGCACCAGTTGGAGCTGGTCTTGGGTGCTTATGGAGTTTAAGGTGCCAGATTTGAGGGTGGCGAAGGCGTTATCGGTTGGCGCGAAGATCGTGAGGCCTTGGTTGGAGTTGTTGAGCTGTGAGTTGATCCGATCGGCTACCTGTGTGGCCTTGAGGAGCTTCATGAAGGTTGTGAACTGTCCTGCTTTTTCCAGAACTTTTGTGATGTTTGTTGGTCCTGCTGGTGCTGGAGCTATTGTTTGTGCTGAGATTGTTTGTAACAAGAACAAGATGCTGAAGAAGTGGATCATTGGGCTTGCCATTTTCTGAGGGCAAAATAGATGAAGGTAGAAAAGAATGATATAAACTTTTGAGTTTGCTTAATTTGAAGTGGAAGGAGGGTGTGTGTGTGTGTGGTATTTATATGCATGTGTGTGGGGAGCTTAGAACATGAGGTGAATAAATGGGAATTGATTAGTAAAAGTTTGGTGAAAGGTTGCAATTAGTATAAGGTGGGAAGAGGCCTTCAAACAGTGTTACTTTTCTTCGTAAGGGGAAGACATTACAGAATGGGAAGAGAAGGAAGAATTGCTTCGGGACGCAGGATAAAAAAAAAAAGAAAAAAAAAAACCCAGCAGGATTAGAACATTAATGTAAGGTTAGAGAGAAAAAGTTTAATTTGCGGAGTCAACAATTATCTAAAGTTTTAGTAGGTAAAAAGATGCAGGTGCCATAGAAATAGAAAGAGTGATTTCTGATCAGATCTTAAAATAAGTAATGATAATTTTGCTTCATCTTCAAGCGGATAAAGTTTATTGGTAGTTAAGCTCTAGTGACAATAATTAGCCAAAATTAACAGTGACGTTGATAGTCGTGCAGGGACCATTGATATTTTCAACAACAGTTCAATTAGACCATCTCCAGTAGGGAACTCATCTCAGTTCCTATTTATGGCCCACTTGTCATAAAAAGTGACTCCACATCAGATTTTGCGTCATAACCAATAAATAGGAACTCAATGAATCTCTCTCTTCTACACTAGAAGGAATTAACTTTAATTCCTATTGTGGTCCCACCTAATTAATTAATTAATTAAGTAATTAAAATTAATATAATAATTATTATTTTTTAATAATATTATTTAAATTTATAAATTCAAAATAATTCCATATTATAAAATATTAAAATAAATAACTTAAATTTGATTAGTATTTTAAATTTTATAAATAAAAATAAATAATTCAACTAAAAATTATTTTATAATATATAAAAATTAAATTTATTTTTTATGTAAAATAAATTTAATTAATTATGATTTAATATAACAATATAAATAATATTTGATATTGATTTAACATAATTATTTATATTAATTATAATTTAATATAACTAATTATTAAATAATTAATATAAATAATTAATTAAATAGATATATAAGTATTTAATATATATTTAATATATTTGTTATTTTTTTTATTAACTTACCACATGGCATGATTTTATTGGTTGTTGCAAGTTCCTGCTTAGAGGGACTCTCAACCTTGATCCCCGTGAAGAGCCCTCATTCCCTTTTCACTCCAATGGTAATTGAGTCCCCATATGTCAAAAGAGGAACTCTATTTCTTAGCATTGGAGTTGCTCTTAGATCCTTTAAAAATGTCATTTATTCAGCTTTTTATCATAATATTTAAGAAAAATTAAAATAAATACATCCAAATAAATTTAGTATTTTTTTAAATTAAATATACTACATCTAAAATACAAATTAAATAAAACTGAAATTTAAAATTTAAAATTTTTATTTCAATTTTAACATTTTTAATTACTAACAAATTACAATTTAAATACACATCCAAACACCAAATAAAATAAAATTCAAAATTTTAATTTTAAAATTAATAAAGACTTTAAAATGAAAAAATACCAATGCTCAAATAAATAATAAAAATTCCAACTAATTAATACTATAATAAAATATGTTAGATATATTTTTATTGAATAAGATCTAAAAAATTTAACTTAATTATTTATTTTAATAATTTAAAAAATATTAATGTTCAAATAAGTAATGAAAAAATCCAACTAATAATAAAAAAATTAAAAAATATTAGATACATTTTTTTCGAATAAGATATAAAAAATTAATTTTATTTTTAACGTTTAAATTTAAAATTTAGATTTATGATTTTAGATGTGTTTCAAAAATATTTTTAATATAACTTAATAATTTTAGATGTGTTATAATTGAAAGGAAAAACAATTCTTATGAACATACATTTTAATAATTTTAAAAATATTAATATTCAAATAAATAATGAAAAAATGTAAAATTCGATTAATTAATGACTAATTAACCCATAAATTAGAATTTATTCTAGAAAGTCAAAAATGTGATTTTTATGGCTTAATATGATAGAGGGGATTGAAACGAGAATTTTGATACCAATTTTATAGAAATCGACCAAAGATTGGACCGAACAGGCCAAACCGGCCCAACCGTACCCATATTGGACCCTTGCCCCAACCAAATTAAACCTAAAACCTTAAAAACAGCACTCTCTCTCCTCTCTAAACAATCAAACACGCTGAAAATGAGAAAGGGAGGGGAAAAACACTCTTCCAAAGTTCCAACTCTCATTTGATTTTCAAACCACCACAACTTTTGATTTGGAGCTCGATTGCCACACCGTTTGTGGCCATGCGTTCACCGCAACGAGCTCTACAAAACCCACTACTTTGTTTTTGAGGTAAGCCAAGATTTTGGTTCGGTTTCTCAGCCCCTAAATTCGAATTTTATAGAAAAAAGTGTTGAGATTTTGGGCTCTTTGATGTTATAGGAACTAGCTTGAAGAGAAGATTAATCTTATCTCCTTGATCCTTGGGTGTGGTAAGATTCTCAATCCTAGTGGAATTTGTTGGTTAATGATGTTGGGTATTGAGTTGTTGTGTTTGGATGTGATAATTGTGGCTTAGGTAGTGTGTATATGAATATTGAAGCTTGATTGAGATTTTGGAAAGTTTGGAAAAGGGCTTTGGTGTGTTAAAAATCTGTTCTTGGAGGTGTTGAAACCTTGAGAGCTTGTGAAAAAGTGATTTGGAAGTGATCCAGTTGAGCGGGGAAATCGGCTAAGTTATGGTCTCGATTTTCTGTATCTAAAATGTAATGTGGTGTGAAAACTTAGGCTAGAGGCCCTAAGATAGGATTTGAATTGTTGATGTTGTTGAATGGTTGAGATAAATTGTGTGGTCATATATGTGATTGTGAATATTGATGTTTTAATAGTATGATGCATGAGGGATATGCATATTTTGATATATGCTTAATGATTGGATGAGATTGAATTGTGGGTGAAATTATATTGATGGTGAGGATTATATTGATTGTATGAATTGGTGGTTGATGGGGGTTGGTTTGTTGGAAATTGAGATGAGGATGTATACATATAGCATGATATTGTGTTTGAAATTGAGTTATTTGGTTGAGATTGGTTAAAATGGTGGATGGTAGTTTGTGAATTTGATAAAAATATTAATGTATGAGTTGAAGAGGCTTGATGTTGATTTTTGGTATGTTTTGGTTGATTTTAAAAAGTGTTGGGATTGGTTTGTTTTGAAAATGGCACGTTATGGTTTTGTATGAAAATGTAATTTTTGGGCATACTTTGACGGAGCATAACTTGGACTCCGAATCCCCGATTTGTGCCAAAATTGTTTAGAAATGAAACTGGATCTAGGATGTGTATGCCGTTTAAAGAACGGGTGAAAAATGATTTGAAATGGAGAAGTTATGGCCGTCAGAAGATTGGGGTTTGAAATTGTGAATTCTGTAGCTTTTAACTTAGAAAAATTTTTGGCAGAACACACACCGACGCATAAGCGTGGCCGACGTGCATACGTCATTTTCACTATCCACGTGCCACTTGGCCGACGCGTACGTGTCGATGTGCTGAAACAAATGCCCAGCCAAGTTTTCGAGAGTTGTACGAGAATTGTGCTGGTTTTGTGCGTGGGGCACAGAACGCACCCACGCGTACGCGTCACTTGGCTTTTCTCCTATCCACGCGTATACGTGGACGACGCGCACGCGTGACCCGGTTTTCATCCCAAGGTTGATTTTTTGAGTTTTTAAAGCCAAATTTCAGACTACTAAGCCTCCGATCTCACCTCTTATGTCATAAATCCTTATGAGATGCCTAGTAATGGGAAATGAGCTAGGGAATATGGTAACTTATGAATGAAGAAAGGGGAGAATGATTAATGATGATCAAAGATGATTATATGAGATACGGAGGATGGCGGTGGAAGTACTTTATGTGCCATGAGCCGAAGGGCTGTATTTGTTAATAAATTGGCTGGCTCTGGATTGAATTATGAGCCGGATGGCTGAGTTATTGCCGAATTACGGCGGAGCCATTAATGAAGTATGACTGAGTATGATTGCATATATGCTTATTGAATGAAATGTGAATGTTGCAGTTCCACCATCTGAGATACGAGTTTCTCTGGGTGAAAGCAGTGGTTAGCCACCACGTGCTCCAAGTGGAGACTCGATACTCTGCTGACCCTATGTCGTAAGTGTGGCTGGACACTGTGAAAGTTCCGGATGAGCTCACCCCGGTGAATATACACCAGTGAGGGTGTTGGATATGAATTATGAATTATGTTGAGTATAACTCGAGTTGGGGATGCACGACAGAGGGACAGTCCAATGGTTAGCTACCAGGACTTGTCGGGCTGGTTTTATAACCGACAGATGAGACTCATCAGCCATTAGGACAGGCATACATCATATGCATATTATCTACTTGCCTGATATAATTGTGTTTGCCATATTATATTGCTGCTAGTGGTTGGAAGGTCTGAAGGATTTGGAAAGGGAAGTATTAATTAGACTAAAGATCTTTAGTCAGTTGCCACTTATGGTTTAATCTGTTTTTAAGCTTTGATTTATCTGTTGGAAGTTCTAGGATTGCCTTCGGCTTTCCCAGGACATTACATGTTAGATATGTGGACACTGTTACCATACTGAGAACCTATGGTTCTCACCCATGCGGATTTTGTAGTTTTTAGATGCAGGACATGAGGCTTCTCACTGACGCATGCTGGAGACTTCTGGATTAGCGAAGATCCTTGGTTCTCGGGACTTTATTTTGGTTTTATATTTTTGCTTAGATACTTTTTATCTCCACTAAATAATACATATTGTGTTCTCCTCTTAGAGGTGGTTTTGGAGAATAGGTTTTTTGTATTTTTGTCCTTTTAGGTTTCTTACTTTATATATATTATATATACTTTTATGCTCGGACCGATTATCTTTGCAACCGGATCTTGAGTTTTGATATTCGTGTTTTTGGCACTCTATTGTATATATTCTCGTTTTAGCTTATCCTTGTCCATTACGTTATGTTATCGATCAGAGTTTGCGCTTTTCAATTTAATGATTTTATTTTACCCCTTTTTTCTTCAAAATCTCCTAGTTATAAACGTTGTTCACACTACTACGTTTACTAAATTTTACTTTAGAGGTCATAATACCATGCCATCCCTGTTTTATGACTTAAGCATAAGACTCTGTATGGTAGGGTGTTACAAAAAATCCAACTAATAATAAAAAAAGAAATACTATATGAGTTTTTATCGAATAAGATATAAAAAATAATTTTATTTTTAACGTTTAAATTTAAATTTTAGATTTATGATTTTGGATGTGTTTCAAAAATATTTTGTATATAATTTAATAATTTTAGAGATGTTATAATTGAAAAAAAATTTTATGAACATATATTTTAATAATTTTAAAAACGTTAATGTTCAAATGAGTAATGAAAAAATGATACTAATAAAAAAAAATAAAAAATATTTGATGCATTTTTATCGAATAAGGTATAAAAAAATTAATTTTGTTTTTAAAGTTTAAATTTAAATTTTAGATTTACGATTTTAGATGTGTTTCAAAAATATTTTGTAAATAACTTAATAATTTTAGATGTGTTATAATTAAAAATAAAACAAAATTTTATGAACATAAATTTTAATTTTCAAAAATATTAATTTTTAAATATATAAGTAATGAAAAATCCAACTGATAATAATAAATAAGAAATATTACATGAGTTTTTATCGAATAAGATATTAAAAAAATTAATTTTACTTTTAATGTTTAAATTTAAATGTTAGATTTATGATTTTGGATGTGTTTCAAAAAATTTTTGCATATAACTTAATAATTTTAGATGTGTTAAATTAAAAAAAAACTTATGAACATACACTTTAATAATTTTAAAAACTTTAATGTTCAAATGAGTAATGAAAAAATGATACTAATAAAAAAATAAGAAATATTAGATGCATTTTTATCGAATAAGATATAAAAAAATTAATTTTGTTTTCAACATTTAAATTTAAATTTTAGATTTATGATTTTGGATGTGTTTCAAAAATATTTTGTATATAACTTAATAATTTTAAATGTGTTATAATTGAAAAATAAAATTTTTTATGAACATACATTTTAATAATTTTAAAAGTGTTAATGTTTAAATATATAAGTGTTCTAGCTCAGCCCAAACAAGGATTCGGATCTGGCTACGGACCACTGACCCGCCGGGTTACTCGACCCGGACCCAGAGGTGACCTGCGCGCCACCTCACACCCCGTTGAGAAAACCTAGACAGCTAGTAGAAGCTTCCAGGTAGATGGGCCCAAGTTAAAGGAGCCCACCCAAGTGCAGAGTATAAATGGGGAGGGACCTATCCTTTTCCAGACGTACGTCACCTTTTTTACCCTAATTGGTCGCCTCTTCATACAGACACTAACTTAAGCATCGGAATGTCCTTGAACGTAGCCCCCCGCTGACCGATTGATAACTTGGCCGATCACCTTACCCCCAAAGCTCGTGCCTAGGTCCAGATCCTCTCTGACACCCAGTTGCTCCAACCTCGACCTCACCCGACCCGCCATTCTACCCAAGCAATGGATCATTGGCACCATCTGTGGGGACCTGGCGCAATTATGGGGCTCTTGGGAAGTACGAGAGGAGGGGGGAGCCCGATTGAAAAGCAGGGTAAGCTTCGCAGTCTCTTATCAAGAATGCTCGAGACCACCCTCCCGTCAGGATGACCCCCTCCAGATCTCCCGAGAGACACCCATTTGGTACAGGAGATAAAAACTCAAAGATCATGCAGGAACTCTGACACTGAATGCAAAACATGGAAAGAGAGCTAACAGCAAGGGATCGCTACTATCCCGAGCCAGTAAAGACTCTCGTCCAAGTCTGTCTCGCACCCGATCTCCCACCAAGAGGTCGGAAGACTGTGGAAGAAGCCCAGGAGGCACAATGAACGAGGACGAGCTGAGGCCCAGTCTTACTCTTACACCCATGATAGGTCGAAAGGCCACGGGGAGACCAGGAGTGATAGTGGAAACAAGCGACGGGACCCCATCATTATGGATGCAACCCCTTTCCACCCCTCAATCCTCCAGGTCCGGCTGCCAAAAAATTTTGACAATCCCATGGACATGAGGTACGATGGGACAAAGACCCCCAAGAACATCTGATGGCCTTTGAGGCCAGAATGAACCTGGAGGGTGTTGGTGACACCGTCAGATGCCGTGCTTTTCTGGCAACCCTGGCAGGTCTGACGATACGGTCGTTTAACGCGCTCCCGCAAGAGTCCATTACGGCCTTCACGGACATCTCACAAAGGTTTTTAGCGTAGTTCACCACGTGAATAGCCAAAGCCAAGCACCCAATCAACTTGTTGGGGGTCACGCAGCGTGCTGGCAAGCCAACGAGGAAGTTCCTCGATTGGTTCAATGATGAATGTTTGGAGACTGATGGACGGACTCGGTAGCGAGCCTATGGCTGACAAATGGCCTGTTGAATGAGGACTTTAGGAAACATCTCACTACTAAGCTTGTTTAGACCATGCAAGAAATCCAAAATGTGGCGAGGGAGTATATCAATGATGAAGAAGTTGGTTAAGTGGTGGCTGCCAATAAGGAGCAGCCACCCAATCCACCACCAACTCATCATGGCGGCTATGTGGAGAAACTAAAGGAGGTACCAAAAGAGGGAACGTCTGAAAAGACATTCAAACCGTTTCCCCTAGTAGGCGGATTTACTAACTATACCCCTCTCACAGCACTATTGTGGAAGTCTATAAGCAAATTGCAGACAAAGGCATATTGTCCAAACCTCGGTAGCTCAAGGACAAAACGGGTGGAAACAAAAGTTTGTATTGTAACTACCACAAGGGTTTTGGACACAAAACCTAAGACTGTTTTGATTTGAAGGATGATTTAGAATAGACCATCCGAGAGGGTAAGTTAATTGAGTTCTTGCAATTCATACTAGAACTGAGAAGGAGAGAGCATGAACGGTCTGAGAAAGACCGTAGTCGAGCTGTGAAGCCAAGGCAAGGGCCTCCCGATAACACAAAAAATGCGCCAACCGTGGTCTTCAATGTTGTGGTGGGAAGAGATGTACCACCCAAGTCAAAATCAGTAACAAAAAAGGATGAAAAGGTTCTGGCAGTGTCATCGGCAAGCCCTAACGCTCAATCTGGAATACTTCCTAAAATATCTTTCGGCCCGGAAGACCACTGGTGCAATGACCACCCTGAGGAGCTGCCAATGGTGATTACGGCAAGAATCAGAATGAGTCTCGTTAGGCGAATTATGGTGGACATCGAAACGGACTTGAATATCATGTTTAGGAATGTATTCGACGCCCTTGGGCTCAAAGAAGGCGATCTCAAAAGCCATCAGCATGGGTTCGTGGACTTAGGAGACAACTACATAAGACCCGGCGGGCGGGTCACGCTTTCTGTAACACCCTAATATACAAATCCTTATGCTCGAGTCATAATTCAACGATATTAAGGTGGTACGACTCTCAAGGTGGATCGTAATATATAATATAAAATATAATTGAAAAGAAGTATTAAACGAGAAGCCTGAAAAAGGGGTAAAATAAAATCGCGAAGCGTAACACTCACGTATCAACAAAAGATAAAGCGTGTATCGATAGCGATATAAAGGTAAGAATGAGATCAAAACATAATATAGGTATATGATATATGTAAATAGCCACTAGTCGCTACCCGCAATGTTTAGACCGACTAGGATACAGATTAAAAGTAGTTTGACAACAAAAGTTTCCTATCTCTCCCAAAATACATCAAGCCTCTGTAGGTAATTTTTCAAAAGGATTAAATACATAATGTTGGTTCTTCAAAATAAAAATACGGAGAGATCCTAAGCAGAAAATAAGCAGAGTCCAAAGATCTTCGCCATCTCTCAGATGAAGCACAACTCACCGCTGAGCACCAGGACCTGCATCTAAAAAACAAGAGATATATACGGAATGAGAACCCCAGACCTATGGGTTCCCAGTACGATAGAAGTGCCAAATAAATACAATGTGCTATAATACAAACTCACTAAGCTTCCTAAGCTTCCTTTCATCAATTATTCATCATAGGTCCTTAATAATCCATGACTTGGCAACTATCATAGGGGATCCTATCTCTAACCCAATATCATTCATACTTTCACTACCTTTCAACAAAATAATCCAAGAATCGAACAATCCCTCAAGTAATTCAACTTTTATAACAACACAAACAATACGGGCAAGTAATACACAGGTAAGGCAAGTAAGATAATTAGCAAATAATCAGGGAACATGTACAATTAGGCAAATCAAAGCAATTAAGCAAACCCAAACAATATCAAACATATGCAGATGATGCATGCCTGTCCTATGGCTGATGAGTCTCATCTGTCGGTTATAAAGCCAACCCGATAAGTCTTGGTAGCTAACCGTGGACGGAACACCAAACACGGAGCGAGTGGGACAACGCCGCAACCCTTGCATCTTACCCGTGTACCTGGAGCAGGGGACAACCTCACCACTGCCTCTTAACCAAGCGGTGTTATAGTTCTTGACCCGGAGCAAGCGGCGACAGAACACAGCCCTTGCATTTTGTCTCGAACTCCTCCGGAGCAAGTGGATAACACCACTGCATCTTACCCGGCTTATTGACTCTTACCCGGAGCAAGTGGATAATGCCACTGCATCTTACCCAGAGTCACATTCAGAAACACATTTTCATTATCATTACAATTCATTTCCATACATCAATTCATTCACAATTCATACTCGGAGCAAGTGGATAACACCACTGCATCTTACCCGGTGTCTTTGCCTCTTACTTGGAGGCATATCACAATCAAATTCAAGTTCATTTTTATTATTATTCCAATTCCTTCATAATCATTAATTCTTTAATTCCTTTTCCATACATTCTCATCATCTCTACACTTCTTAATCATATACCCAGAGCGAGTGGTCATTTCCATCGCCTCTTACCCGGCACCTCTATCTCATTCAATCATATGCATATACATACTCCTCCATAAATTCATATTTATCACAGCCATCCGGCTCACAACATAATACACATCCAGCCTTAATTCACCAACAAACACATCCCTTTGGCTCATGGCATAAACAGCACTCCCACCATCATCCTTAGCAACTCATACAATCATCATTAATCATGTCTCATCATTAATTGTCTCTTTACTTTATCCATAAGTTACCATATTTCCTAACTTCGTCTCATTACTAGGCATATTATAAAGATTTAGGACAAAAGGGATGAAAACAGAGGTTTGGAAATATGAAATATAGTTCAAAAACACAAAATCCAGATTTTTGTTGAAAACGGGGTCACGCGTACGCGTCAGCCATGTGTATGCGTCGGCGGAAAAATTCGATTGTGATGCGTGCGTATCGTCCATGCGTACGTGATGAACGAATTTTTGATGGTCTAGAATTTCACAATTGAAATCTCGTTGCAAGTATAGTTTCTAAACCAACAAATAATCCTTTCATGCAAACATTTGGTTATCACAAGTAACAAACCTCGGGTCGTCTCTCAAAGAAATTGCAGGGTAGTGTTCTTGTTATTGGTTACGGACATGTATATTTTGGGGTTTTGGATGAGAAACAAGAAAAGTAAATTGTAATGAAAATCAAATGATAAAAAGGTCTTGGCAAGGTTTGGTGGTCAAGGATCTCTATCCTTATCACTAACCACAACATGACAATTACAAGGATCAATCCTATTAAGTCATCCTCTAACAAGTAAAGGAAAGTCAAATGAGCTATATCAATCCAAGTCCATAAATCCTAGCTATTCACTAATTGAATTAATGAAGGCTAGAGTCAATGGCTACCAACTATCAATCACTTGAACATTAGAAACTCAAGAATTCCTAAGTCACCATCCTAAGCCAGCACACAAAGTTCTACTCTAACATCCTCCCAAGTATTTTATCAAACACTTGGAAGGCATGAAAGGAAAGCATAGTAAATTGACAACAAGAATAAAATCTAACAACAACTAATTGCAAAGAATCAACAACAACAATCAAAGAAATCACAATTAACATGAATTACCTCAAATTGCATGAAAAGAAAATGAAAGGAGAAAGAGTAGATCAACAACAAAATATAGAAACAAAATAGAGGAAATTACAACAAGAGAATAGGAGAACAAGATATAGCAACAAAGAATTGAAAGGTAGAAGTAGATGAAATCAAGAATTAAAACCTAGATCTAACCTTATCTTAATCTAACCCTAGTCCTAATTCTAGAGAGAAGAGAGAGATTCTCTCTCTAGAAACTAACTTTCAAACTAAACTAATTTGTAACTAACTAAGTGATAGATCCTCACTTCCCCTTCAATTCTTGGGTTTAATAGCATCAAAAGTGAGTTGGATTTGGGCCTGGAAAGCCCAGAAATCGCCCCCAACGGATTCACTTTAAGTGGGTCACGTGACGCGTACGCGTGGGTCAGGCGTACGCATCGCTTGACAATTTTCCATCCATGCGTACGCGTCATGTACGCGTACGCGTCGCCATGCGACCTTCCATCCACGCGTGCGCGTCTTCTGCACGTGTGCGTCGATGAGTTCATCCCAAATCTTTGATTTTCCATGCTTTCTCCACTTGCATGCTTTTCCTCTTCATCCCTTTGATCCATTCCTAGCCTTTCCATCCTGAAATCACTAACAAGCACATCAAGGTATCTAGTGGAATCAGTTTCCTCTTCATCCTTTTGATCCATTCCTAGCCTTTCCATCCTGAAATCACTAACAAGCACATCAAGGTATCTAGTGGAATCAGAGGTGAATTAAAATCAACCAATTAAAGGCCTAAAAAGCATATTTTTACACTTAAGCACATTTTAGGAGACAATCATAAAACCATGCCAATTCATAGAATAAATGTGGGAAAAGTAGATAAAATCTACCTAAATTAAGCACAAAATATACCATCAAGTAGCGGCGTATCAGTACGTGCGAAAAACAAAAATTAAAGTGACGCGTGCACTTCAGTCATGCGTACACGTGGGAATGTTTTGTGCTCCACGCACAAAGCCGGCACGGTACCATCACAACTCTCTGGATTTTCCACTACGCACCTGCATCAGTGCAGCGACGCGTACGCATCAGCCAGGCGCGCGCGTGGAGAGTAAAAAATTGTGAGTGACGCGTGCGCTTCAGCCAAGCGTACGCGTGGGAGTACGTTTTACCAAAAATTTTACTAAGTTTAAAAAGCTGCAGGATTACATTTTCAAACCCCAAACTTCCGACGGGCATAACTTTTATGTTTCAAATCATTTTCCACCCGTTCTTCGATTGGCATAAAATTCTCTGATCTAATTTCATTTCTAAACAAGTTTGAAACAAATCGGGAATTCGGAGACCAAGTTATTCTCCGTCAAAGTAGACCAAAATCACAACTTTCATAAAAACCAACAAAACTCAATTTTCAACACAAACCAATTTTAAACCTTTTAAAACCAACCCAAGCCTTACCAAATTAACATCAAACGTTCCCAACTCATAATTCCTAACTTACTCCATCTACAATTTGACTCAAATTCATCCAGTCAACCTACCAATACCTCAATTTTTCATATTCCATCAACCCCTTTTATTTTCAATACATTCATTGTCAAGATTTCATTCCATATCACACATTATCACACCATACAATATCACTTACCTTTGTTACCTTTTTTTTCCGGCCTCCGGCCCAATATAGCAATCCAATACATAATCTCATAAAAGCATTATCACCACTCAAATATTCAATTTTCCACACACAACCACCATGCATCACCATCAAATTATCATCCAATTTCATAAATTACCAAGCACATCATCTATACATATCAATTCTACCAAATATACCATTCTACAATCCTTATCCAATATCAATATCATCCACTACACATATAATACCAATCAACCGTACCATTCAAACTTAATCATATGGGCACCTAACTTAAGAATTCACATCATATCTCACGGTTCTTAAATGAAACTTAAACAGTACCTCTTGGAGCCAAACTAATTGAGCCTCTTCTTTGAAATTCTCCACCAATCTTAGTGGTGCACGAAATTGCAATCACACCTTTGCAATCCGCACAACTAACCAGCAAGTGCACTGGGTCGTCCAAGTAATACCTTACGTGAGTAAGGGTCGATCCCACGGAGATTGTTGGCATAAAGCAATCTATGGTTATCTTATTAATCTTAGTCAGGATGCCAATAAGGTTCTTTGAATCTAATTGTAAAAAGTGAAAGTGTTTGGAATAAGTAATTGTTACTCAATAATGGAGAATATGTTGGAGTTTTGGAGATGCTTTGTCTTCTGAATTTCAGCTTTTCTCTTGTCCTCCTCTTCACACACGCAAAGCTCCTTCCATGGCAAGATGTATGTAGGGCGTCACCGTTGTCAATGGCTACTTCCCATCCTCTCAATGAAAATGGTCCAAATGCTCTGTCATAGCACGACTAATCATCTGTTGGTTCTCGATCATGTCGGAATAGGATCCATTAATCCTTTTGCATCTGTCACTATGCCCAACAATCGCGAGTTTGAAGATCGTCACAGCCATTCAATCATTGAATCCTACTCGGAATATCACAGACAAGGTTTAGACTTTCTGAATTCTCATGAATGCCACCATAAATTCTAGCTTATACCACGAAGATTCTGATTAAGAAATCTAAGAGATACTCATTCAATCTGATGTAGAACGGAGATGGTTGTCAGGCACACGTTCATGGATTGATGAAGGTGATGAGTGTCACGGATCATCACCTTCTTCATAGTGAAGCGCGAATGAACATCTTAGATAGGAACAAGCATGTTTGAATGGAAAACAGAAATAATTGCATTAATTCATCGAGACGCTGCAGAGCTCCTCACCCCCAACAATGGAGTTTAGAGACTCATGCTGTCAAAGATTATAAAAATTCAGATCTAAAAATGTCATGAGATACAAAATAAGTCTCTAAAAGTTATTTTTATACTAAACTAGTAGCCTAGGTTTACAGAAAATGAGTAAACTAAGATGGATAGTGCAGAAATCCACTTTTGGGGCCCACTTGGTGTGTGCTGGGGCTGAGACTTAAGCTTTTCACGTGCCTGGACTGTTTCTGGAGTTCAACGCCAGGTTGTAACCTGTTTCTGGCGTTGAACTCCAACTTGCAACCTGTTTCTGGCACTAAATGCTAAACTGTAACATGGAACTGGCGTTGAACGCCAGTTTACATCGTCTATCTTCGCGCAAAGTATGAACTATTATATATTTCTGGAAAGTCCTGGATGTTTACTTTCTAACCCAATTGAGAGCGCACCAATTGGACTCCTGTAACTCCAAAAAATCCATTCCGAGTGCAGAGAGGTCAGAATCTACAACATCAGCAGTCCTTTTTTAGCCTAAATCAGATTTTTGCTCAGCTCCCTCAATTTCAGCCAGAAAATACCTGAAATTACAGAAAAACACACAAACTCATAGTAAAGTCCAGAAATATGAATTTTTCCTAAAAACTAATAAAATTATACTAAAAACTAACTAAAACATACTAAAATCTACATGAAATTACCCCCAAAAAGCGTATAAAATATCCGCTCATCACAACACCAAACTTAAACTGTTGCTTGTCCCCAAGCAACTAGATAAATAAAATAGGATAAAAAGAAATTAAGAAGCAATAATATCTCAGAGTTTTAAGTGAAGCTCAGATTCTAATTAGATGAGCGGGGCTAGTAGCTTTTTGCTTCTGAACAGTTTTGGCATCTCACTTTATCCTTTGAAATTCAGAATGATTGGCATCCATAGGAACTCAGAATTCAGATAGTATTATTGATTCTTGAACACAGCTACTTTATGAGTCTTGGCCGTGGCCCTAAGCACTTTATTTTCCAGTATTACCACCAGATACATAAATGCCACAGACACATAACTGGGTGAACCTTTTTAGATTGTGACTTAGCTTTGCTAGAGTCCCCAATTAGAGGTGTCCAGAGTTCTTAAGCACACTCTTTTGCTTTGGATCACGACTTTAACCACTCAGTCTCAAGCCTTTCACTTGGACCTGCATGCCACAAGCACATAGTTAGGGACAACTTGAATTAGCCGCTTAGGCCTGGATTTATTTTCTTGGGCCCTCCTATCCATTAATGCTCAAAGCCTTGGATCCTGTTCACCCTTGCCTTTTGGTTTAAAGGGCTATTGGCTTTTTCTACCTCTTTTGCTTTTTTTTTCGCAAGCTTGTTTTTCACTGCTTTTTCTTGCTTCAAGAATCAATTTCATGATTTTTCAGATCATCAATAACATTTCTCTTGTTCATCATTCTTTCAGGAGCCAACAATTTTAACATTCATAAAATTCAATATAAAAAATATGCACTGTTCAGGCATTCATTCAGAAGACAAAAAGTATTGCCACCACATATAAATAATTAGAATTTTCCTTATTAAAAACTCGAAAAATATAAATTACCTCTTTATTCTAAAAATCTACTATTTTATTCATGTTTGATGATGATGAGAAAAATAAATTATAACTTGAAAATAAAATCAAAATAGATATACTAATTACTACTACTCCTATATAACTTCTAAGGTAAATTCCTATAATAACAACTATCACAGAATTAAAGCTAAGATTAGGACTCAACAACCTTTATTTTGAGAACTGGATGTTCCTCTAGTCTGTGGAGTGCTTGGTCCTTCAAGAGATAGTTTTTGACGCTTCAGTTCCTTTAAGTCACGCCTTTACTCTTCTTGTTCCCCAAGCAATTTGCAAAGCATGCTATTTTTGTAAGACCCAAAATCTTTGAAAAGTCTTATTATGATCAAGTCTCAAATCCTATGGTTATTTATAGTCTTAATTTCAGAAATTATTTTATTAAAGGTAAATAAGGCAAGTTTTGATTTATTGGATTTGAGATAAGTTATGATTATTATCCACTTTTATGATTGTTGGATTATTCTCTATATTCAAATTATAAAGTTGGTAGTTGTGAAATAATAAGGATTTTATATGCTTTGGATTAAATAATTAATATTTTAAATATTAATACTGCTATTTTGGAAAATAGAGAAATTAAGTATATTATCTGATTTTTGGATTTAGACTTTTTATCGAAAATAATTTGTAAATTGATGAGCCAATAGTATTTTTATGCTTTATCATTGTTGGGTTAAAATCTATTTTTTTAATTACTATATTGGTCTTATTTTTATTTGAAAGTATGAAACTATCCCTAACCCTAAAAACCCTAACCCGGTTACCCATTCCCTCTAACCCAACAGCCACCAAAACCCTTCCCTAACAACCAGCAGCAGCAACGGCTACAAAGATGAAAGAAAGAAAGAAATAGAAAGGGAAACAAGGGAAGGGGGGTCCGCCGGAAGAGAGATCTGAAGGGGAATAGAGGAGACCGGAAGAGGAGGGGAGAAGGAGGTCACTTTGCTGCCGCTGCTACCAATCTGCGCCGCCATGGTCGTCCCGCCCACAGTGCCATGAGTCGCGCCTTGTCACAGAACAGAAGAGGGAAGGAGGGGGAGGAAGGGCGTCGCTGGCCTCGCACCACTGCCGCTATGGTGTCCATCCGTCCCTGCCCAGTTGAGGCCGCCGCTGTCACTCGCGGGGTCATTTCCGTCATTGGTCGAGACTGAGGCGAGAGAGGAGGAGACTAACGAGAGGGCTGGAGTGCGAGAAGGGAGGAAGGTCTCGTGAGGAGGGTTCGTGCTGTTGCCGCTCCGCCCAATCGCCGCCTGTGCTACCAAATCCGTCGCAGTCAGTTGCCACGGGGCCGCCGTCAAGCCGCGTCAGAGGGGGAGCGCCGTCGCCATGTCTCCGTCGCCTCTGAAGACGTCGGTTGTTACTGCTGCTAGTGAGGGGGAAACAAGATGAATCCCTTCCATTTCTGATGTTCTGGTCACGCTGCCGAGAGGCCACCGCTGCTACCTCTATTTCCGACACAGATACCCTCGGCGCTGCTACTAGAAGGTCGCTGGAATCAGTTAGAACTGCCGTTCTGATTCTGCTCTGTTCGGTTGATGTCTTGGTCGCCATTCCAGCGCCGATGCCGTTGTTAGAGTCGCCGGGAAACCTTACCGGTAAGGGTTTTAAAGTTTTGGCTTCTGTTCTTTTGGAATTCCGAAAAGATTGTTGATACTGCGTGGTGGTGGTACAGCTGATATTATCATAGATTCGGGCCGCCGCCGTCACTCGGAAGTTATTGGTGGAGCCGCTGCCGGGCCGATTTGGAGTTGCGGCTGCTTTGTTTTGTTAATTTAGTGAGTATTTCTATTTCGAAAGCCTCGCATTAGTATTTTGCTGTGTTCGATTAAAGAATATGAATTTTGGTAACGTGGGGTAAAGTCCTGATTATTGTATGTTGCGATTAGAGTCGTTGAGATTGTGCGAAAAACAAGCGGAGCCGGAATTTTGGTTGTTGATTTCAGATTGAGGCAGAAAGGACTCTGTGAGACTTTGGGTTATGGAATTTGTGTTTTGAGGTAGGGGCGCTTTCCAAGAACTATGTTTAATGTCTTGTAATTATTATATATGGATACTGATGTGAGACAATGTATTTGGTGATTGTATAAGCCTTATGTGATGTTGATTGTCCTGGATGAATGTAATTATATGTTTGAATGGATTATTATTTGGTTTTGATGAATGGATTTGTTGTGTGGTATTGTGAGACAAAATGCTTTTGGAGTTGATTCTTTTAAAGCTTTAATATCTAAGTTTAATCCGTTGAGGATTGATTTGAATTGAGCCAATTATTTGATGATGTGAAAAAGTCGAATGCACTTTTGAATTCAGCCTGGTTTACTGTAATTGACTTGGGTTGGACAAATGATTTATTATTGAGCCGTTTCTTTAAAGCTTTAGAAATGAATTAAAACGGTTAATATTGAGTTGATTTTGAAATGGTTTTCCTGAGATATGCCACTGAGGCGACTGTTGGATTTAGCTTGCTTTTGAATTGATTTCTGGTTTTGAGCTGTTGAAAAGAAAAGAGAAACGGTTTAGTTGGGACCCGAATCGGGTGGCAAAAGTCCAAGTTTTAGGGGAGGTGCTGTCGAAATTTCTACAAAATCCTAGTATTGTTTGAAAAAGTTATTTAAAAAGGGTTGGATTTGAGAAATTGTATTATTGGATTCATTAAGAGAATATTTGTGTTTTCAAGCTTAATTTATTTAATGAACTTTATGCGTTGAGTTCGGCTTATTTAGAAATGAACTATTTGTATCGTTTGAATCACTGAAGGAAAGAATGATGCTCTAATATTAATTTCAATATGAAAAGGAGTTTTTAGTGATTTTAAAGGAATCTAGACTTTTAATTGAGTAATTATGTTTGAGGCATTTTGGAAGAGTTAGAAAAATGGATTCCAAAAAGAAACCTGAAAGTGGTTTGATTCAAATGAACCGGTTCTGTTTCAAATGAGTTGATTTTTGGACCAAGTTGGAACTTGTGATTTTGTATGGCCGATTTTATATAGTAAATTCAGTTTTATTTACTTGAACCGAGAATCTACGATTTTAAGAGTTTCAATGAATTTTAAGGAATTAATATGGGTTGACCTTCCCTAAAGACTTGGGACTCTGCCGAGAAACTTTTGTTATAAAATCCCATTGTTGGATGGGTGGTTTTGAATACTTTGAAATAAATCCTTAACTTGCCATGGTTTTGAAAGTTTTGGAGAGAGAATGCCGATAGTGGCTTTGTTTTAAAAAGGGAACTCACTTTGAGTAAATTTGGCTTATGAGCCTGAGATGATTTGAGAAATGAGATCTTTAAAGCCAAGGCTGAAAAGAGTTGATGGATGGTGATCCATGGTTGAATATATATGCATGTATGCAATTGAATGAATTGTGAATTTAAGCCGAATGGTTGAGATGAATGTCGTAAGCGAGTATGCTTGTGTTTTCTCTCTGGTTGTAAGGGTGACAGGGCATCGATACCCTCTAATGGCGACAGGGCACAGATACCCTCTAATGGCGATAGGGCGTAGATACCCTCTAATAATATTAATGCGCAATAGAGAAACTGTGTCCGGGTTCGCTACCGGACACGTCGGGTTGGCTTGGTAACCGACAGATGATATCATCAGCCACTAGGGACAGGCATGCATCGTATGCATCTATGTGACATTTTTTGGGTATGCATATTGTACTTGGTTTGCCTATGTGATTATCTACTAATTGTTCTACTTGCAATAACTGTTTGTTTGTGTTTGTATCTTCCTACTTGTGTTTGCTTCTAGAACTCTGTTGGATTGTTGTGGATTGGTTGTGGTTGGATTGTTTGGGCCTAAGGCTGTGGTTGGAATGAGATGAACCGATGGTTGATTTCGGTTTTGTGTTTCTGGTTTGGAATAAAATATGAAAGACTATTTTGGTTCGGTATAGATAAACCGTTTTGAAAGACTTTTGAGTTTTTGAGAATTGAATGGTTCCTTTTTCGAAAAAGGATTTCAGATTTCTCTTTTATTGTAAACCGTTGTTTTTGAAAAGAGGCATAAGACGGTTATTAATCACTGGTACGGTTTATCTTCACGTATCCTATTACAGTAATTCCCAAAAACCCTCTACTGTGAACCCTTTTGAGGATGATGTTCTCACCCCCCCTACATTTTTCCCCTTTCAGGATATGGGCGCTGAAGTCACGAAGAGTTTATTTATATGTTATTGAGATGCTTTGTATTGCTTTAGATTATTATTTTTGTACCCTCGCCTTTATCTTGATATACTCTATAAGAGGGATAGGATTTGTATTGGATAATGTTTGTAATATTATTTATATATATGTATGTATGTATGTATATATATATATATATATATATATATATGTATATGGATGTACTCTTTATGAGTTTCTTAAAGTTGTATGGTATGTATGGATGTACGTTGTATAGCAAAAGTATTTTTGGGAGTGGTATTGTGGTTTAAAGTTTTAAACATGCTCATATTTTAGTATTAAATAGTATAAGTGTCGTCGTAATGTCCGAGCTATCAGAGTTGCGCAGCCGGAAGCGTGAGCTTTGGTAGTTAGGGTGTTACATTATGGTATCAGAGCGGTCTTTCCTGTAGAGCATGAGGAATGGACCGACTATGCTTCAATTGCATACTCTGAGCGCTTGTCATGTATTAGGTCTTGTCGAATGACGGGAATTAGAGCTTTATGCACATGGCGGTCTACTGATTAACGCTGTTAGTCTTGCATTGCATAATTCTTGGTATTAAGTTTGGCCGGCTTAATACTAGTGAATTATGTATATGAGAGCACTAATGGGTTATTATAGACGATATACGAGTTTTGAGTAAAGCGAATCACGGGTTTTGGGAACGTTGGAAACTATTTCTCGAGGCTATTCAGTTGTGTGTCTTGAATTCTGTTCGAGTCGACCTATTCCTTCGTATCCTAACTTGAAGTTCTTGGTTACTAATCCTTTTGGAAAGTAGCTTGATTTTTCAACTTTATTTCCCTATTCATATGCATTCCTATTTGAACTTAATTGCATATGCTTGGTTGAAATCCTTGTTGTATCTACCTTTCTCTGATTGAGTTCTTCTTGATTCATGTATCCTTTGATATGACTTTGAACTTGTCCTTCTGCGTTGTGCATTTTAACTCCGGATTCTGAGTCCATTAATAGAGAAATTGTTGATTCAATTTTCCTCTTATTTAACAGTGATTACAGCCAATTTTGAGATTTTTATGAAAATTGCTGTTGGATAGATATATATACTCATCTATACATGAAACTTTGAAGATTACTCATACCGTTTAGCAACTATCTATTTTTAATACCTCGCCTGTATTTTTATTGGTTTATGGAGCTGCATTTACTTTAAAATTATAATTTGACCTTCTAGTAAATTTATTATAGTTCCAATGCACATCTTCATTTGATTATGTATTTGAATATCTTTCAAAATTTTGGAAAGAAAGAATTTATCACTTTTGTCTCGGTTGAGTTTTGTTTGATAAGCTTTACTTAACTTATTTTGAATTGAGTTTGATTTAGCATGCTATATGGTTTATGCCATTGTGATTCTTTTGAAAACATTGGACTCGTAGCTTTCTTCTTATGAACGGACTAAATTCTCTCTTAAGCCTTCCATCACTACGGACGCCATACTTGATTTTGTCTTTAACTAATTTTTTGCACCTTGTGAACATTACCATTGGTTTTGGTTCTCCTTCTCTTGTAAATTTCATCCTTATGTGAGTCAGTTTGATTCGTTTCAAATTAGTGCATCATTTATTCTTTCATTATCTCTACAAGAGATTTTAGTCAAAGGCTTATCCTTGAGAAATTACTAATGATTGGGTTGTCTTTTCCTATGATTTTTGTATTCTTTTGAATCAATTGAAAGTTGGTTTGATGTCTCACGCATAGTGGATATTGTTTTAACTATTTTGATTTAAGATTCTTTCTTTTATGGCTTGACTCCTTTTAAGTACATTATAATCTCCTTGAATATCCTTCTGAGATGGTGATTTCAAGAACACTTGTGAGTCTTGTTTTGGAACTTTTAAAGAAGTTTTGAATTCTCTTTGAAGAAATATTAAATGGAATTTATTTTCTGTCGTTTGATTGAGATTGGAACCATTGCACAATTTTGACAAGTTTTAGAATTGGCATGCGCTGTTTTAAATGAAGTTTTGAAAGCTTTCTTGTTTATTGGAAGCCGGTTTGTTTGTAATGCAACAATTAATTCCTTTACCAATTTATAAGCAAGCTTTTACCTCGGATTTCCTTTTCTAAATAGAGCTTAACTTTCTCTTTCGACCTTGCTAAGATTTTTATACATGGTTGTTTGAATATGGACTTTGGAGATTTTTGAATAAGCATTTGATTCCTCTTCCAAGTTTTATGATTGCTTTTGGTTAAGTTGTGCACCTAATTATCTTTCTAAAATATTTGAGGAAATATTTTAGCCTTTAGCCAAACTTGTGTGCACCTTGTTTTTAAAAATTCTGCATGATCTGCTTCAACAGAAAATTGTATTTACAGCAAAGCCACGTTATTGCTTTTGTTATTCTCTTGGAGAATGTTTGTTACTTAGCTTTTCTTCTAAATTGCAAAGTGATTTTCTGCAAGTTTTCGATTCTTTTGTGAACAATGCATTCGAAAGTATTTTTAATCATGCTCGAGTTTTGTGAGTTTTGTCTTGGGTTTGAAATCTTCTCTTCTGCAAACCTCATGCTTCTTCGGCTCAGCTTGAAATTGTTTCAAACTAATGCACTGATTTTTCTGCTTATTGATCCTATTAAATTTCTTTGATCCAAGGGTCATCTTTGAGGTTGTCAATTGATTTATTTCTAGCAAACTTCATTTGCTTGATCATCCTTGTTGTCTGGGATTGGATGCATTCTCTCAAATCTATGAGTATTATCTTTGACATTTGACTCTCCTTTCTAAATCTTGTATCCTTCTGAGTAGACTCGAGAATTGTTTTTATATCACGTGTGACTTGTAGACATAGTAACGCGATGCGTTAGTTCTTTAAGACGTGATATATGTATATGGAAGACGACGCGATAGGTGTGCAACATTATGAGTTGTGGGTGTTTTGTTCCTTGCGGACGGGTTTGCGATCGTTAGGCTTATGATCAGATATGGGAATTGTAAAGTGCTTGATGGAGTTGGAAGGTTGAAGCTTTGAGGTTGAGATGAGATTAGTGTGCGGATGTTGAGCACGTCGTTGTAACCTCATCCTATTTTATAACCTTCAATGCCTTGCCTTACTATCACATGTTTGACCCATGTCACCTTTTGCATTGAGCTTACCTTGTAATATTTGCTTTGCACTCACACTTCTACCTTTGCATTCTTATGCATATGACAATCAAAGTATTTGAGAATCGTATATATGTTTATATTTTGAGATATTTCTGCTTCTTCCTTAAATGTGTTCAAGGGTGAACTGTTATGAAATTTCTTTCGTTTTGTATCAATTTTTGAGGGCGAAAATTTTTATAAGGTGGGTAGAATGTAAGACCCAAAATCTTTGAAAAGTCTTATTATGATCAAGTCTCAAATCCTATGGTTATTTATAGTCTTAATTTCAGAAATTATTTTATTAAAGGTAAATAAGGCAAGTTTTGATTTATTAGGTTTGAGATAAATTATGATTATTATCCACTTTTATGATTGTTGGATTATTCTCTATATTCAAATTATAAAGTTGGTTGTTGTGAAATAATAAGGATTTTATATGCTTTGGATTAAATAATTAATATTTTAAATATTAATACTGCTATTTTGGAAAATAGAGAAATTAAGTATATTATTCTGATTTTTGGATTTGGACTTTTTATCGAAAATAATTTATAAATTGATGAGCCAATAGTATTTTTATGCTTTATCATTGTTGGGTTAAAATCTATTTTTTTTAATTACTATATTGGTCTTATTTTTATTTGAAAGTATGAAATTATCCTTAACCCTAAAAACCCTAACTCGGTTACCCATTCCCTCTAACCCAACAGCCACCAAAACCCTTCCCTAACAACCAGCAGCAGCAACGGCTGCAAAGATGAAAGAAAGAAAGAAATAGAAAGGGAAACAGGGGAAGGGGGTCCGCCGGAAGAGAGATATGAGGGGGAATAGAGGAGACCGGAAGAGGAGGGGAGAAGGAGGCCACGTTGCCGCCGCTGCTACCAATCCGCGTCGCCATGGTCGCCCCGCCCACGGAACCATGAGTCGCGCCTTGTCACTGAACGGAAGAGGGAAGGAGGGGAAGGAAGGGCGTCGCTGGCTTGGCGCCACTACCGCTGTGGCGTCCTGCCGTCCTTGCCCAGTTGAGGCTGCTGCTGTCACTCGCGGGGTCATCTCCATCATTGGTCGAGACTGAGGCGAGAGAGGAGGAGACTAACGAGAGGACTGGAGCACAAGAAGGGAGGAAGGTCTCGCGAGGAGGGTTCGTGCCGTTGCCGCTCCGCCAAATTGCCGCCTGTGCTGCCAGATCCGTCGTAGTCAGTTGCCACGAGGCCGCCGTCAAGCCGCGTCGGAGGGGGAGTGCCGTCGCCGTGTCTCCGTTGCATCTGAAGATGTCGGTTGTTACTGCTGCTAGTGAGGGGTAAACAAGATGAATCCCTTCCATTTCTGATGTTCTAGTCACTGTTGCTGAGAGGCCACCGCTGCTGCCTCCATTTCCGACACAGATACCCTCGGCGCTGCCACTAGAAGGTCGCCAGAATCCGTTAGAACTACCGTTCTGATTTTGATCTGTTCGGTTGATGTCTTGGTCGCCATTCCAGCGCCGATGCCGTTGTTAGAGTCGCCGGGAAACCTTGCCGGTAAGGGTTTTAAAGTTTTGGCTTCTGTCCTTTTGGAATTTCGAAATGATTGTTGATATTGCGTGGTGGTGGTACAGCTGATATTATCACAGATTCGGGCCGCCATCGTCGCTCGAAAGTTATTGGCGGAGCCGCTGCCGGGCCGATTTGGAGTTGTGGCTGCTTCGTTTTGTTAATTTAGTGAGTATTTCTATTTTAAAAGCCTCACGTTAGTATTTTGCTGTGTTCGGTTAAAGAATATGAATTTTGGTAACGTGGGGTAAAGTCTTGATTGTTGTATGTTGCGATTAGAGTCGTTGAGATTGTATGAAAAACAAGCGGAGCCGGGATTTTGGTTATTGATTTCAGATTGAGCAGAAAGGACTCTGTGAGATGTTGGGTTATGAAATCTGTGTTTTGAGGTAGGGGCGCTTTCCGAAAACTATGTTTTATGTATTGGAATTATTATATATGGATACTGATGTGAGACAATATATTTGGTGATTGTATAAGCCTTATGTGATGTTGATTGTCCTGGATGAATGTAATTATATGTTTGAATGGATTATTATTTGGTTTTGATGAATGGATTTGTTGTGTGGTATTGTGAGATGAAATGCTTTTGGAGTTGATTCTTTTAAAGCTTTAATATCTAAGTTTAATCCGTTGAGGATTTATTTGAATTGAGTCAATTATTTGATGATGTGAAAAAGTCTAATGCACTTTTGAATTAAGCCTGGTTTACTTTAATTGACTTGGGTTGGACAAATGATTTATTACTGAGCCGTTTCTTTAAAGCTTTAGAAATGAATTAAAACGGTTAATACTGAGGCGACTGTTGGATTTAGCTTGCTTTTGAATTGATTTTTGGTTTTGAGCTGTTGAAAAGGAAAGAGAAACGGTTTACTTGGGACCCAAATCGGGTGTCGAAAGTCCAAGTTTTAGGGGAGGTGCTGTCAAAATTTCTGCAAAATCCTAGTATTGTTTGCAAAAGTTATTTAAAAAGGGTTGGATTTGAGAAATTGTATTATTGGATTCATTAAGAGAATATTTGTGTTTTCAAGCTTAATTTATTTAATGAACTTTATGCGTTGAGTTCGGCTTATTTAGAAATGAACTATTTGTACCGTTTGAATCACTGAAGGAAAGAATGATGCTCTAATATTAATTTCAATATGAAAAGGAGTTTTTAGTGATTTTAAAGGAATCTAGACTTTTAATTGAGTAATTAAGTTTGAGGTATTTTGGAAGAGCTAGAAAAATGGATTCCAAAAAGAAACCTGAAAGTGGTTTGATTCAAATGAACCGGTTCCATTTCAAATGAGTTGATTTTTGGACCGGGTTGGAACTTGTGATTTTGTATGGCCGGTTTTATATAGTAAATTCAGTTTTATTTTCTTGAACCAAGAATCTACGATTTTAAGAGTTTTAATGAATTTTAAAGAATTGATATGGGTTGACCTTCCCTAAAGACTTGGGACTCTGCCGAGAAACTTTTGTTATAAAATCCCATTGTTAGATGGGTGGTTTTGAATACTTTGAAATAAATCCTTAACTTGCCATGGTTTTGGAAGTTTTGGAGAGAGAATGCCGAGAGTGGCTTTGTTTTAAAAAGGGAACTCACTTTGAGTAAATTTGGCTTTTGAGCCTGAGATGATTTGAGAAATGAGATCTTTAAAGCCAAGGCTGAAAAGAGTTGAAATTTGATTTCAAAGTGAAATGGCTTGAAAAAAGTGATTTATGGCTTAAATGCCGGTTTTATGAATTTGATGATGTTGAATGGTGGAAGTGATATTTTTGTTATAAGCCGGAATGACTGTGTATGATATTGATTTATGGCTGGTTGCCGAATGAGTTGTGAGCCGTATGGCTGATTATGAATTATGAATTTAAGCCGAAGGGCTGCATTTATTGATAAGTTGGTTGGTTCTGGGTTGAACCGTGAGCCGGATGGCTGAGATGGATGGTGATTCATGGTTGAATATATATGCATGTATGCAATTGAATGAATTGTGAATTTAAGCCGAATGGCTGAGATGAATGTCGTAAGCGAGTATGCTTGTGTTTTCTCTCTGGTTGTAAGTGTGACAGGGCATCGATACCCTTTAATGGCGACAGGGCGCAGATACCCTCTAATGATGACAAGGCATAGATACCCTCTAATGATATTAATGCGCAACAGAGAGACTGTGTCCGGGTTAGCTACCGGACACGTCGGGTTGGCTTGGTAACCGACAGATGATATCATCAGCCACTAGGGACAGGCATGCATCATATGCATCTATGTGACATTGTTTGGATATGCATATTATACTTGGTTTGCCTATATGATTATCTACTAATTGTTCTACTTGCAATAACTGTTTGTTTGTGTTTGTATCTTCCTACTTGTCTTTGCATCTGGAACTCTGTTAGATTGTGGTGGATTGGTTGTGGTTAGATTGTTTGGGCCTAGGGCCGTGGTTGGAATGAGATGAACCGATGGTTGATTTCGGTTTTGTGTTTCTGGTTTGGAATAAAATATGAAAGACTATTTTGGTTCGGTATAGATAAACCGTTTTGAAAGACTTTTGAGTTTTTGAGAATTGAATGGTTCCTTTTTCGAAAAAGGATTTCAGATTTCTCTTTTATTGTAAACCGTTGTTTTTGAAAAGAGGCATAAGACGGTTATTAATCACTGGTATGGTTTATCTTCACGTATCCTATTACAATAATTCCTAAAAACCCTCTACTGAGAACCCTTTCGAGGATGATGTTCTCACCCCCTACATTTTCCCCTTTCAGGATATGGGCGCTGAAGTCACAAAGAGTTTATTTATTTGTTATTGAGATGCTCTGTATTACTTTAGATTATTATTTTTGTACCCTCGCCTTTATCTTGATATACTCTATAAGAGGGATAGGATTTGTATTGGATAATGTTTGTAATATTATATATATATATATATATATATATATATATATATATATATATATATATATATATATATATATATATATATATATATATATGGATGTACTCTTTATGAGTTTCTTAAAGTTGTATGGTATGTATGGATGTACATTGTATAGCAAAAGTATTTTTGGGAGCGGTATTGCGGTTTAAAGTTTTAAACAGGCTCATATTTTAGTATTAAATAGTATAAGTGTCATCGTAATGTCCGAGCTATCAGAGTTGCGCAGCCGGAAGCGTGAGCTTTGGTAGTTAGGATGTTACAATTTTGATTATTCTGTTCTTCCTTTATTTGGTCCATAGCTTCTGCAACTTGATAACAGATGCTTCAAGATGCTCCCAGTATTCAAATTGAGGAAATTCAGGGAGGAATTCCTGTGCTCTCCTCTTGATGGGTTCATCCTGCCCTTGTTGTTTTTCCATTGATTTTTTGGTGATTGGTCACTCAACTGAGATATACTCAGTTATTCCCATCTTCACTCCAGCATCTTTACATAGCATAGATATTAAGCTAGGATAAGCCAATTTGGCATCTTTGGAGTTCTTGTTTGCAATTATGTAAAGTTCACATGAAATCAACTGATGAACTTCCACTTCTCTTCCTAACATAATGCAGTGGATCATCACTGCTCTTTTAACAGTGACCTCAGAGCGGTTACTAGTGGGCCGTATAGAACGCCCAATGAAGTCCAGCCAGCCTCTGGCGACTGGTTTGAGGTCTTCTCTTTTGAGTTGATTTGGGACGCCCTTGGTGCTGGTGGTCCACCTGACTCCATGGAGGCATATGTCCTCTAGAATCTTGTCCAGGCCTTTATTTGTTCTCATCATTCTCATATTAAAGGAGTCTGGGTCATCTTTCAGCTCTGGTATCTTAAAGATCTCCCTGATTTTGTCAGGGTGGATGTGAACAATCTTTCCTCTAACCAAGGTCCGATAGTCATAGAGAGCAGTTTCAAATATTCTCTGCCTGTTTGTTTGCCACAGATTAGCGTAGAATTCCTGAACCATATTTCTTCCCACCTTTGTCTTAGGATTAGCTAGGATTTCCCAGCTCCTGTTTTGAATTTGCTCTTGGATCTCCGGATATTCATCTTCTTTCAGATCGAATTTGACTTTCGGGATCGCTGACCTTAGACCCATTATTTTGTAGTAATGGTCTGAATGTTCTTTGGTTAAGAACTTCCCTTGATTCCAAAGTGGTTTTGGAATACTCTCTTTCTTGCCTCTTGGAGTGGGTTGTTTTCCTTTAGGAGCCATGATCTTAGTGGGTATGTTTTAGTGATCACGGATAAACACACCAAATTTAGAGGTTTGCTTGTGCTCAAGCAAAAGAAAAGAAAGAAGAGGGATAGAAGGAGAGCTTGTTTTCAAATTGTTGAGGAGAGGGGAGACCGGATGTTGATTTAAAGGGGGGGTGGGTTTTCGAAAATTTTGAAGAGAGATAAGATAGAAGATATGATTTGTAAAAGATAAATATGATAGGAAAAAGATATAATTTAAATTTAAAAGTTGTGAAAGATATTTGAAAAAAGATAAATCTGAATTTTTATTTAAAAAAAATTTGAAAAGATAATTGAGTTTTAAAAAAAAGAATTTTGAAAAGAAGTTGGATGGGATTTGAAAAGGATTTGTGTTTATGAATTAAGATACATTTGATATTTTTGAAAAAGGGATTTTAGAAATTAGGATTAAAATTTTTTTGGAATTGAAGGATGATAGTTTGGAACATGTTTATGCAAGAAATCATGAATTGAAATATGTAAATTGGAAAAGAAAATAAATGTGAAGAAAAAACGAATTTACCTCCTCCCCACAGTCCTGGCGTTAAACGCCCAAACACTGCATGTTTTGGGCGTTTAACGCCCATGTGTAGCTTCTCCTGGGCGTTCAACGCCCAGTTGTTGCTTCTAGCTGGCGTTGAACGCCAGGAACTCCCTTGTCATTGGGCGTTTTTCTGAACGCCCAGGACGCTGTAAATCTGGTGTTGAACGCCCAGAAGGTGCTTCTTTCTGGTGTTTAACGCCCAATAGATGCTTCTTTTGGGCGTTTAACGCCCAAAACAACTCTTACTGGCTTTTTCACACCAGTGAGCTTCTTTTTGCTGTTTTTATCCTCTGAATTCTTCTGTGACTCTGTGAACTCAAGCAATTGCTATTTCACTTTGAAGATAATTGACATATACCTGTAAAAATCAATTAATTAACAAATAAACTTTGTAAATGGCTGGGTTGCCTCCCAGCAAGCGCTTCTTTATTGTCTTTAGCTGGACTATTATTGAGCTTTAATCAAGTCTCAGTTTTGAGCATTCTTGCTCAAAATTGCCTTCAAGATAATGTTTGACTCTCTATCCATTAACAATGAACTTTTTATTAGAATCATTATCCTGAAGCTCCACATATCCATATGGTGACACACTTGTAATCACATATGGACCTCTCCACTGGGACTTCAATTTTCCAGGGAATAATCTGAGCCTAGAATTAAACAGCAGAACTTTCTGCCTTGGCTCAAAGACTCTGGATTACAGCTTCTTGTCATGCCATCTTTTTGCTTTCTCTTTGTAAATTTTTGCCTTCTCAAAAGCATTGAGTCTAAATTCCTCTAGCTTATTTAACTGGAGCAATCGTTTTTCTCCAGCTAACTTGGCATCAAGGTTTAGGAATCTGGTTGCCCAGTAGGCCTTATGTTCCTGTTTTACTGGCAAGTGACAGGCTTTTCCATACATGAGCTGGTATGGAGAAGTTCCTATAGGAGTCATGAATGCTGTTCTGTATGCCTATAGGGCATCATCCAAGCTTCTTACCCAATCCCTTCTATGGTTAATCATAATTCGTTCCAGGATTCTTTTAAGTTCTCTATTAGAGCCTTCAGCTTGCCTATTTGTCTGTGGATGATATGGAGTGGCCACCCTGTGGCTAACTCCATATCGAACCAAAGCAGAGTAAAGCTGTTTATTACAGAAATAAGTGCCCCCATCGCTGATTAGTACTCTAGGGATACCAAATCTGCTGAAGATGTGTTTCTGGAGGAATTTCAGCACTGTCTTAGTATCATTAGTGGGTGTTACTATAGCTTCTACCCATTTGGATACATAATCCACTATCACCAGAATATAAGTGTTTGAGTATGATGGTGGGAATGGCCCCATGAAGTCAATACCCCATACATCAAACAACTCAATCTCCAAGATCCCTTGTTGAGGCAGGGCATAACTGTGAGGTAGATTGCCAGATCTTTGGCAACTGTCACAATTAAGTACAAACACTCGGGAGTCTTTATAGAGAGTAGGCCAGTAGAAGCCACATTGGAGGACTCTTGTGGCTGTTCGCTCACTTCCAAAATGTCCTCCATACTGTGATCCATGGCAGTGCCAGAGGATCTTCTGTGCTTCTTCTTTAGGCACACATCTACAGATTACTCCGTCTGCACATCTCTTGAAGAGATATGGTTCATTCCAAAGATAGTACTTTACATCTGTGATCAATTTCTTTGTTTGCTGCCTACTGTATTCTTTGGGTATGAATCTTATTGCCTTGTGGTTTGCAATGTCTGCAAACCATGGCACTTCCTGGATGGCAAAGAGTTACTCATCCGGAAAGTTTTCAGAGATCTCAGTAAGAGGGAGGGACGCCCCTTCTACTGGTTCTATTCGGGACAGGTGATCTGCTACTTGGTTCTCTGTCCCTTTTTCTGTCTCTTATTTCTATATCAAACTCTTGCAGAAGCAACACCCATCTGATGAGTCTGGGTTTTGAATCCTGCTTTGTGAGTAGATATTTTAGAGTAGCATGGTCAGTGTACACAATCACTTTTGATCCTACTAAATAAGATGTAAACTTGTCAATGGCGTAAACCACTGCAAGTAACTCTTTTTCTGTGGTTGTGTAGTTCTTCTGTGCGTCATTTAAAACACGACTGGCATAGTAAATGACGTGCAGAAGCTTGTCATGCCTTTGTCCCAACACTGCACCAATGGCATGGTCACTGGCATCACACATCAGTTCAAATGGTAATGTCCAGTCTGGTGCAGAGATGACTGGTGCTGTGACCAGCTTAGCTTTCAGAGTCTCACACGCTTGCAGACACTTCTTATCAAAGATAAATGGCGTGTCAGCAGCTAGCAGATTACTCAGAGGTTTGGCAATTTTTGAAAAATCTTTTATAAACCTCCTTTAGAATCCTGCATGCCCCAGAAAGCTTCTGATTGCCTTAACATTGGCAGGTGGTGGTAATTTTTCAATTACCTCTACCCTAGCTTGATCCACCTCTATTCCCTTATTCAAAATTTTGTGCCCAAGGACAATTCCTTCAGTCACCATAAAGTGACATTTCTCCCAATTTAAAACCAGGTTAGAGACAAGTGCTAGATGGTCAAGACAGGAGCTGAATGAGTCTCCAAATAGTGAAAAGTCATCCATGAAGACTTCCAGAAATTTTTTCACCATATCAAAGAAAATAGAGAGCATGCATCTTTGAAAGGTTGCAGGTGCATTGCACAGACCAAATGGCATCCTTCTGTATGCAAATACTTCAGATGGACATGTGAATGCTGTTTTCTCTTAATCATGGGGATCTACTGCAATTTGATTATAACCTGAATATCCATCCAGGAAGCAGTAGTATTCATGACCTACTAGTCTTTCTAGCATCTGGTCTATGAATGGTAAAGGAAAATAATCCTTTCTGGTAGCTGTATTGAGCCTTCTGTAATCAATACACATACGCCACCCTGTAACTGTTCTTGTAGGAACCAGTTCATTTTTTTTCATTATGAACCACTGTCATGCCACCCTTCTTAGGGACGACTTGGACAGACCTTACCCAGGGGCTATCAGAAATAAGATAAATAATTCCAGCCTCTAGTAATTTAGTGACCTCCTTCTGCACCACCTCCTTCTTGGCTGGATTCAGCCACCTCTGTGGTTGAACCACTGGCTTAGCATCATCCTCCAATAGGATCTTGTGCATGCATCTGGCTGGGCTAATGCCTTTAAGATCACTGATGAACCACCCAAGAGCTATCTTGTGTATCCTTAGCACTTGAATTAGTGCTTCCTCTTCCTGTGGCTCTAAGGTAGAGCTTATGATTACAGGAAAGGTATCACCTTCTCCCGGAAATGCATATTTCAGGGATGGTGGTAATGGTTTGAGCTTGGGTTTGGGAGGTTTCTCTTCTCCCTGAGGGATTTTCAGAGGTTCTATTATTCTCTCTAGTTCCTCCAGATCAGGCTGAACATCTTTAATGATATCCTCTAGCTCTGATTCGAGACTCTCAGTCATATTGACCTCTTTTACTAGAGAGTCAATAATATCAATGCTCATGCAGTCATTTTGGGTGTCTGGATGCTGCATAGCTTTGACAACATTCAACTTAAACTCGTCCTTATTGACTCTCAGGGTCACTTACCCTTTTTGGACGTCAATGAGGGTTCGTCCAGTTGCTAGGAAAGGTCTTCCTAGAATGAGAGTTGCACTCTTGTGCTCCTCCATTTCCAGCACCACAAAGTCAGTGGGAAAGGCAAATGGTCCAACCTTGACAATCATGTCTTCAATTACGCCTGATGGGTATTTAATGGAGCCATCAGCAAGCTGGAGACATATTCAGGTTGGTTTAACTTCATCAGTCAACCCAAGCTTTTTGATAGTAGCTGTAGGTATTAGGTTAATACTTGCCCCAAGATCACATAGAGCTTGCTTGGTACAAGTACCTTCTAATGTGCATGGTATCATAAAGCTTCCGGGATCTTTAAGCTTCTCAGGTAAGCTTTTCAGAATGACTGAACTGCATTCTTCAGTGAGGTAGACTTTTTCATTTTCCCTCCAATCCCTCTTATGACTTAAGATCTCTTTCATGAACTTAGCATAAGAGGGTATTTTCTCAAGTGCCTCTGCAAACAGAATCTTTATTTCAAGAGTCCTGAGGTAGTCTGCAAAGCGAGCAAATTGCTTATCATGTTTTGCTTGGCGGAGTTTCTGAGGATAGGGCATTTTGGTTTTGTATTCCTCAATCTTAGTTGGTGTAGGTTTATTGCCTACAGATGTGGATTGAGAAGCCTTTTTAGAGGGGTTGCTATCAGCTCTTGTATGTGTCTAATCTCCCACTGGCGTTTGAATGCCAGGGGTGGAAGCTCGAGTGGCGTTAGACGCCAACTTCTTACCTGTTTCTGGCGTTTGAATGCCAGAACTGTGCTTCCTTTGGGCATTAAACGCCAATTCCTTGCTTGTTTCTGGCATTGAACGCCAGGACTGAGCATGGTTTGGGCATTCAACGCCAGCTTTCCACCCATTTTCTGGTGTTTGACCGCCAGAATTATTCCTCTCTGGGCTCTTACTATCCTCAGATGGATTTTGGGTAATTTGCTCATTTCTTGGCTTCCTGCTACTTGAAGTGAGGTATTTAATATTTTCCCACTTCTTAATTGAACTGCTTGGCACTCTTCTGTTATTTATTTTGATAACTGTTGTTCTATTTGCTTTAACTGTACTTCCATATTCATATTAGCCATTCTTGTTTCTTGTAGTATCTCCTTGGATTTGGCTAGCTGTTTTGTTAGAAAATCCAGTTGCTAATTGAATTCAGTAACTTGTTCTGTAGGACTGAGTTCAGCAGTTACTGTTTTAGTCTCTTCTTTCAAGGAAGGTTCACTGCTCAGGTACAGGTGATGATTTCTGGAAACTGTATCAATGAGTTCTTGAGCTTCTTCTATTGTCTTTCTCATGTGTATAGATCCGCCAGCTGAGTGGTCTAGAGAAATCTGAGCTCTCTTTGTAAGCCCATAATAGAAGATGTCTAACTGCACCCACTCTGAAAATATTTCAGAGGGGCATTTTCTTAGCATCTCTCTGTATCTCTCCCAGGCATCATAAAGGGATTCATTATCTCCTTGTTTAAAGCCTTGGATGCTCAGCCTTAGCTGTGTCATCCGTTTTGGAGGAAAATAATGATTCAGAAATTTTTCTGACAGTTGTTTCCATGTCTTTATGCTGTCCTTAGGTTGGTTATTTAACCACCTCTTAGCTTGGTCTTTTACAGCAAATGGAAACAGTAACAGTCTATAGACATTCTGATCTACTTCCTTATCATGCACTGTGTCAGCAATTTGTAAAAACTGTGCCAGAAACTCTGTAGGTTCTTCCTGTGGAAGACCGGAATACTGTCAACTTTGCTGCACCATGATAATGAGATGAGGATTCAACTCAAAACTACTGACTCTGATGGAGGGTATACAGATACTACTCCCATATGAAGCAGTAGTAGAGTTAGCATATGACCCCAGAGTCCTTCTGGACTGTTCATTTCCACTTAAGTCCATAATGGAGAAAAGGAGATGATGTGAATTTATTTTGTTTATTTTATTATATAAAAATTTCAAAATAATAAAGTAAAATAAAATAAAATAAAAACGACAATAAAATTAAAAATAAATAAAAATAAAAATAAAAATAAAATAAAAAAGAATTTAAAAATATTTTATGAAGATTTTCGAAAAAGTGAGGAGAGAGAAAGTGGTTAGGATATTTTTGAAAAAGATATAATTTTTTTTAATCTTAAAAGGATAAGATTTGAAAAATTTTGAAATTGAAATCTGAATTTTTATATAAAAAAATTCGAAAATATGGCTTAAAATTAGTTAGAAAAGATATTTTTTGAATTTTGAATTTTATGATGAAAGAGAAAAACACACAAAAGACATAAGACTTAAAATTTTTTAGATCTAATGCTCTTTGCTTTTGAAAATTTTGGAGGGAAAATACCAAGGAACACCAAACTTTAAAATTTTAAGATCAAAACACAAGAAAGACTCAAGAACACCTTGAAGATTCACAAGAATACCAAGAACAAAAGAAAGAACACCAAACTTAAAATTTTTAGAAAACCACAATAAAATTTTCGAAAGTTAAAGAAAGATTAACAAGAAAATACCAAACTTAAAGTTTGGCACAAGATTTAATCAAAGAAAAATTATTTTTGAAAAAAATTTTAAAAGGAAGATACCCAATTGCCAAGAACATAAGCCAACGCTCTAGCCAACTGAGCTATAAATGTAACGTGTTTTAATATTGTATAAAAAAAATATATTTTTGAAAACTAATATTTTGAAAAAGCTCACGAAAAACACGAAAAATACACAAAATAGAAAAAACCAAAGATCAAACAAGAAAATTTGACAAGAACAATTTGATCATCAAGGAAAAATGAAGAACATGCAATTCGAATATTTAAAGGAAAATATAAAATATGAAATTGACACCAAACTTAAAATATAAAACTAAACTCACATAAAAATCAAAAATTAATAAGGAAAAATAATATTTTTGAAATTTTTTTGAAAAGAAAATAAAGGACTCAGAATTAATGACTCTATAGCAACAAAAATAAATTATTCCTAATCTAAGCAACAAAATAAACCTTTAGTTGTTCAAACTCGAACAATCCCCGGCAACGGCGCCAAAAACTTGGTGCATAAAATTGCAATCACACCTTTGTAATCCGCACAACTAACCAGCAAGTGCACTGGGTCGTCCAAGTAATACCTTACGTGGGTAAGGGTCGATCCCACGGAGATTGTTGGTATGAAGCAAGCTATGGTTATCTTATTAATCTTAGTCAGGATACCAATAAGGTTGTTTGAATTTAATTATAAAAAGTGAAAGTGTTTGGAATAAGTAATTGTTACTCGATAATGGAGAATATGTTGGAGTTTTGGAGATGCTTTGTCCTCTGAATTTCAGCTTTTCTCTTGTCCTCCTCTTCACACACGTAAGGCTCCTTCCATGGCAAGCTGTATGTAGGGCATCACCGTTGTCAATGGCTACTTTCCATCCTCTCAGTGAAAATGGTCCAAATGCTCTATCACAGCACGGCTAATCATCTGTTGGTTTTCGATCATGTCGGAATAGGATCCATTGATCCTTTTGCGTCTGTCACTACACCCAACAATCGCGAGTTTGAAGCTTGTCACAGCCATTCAATCATTGAATCCTACTCGGAATACCACAGACAAGGTTTAGACTTTCTGGATTCTCATGAATGCCGCCATAAATTCTAGCTTTTACCACGAAGATTCTGATTAAGAAATCTAAGAGATACTCATTCAATCTGATGTAGAACGGAGGTGGTTGTCAGGCACACGTTCATGGATTGAGGAAGGTGATGAGTGTCACGGATCATCACCTTCTTCATAGTGAAGCATGAATGAACATCTTAGATAGGAACAAGCATGTTTGAATGGAAAACAGAAATAACTGCATTAATTCATCGAGACGCTGTAAAGCTCCTCACCTCCAACAATGGAGTTTAGAGACTCATGCCGTCAAAGATTATAAAAATTCAGATCTAAAAATGTCATGAGATACAAAATAAGTCTCTAAAAGTTGTTTTTATACTAAACTAGTAGCCTAGGTTTACAGAAAATGAGTAAACTAAGATGGATAGTGCAAAAATCCACTTCTAGGGCCCACTTGGTGTGTGCTGGGGCTGAGACTTAAGCTTTTCATGTGCCTGGGCTGTTTCTGGAGTTGAACGCCAGGTTGTAACCTGTTTCTGGCGTTGAACTCCAACTTGCAACCTGTTTCTGGTGCTGAACGCCAAACTACAACATGGAACTAGCGTTGAACGCCAGTTTACGTCATCTATCTTTGCGCAAAGTATAGACTATTATATATTGCTGGAAAGCCCTGGATGTCTACTTTCTAACCCAATTGAGAGCGCGCCAATTGGACTTCTGTATCTCCAAAAAATCCATTCCGAGTGCAGGAAGGTCAGAATCCAACAACATCAGCAGTCCTTTTTCAGCCTAAATCAGATTTTTGCTCAGCTCCCTCAATTTCGGCCAGAAAATACCTGAAATTACAGAAAAACACACAAACTCATAGTAAAGTCCAGAAATATAAATTTTGCCTAAAAACTAATAAAATCATACTAAAAACTAACTAAAACATACTAAAATCTACATGAAATTACCCCCAAAAAGCGTATAAAATATCCGCTCATCACTTAGTCTCAAGCCTCACCCAAGAGTTCTGCAAGCCAATTCAGGTTTCCAAGGGCACCAAAACCTCACACAACAACTCTAACACAACCAAGATCATATACACATCAACCTATGGTTTATTAAATCTAGTAAATCACAAGGGTTAGTGATTGTTTACCTCAACCCACTGAATTTTGTGATGAATATCACCAATGGCTCATACTAGAGCACCCCTAAACAACCAAAATCACAAGATTTTCGTAAAACCCAAACCAAATTCAAAATACAAGAGAAAAAATGAAACTAGGCAGAGGATAGTTAAATGCTCACCACAAAACTTAGATAGACTAGAAGAGGAGGAGAAGAGCGACGCGTGGCTGCAAACAGCTTGTCAATCGGAGCTCCGTAGCTCAAGTTATGGTGGTTTGAAGACGGAAATTGAAGTTGGAACCCTCATCTTTCACCTCTCTTCCATTTCAGCGTGTTTATCATGAAAATGGGGGTTGTGGCTGCTGAATGGCCTTAATAAGGCTATATATATGTTGGGTCTTAGGCCCACTTGGGTCCGGTTTACTTAGTTTAGTCCGTTGGCCTAACTTTGGGTCAAAACCTTATTCATTCATAATTAATGTTCTCAATTGCACTACCGGACAGATCAGCCGATACTGCTGGTCAAATTTTTGATTTCGCGCTTTTACGCTTAAAACTATGTTTTCCGACTCAGAAAATTCCACTGAGTCCAATTATTATAATTAAATCATCAAATTCTGATTGCTAAATTTTCTAATCATATTCACTCAGATCTAATTTATTATTTAATTAATTACGGTTTGACAGGGTTTTACATTCTACCCATCTAAATATAAATTTTACCCACAAAATTCAAATTCGGTTACCTCAAAATAGGTGAGGGTAGACTGTACCAATTTCCAACTCAAGTTCCCGGGTGTGCTTCTCAACACCGGTTCGACTCCATACCACTTTGACTAATGAAACTCTTTTTCATGCAATTGTTTAATACTCGTGTCGCCAATTCTAACCGGATTCACCGAAAGCATCAAATCTTCCTTTAATTGAACTGATTCAGGTTCTAACACATGGCTAGCATCAGGAGTATACTTCCGAAGCTGTGATACGTGAAATGCGTCGTGCAGGTTCAAAGAATGTGGTGGTAGAGCCATCTGATATGCCACCAGTTCAACCCTCGATCTCTTCTCGATTTCTTTTCTTATCATCATGCCTTCGCATCACCTTATAACTTTAATCCTTCCTACGGGTAACTTAAAATCTTATTCATTTTCCCGGCTTGTTTAGCCATAATACCTCCTTGGCGACCAGTCTTCTACTAAACAATTAATATAATAAACAAACTCAGACTTCTACAAACTTTATGTCCACACATTCGTATCGAACTCAAGCTTATAAAGAACTAAGAAGCATATTTTTCTACACAGTCTAACACTATCCATTGAAGAAAAATCAAGACTATTATTCTAGACTCCTAGGACAGCACCCTGTTGTCTTGTCACGTGGTTTAATATTGCGAAAAGTTTAGGCATGAGCTAACTCTCTTGACAAGGTCATTCTAGAGAACCTAGTCAGTAATTTGGATTAGGTTTTACTGCATTTAGATTAGAATTGAATTTGATAACAACTTTGAAAATCTGCTACTGCACCAATAAAAATTCAAGAAATAGTAGACAGATCTGTTTTTGTAAAATCCATAGTGAATTCGATTCTAATCCGTTTCTTCTAGATTTTGGTGAGGATATACTCAACATCTCTAAGTTTCAGAACAAACAAGTTTCAGGTTCATATCACTTTATTTGATTAATTAATTATCAATCGGGAGACATGCCCTGTTCTCATAAATCAGTTCAGAATTTCAAGTAAGCAACCCAGCTTCCAAGTGACTTAATTAAGTCTACAAAATAGATATGGAAATGAAATTTGTACTCAATAAAAGTAGACTTACAGACCTTCAAAATCCCTTTGATAATAACTAAAAATGTCAAATAAATTAAAAGTTCTAGTGGCTGGAAGTTGATACTGCAAAACCAGAAAACCAGAAAATTCTGCAGTAACCATTAAGTTTCAAAAATTCATATCCTCCAAACGACTTGGCCAAATTCCTTGAAATGTTTATGGAGAAATTTTGACTTCTTGAAGTTTGGTAGAAAAAATAATTTTGGATCGAAAATTATGTCTAGATTGCTCCTAGTTTTTATTTTTAGTTGCTGCCAAATATGCAGAAAATTCTGCATTAAGCAATTTAACAACCCTTCATACCAAATTTTATATTTAAACCTAAAATTCTTCTAAAACTAAAATTTTAATTTTCTTTTGACTAATCAAAGTTGCCAAAATTATTAGCACAGCCCCATGAGTTTAGACTCATCCCAGGAGTTTAGACTCATCCCATGCGATCGCGCGACCCACGCGATCGCGTCATCCCCATTTTCACCACCACCACGCGACCGCGTCCCCCACGCGATCGCGTGGATTTGGAAATATAACCCCTGTCACGCGAACCCTATTAGTCGTGCCACCCCCCAAACCCTTTGCTCCCTCTCTTCTCCCCAACCCACATAACCACCACCTACCCACCACCGGCCACCACCGCACCCGCCGACCACCCAGAACCCGCCGCCACACCACCCACCTCCCTCCTACCCCCTCTTTCTTCTTCTTCTTTCCATCTTCTCCCACCACCGCCGCTGCCCCCCACCCCTCCGCGATCGCCGCCACCGCGCAGCCACAGCAGCCGTGCCACCTCCAACCACCACCACCCTCACCCCTGTCCCAACCCCCTACCCCCTACCCTTACCTGTCCCGGAGACCCTGCCCCCTAACCCACTGCCACCGCCGCTGCACCATCCTCTGCCGCCACGCCGGATGCCACCACCGCCACCCCCGGTCACCTTTCTGCCCCGGTCACCTTTCTACCCCTCTCGCTTTGAGTTTAGTTCTAACTTTGTTGAAGGAAATAGAAACCACAGCAGGAATATGCATCAAGGTCAGACCAATCAAGGATGGATGGAGTCAAGAGGATCTAATCAACCCTTTAGGCAACAACACCCTCCAAGATATCATGGACAACGACCATTCTACAATGCATACCCAGCTGAAAGATATGGTGGACAACCTTGTAACTACCAACAAGCCCCACCCCACGCCTATAGACCATCCTCTCAACATAACCTCGAACCACCACACTCACAAGCTTCTTTTCACCATGGGCCACTATACGATCCTTATCTGCCCCAACACCAATCCAATTACTCCCAAGAACCACCACTCCCCCATACACCATACCCATATCCATCAAAGCCAGAATCACAGGTTTGCCTTGAAGAATCAATGAAACAATTTACTGCAACCCTTCATCAACTGAATCAAGCAATAGTGGAGGAGTTAAATCAATTATCTTTCAGACGTTCAGCCCCTCAACAGACCCCCATGGCTTTATGTGGAGAATCCAATGAAGAACGCAGTACAAAGAAGACGCTAGATGCTCCAGTGAACATCATAGAGCATAACTTCGTACTGGAACAAGTAGATGAAGCTGTCATTGCAGAAGAAGAAGGGTTGGTTGAAGATTTAGGAGATGCCGAACCGCCACCTGAATCTAGAGTTGTGGAGAATTCCGTCAAGGATGTTACAATTGATGCGCAAGAGGATTTTGCACTGCCTCCAATGCAAATATCTTATGAAGAACTGGATGGAACAACCCAGGACGCAGGTTTCCTTGATGATGATAATCACAAGTCCTACTCTCTTGGTAACGAACTTGCATCCGCAAGTGATTTCTTTGAGATAGAAGAATCTTCCCCGAGTGAATATGAAGATGGTGCTGAGGTAGATTTTTCTCAACCTCCAATATATGACTCAAGTGATGAGGAAGATATGGAAGACTTTGACCAGGACATGACTGGAATGGAAAAGGTTTGCAAGGAAGTGGAGGAATTCACTGAAGACCACAAGGAAGTAAAGCTTGCAGAACCACTGGAAACACTGACCCCAAGGCCATTACCACCAGTTGCAGACTTTAAGTGGGTAAAATCTTTAGCTCTTATCTTTACTTTTCCACTTGAATATGGTTTGCTTGAGACAGATGGCCAGCTTAGAGCTCTTTGCGGCTTTAAGAGAAAAAGGGAAATGACTCGTACTCAGCACTGGTATGCAAGATCCAATGAGGTTTCGCACTTCAATTTGAGGTGCAGAAATTGGTGTCAAGCTCACTTGAAAGGATCTCGGAAGCTGTTTGGTCACTGCAGTGAGAATTTGCATTACTCATCACCCGACTGGACCAATGTAGATCAAGACAAAGACGGGTGTAGAAGAAAAGTTTGGGATCCTAGAGTTTATTCTGACATTCAATATTCTGGGAGCCTACAAGCCTGTTTGAACTCACACAAGGGCTTTACGTACTTTGTTTGGGACCCCGGAGGATGCTGGCATTCCAAACACTGGTGGAGATTTCTGGACGAATTCAAACATAAGCCACCATAACAGGAAGCTCATCCAATGTCCAACTTAAGGACTTTAACTAAAAGTGCTAGGTGGGAGACAACCCACCATGGAATGATCGTCCCTTTTTCAGTTTTTACTTTTGTCTATTTTGTTTGTCCTTGAGTTTTGATTGAACTTGGAAACTTACATAACATTCATTGCATCTGCATTCATATTAGCATTGCATTTTGCATTCCTGCATAAAAAAAAGTGGCGTGCGACGCGACCGCATCGATCATGTGATCGCGTCAATTGCGATAAACCACCCCCCACGCGTCCGCGTCAACCACGCGGTCGCGTGACCTGGAAATCGGCGTAAAGATCCAACGCCTAGAGAGTTGGGCTGGAATCATGCGGCCCTTGTGCGTTTTGCACAAAATGACCCACGCGATCGCATGCCCCATGCGTTCACGTCACATGCACATAACCAATCCCGCGCAATCGCGTGAACGACGCGATCGCGTCGCATGGATTGCACAAATCCCAAAAGGAGACAGAGAGTTGCGCTGAAACGACACTGGAATCGTGCGTCTAGCACAAATTCCAGCGACGCGGTCGCACGACCCACGCGATCGCGTCATCCCCTCTTCTACCCCTCCCATGCGATCGCGCGACCCACGCGATCGCGTCATCCCCATTTTCACCCCCACCATGCGACCGCGTCCCCCACGCGATCGCGTTGATTTGAAAATATAAGCCCCCTGTCACGCAAACCCTATCAGTCGTGCCACCCTCCCCAACCCATACAACCACCACCCACCCACCACCACAGGCCACCACCGCACCCGCCGACCACCCAGAACCCGCCGCCACACCACCCATCTCCCTCCTACCCCCTCTTTCTTCTTCTTCTTTCCATCTTCTCCCACCACCGCCACTGCCCCCCACTCCTCCGCGATCGCCGCCACTGCACAGCCACAGCAGCCGCGTCACCTCCAACCACCACTACCCTCACCCCTGTCCCAACCCCCTACCCCCTACCCCTCCAACCACCCATTCTCCTTGCATTATTATTATTTTTGGCTGCCATCTCCTTCTCTTGTTCGAAATTTTCTGCAAGGTTGCTTCTGGATTGTTGTAATTTAGCTTCTCTTAATTTTCTCTTCAGAGTCCTTTCAGGTTCTGGATCAATTTCAACAAGAGTGCCTTTATCCTTGCTCCTGCTCATATGAAAGAGAAGAAAACAAGAAAAGAAAGAGGAATCCTCTATGTCACAGTATAGAGATTCCTTTATGTTAGTAGAAAAAGAAAAGAGAGAAGAAAGTAGAAGAGGGGATTCGGATATTAGGTGAAGAGGGGTGAAGAGAAGTGTTAGTAATTAAATAATTAAATAGAATAAGAAAAGAGAGGGAGAATTTCGAAAACAATTTTGAAAAAGGGGTTAGTAATTTTCAAAAATTAAAGATAAGATAAGATTAAAATTAAAATTTAAAACAAAAAAGAATTTTTGAAAAAAAAAAGAGAAGTATTTTCGAAAATTAGAGAGGGAAGAGTAGTTAGTTGGTTTTGAAAAAGATAGGAAACAAACAAAAAGTTAGTTAGTTGATTGAAAAAGATATTAAAATCAAAATTTGAAAAGATAAGAAGATAGGAGGTTAGATAAGATATTTTGAAATCAAATATTGAAAAAGATAAAATTTTTGAAAAAGATAAGATAAAAGATAAAAAGATTTAAATTTTTAAAATGACTTAACTAACAAGAAACTACAGGATAAGATTCTAGAACTTAAAGATTGAACCTTTCTTAACAAGAAAGTAACAAACTTCAAATTTTTGAACCAATCACATTAATTGTTAGCTAATTTTCGAAAATTAGATGTAAAGATAAGAAAAAGGTTTTGAAAATATTTTGAAAAAGATTTTTGAAATTTTCGAAAAAAAGAAAAAAATGAAAAAGATATAATTTTTGAAAAAGATTTTGAAAAGATAAGATTTTTAAAATTGAAATTTTGACTTGACTTGTAAGAAACAACTAATTTTTAAAAATTTTTGACCAAGTCAACCCAAAATTTCAAAAATTTGGAGGGAAATAAGGAAAATATATTTTTTTGATTTTTGAATTTTTAAAGAAAAACACAAAAATGGCCCAAAACGTGAAAATTTTGGATCAAAACACAAGATGCATGCCAGAACACTATGAATGTCAAGATGAACACCAAGAACACTTTGAAGATCATGATGAACATCAAGAACACATTTTTGAAAAATTTTTGATGCAAAGAAAATATGCAAGACACCAAACTTAGAAATCTTCAATGCATGGACTCTAACAAACGAAAAATGTACATGAAAAACAACAAACAACACAAAACAAGAAAACATCAAGATCAAACAAGAAGACTTATCAAGAACAACTTGAAGATCATGAAGAACACTATGAATGCATGGAATTTTCGAAAAATGCAAGAAAAATTTTTAAAGCATGCAATTGACACCAAACTTAAAAGTTGACTCAAGACTCAAACAAGAAACACAAAATATTTTTGGTTTTTATGATTTTCTAATTTTTTTGTATTTTTATTATTTTTTTTCGAAAATATACTTTAGAAAAACGAAAATAATAAATAAAAAATATTTTTGAAAGATTTTTGAAAACTTTTTGAAAAGAAAATTACCTAATCTGAGCAACAAGATAAACCGTCAGTTGTCCATACTCGAACAATCCCCGGCAACGGCGCCAAAAACTTGGTGGACGAAATTGTGATCCTCAAAGTTGGTCTCTTTGTATTCGTGTGAAATCAAAAATACCCCAAAGAGACCATGGTGTGATAAATTGGGATCTTGATAATCCCTGGTGTGATCATAACTCCGTTCAACTTAACCAGCAAGTGTACTGGGTCATCCAAGTAATACCTTACGTGAGTAAGGGTCGATCCCACAGAGATTGTTGGCATGAAGCAAGCTATGGTCACCTTGTAAATCTCAGTTAGGCAGATTAAATAGTTTTGGGTTTCGAAAATTAATAATAAATGGAAAATAAAAGGGATAGAAATACTTATGTAAATTAATAGTGGGAATTTCAGATAAGTGTATGGAGATGCTGTGCTCCTCTTGAATCTCTACTTTCCTACTACAGTCATCCAATCCTTCCTACTCCTTTCCATGGCAAGCTGTATGTAGGGCATCACCGTTGTCAATGGCTACATCCCATCCTCTCAGTGAAAACGTTCCTATGCTCTGTCACAGCACGGCTAATCATCTGTCGGTTCTCAATCAGGTTGGAATAGAATCCCTTGTTTCTTTTGCGCTTGTCATCACGCCCAGCCTTCAGGAGTTTGAAGCTCGTCACAGTCATTCAATCACAGAATCCTACTCGGAATACCATAGACAAGGTTTAGACTTTCCGGATCCTCATGAATGCCGCCATCTATCTAGCTTGTACCACGAAGATTCTGTTGGGGAATCTAAGAGATAAGCGCCCGGCCTAGAGTAGAACGGAAGTGGTTGTCAGTCACGCGCGTTCATAGGTGAGAATGATGATGAGTGTCACGGATCATCACATTCATCAAAGTTAAGTATAACGTATATCTTGGAATAAGAATAGAAGAGAATTGAATAGGAAGTAATAATAATTGTATTGAAACTTGAGGTACAGCAGAGCTCCACACCCTTAATCTATGGTGTGCAGAAACTCCACTATTGAAAATACATAAGTGAAAGGTTCAGGCATGGCCGAATGGCCAGCCCCCTAAACGTGATCAATAGTCTCTTCAGATGAAGAATAAAACAAAACTGAGACCAAAGATGTCTAATACAATAGTAACTTATCCTATTTATACTAGACTAGCTACTAGGGTTTACATGAGTAGGTAATTGATGCATAAATCCACTTCCGGGGCCCACTTGGTGTATGCTTGGGCTGAGCTTGATCTATCCATGAGCTGAGGCTTTTCTTGGAGTTGAACTCCAAGTTATAACGTGTTTTGGGCATTCAACTCCGGATCATGACGTTTTTCTGGCGTTTAACTCCAGACAGCAGCATGTACTTGGCGTTCAACGCCAAGTTATGTTGTCAATTTCCGAATAAAGTATGGACTATTATATATTGCTGGAAAGCTCTGGATGTCTACTTTCCAACGCCGTTGAGAGCGCGCCATTTGGAGTTTTGTAGATCCAGAAAATCCATTTCGAGTGCAGGGAAGTCAGATTCCAACAGCATCAGCAGTCCTTTTGTCAGCCTTTTTCAGAGTTTTGCTCAAATCCCTCAATTTCAGCCAGAAATTACCTGAAATCACAGAAAAACACACAAACTCATAGTAAAGTCCAGAAATGTGAATTTATCATAAAAACTAATGAAAATATCCCTAAAAGTAACTAGATCATACTAAAAACTACCTAAAAACAATGCCAAAAAGCGTATAAATTATCCGCTCATCAGCTTGTCATCAAATGATGGTGGATTGGGAGTAGAGGTGGAAGGATGAGAGGTGTTGTTGTGGTTTTGATATGGGTGTGGAGAAGTGTTGTTGTGGGGGTGTTGATATGTCCTCTGTGTGAATTGTTGATGAGCTGCATTGTTGTTGGAGTTGTAACGTCTCTGGTCTTGGCTTTAATCTTGCTGATTCCACCACCCAAAGTTTGGGTGGTTCCTCCTTCCAGGGTTGTATGTCTTGGAGTATGGATCATGGTTCTGTCTAGGTGAATTCCCAATGTAGTTGGCTTGCTCAAGGTTACCCTCTGCTTCTTCTTCAACTCCTTCTTGGGTTGTTGAGGAGGTGGTGATTACTGCCACTTGGTTCCTCTCCATCTTCTTGGTGAGGTCAGCTAGCTGCTTGGTAATGAGCTTGCTCTGAGCCAGCAGAGCATCTACATTGTTTAGCTCTATCGCTCCTCTAGTGTTCCCTCTTTCGGAAGCATAGAAGTAGTCATTCTCAGCTACAGTCTCAATTACATCTATGGCTTCTTCAATGGTCTTTTTCTTGTTCAATGATCCTCCAAAGGAATGGTCTACTGCCTTTTTTGATTCATATGACAAGCCATCATTGCCAATAACTCTGCACCCATTCATTGAACATATTTGGTGGACACCTCCTTGTTAGGTCTTTGAACCTTTCCTAAGCTTTATAAAGTGTCTCCCCATCTTGCTGTCTGAACGTCTGCACTTCAGTTCTCAGCCTATTGATCCTTTGAGGGGGTAAAACCTTGCCAAAAACTTATTCACTACCTCCTCCCAATTTGTCAGGCTTTCTTTTGGGAAGGATTCAAGCCATTTGGATGCCTTTCCCTGAGGGAAAAAGGGAACAAGAGCAGCCTATAGACATCCGGGTTGACTCTATTGGACTTCACTGTGTCACAAATCCTCAAGAAGGTGGTCAAGTGTTGATTCGAGTCTTCTTGAGCACTGATGAGCGGATAATTTGTACGCTTTTTGGCATTGTTTTTAGTATGTTTTTAGTATGATCTAGTTAGTTTTTAGTATATTTTTATTAGTTTTTAGTTAAAATTCACTTTTCTGGACTTTACTATGAGTTTGTGTGTTTTTCTGTGATTTCAGGTATTTTCTGGCTGAAATTGAGGGACCTGAGCAAAAATCTGATTTAGAGACTAAAAAGGACTGCAGATGCTGTTGGATTCTGACCTCCCTGCACTCGAAGTGGATTTTCTGGAGCTACAGAAGCCCAATTGGCGCGCTCTCAACGGTGTTGGAAAGTAGACATCCTGGGCTTTCCAGCAATATATGATAGTCCATACTTTGCCCAAGATTTGATGGCCCAAACCGGCGTTCAAAGTCACCCTCAGAATTCCCAGCGTTAAACGCCGGAACTGGCACCAAAATGGGAGTTAAACGCCCAAACTGGCATAAAAGCTGGCGTTTAACTCCAAGAAGAGTCTCTACATGAAAATGCTTCAATGCTCAGCCCAAGCACACACCAAGTGGGCCCGGAAGTGGATTTTTATGTCATTTACTCATCTCTGTACACCCTAGGCTACTAGTTTTCTATAAGTAGGACTTTTTACTATTGTATTAGAGAGATCTTTCAATCTTTGGATCTTTTGATCATGTTTTGATGATTGAACCCTCATTGGGAGGCTGGCCATTCGGTCATGCCTAGACCTTGTTCTTATGTATTTTCAACGGTGGAGTTTCTACACACCATAGATTAAGGTGTGGAGCTCTGCTGTACCTCGAGTATTAATGCAATTACTATTGTTCTTCTATTCAATTCCACTTGTTCTTGTTCTAAGATATCACTTGTTCTTCAACTTGATGAATGTGATGATCCGTGACACTCATCATCATTCTTACCTATGAACGTGTGACTGACAACCACCTCCGTTCTACCTTCGATTGGGTGGATATCTCTTGGATTCTTTAACCGGAATCTTCGTGGTATAGGCTAGAACTGATGGCGGCATTCAAGAGAATCCGGAAGGTCTAACCTTGTCTGTGGTATTCTGAGTAGGATTCAATGATTGAATGACTGTGACGTGCTTCAAACTCCTGAAGGCGGGGCGTTAGTGACAGACGCAAAAGAGTCATTGGATTCTATTCCGGCCTGATCGAGAACCGACAGATGGATAGCCGTGCCGTGACAGGGTGCGTTGAACATTTCCACTGAGAGGATGGGAGGTAGCCACTGACAACGGTGAAACCCTTGCTTAAGCTTGCCATGGAAAGGAGTAAGAAGGATTGGATGAAGACAGTAGGAAAGCAGAGAGACGAAAGGGACCAGCATCTTCATACACTTATCTGAAATTCCTACCAATGAATTACATAAGTATCTCTATCTTTATCTTTATAGTTTTATTCGTATATCACCCATATCCATTTGAGTTTGCTTGACTAAGATTTACAAGGTGACCATAGCTTGCTTCATACCAACAATCTCTGTGGGATCGACCCTTACTCGCGTAAGGTTTATTACTTGGACGACCCAGTACACTTGCTGGTTAGTTGTGCGAAATTGTGTTTATGGCATGGTAGTGAACACCAAGTTTTTGGTTTCATCACGGGGGATTATTTGATTTGTGAAAAGTATTGATCACAATATCGTGCACCAAGTTTTTGGCGCCGTTGCCGGGGATTGTTCGAGTATTTCGGCAAGCTTTGGTCCGGTAACATCAGTGCCAAATTTCTGATCCGGCAACAGCACCAAGTTTTTGGCACCGTTGCCGGGGATTGTTGAGTTTGGACAACTGACGGTTCATCTTGTTGCTTAGATTAGGTATTTTTTCTTCAGAGTTCTTGAAGATGAATTCTAGAGTCTCATGATGATTTGTTGAAGTCTGGCTGGCTGTGAAGCCATGTCTAATTTCATTGGACCAAGGTTTCAACCTATCATCACAAGAGCATGTTGACTTCTATCAATCTTGCTGTTGGAGCAGTGATCTGCTAAGGCTTGGCTGGCCTTTGGCCATGTCTAGTGTTTTGGACCGAAGCTTTCTTTGAAAGCTTGGCTGGCTGTGAAGCCATGTCTAATTCCTGGACCGGAGTCTTAGACTAAACATTGCATGATTGTTGGAATTCTCATTAAGAATTTTGATACCTTTTTTCACTTTATTTTCGAAAAAGCACAAAAAAATTTTTTACAAAATCATAAAATCCAAAAATAATTTTTGTTTGAGTCTAGTGTTTCATTTTAAGTTTGGTGTCAATTGCATGCATTCATTCATGTGTCTTAAGGATCTTCAAGTAATTCTTGATGATTTCTTACTTTGATCTTTGAATTCTCTTGACTTGAGTGTTTACGTGTCTCATATGCATTAGTGTCAGTAGTATACAAACTGCTAAGTTTGGTGTCTTGCATACATTGCTATTTGATTTTAGTTGCATTTTGATTATTCCTCACTATTAAAAATCCAAAAATATTTTTAATTTGTGTCTTTTCAAGTCAATAATACAGAGAATTGAAGATTCAGAAGATACTGCAGAGGAATTGCACAGAAAAAGCTGGGCGTTCAAAACGCCCAGTGAAGAAGGACAGACTGGCGTTTAAACGCCAGCCAGGGTACCTGGTTGGGCGTTTAACGCCCAAAAGGGTAGCATTTTGGGCGTTAAACGCCAGAATGTGCACCATTCTGGGCGTTTAACGCTAGGATGGCACAAGAGGGAAGATTTTGTTTTCAATGCAAATTTTTTTCGAGTTTTCAAAATTTTTCAAAATCAAATCTTTTTCAAATCATATCTTTTCAATCAAATCTTTTTCAAATTCAATTTCTTTCCATTTTCAAAAATACTTGCTATCAATTAATGATTTGATTCAACATTTCAAGTATGTTGCCTTTTCTATTGAGAAAGGTTTAATGTTTGAATCACATCTTTTCTTGATAGCCAAGTCATTAATTTTCAAAATCAAATCTTTTTAAATGTTTCTCAAATCATATATTCTCAATCACATCTTTTTAAAACTAATCATATCTTCTTAACCACATCTTATTCAAAATAGCTTTCAATCAAATCTTTTTGATTTCTAATCTCATATTTTTTTTTCAAAAATCACTTGATTTCTTTTCCACTCTTGGTTTTCGAAAATCAATTAGTGTTTTTCAAAATGTTTTCACTTAATTTTCGAAATCTTTCACTTAATTTTCGAAAATTACTTCCTTTCTTCTCACTTCCTTCTATTTATGGACTAACACTATTCCTTAATGCAAAATTCGAACTCCATCTTCTTTGATAAGTTCGAATTTTCTACTTCTGCCTTCCATTTTTCTTTTCCTCTGACACCTCAAGGAATCTCTATACTGTGACATAGAGGATTCCACATTTTCTTGTTCTCTTCTCTTTCATATGAGCAGGAGCAGAGACAAAAGCATTCTTGTTGAGGCTGATCCTGAACCTGAAAGGACCTTGAAGCGAAAACTAAGAGAAGCTAAGGCACAACTCTCTGTAGAGGACCTAACCGAATTCTTCAAAGAAGAAGAACACATGGCAGTCAAAAACAACAACAATGCCAACAGTGCAAGGAAGGTGCTGGGTGACTTTACTGCACCTACTCCCGACTTCTATGGGAGAAGCATCTCTATCCCTGCCATTGGAGCAAACAACTTTGAGCTTAAGCCTCAATTAGTTTCTCTAATGCAACAGAATTGCAAGTTCCATGGACTTCCATTGGAAGATCCTCATCAGTTCTTAGCTGAATTCTTGCAAATCTGTGACACTGTCAAGACTAATGGGGTTGACCCTGAGGTCTACAGACTTATGCTATTCCGTTTTGCTGTAAGAGACAGAGCTAGGACATGGTTGGACTCACAACCTAAAGAAAGCCTGAACTCTTGGGAAAAGCTAGTCAATGCCTTATTGGCAAAGTTCTTTCCACCTCAAAAATTGAGTAAGCTTAGAGTGGAAGTCCAAACCTTCAGACAGAAGGAAGGAGAATCCCTCTATGAAGCTTGGGAAAGATACAAACAATTAATCAGAAAGTGTCCCACTGATATGCTTTCTGAATGGAGCATCATAGGTATTTTCTATGATGGTCTCTCTGAACTGTCCAAGATGTCTTTGGATAGCTCTGCTGGAGGATCTCTTCATCTGAAGAAGACGCCTACAGAAGCTCAAGAGCTGATTGAAATGGTTGCAAATAACCAATTCATGTACACTTCTGAAGGAAATCCTGTGATCAATGGGACTAGTCAGAAGAAAGGAGTTCTTGAGATTGACACTCTGAATGCCATATTGGCTCAGAACAAGATATTGACTCAACAAGTCAATATGATCTCTCAAAGTCTGTCTGGAAAGCAAAATGCACCAGGCAGTACTAAGGAGGCTTCATCTGAGGAAGAAGCTTATGATCCTGAGAACCCTTCAATGGAAGAGGTGAATTACATGGGAGAACCCTATGGAAACACCTATAATCCTTCATGGAGAAATCATCCAAACCTCTCATGGAAGGATCAACAGAGACCTCAACAAGGTTTCAACAATAATAGTGGTGGAAGAAACAGGTTTAGCAATAGCAAGCCTTTTCCATCATCATCTCAGCAACAGACAGAGAGTTCTAAGCAGAATAACTCTGACTTAGCAACCATGGTCTCTGATCTAATCAAAACCACTCAAAGTTTCATGACTAAAACTAGGTCCTCCATTCGAAATTTGGAGGGACAAGTGGGTCAGCTGAGCAAGAAAATTACTGAACTCCCTCCTAGTACTCTTCCAAGCAATACAGAAGAAAATCCAAAAGGAGAGTGCAAGGCCATCAACATGGCCGAATTTGGAGAGGAGGAAGAGGCAGTGAACGCCACTGAGGAAGACCTCAATGGATGTCCACTGGCCTCCAATTAGTTCCCCAATAAGGAACCATGGGAATCTAAGGCTCAAAATGAGACCATAGAGATTCCATTGGACTTACTTCTGCCATTCATGAGCTCTGATGAGTATTCCTCCTCTGAAGAGGATGAGTATGTCACTGAAGAGCAAGTTGCTAAATACCTTGGAGCAATCATGAAGCTAAATGACAAGTTATTTGGAAATGAGACTTGGGAGGATGAACCCCCTTTGCTCACCAAAGAACTGGATGACTTGTCTAGGCAGAAATTACCTCAAAAGAGACAAGACCCTGGGAAGTTTTCAATACCTTGTACCATTGGCACCATGACCTTCAAGAAGGCCTTGTGTGACCTAGGGTCAAGTGTAAACCTCATGCCTCTCTCTATAATGGAGAAGCTAGGGATCTTTGAGGTGCAAGCTGCAAAAATCTCACTAGAGATGGCAGACAGCTCAAGGAAACAAGCTTATGGACTTGTAGAGGAAGTTCTGGTAAAGGTTGAAGACCATTACATCCCTACTGATTTCATAGTCCTAGAGACTGGGAAGTGTATGGATGAATCCATCATCCTTGGCAGACCCTTCCTAGCCACAGCAAAGGCTGTGATTGATGTTGATAGAGGAGAATTGATCATTCAAGTGAATGAAGAATCCCTTGTGTTTAAGGCTCAAGGATATCCCTCTGTCACCATGGAGAGGAAGCATGAAGAGCTTCTCTCAAAACAGAGCCAAACAGAGCCCCCACAGTCAAACTCTAAGTTTGGTGTTGGGAGGCCACAACCAACTTCTAAGTTTGGTGTTGAACCCCCACATTCAAACTCTAAGTTTGGTGTTGGGAGGTTCCAACATAGCTCTGAGCATTTCTGAGGCTCCATGAGAGTCCTCTGTCAAGCTAATGACATTAAATAAGCGCTTGTTGGGAGGCAACCCAATGTTATATTTTATCTATTTTCTTTTGTTATTTTATGTCTTTTGTAGGTTGATGATCATGAGAAGTCACAAAATCAATGAAAAAAGCAAAAACAGAATGAAAAGCAGAAGGAAAAATAGCACACCCTGGAGGAGAGCATACTGGCGTTTAAACGTCAGTAAGGCTAGCTGTTGGGTGTTTAACGCCTAGTCTGGCACCATTCTGGGCGTTAAACGCCAGAAATGGGCACCAGCCCGGCGTTTAACACCAGAATTGGCCAGAAACGCAATTTTGCTTGCCATTTGGTGCAGGGATGACTTTTCCTTGACACCTCAGGATCTGTGGACCCCACAGGATCCCCACCTACCCCACCACTATCTCTCTTCTTCACCAATCACCTCAACACCTCTTCCCCAAACGCCCTTCAGCTATCAAATCCCATCTTTCTCTTCACCACTCACATCCATCCTTCATAAAACCCCACCTACCTCACCATTCAAATTCAAACCACTTTCCCTCCCAAACCCACCCATACATGACCGAACCATGACTCCCCCCACTCCTATATAAACCCTTCTTCACTCCTTCATTTTCACACAACCTAAACACTACTTCTCCTCCTTTTGGCCGAACACAAGCCATTCCCTTTTCCCTTCATTTCTTCTTCTTCTACTCTCTTCTTTCTTCTTTTGCTCGAGGACGAGCAAACCTTTTAAGTTTGGTGTGGTAAAAGCATTGCTTTTTGTTTTTTCATAACCATTTATGGCATCCAAGGCCGGAGAAACCTCTAGAAAGAGGAAAGGGAAGGCAAAAGCTTCCACCTCCGAGTCATGGGAGATGGAGAGATTCATCTCAAGGGTGCATCAAGACCACTTCTATGAAGTTGTGGCCTTGAAGAAGGTGATCCCCGAGGTCCCTTTTTCACTCAAAAAGAGTGAATATCCGGAGATCCGACATGAGATCCGAAGAAGAGGTTGGGAAGTTCTTACCAACCCCATTCAACAAGTCGGAATCTTGATGGTTCAAGAGTTCTATGCCAATGCATGGATCACCAAGAACCATGACCAAAGTATGAACCCGGATACAAAGAATTGGCTTACTATGGTTCGGGGGAAATACTTGGTTTTTAGTCCGGAAAATGTAAGGTTGGCATTCAACTTGCCCATGATGCAAGGAGATGAACATCCTTACACTAGAAGGGTCAACTTTGATCAAAGGTTGGACCAAGTCCTCACAGTCATATGTGAAGAGGGCGCCCAATGGAAGAGAGATTCAAGAGGGAAGCCGGTTCAATTGAGAAGGCATGACCTCAAGCCCGTGGCTAGAGGATGGTTGGAGTTTATTCAACGCTCAATCATTCCCACTAGCAACCGGTCCAAAGTTACCATAGACCGGGCTATCATGATTCATAGCATCATGATTGGAGAAGAAATAGAAGTTCATGAGGTTATAGCTCAAGAACTCTATAAGGTGGCGGACAAGTCCTCTACCTTGGCAAGGTTAGCCTTTCCTCATCTCATTTGTCACCTCTGTTATTCAGTTGGAGTTGACATAGAGGGAGACATCCCCATTGATGAGGACAAGCCCATCACTAAGAAGAGGATGGAGCAAACAAGAGACCCCTCTCATCATCAAATCCCTGAGATGCCTCAAGGGATGCACTTTCCTCTACAAAACTATTGGGAGCAACTAAACACCTCCCTAGGAGAATTGAGTTCCAACATGGGACAACTAAGGGTGGAGCACCAAGAACACTCCATCATCCTCTATGAAATTAGAGAAGATCAAAGAATCATGAGGGAGGAGCAACAAAGACAAGGAAGAGACATTGAGGAGCTCAAGCACTCCATAGGATCTTCAAGAGGAAGAACAAGCCGCCATCACTAAGGTGGACCCGTTCTTTAATTTCCTTGTTCTTTATTTTCCTGTTTTTCGAAAATTATGCTTATGTTTATCTATGTTTGTGTCTTGTGATCATTAGTGTCTTAGTGTCTATGCCTTAAAGTTATGAATGTCCTATGAATCCATCACCTTTCTTAAATGAAAAATGTTCTTAATTGAAAAAGAGAAGAATTGCATGAATTTTGAATTTTATAACAGTTTGATTATTTTGATGTGGTGGCAATACTTTTGTTCTCTGAATGTATGCTTAAACAGTGCATATGTCTTTTGAATTTGTGGTTCATGAATATTGGCTCTTGAAAGAATGATGAAAAAGGAGACATGTTACTGAGGATCTGAAAAATCATTAAAATGATTCTTGAAGCAAGAAAAAGCAAAAAAAAAAAAATATTTTCGAAAAAAAAGAAAAGGGGAGAAAAAGAAAAAGAAAGAAAAAAAGAAAGAAATAAAGTTGTGATCCAAGGCAAAAAGAGTGTGCTTAAGAACCCTGGACACCTCTAATTGGGGACTCTAGCAAAGCTGAGTCACAATCTGAAAAGGTTCACCCAATTATGTGTCTGTGGCATGTATGTATCCGGTGGTAATACTGGAAGACAGAGTGCTTTGGGCCACGGCCAAGACTCAATAAGTAGCTATGTTCAAGAATCATCATTCTTAACTAGGAGAATCAATAACACTATCTGGATTCTGAGTTCCTAAAGAAACCAATCATTCTGAATTTCAAAGGATAGAGTGAGATGCCAAAACTATTCAGAGGCAAAAAGCTAAAAGCCCCGCTCATCTAATTAATACTGATCTTCATAGATGTTTTTGGAATTCATTGCATATTCTCTTCTCTTTTTTTTTATCTTGTTTGATTTTCAGTTGCTTGAGGACAAGCAACAATTTAAGTTTGGTGTTGTGATGAGCGGATAATTTGTACGCTTTTTGGCATTGTTTTTAGTATGTTTTTAGTATGATCTAGTTAGTTTTTAGTATATTTTTATTAGTTTTTAGTTAAAATTCACTTTTCTGGACTTTACTATGAGTTTGTGTGTTTTTCTGTGATTTCATGTATTTTCTGGCTGAAATTGAGGGACCTGAGCAAAAATCTGATTCAGAGACTAAAAAGGACTGCAGATGCTGTTGGATTCTGACCTCCCTGCACTCGAAGTGGATTTTCTGGAGCTACAGAAGCCCAATTGGCGCGCTCTCAACGGCGTTGGAAAGTAGACATCCTGGGCTTTCCAGCAATATATGATAGTCCATACTTTGCCCAAGATTTGATGGCCCAAATCGGCGTTCAAAGTCACCCTCAGAATTCCCAGCGTTAAACGCCGGAACTGGCACCAAAATGGGAGTTAAACGCCCAAACTGGCATAAAAGCTGGCGTTTAACTCCAAGAAGAGTCTCTACACGAAAATGCTTCAATGCTCAGCCCAAGCACACACCAAGTGGGCCCGGAAGTAGATTTTTATGTCATTTACTCATCTCTGTACACCCTAGGCTACTAGTTTTCTATAAGTAGGACCTTTTACTATTGTATTAGAGAGATCTTTCAATCTTTGGATCTTTTTATCATGTTTTGATGATTGAACCCTCATTGGGAGGCTGGCCATTCGGCCATGCCTAGACCTTGTTCTTATGTATTTTCAACGGTGGAGTTTCTACACACCATAGATTAAGGTGTGGAGCTCTGCTGTACCTCGAGTATTAATGCAATTACTATTGTTCTTCTATTCAATTCCGCTTGTTCTTGTTCTAAGATATCACTTGTTTTTCAACTTGATGAATGTGATAATCCGTGACACTCATCATCGTTCTCACCTATGAACGTGTGACTGACAACCACCTCCGTTCTACCTTCGATTGGGTGGATATCTCTTGGATTCTTTAACCGGAATCTTCGTGGTATAGGCTAGAACTGATGGCGGCATTCAAGAGAATCCGGAAGGTCTAACCTTGTCTGTGGTATTCTGAGTAGGATTCAATGATTGAATGACTGTGACGTGCTTCAAACTCCTGAAGGCGGGGCGTTAGTGACAGACGCAAAAGAATCACTGGATTCTATTCCGGCCTGATCGAGAACCGACAGATGGATAGTCGTGCCGTGACAGGGTGCGTTGAACATTTCCACTGAGAGGATGGGAGGTAGCCACTGACAACGGTGAAACCCTTGCTTAAGCTTGCCATGGAAAGGAGTAAGAAGGATTGGATGAAGACAGTAGGAAAGCAGAGAGACGGAAGGGACCAGCATCTTCATACACTTATCTGAAATTCCTACCAATGAATTACATAAGTATCTCTATCTTTATCTTTATAGTTTTATTTGTATATCACCCATATCCATTTGAGTTTGCCTGACTAAGATTTACAAGGTGACCATAGCTTGCTTCATACCAACAATCTCTGTGGGATCGACCCTTACTCGCGTAAGGTTTATTACTTGGACGACCCAGTACACTTGCTGGTTAGTTGTGCGAAATTGTGTTTATGCCATGGTAGTGAACACCAAGTTTTTGGTTTCATCACCGGGAATTATTTGATTTGTGAAAAGTATTGATCACAATTTCGTGCACCAAGCACCTCCTCCAAATGAGCAATTATTCTGCACAAGAGTGATGAGCTGAGGTTTTAGCTCGAAATTGTTGGCATGTATGGTGGGCTTCTGAATGCTACTTCCACAGTTGCCTGGGTTTGGATTGATGTAAGAGCCTAACACTCTTCTATCCTCCCCAGCATGATTTGCTCTACTTCCTCCCCCATGGTTATTAGCCTCTTCTTCATGTTGGTTTTCCATGTTGCCTTCCATGTTTGGTTCAAAGTGTTCCTCCTCCTCTTCAGCACCGATTGCACGTTTTTCTCTTGCTTCCCTCATTAATCTAAGGAGGGTCCTCTCTGGTTCAGAATCGAAGAAAGTTGAAGCCCCACTTCTTCTCCCTGTCATACAACCAACAAGTACAAGCAAGTAATAATATGTGCAGATAGTATTGCTGTCAGAATTACTGTTAGTTATGAGTGATGCAATATATCAAACAATTAGTGGGTTAGCAAACTGAATGGTAAATAACAAAGAACACGAAAGAGTAGAGGGGGAAGGGGAGAGGTTAACTAAGACAGAAAGTAAATTACTCAAATAGAAAATTAAATCAACAAAACAAAAATGCTCAATCTAGTGATCTTCTAATTTAATCATTGTTGATGTACAATCAATCCCCGGCAACGGCGCCATAAACTTGATGCAGGTGGAAACTGTCTTTCAACAAATTTCCTTCGGCAAGTGTACCGAATTTGTCATCAAGTAAAAACTCACAATAGAGTGAGGTCGAGTCCCACAGGGATTGATTGATCAAGCAACTTTAATTAGAAGAATGTTCTAGTTGATCGAATTCAGAATTTGGGTTGAGATTTGCAGAAATTAAAATGACGGGAATGTAAATAACAGAAAAAGTAAATGCTAGAATTAAAGGGCTGAAAGTAAATGACTGAAAGTAAATTGCAGAATTGTAAATGGAAATGGGGTGTTTGCTCATGAAAGTAAATGCAGAAATTAAAGAGAATGGGTGAGATCAGAATTGCGGAGTTCATTGGGCGCAGGAGATGTTGCAATTCTCCGGATCAAGTTCATTTTCATCTCTTCCTCAATCAATGCACTCATTGATCTCCTTGGCAATCTTAATTGATTGAATTACAATTTCTTGCAATTCAATCTCTCAAATCTTGATCAATAGCCAATTCCTTGGTCAATTGCTCATGAGAAGAGATGAAGTGTGGTCACTGATTATACCACATGCATTTCCCAAATCAAGTATTGAGAGGATTATAGTCACATATCCATCCAAACCCAATTTGGTCCAGCATGAGAAAGCATTTCTAGCTTGATCTCTTCATTCCTCTTTCAAGGCTCAGAAGAGATCTGGTGCACGAAATTGTGATCAATACTTTTCACAAATCAAATAATCCCTGGTAATGAATCCAAAAACTTGGTGTTCACTACCATGGCATAAACACAATTTCGCACAACTAACCAGCAAGTGTACTGGGTCGTCCAAGTAATAAACCTTACGCGAGTAAGGGTCGATCCCACAGAGATTGTTGGTATGAAGCAAGCTATGGTCACCTTGTAAATCTCAGTCAGGCAAACTCAAATGGGTATGGTGATATACGCATAAAACTATAAAGATAAAGATAGAGATACTTATGTAATTCATTGGTAGGAATTTCAGATAAGCGTATGAAGATGCTGGTCCCTTCCGTCTCTCTGCTTTCCTACTGTCTTCATCCAATCCTTCTTACTCCTTTCCATGGCAAGCTTAAGCAAGGGTTTCACCGTTGTCAGTGGCTACCTCCCATCCTCTCAGTGGAAATGTTCAATGCACCCTGTCACGGCACGGCTATCCATCTGTCGGTTCTCGATCAGGCCGGAATAGAATCCAGTGATTCTTTTGCGTCTGTCACTAACGCCCCGCCCTCAGGAGTTTGAAGCACGTCACAGTCATTCAATCATTGAATCCTACTCAGAATACCACAGACAAGGTTAGACCTTCCGGATTCTCTTGAATGCCGCCATCAGTTCTAGCCTATACCACAAAGACTCTGATCTCACAGAATGGCTGGCTCGTTTGTCAGGCGAGCACTCGGTTGTCAGGCGATCAACCATGCATCGTGTATCAGGAATCCAAGAGATATTCACTCAATCGAAGGTAGAACGGAGGTGGTTGTCAGTCACACGTTCATAGGTGAGAATGATGATGAGTGTCACGGATCATCACATTCATCAAGTTGAAGAACAAGTGATATCTTAGAAAAAGAACAAGCAGAATTGAATAGAAGAACAATAGTAATTGCATTAATACTCGAGGTACAGCAGAGCTCCACACCTTAATCTATGGTGTGTAGAAACTCCACCGTTGAAAATACATAAGAACAAGGTCTAGGCATGGCCGAATGGCCAGCCTCCCAATGAGGGTTCAATCATCAAAACATGATCAAAAGATCCAAAGATTGAAAGATCTCCTAATACAATAGTAAAAGGTCCTACTTATAGAAAACTAGTAGCCTAGGGTGTACAGAGATGAGTAAATGACATAAAAATCCACTTCCGGGCCCACTTGGTGTGTGCTTGGGCTGAGCATTGAAGCATTTTCGTGTAGAGACTCTTCTTGGAGTTAAACGCCAGCTTTTATGCCAGTTTGGGCGTTTAACTCCCATTTTGGTGCCAGTTCCGGCGTTTAACGCTGGGGATTCTAAGGGTGACTTTGAACGCCGGTTTGGGCCATCAAATCTTGGGCAAAGTATGGACTATCATATATTGCTGGAAAGCCCAGGATGTCTACTTTCCAACGCCGTTGAGAGAGCGCCAATTGGGCTTCTGTAGCTCCAGAAAATCCACTTCGAGTGCAGGGAGGTCAGAATCCAACAGCATCTGCAGTCCTTTTTAGTCTCTGAATCAGATTTTTGCTCAGGTCCCTCAATTTCAGCCAGAAAATACTTGAAATCACAGAAAAATACACAAACTCATAGTAAAGTCTAGAAAAGTGAATTTTAACTAAAAACTAATAAAAATATACTAAAAACTAACTAGATCATACTAAAACATACTAAAAACAATGCCAAAAAGCGTACAAATTATCCGCTCATCAAGATCCAAGTTTGGATAGCTTCTTTTCCAAGATAACTACCCAATGGGATGAAGATCAAAAGCTTTCAAGTAAAATCAAGAGAAAAGATAGAAGAAGAATAATGAAAACTAGTATTGATCCATCAACTTACAACAGAGCTTCCTAACCCAATGAAAGGGGTTTAGTTGTTCATAGCTCTAGAAAATGAAAACAAAGATGGAGAATACATCATGGAACTAGAAGAGCAGAGTAAAATACAGAGAGTAGTGCTATTTTCCAACTTCCAGCCTTAAATAATTCAAAGCTACTCTTATATATACTACTCTTCTCAGCTTCTAGTTGGCTCTTCAAGTCTTGGGCCTTTGGATCTTGAGTTTGAAGCAGTTCTCTTCTTCATTTGGGCTTGGTTTTACTTGCAGAGAGAAAGTGTGAAGTAGGCAGAGACTTTAGCTCAGGACGTTAGGGGTGTTATCGTTTAGTGAAAGTATGAGTTCGAGAACGTTAGTGACACTCAACATTGTCACTAACATTCCAATGTACCCCTTTGCCTCACGTTAGAGCCCACGTTAACTAGGTTAACGTGGCTTCTAATGTGGCCTTGCCAACCTTCGAGAACGTTAGTGACACTTAACATTGTCACTAACGTTCCAGTGTCCCCCTATATCTCACGTTAGAGTCCCACGTTAGTTAACGTGGCCATTCTTAGCCATCCCCAATGTTAGTGACAATGTTGAGTGTCACCAACGTTGGCTCATCTTTCACTCATCAACGTTAGCTTCCACGTTAACTAAGTTAACGTGAAAGTTAACGTGGCTCCTTGGGGGTTTTGTGGGTGCTTCCAACGTTAGTGACAATGTTGGGTGTCACTAACGTTATCGACCTCCCTTGCCTCTTACGTTAGCTCCTACGTTAACCAAGTTAACGTGGGAGTTAACGTGGTACATTGCACCTTAGGCCAACGTTAGTGACAATGTTGAGTGTCACTAACATTGGCTTCCTTCCCCTTTTTAACGTTAGAGGCCACGTTAACTAAGTTAACGTGGACTCTAACGTAGCCACTTATGATCATTGGCCCACGTTAGTGATAATGTTAAGTGTCACTAACGTTGGCTCAAAGTCCATTCTTCACATTAGAGTTCACGTTAACTTAGTTAACGTGACTCTTAACGTGGGCAATGATGGCTTCGAGAGCGTTATTGGCAATCACTTTTCTCATTAACTTTGCAAGTTACCTCCCATTCCACATTAGTGGTAACGTTAATTAGATTAACATGACTGCTAAGTGGTTCTTCCTTGCTTCCTTTGGTCCTGAAATCAAGCAATAGAGTGCATCAAAGTTCTAGTCCAAGTCATGGGTAATGCAACATACAATTTGTTATTAAACTCATGTAAAATCCTCATGAAATCATGTAAAATTCACAATGTATGCTTGAATCAAGGTGTAAGTGAATATCTACCCAAAACTAGCTTATTTCCTCAGGAAATGCATAAAACTACCTTAAAAACAGTAAAGAAAAGGTCAATGAAACTGGCCAAGATGCCCTGGCATCACGGACCCTCTTCCTCCACAGCTGCCCCTGCTACCACCACTGCACCTCCACCTACCTCAGAGCTAGTGTACCACCTCGTGCACCGCTTGTTCCGATAGCTAGATCAGATGGAGCGCCGTAATTGGCGCCGGTATGAGAGATTGGAGCATCACAGCAAGCGACGCTATGAGCATCTGAAACTGATGATCCGACAGGGCAGTGACATCCCCTCCGAGCCTGACACACCATCAGAGCCATCAGAGGAGGAGCCGGATGAGCACGAGGAGGAGACTCATTCCCAGGAGGAGACCCATCCGCAGGCAGGCACAGAGCAGGCTGCTCCCCAGGCGGAGGTTCCATATCAGATTGAGGCTGCAGATCCTGAGATCCCGATCCAGTCAGCACCTCCTCTACAGCAGCCAGATCCTCAGCCCACCACCATCGAGACTCCAGCTACCATTCCTACCAGTGATGACACCCCTTCACACCCAGCTTGAGTGTACATCGAGGACGATGCTTTATTTTAAGTGTGGGGAGGTCGCCATCTCTGGCGTATTATCTTGGTGAACCACTACTGACTCTTTTCTTTTATTTTGGATATTTTTCTGTATTTTTCTCTTTATTTTTATTTTTATTTTTATTTTTATTTTCTGAGTACTTATACATTGCTACTTTCATGTATTTTTACTCTATTTCTGCATTTTGCACTTTAGTTCATATTTTAGCCATTTAGTTTAGTTTGCAGTTCTAACTTATTAGCTATAGAATAGGTGGATTAATTAGTATAGTTTACCCTTTTTAGTATATTATAGTTGACTTAATTGAAAAATAAAAAGGTAGTAAGCTAGAGACTTTAACAAAGTTATAAACAATCCACACCTTGTCTATATAGCATTACATGTTAGTTAGTTAACAGCATTTTATCAAGGAGAAACACTAAAACCTTAAAGGCCACCTAAAACATTTTTTTTATAAGAATAATGGGAAATTTTAACTAAACTTGCATGACATATATGAATGATATATGATTTATGAGTTTGAGAACATACACCCTGTGAGTTTTGAGCTTAATTCTATGGTTACATTTAAACCATAATATTTTATTCCTGTGTGTTCCACTCTTCTTTTTTATTCTGCTGTTCTTTGCTTTGTTTTAATCTATATGTCCAGTTATAGAATATAGATACATACCAAGAGAGTGATTGAGGCCTTGTTTGATTTTTAACTCACTATCCCAAATAAAGCCTACCTTTTATGCCATCCTTGTTAGCCCCTTTGAACCTTTTAATCCCCTCTTGTTCTATAACCACATTACTAGCCTTAAGCAGAAAAACAAATAAAAAATCCCAAAATTGAATCCTTGGTTAGCTTAAGATAGAAATTGTGTAATTGATTAAGTGTGGAAAAACTTTATGGGAACATGGATGACAGAAACAAGGGTAGAAAAATTGAAAAGAAATTAAGAATTTTTGGGAAACATGCTCATGTGAAATTAAAATAATTAATTACCATGTGCATTAAAAAAAAAGTTTTTGTTTTCAATAAAAGGGATACAAAAGAATTCCCCAAAAATGCAAATTAAAGCAAATGCACATGGTATAAGAACAAAATATGAGCATGTGACATAAAAAGTTAGAATTATGGGAAAATGGGTAAAGAAGCTTTACTTTAGAAATTATGTATGTTATGTGAGATCTTAGACTAATTAAGGATTCACTTATTAGCTCACTTAGCCTTATACATATACCCTTACCTTTACCTTGGCCCCATTACAACATTAATTAAAGACCTCATGATTTTTGGTATGTCTATATTTTATAATTGTTGATTGGTTAGATGAAAAACAAAGTTATAGAAAGTAAGGATAAAAAGAAGAATAGAGTGATTAACCCAATAAACACTGAGTGACTAGAGAGTAAACACAAAATCCAGTGAGGGTTCACTAACTCATTAACATATATCTCTGCTTAAAGTACTAATTGTCTTGCAAGTTTATAAAATGTTTTTCTCTCCCATCTCAATTGTAAAAGTGCTTTATCATTATCTAAGGTTGGCTATATATATATGATTACTTGAGAATGTGAATTGATTTAACTACATGTAAGCTTTATATATGAGTGAATAAAATTAGAATTGCATCATGCATTTAGTTAGTTGCATTTAGATTAGAATTGCATTGCATGGCATTCAACCACTTCAACCTTACTTTTTACCTTGGACATAGCATGAGGACATGCTATTACTTAAGTGTGGGGAGGTTGATAAACCCATATTTTATGATATATTTTGTGCTTAATCTGAGTGATTTATTCAATCCTTCACCCACTTATTCATATTAATTGTATGGTTTTACTTTCCCTTCCTTATTATGTGATGTATGTGAAAAAAACATGTTTCCTATGCTTTAAAATTAATTATTTTAATTACCTTTAATTCCATTCGATGCCGTGATTAGTGTGTTGAGTAGTTTCAGATCTTCTACGGTAGAATGACTTAAAGGATGGAAAAGGAAACGTACAAAAATGGAAGGAAACTGCAAAACGGAGTTTTGAAGAAACTGGCATCCACGCAATCGCATGGACGACGCGATCGCGTGCCAAGAGCGAAGAAGCATCGACGCGGCCGCATGACTGACGCGACCATGCGACTTGAGCGAATCGCATACGACGCGGACGCGTGACCCACACGACCGCGTGATAAGAAGAACTCCAGGTGACGCGACCGCGTGACCCATGCGGACGCGTGACAGAGGCCACGCACCAAAAATTGTAGAAAATTCTCATAGCAGATTCTGAAGCCCTTTTTGGCCCAAATCCAAGTCCAGAAGTCATAGACCAGAGGTTATGAAGTGGAGGAATGCATCCATGGAGGGAGTATCAGAATTTTTAGTCACTTTCCATGATTTAGGTTTAGTTTTGTGAGAGGTTCTCTCCTCTCTCTCTTTAGGATTTAGGATTTAGGACTTCTCTTAGTTTTAGGAGTAACTCTCGATCCCAGGTTCAATATTCCTTTTACTATTTAATTTCTCATCTATTTTTGTTTACTCTGAAGCTTTTATTATGTTTGATTGATGTTGCCTAATTGGCTGTTGATATTGTCCATGTTAGAATTGACATTTTTATTTAATGATATTTGAGGTATTTCAGTTTATGATTGTTCTTTTTTATTATCCCCAATTTGAAGACAATTTTTATTCCAGCAGATTTAACTTCTTTTCCTTTTGGTCTTGGTTGAGAAATCAGTGACTCAGGAGTTACCTTAGCTTAACATAATTGATAACTGTTATCTTTGCTAATTGGACTAAACTTTAATAATCCCAGCCTTTTCTTAGGAAATAAATAGGATTCGAAGGTCAACTAATTAGTCCCTTGACTTTTCTTTGCTTTAGCAAAGGTTGACTAAGTGGAATTAAGATTCAACTTTCATTTTTATTGATAAGAATAACTAAGTCTGGATTTCCAATTTCTCCTACCTTGCCAAAGGGTTTGCTTTATAGTATTTAATTATTTTAATTGTCATTTAAATTATTTGCCATATTTATTCCCCATTCTCAAAACCCCAATTTTACCTTTTTCATAGCCAATAATAAGAACATACTTCCCTACAATTCCTTGAGAAGACGACCCGAGGTTTAAATACATCGGTTATCAATTTATTTAGGGATTTGTTACTTGTGACAACCAAAACGTTTGTACGAAGGGATTTCTATTGGTTTAGAATCTATATCTACAACGCGACTATTTTTATAAAATTCTTTACTAGCAAAAAATCCTAACGTCAATAGTCATTTCAGGTTTAAGGTTTAAAGAACTCAATTCCTTGATGATTTTCATGTTTTAGGGGTTCATTAGACTTGATTCCTTGTAGGTATTGCTCAAGGATCAGTAGGTAAAGGTAAGGAAACTTCAAACTCTTGTGGTTGTCCAATTTCATGTGCCCTAGTGTTAAAATTGTTCAATTGTATGAACTAGTTGAGTTTATGTTGAATTAGAGTTGAAATTGTCAAATTGAAGCTTGGTTGAAGTCTTGGAAAGGCTTGGAGTGGACTTTTGGTGCTGGAAGATCCATTTGAAAGGTGTTGGAGCCTTGAAGGCTTGAGGAAGGTGAAATTGAAAGTGTTTCGGGTTGAGTGGGGAATCGGCCAAGGTATGGTTTCATTTTCCTGTATCTAAAATGTAATGTGGTGTAAAAACTTAGGCTAGCGACCCATAGGATAGGAATTGAAATTGTGATGATGGTTAATTGGTTGTTGAAATTGTTATATGATTATGTGATTATTGGTTTGAGATGAGTATTTGAGTAGTGGTTGGGTAATTGTGAATGATAATAATTTTTGGTACAATATGTGAAAGTTGTAGGTGATGTGGGTTAATATGCTTGATGGATGATAATGGTGAGACTCTGTTGATGGACATGAGTTGAATGGGTTGAGATGGATTGCATTATTATGTATGTGGTTATTGATTTTGAAGTTTTGATAAGATATGGTATGAAAGATATGTATGCCTTGGTGTATGTTTGATGGTTAATGAAATGGAGTGTTTTGTATGTTGTTGAAATATGAATGTTGAATGTATGTTGAGATTGAATTATTGAGTTATGGATTGGATTGAGAAGTTAGAATATGCTTGATGTGAATGGTTGAGTTTTAATTGGTATAAGAGGGTGACTTATGGCACAAAAGGTATGTTATGAAGTATATTGGAACTTGGTGTGGCTTAGGTTTGGTTTTGGTTGGTTTTGAATGAGTTTGGTAAGTGAATGTTTTAAAATTGGGAGTTTATGAGTTTTGTTAAAAATAGAATTTTGATGAACTTCAATGGATCAAATCTTGAGCTATTGTTTTCGGAATTTAATGATTTTTATATCAATAGAAAGGTAATTTCATAAGCTTTAAATGATTTAAATTTGATTGAAATATGAATTTTGTGGAAGGAGATATGATCGTTGAAAGTTTGGGCCTGAAATCTGAATTCTGCAGAATTTGTGACTTCTGGTTTGTGTGCGTACGCACAGCCCTGTGCGCACGCACACTCCGTAAATTTTACAGGCTTTGCGTACGTGCGCACAAGTTGCACACACGCACACGTTGGGAGTGGCATGCTGGTGGTGGCGCTAATTACACCTTGTGCGCACGCTCAACCCGGAAGATTTTACTTTCTGTGCGTACGCACAGGCCTGTGCATACGCACACATTTAAAAATGCTTTTGGGCGTGTGCACGCACACCCCTGTGCATACGCACGCGACCCAGTCTTTTTCTAAAACTATTGTTTTCAAGTCTTTCACATTTCCAACAAGCTTGTAACCTTCCAAGGTGTTATTTCACACTTATAAACTGCAATTTCATCCCTTAAATATATTACATTGATATAGGATGCCTAGTGAATGAGACTAAGCTAGGGGAAAGGTAACTTGTGGAGGAAGAAAGGGGATATTATGATGAGTTATGATTAATGTTAAGAATTATTATAGTTGTCGAGAATGGTTAGTATTGTCGATGATTAATAACTGTTAATGAGAATGCTATTGGTGAAGGAATAAGGAGAATTATATGTTTGAATGGACTATGTATACGCGCACGACCGAATGAGATAGAGGTGCCGGGTAAGAGGTGATGGGAAATAACCACTCGCTCCGGGTAAGAGGTGAGAACGCCGGGTAAGAGGCAGTGGTGTTATCCACTTGCTCTGGGTATGATTTGAGAATGAATGAATGAATGGTAATGATAATGAAAGTGTGTTTTTGTATGTGACTCCCGGTAAGATGCAGTGGTGTTATCCACTTGCTCTGGATGAGGCTACGGGTAAGACGCAAGGGCTATATTTTGTTGCCACTTGCTCTGGGCCAAAAATGTAACACTGCCTGGGTAAGAGGCAGAGTGAAGTTGTTCCCTGCTCCGGGTACGCGGGTAAGATGCAAGGGTTAAGGCGTTGTCCCACTTGCTCCGTGTTTGGTGTTCTGTCCAATGGTTAGCTATTAGGACATGTCGGGTTGGCTTTGCAACCGACAGATGAGACTCATCAGCCACTAGGACAGGCATGCATCATATGCATTATATGTGATTTGTTTGGATTGCCTAAGTGATTTCATCATTACTTGATAATTGCATATTTGCCTTATCTGCTTCCTACTTGTGCATTCTTTGCTTGATATACTTGTATTTCCTTTTCCATTACTGTTGGCGGTTAGGAGGATTGTAGGATTTGGAAAGGGAATATATAGTTAGATCGAAGATCCTTAAGTTAGTCACCTATTTACATTTGTTATGGTTTAGTTATGTTTATGCACTTTGATTATAATTTGGAAGTTCTAGGATTTCCTTCGCCTTTTCCAAGACATTACATGTTAGATATTTGGGCACTGTTACCATGCTGAGAACCTCTGGTTCTCACCCATGCAGATTTTGTGGTTTTCAAATACAGGACGTGAGGCCCTTCGCTGATGCATGCTGGAGACTTCCTTTTGACGGAGATCCTTAGTCTTTTGGGTTTTATTTTGATCATGTATAATTGTTAGATACTTATATTCTCCACTGTATATATATATATTGTATTACCTCCTCTTAAAGGTTATTTTGGAGAAACAGGATTTGTATATTGTCTTTTGGGTTGTTGATAAACGAAATTTAGCATGTCGATATAGAATTCAATAGTGAATACAATCGTGAGTATAGTCTAATCGACACTTTAAACCTCGCATCAAACAATTCTACAATCTATAATCGAGAGTACTAGTCTCCCGAGTCGTCCTCCCTTGGAATTACTAGAGAATGCATGTTATTGATTAGAAAGCTTTTGTTATGAATCTTTTGAAGGTCGGTGTATTAATAGCAAAAGTAGATGGCAAACAATCAATATTAAAGGACTTGGCCTAGGGTTGGCATTAGAAATTCTATCATTATAGTTCCTTCAATGATGATAACAATTAAGCCTTGCTCCACTTAGTTGACCTCTAAGTATAGAGGAGAGTCAAGTGAAAGTAATTAGCTTGAATCACAAGTCTTAGCTTCACCCTAGGGGGATCTAATTTTAGTGAATCCCAAACCAATTAGCAATCCTTAATTCTCAATCAACAATTGACATTTACTATTCAACTTTCCTAATGGTCCAAATTAAACCCTAAGCCAAGTGAGAAACTTTTATTCCATAACTAGTATTGGCATTTTATCAAACACTTGATGAGCATTCATAAGAGCCATTAAGGAATTAGAATGAAGAATGGAAATGAAGAGATCTAGACTACACAATTATCTACAATTGAAAAATTACAAGTAATGGACATGAAATTACCTCAATTCACTAGTTCCAAATCCAAGTAACAAAAGCAAAGCTAGATCCAATAGTAAAAGGATCAAAGAGCACTAATTGAGAATATGAGAAGAGTAGATCTATTAATTGCATCAAAGTAAAATTATATTACAATGGATCTCACCAAGGAAAATCACAAGAGAATCGTAATGGAGATTTGAGGAGAATTGTAATGGAGATTTGAGGAGAATGAGACTCTAGAGAGAAGATGGAGATTCTCTCTCTACCCAAAGTGTAACTAACTCTAAAAAAATATCTATGAAAATGTAAAATGAGCTAAAAGTCCCTTAACCCTTCAATCCTTGGTCTTCTTAAGCTTTTCCCGCCAAAACACTTCCTCAAAATGGGGTCTCTACCTGTCTCCACGCTCCAATCATGTGCTCTCTAAAAAAATCATGTGAGACCATCGGCGCGTACGCGCACAGTACGCGTACGCGTCCATGAGGCAATTGCAGTTTTGTGCGCAGGCGTAATCTACGCGGATACATCCACGAGGATCATGACCTAGCCGCTACATGCGCCGGCTCATAGCTTGGCTCCTAGCTTTGGCTCTTGATGGCGTAACTCCACGCGGACGCACCATGTGCGCGTACGCGTCCTTGCTGAGGTTTCCAAAGCTTATTTTCTCATGCTTCTTTCCTTTGTACACACTTCCCTTCTCTCCTCCGGGTCATCCCTGCCCTATATTCTGAAACCACTTAACACACAGGTCACGGCATCGAATGGCACCACGAGAGGATTAGAAATATATCTAATTTAGTGCAAAATAAGCATGTTTTCATTCATGAGGCAAAATTAGGAAAGGAACACAAAGTCATGTATTTTCATATGAAAAGTGTGTAGAGTCATTGATAAAACCCTCGAAATCAGTACAAGATAAACCCTAAAAATGGTGTTTATCAACCTCCCCACACTTAGATTATAGCATGTCCTCATGCTTAGAGAAAAGCAAAAAGACCAAAGCATCAAATAGGCAAGAGATTCATGATATGCAACTAGGATGAGTGCTACTATCTACTTGGTTAAGAGCAATTCGATCTTCCTAAGATAGATTCAAGCACATAGGGCATGTTAGTATGCAATGCATGAGGCTTACAAATTTTAATCATCAAAGTAAGATATGCGCAACTTGCATGAAGAACGCTCGTGAGAACCGGGAACAAGGATTGGAGCTTCGAACCCTCACCGGTAGTGTTTGCACTCTATCCGCTCGGTGTATCGAGTTAATCACTCAGTTCTCCCCTATTTCATGCTTTTCCAAAATCTGTTCTTCCTCTAGCAATAAAAAATTGTTACATGCATGTGCACATGTATCATGAGGTCTTTCCTAGGTTGTAATGGGGCTAGGGTTAAGGTAGGATTATATATTTGGCTAAGTGAGCTAAAATTGGATCTTTTGATTAACCTAAACTTTCCGCCCAACCTATATAACATCCTATATAATTATATACTAGTCTAACGACCCATTACTCACTTTTTCCACATACTCATGCATTTTCCTTTGCTTTATAACACATATGCATTGATTTTTATTGGACTTTAATTTGGGGCATTTTGTCCTTTTTTTTCTTTTTCTTTTTTTTCCTCATTTTTTTTCAGGAATATCACTACATAAGGTCTTACATTTAATTAACACATGAGTATGTACTCGATTCCCCAAATGTAAAAATATAAAACAAAAACATCCTTTTACCTCAACCAATGTCCCACCCCGTTTCCCCACACTTAAATGACACACACACACACTAGCCTAAGCCAATCAAAGATCCACATAGGGACATTCATGGTTTTTTGCTTCTTGGCTTGTAATGTGCTAGAATGAAGAATGAGTGGGTTAAGCATAGGCTCAAAGTTGGTTGCAAAGGTTGTTCACATGGTAAGGCTATTTGGGTAGTGGCTAAGTGAATTGATGGCCTCAATCATATACATGCATTCGCACATACAACAATGGACATATAGAGTCAAACAAAGTAAGGATCACAATCATAGAGAGGGAACAATGCACACAAGAAGGAAGGTCAGTGACTATAAGATGTAGCCACCCGATAAGGCTCAAAACTCACTAGCTTGTGTTCTTGACTCAAAATCTATGTTCCAAAGTACAATCTCCAAGCAAGCTTAGCATCAATTTTTTTTTTCAAAATTGGCAAGGTTACCCTAAAATGTTAGTTTCCTAGGAGAGAATTCATTACTCTAACCAAGTAGACTTATCATGCAATTGGTGTCAAAGAAAAACCTAATCATGCAAACTATCCTAACTACAAATGGATTCAAAAGTTTATTCGGGTGTTACCTACGGAGATCGGTCGGCAGACCTCCCCACACTTAAAACTTAGCACAGTCCTCCGTGCTATAAGTGATGCGCAATGGGTGGCCGGGTCCGGAATGTCCTTCATCTCCCTTGTCAATGCTATGTCCGCTTGATGTTGCGGTGGATGTGGAGATATCCGGTTCCTCCATAGGTGGGGTGACAATGCTTAGAAGCTTCTTCACATGAGCATATCGGCGTTGGTTGCGCCGCTCATAACGGTCCAACTTCTTGTGAAGGTCTTCAAGGTGCCGGGCGGATGATTTTGGTGATGCGGATGAGGTGGGAATGGTCATGCCAAGGTCTTTGGTGACTTCCGGAGGCTTGAGATACCTTTTGGTCGGAATGATATCACCATCAACCGGAATTGAGGTCCTCCTATCCTTAGTCTCGCGGTGAACACCGGCTGCCGCGACTAATTCGGTTACCATAGCGGGGAAGGGCAAGTTTCCCTTAACATGAATGCGCCCCATGGATTGACGGATAGCATGCGGGATATCGACCGGTTTCTTGGTTAGGATGCACCAAACCAATAAGGCAAGCTCAGCAGTGATGAATGACCCATGGGTGCTTGAAAGCACGTAGTGAGCTAGGATTTGGGCCCATGCCATGGCTTCTTGATTGGGTAAACGTGCATCTAAACCCTTTGGCCTTCGTTTTACAGTCCCTCGGATCCAAAAGGCTTCGGGTAAAGCGATTACTCGGAGAATCGCATTCCAATCGAACTCACGTTCGCAACATGCCGATAAAACTTCTTGATAGGCGTCTGGTGCACGAAATTGTGATCATCAATAATGGCTCTTTGGTATGTGCATCTATTAACTCAGCACTTTCTTTCCCAACTTCGCTCAACTAACCAGCAAGTGTACTGGGTCGTCCAAGTAATAAACCTTACGTGAGTAAGGGTCGATCCCACAGAGATTGTTGGTATGAAGCAAGCTATGGTCATCCTGTAGATCTCAATCAGGCTGATTCAAATGTGATTGGATTAGATAATTAAAAGATAAATAAAATAGGATAGAAATACTTATGTAAATTAATGGTGGGAATTTCAGATAGGCGTATGGAGATGCTATGCTCCTCCTGAATCTCTGCTTTCCTACTGCTTTCGTCCAATCCTTCTTACTCCTTTCCATGGCAAGCTGTATGTAGGGCATCACCGTTGTCAATGACTACATCCCATCCTCTCAGTGAAAAAGGTCCAAATGCTCTGTCACAGCACGGCTAATCATCTGTTGGTTCTCAATCGGGTTGGAATAGAATCCTGTGATTCTTTTGCGTCTGTCACTAACGCCCAGCCTTCAGGAGTTTGAAGCTTGTCACAGTCATTCAATCCCAGAATCCTACTCGGAATACCACAGACAAGGTTAGACTTTCCGGACTCCCATGAATGCCGCCATCAATTCTAGCTTATACCACGAAGATTCTGATCAAGGAATCCAAGAGATATGCGCCCGGTCTAAGGTAGAACGGAAGTGGTTGTCAATCACGCACGTTCATAGGTGAGAATGATGATGAGTGTCACGGATCATCACATTCATCAAGTTGAAGTGCAACGAATATCTTAGAACAGGAATAAATCGAATTGAATAGAAAATAGTAGTAATTGCATTAAAACTTGAGGTACAGCAGAGCTCCACACCCTTAATCTATGGTGTGTAGAAACTCCACCATTGAAAATACACATGTGAAAGGTTCAGGCATGGCCGAATGGCCAGCCCCATGTGGTCACAAGACCGAATAATCAAAGATCCTTAAAACAATAATAAAAAGTTCTATTTATACTTAGACTAGCTACTAGGGTTTAAAGAAGTAAGTAATTGATGCATAAATCCACTTTCGGGGCACACTTGGTGTATGTTTGGGCTGAGCTTGATCTATCCACGAGCTGAGGCTTCTCTTGGAGTTGAACGCCGAGTTGTAACATGTTTTGGGCGTTCAACTCTGGTTCGTCACGTGTTTCTGGCGTTTGACTCCAGTCAACAACATGGAGCTGGCGTTGAGCGCCAGTTTACGTCATCTAATCACGAATAAAGTATAAACTATTATATATTGATGGAAAGCTCTGGATGTCTATTTTCCAACGCCGTTAAGAGCGCATCATTTAGAGTTCTGTAGCTCCCTAAAATCCATTTCGAGTGCAGGGAGGTCAGATTCCAACAGCATCAGCAGTCCTTTGTCAGCCTCCTATCAGAGTTTTGCTCAGGTTCCTCAATTTCAGCCAGAAATTACCTGAAATCACAGAAAAACACACAAACTCATAGTAAAGTCCAGAAATGTGAATTTAGCATAAAAACCAATGAAAACATCCCTAAAAGTAACTAGATCATATAAAAAACAACCTAAAAACAATGCCAAAAAGCGTATAAATTATCCGCTCATCACAACACCAAACTTAAATTGTTGCTTGTCCCCAAGCAACTGAAAATCAATTAGGATAAAAAGAAGAGAATATACTATAAATTCCAAAATATCAATGAATATTAATTCTAATTAGATGAGCGGGACTTGTAGCTTTTTGCTTTTGAACAGTTTTGGCATCTCACTTTCTCCCTTGAAGTTTAGAATGATTGGCTTCTCTAGGAACTTAGAATTTCGGATAGTGTTATTGATTTTCCTAGTTAAGTATGTTGATTCTTGAACACAGCTACTTTTATGAGTCTTGGCCGTGGCCCTAAACATTTTGTTTTTCAGTATTACCACCGGATACATAAATGCCACAGACACATAAATGGGTGAACCTTTTCAGATTGTGACTCAGCTTTGCTAAAGTCCCCAGTTAGAGGTTTTTAGAGCTCTTAAGCACACTCTTTTTGCTTTGAATCATGACTTTAACCACTCAATCTCAAGCTTTTCACTTGGACCTGCATGCCACAAGCACATGGTTAGGGACAGCTTTGATTTACCCGCTTAGGCCTGGATTTTATTTCCTTGGGCCATCCTATCCATTGATGCTCAAAGCCTTGGATCCTTTTTACCCTTGCCTTTTGGTTTTAAGGGCTATTGGCTTTTTCTGCTTGCTTTTTCTTTTTCTTTCTATTTTTTTCGCCATTTTTTTTTTCACTGCTTTTTCTTGCTTCAAGAACCAATTTCATGATTTTTCAGATCATCAATAACATTTCTCTTTGTTCATCATTCTTTCAAGAGCCAACAATTTTAACATTCATAAACAACAAGATAAAAAATATGCAATGTTTAAGCATTCATTCAGAAAACAAAAATTATTGTCACCACATCAATATAATTAAATTAAATTCAATGATAAATTCGAAACTCATGTACTTCTTGTTCTTTTGAATTAAAAACATTTTTCATTTAAGAGAGGTGAAGGATTCATGGAATTATTCATAGCTTTAAGACATAGTTACTAAATACTAATGATCATGAAGTAGAGACACAAAACATAGATAAACATATAACATAAAAACCAAAAAGCAGAGAAAATAAGAACAAGGAATGAGTCTACTTTAGTGAGAGTGGCGCCTTCTTGAAGGACCAATGGTGCTCTTTGAGCTCCTCTATGTTTCTTCCTTGCTTCTGTTGCATGATCCCCAGTGATTTTGGTGCTCCTATCCTTAGTTGCTCCCAATAATTGTGTGGAGAAAAATTTATCCCCTGAGGTATCTCAGGGATCTCTTGATTTGCAGTCAAATGTTCTACCACTGAGCTATAAACCCTTTAGATGAGTCTTTCCATCTCCCATGACTCAGAGGTGGAAGCTTTTGTCTTCCTTTTTCTCTCCTTTTTTTTTTGAGGTTTCTCCGGCCTTAGGTGCCATCAATGGTTATAGAAAATCAAAAAGCTTATGCTTTTACCACACCAAACTTAAAATATTGCTCGCCCTCGAGCAAGAGAAGAAAGAAGAGAAGAAGAAAAAGAAGAAAATATGGAGGAGAAGGGGAGGTGTAGGTTCAGCTATGTAGGGTGGATTTGGGTGGGCAAGAGATGATGGATTGTGAGTAGTGAAGAGGTAATGGGGAAGAGAGATTGAGGTGATTGGTGAAGGATTTTTGGGAAAGTGTGTTATAGGATTATTAGGAGGGAAGGTGGGAATATGTTAGGTGGGGATCCTGTGGGGTCCACAGATCCTGAGGTGTCAAGGATTTACATCCCTGCACCAATTAGGCATGTAAAATGCCTTAGCATACCATTCTGGCGTTTAAACGCCGAGGTGATGCATGTTCTGGGCGTTCAACGCCCATGTGCAGCATGTTTCTGGCGTTGAACGCTAGCCAGATGCACCTTACTGGCGTTTAAACGCCAGTAAGTCCTTTCTCCAGGGTGTGATTTTTCTTCTACTGTTTTTTATTTTAATAATTTTTTCGTCACTCGACATGATCATGAACCTAATAAAACACAAAATAATAATAAAATAAAATTAGATAAATAAAAATTGGGTTGCCTCCCAACAAGCGCTCTTTTAATGTCATTAGTTTGACAGTGGGCTCTCATGGAGCCTCACAGATATTCAGAGCATGATGAAGGCCTCACAACACCAAACTTAGAGTTTGAATGTGGGGGCTTCTTAACACCAAACTTAGAGTTTGGTTGTGGCCTCCCAACACCAAACTTAGAGTTTGATTGTGGGGGCCTTGTTTGACTCTGTATTGAGAGAAGCTGTTCATGCTTCCTTTCATTACCAAATAACTTGGCATTTAGCTTCATGATGGCTCCTAGATATTCAGCAACTTGCTCTTCAGTTACATCTTCATCCTCTTCAGAGGAAGAATAGTTCTCAGAGCTCATGAATGGCAGAAGGAGATTTATTGGAATCTCTATGGTCTCTATGTGAGCCTCAGATTCCTTTAGGTCCTCAATAGGAAACTACTTCTTGCTTGAGAAACATCCGAGGAGGTCTTCCTCACTAGGATTTTTGTCCTTCTCCTCCCTTGTGCATTCGGCCATATTGATTACATCAATGGCCTTGCACTCTCCCTTTGGATTCTCTTCTGTATTGCTTGGAAGGATACTGGGAGGAGTTTCAATGATTTTCTTACTCAGCTGGCCCACTTGTGCCTCCAAATTTCTAATGGATGATCTTGTTTCACTCATGAAACTTAAAGTGGCCTTAGACAGATCAGAGACTATGTTTGATAAGTTAGAGGGGCTTTTTTCAGAATTCTCTGTCTGTTGCTGAGAAGATGATGGAAAAGGTATGTTATTGCTTAGCCTGTTTCTTCCACCATTATTAAAGCCTTGTTGAGGCTTTTGTTGATCTTTCCATGAGAGATTTGGATGATTTTTCCTTGATGAATTATAGATGTTTCCATAAGGTTCACCCATGTAATTAACCTCTGCCATTGCAGGGTTCTTAGGATCATAAGCTTCTTCAGAAGCTGTCTCTTTAGTACTGTTGGATGCATTTTGCCATCCATTCAGACTTTGAGAGATCATGTTGACTTGCTGAGTCAACACTTTGTTCTGAGCCAATATGGCATTCAGAGCATCAATTTCAAGAACTCCCTTCCTCTGAGGCATCCCATTATTCACAGAATTCCTCTCAGAAGTGTACATGAATTGGTTATTTGCAACCATGTCAATAAGTTCTTGAGCTTCTGCAGGAATTTTCTTTAGGTGAATGGATCCACCTGCAGAATGGTCCAATGACATCTTGGAAAACTCAGATAGACCATAATAGAGTATATCTAATATGGTCCATTCTGAAAACATGTCAGAAGGACATTTTTTGGTCATCTGCTTGTATCTTTCCCAAGCTTCATAGAGGGATTCACCATCTTTTTGCTTGAAGGTCTGAACATCGACTCTAAGCTTGCTCAGCTTTTGAGGAGGAAAGAATTTATCCAAGAAGGCCGTGACTAGCTTGTCCCAAGAGTCCAGGCTATCTTTAGGTTGTGAGTCCAACCATGTCCTAGCTCTGTCTCTTACAGCAAAAGGGAAAAGCATGAGCCTGTAGACTTCAGGATCTACTCCATTCGTCTTAACAGTCTCACAAATCTGCAAGAACTCAGTTAAAAACTGATAAGAATCTTCAGATGGAAGTCCATGAAACTTGCAGTTCTGTTGCACTAAAGCAACTAATTGAGGTTTCAGCTCAAAATTTGTTTGCTCCAATGGCAGAAATGGAGATGCTTCTTCCATCAAACTTGGATCTTGGTTTAGTAAAATCGCCCAGCATCCTCCTTGCATTATTGTTGTTGGGTTCGGCTGCCATCTCCTTCTCTTGTTCGAAAATTTCAGAAAGGTTGTCTCTGGATTGTTGTAATTTAGCTTCTCTTAATTTCCTCTTCAGAGTCCTTTCAGGTTCATGGTCAGCTTCAACAAGAATGCCTTTTTCCTTGTTCCTGCTCATATAGGGAAGAAGAGAACAAGAAAAAGAAGAGGAATTCTCTATGTCACAGTATAGAGATTCCTTTATGTTAGTAGAAGAAGAAGGGAATAGGAGAATGAGAAGAAGTAAGAATAATCCAAACACAAGGGTAAGGATAGGGGCAGTGATTTGAGATGAAGAGAGGTGAAGAGAAGTGTTAGTAAATAAATAAATAAATAAAAGAAGATGAGAGATAGAGAATTTCGAAAATAATTTTGAAAAAGTAGTTAGTGATTTTCGAAAATTAAAGATAAGATATATTTAAAATTAAAATTTAAAACAATTAATTAATTAAAAAGAATTTTTGAAAAAGGATGAGATATTTTCGAAAATTAGAGAGAGTGAAGTAGTTAGGTGGTTTTGAAAAAGATAAGAAACAAACAAAAAGTCAAATAGTTAGTTGAAAAAGATATTAAAGTCAAATTTGAAAAGACAAAAAAGATAAGAAGTTAGGTAAGATATTTTGAAATCAATTTTTTTTTTGAAAAAGATAAAATTTTGAAAAAGATATGATAAAAGATAAGATAAAAAGATTTGATAAAAAGATAAGATTTTTAAGAAAAAGATATTTTGAAAAAGATTTTATTTTTAAAATTAAAATTGATTACTTGACTAACAAGACACTAAAAGATAAGATTCTAGAGTTTAAAGATTGAACCTTTCTTAACAAGAAAATAACAAACTTCAAATTTTTGAATCAATCACATTAATTGTTAGTGTAATTTCGAAATTTTGAAATAAAATTAAGAAAAAGATTTTTGAAAAAAAATTTGGAAATTTTCGAAATTAATAAGATAAAAATGAAAAAGATTTGATTTGAAAAAGTTTTGAAAAGATAAGATTTTTAAAATTGAAAATTTGACTTGACTTGTAAGAAACAACTAATTTTTAAAATTTTTTGACCAAGTCAATCCAAAATTTCGAAAATTTGGAGAGAAATAAGGAAAAAATATTTTTTTATTTTTGAATTTTTGATGATGAGAGAGAAAAATATAAAAATGACTCACAACATGAAAATTATGAATCAAAACTCATGATGCATGCAAGAACACTATGAATGTCAAGATGAACACCAAGAATACTTTGAAGATCATGATGAACATCAAGAACATAATTTTGAAAAATTTTTTGATGCAAAGAAAACATGCAAGACACCAAACTTAGAAATCTTTAATGCATGGACTCTAACAAACGAAAAATGCATATGAAAAACAACAAACAACACAAAACAAGAAAACATCAAGATCAAACAAGATGACTTGTCAAGAATAACTTGAAGATCATGAAGAACACCATGAATGCATGAATTTTCGAAAAATGCAAGAAAATTTTTTAAAGCATGCAATTGACACCAAACTTAAAAGTTGACTCAAGACTCAAACAAGAAACACAAAATATTTTTGATTTTTATGATTTTATGATTTTTTTTGTATTTTTATTATTTTTTTCGAAAATATTCTTTTGAAAAAACGAAAAATAAAGAAAATTTTTTTCCAAGAATTTTGAAAACATTTTTGAAAAGAAAAGTACCTAATCTGAGCAACAAGATGAACCGTCAGTTGTCCATACTCGAACAATCCCCGGCAACGGCGCCAAAAACTTGGTGGACGAAATTGTGATCATCAATAATTGCTCTTTGGTATGTGCATCTATTAACTCAGCACTTCCTTTCCATAACTTCGCTCAACTAACCAGCAAGTGTACTGGGTCGTCCAAGTAATAAACCTTACGTGAGTAAGGGTCGATCCCACAGAGATTGTTGGTATGAAGCAAGCTATGGTCATCTTGTAGATCTCAGTCAGGCTGATTCAAATGTGATTGGATTAGATAATTAAAAGATAAATAAAATAGGATAGAAATACTTATGTAAATTAATGTTGGGAATTTCAGATAGGGGTATGGAGATGCTGTGCTCCTCCTGAATCTCTGCTTTCCTACTGCTTTCGTCCAATCCTTCTTACTCCTTTCCATGGCAAGCTGTATGTAGGGCATCACTGTTGTCAATGGCTACATCCCATCCTCTCAGTGAAAAAGGTCCAAATGCTCTGTCACAGCACGGCTAATCATCTGTCGGTTCTCAATCGGGTTGGAATAGAATCCCGTGATTCTTTTGCGTCTGTCAATAACGCCCAACCTTCAAGAGTTTGAAGCTCGTAACAGTTATTCAATCCCGGAATCCTACTCGGAATACCACAGACTAGGTTAGACTTTCCGGATTCCCATGAATGCCGCCATCAATTCTAGCTTATACCACGAAGATTCTGATAAAGGAATCCAAGAGATATGCGCCCGGTCTAAGGTAGAACGGAAGTGGTTGTCAATCACGCGCGTTCATAGGTGAGAATGATGATGAGTGCCATGCATCATCACATTCATCAAGTTGAAGTGCAACGAATATCTTAGAACAGGAATAAATCGAATTGAATAGAAAATAGTAGTAATTGCATTAAAACTTGAGGTACAGCAGAGCTCCACACCCTTAATCTATGGTGTGTAGAAACTCCACCGTTGAAAATACACATGTGAAAGGTCCAGGCATGGCCGAATGGCCAGCCCCCATGTGGTCACAAGACCGAATAATCAAAGATCCTTAAAATAATAATAAAAAGTTCTATTTATTCTTAGACTAGCTACTAGGGTTTACAGAAGTAAGTAATTGATGCATAAATCCACTTCTGGGGCCCACTTGGTGTATGTTTGGGCTGATGGTGGACAAAACTGTGATTCGTAATACAACTCCGTTCAACTAACCAGCAAGTGTACTGGGTCGTCCAAGTAATAAACCTTACGTGAGTAAGGGTCGATCCCACAGAGATTGTTGGTATGAAGCAAGCTATGGTCATCTTGTAAATCTCAGTCAGGCGGATTTAAATAAATTATGGAATTTGGAAAATCAAATAATAGTAAATAAACATAAAATAAGGATAAAGTTACTCATGTATTTCCATGATGGGAATTTCAGATAGGTGTATGGAGATGCTGTGCTCCTCCTGAATCTCTGCTTTCCTACTGCTTCATCCAAAACTTCTTACTCATTTCCATGGAAAGCTGTATGTAGGGCATCACCATTGTCAATGGCTACATCCCATCCTCTCAGTGAAAAAGGTCCAAATGCTCTATCACAGTATGGCTAATCATCTGTCGGTTCTCAATCAGGTTGGAATAGAATCCCTTGATTCTTTTGCGTCTGTCACTAACGCGCAGCCTTTAGGAGTTTGAAGCTCATCAAAATCATTCAATTCCGGAATCCTACTCGAAATACCACAGACAAGGTTAGACCTTCCGGATTCCCATGAATGCCGCCATCAATTCTAGCTTATACCACGAAGATTCTGATTAAGGAATCCAAGAGATATGCGCCCGGTCTAAGGTAGAACGGAAGTGGTTGTCAATCACGCGCGTTCATAGGTGAGAATGATGATAAGTGTCACGAATCATCACATTCATCAAGTTGAAGTGCAACGAATATCTTAGAGTAGGAATAATTCGAATTGGATAGAAAATAATAGTAATTGCATTGAAACTTGAGGTACAACAGAGCTCCACACCCTTAATCTATGGTGTGTAGAAACTCCACCGTTGAAAATACATAAGTGAAAGGTTCAGGCATGGCCGAATGGCCATCCCCCCAAAACGTGATCAATAGTCTCCTCAGATGAAGAATAAAATAAAACTGAGACCAAAGATGTCTAATACAATAGTAAATTATCCTATTTATACTAGACTAGCTACTAGGGTTTACATGAGTAAGTAATTGATGCATAAATCCACTTCCGGGGCCCACTTGGTGTGTGTTTGGGCTGAGCTTGATCTATCCACGAGCTGAGGCTTCTTTTGGAGTTGAACGCCAAGTTGTAACGTGTTTTGGGCGTTCAACTCCGGGTCGTGACGTGTTTCTGGCGTTTTACTCCAGCAGCAACATGGAACTGCCGTTGAGCGCCAGTTTACGTCATCAATTCCCGAATAAAGTATAGATTATTATATATTGCTGGAAAGCGCTGGATGTCTACTTTCCAACACCGTTGAGAGCGCACCATTTGGAGTTCTGTAGCTCCAAAAAATCCATTTCAAGTGCAGGGAGGTCAGATTCCAACAGCATCAGCAGTCCTTTGTCAGCCTTCTATCAGAGTTTTGCTCAAGTTCCTCAATTTCAGCCAGAAATTACCTAAAATCACAGAAAAACACACAAACTCATAGTAAAGTCCAGAAATGTGAATTTAACCTAAAAACTAATGAAAACATCCCTAAAAGTAGCTTGAACTTACTAAAAACTACCTAAGAACAATGCCAAAAAGCGTATAAATTATCCGCTCATCACAACGCCAAACTTAAATTGTTGCTTGTCCCCAAGCAACTGAAAATCAAATAGGTTAAAAAGAAGAGAATATACAATAAATTCCAAAATATCAATGATTATTAATTCTAATTAGATGAGCGGGACTTGTAGCTTTTTGCTTCTGAACAGTTTTGGCATATCACTTTTTCCTTTGAAGTTCAGAATGATTGGCTTCTCTAGGAACTTAGAATTTCGGATGGTGTTATTGATTCTCCTAGTTAAGTATGTTAATTCTTGAACACAGCTACTTATGAGTCTTGGTCGTGGCCCTAAGCACTTTGTTTTCCAGTATTACCACCGGATACATAAATGCCACAGACACATGACTGGGTGAACCTTTTCAGATTATGACTCAGCTTTGCTAGAGTCCCTAGTTAGAGGTGTCCAGGTCTCTTAAGCACACTCTTTTGCTTTGGATCACGACTTTAACCACTCGGTCTCAAGCTTTTCACTTGGGCCTTCATGACACAAGCACATGGTTAGGGACAGCTTGGTTTAGCTGCTTAGGCCTGGATTTTATTTCCCTAGGCCCTCCTATCCATTGATGCTCAAAGTCTTGGATCCTTTTTACCCTTGCCTTTTGGTTTTAAGGGCTATTGGCTTTTTCTGCTTGCTTTTTCTTTTTCTTTCTTTTTTTTCGCAAGCTTTTGTTTTTCACTGCTTTTTCTTGCTTCAAGAATCAATTTCATGATTTTTCAGATTTTTCAATAACATTTCTCTTTGTTCATCATTCTTTCAAGAGCCAACAGTTTTAACATTCATAAACAACAAGATAAAAAATATGCATGTTTTAAGCATTCATTCAGAAAACAAAAAGTATTGTCACCACATCAATATAATTAAACTAAATTCAAGGATAAATTCAGAATTCATTTACTTCTTTGTTCTTTTAAATTAAAAACATTTTTCATTTAAGAGAGGTGAAGGATTAATGGAATTATTCATAACTTTAAGACATAGTTACTAAACACTAATGATCATGAAGTAGAGACACAAAATATAGATAAACATATAATATAGAAACCGAACAGCAGAAAAGTAAGAACAAGGAATGAATCCACCTTAGTGGCGTCTTCTTCTTGAAGGACCAACAATGTCCTTAAGCTCTTCTATGTCCCTTCCTTGCCTTTGTTGCTCCTCCTTCATTGCTCTTTGATCTTCTCTTATTTCATGGAGAATGATGGAGTGCTCATGATGTTCCACCCTTAATTGTTCCACATTGTAGCTCAAATCTTATAGGGAAGTGTTGAGTTGTTCCCAATAATTGTTGGGAGGAAAGTGCATTCCTTGAGGCATCTCAGGGATTTTTTGATGATGAGCTTCCTCATGCATCTCTTGAGATCCGTGGAGGGTCTCTCTTGCTTGCTCCATCCTCTTCTTGGCGATGGGCTTATCCTTTTCAATGAGGATGTCTCCTTCTATGATAACTCCAGCTGAGTAACATAGATGGCAAATAAGATGAGGAAAAGCTAGCCTTGCCATGGTGGAGGACTTTTCGGCTATTTTGTAGAATTCATGGGAGATGACTTCATGAACTTCTACTTCCTCTCCAATCATGATGCTATGAATCATGATGGCCCGATCCACAGTAACTTCAGATCGGTTGCTAGTGGGGATGATGGAGCGTTGAATGAACTCTAACCACCCTCTAGCCACAGGCTTGAGGTCCAGTCTTCTTAGTTGAACAGGCTTGCCTTTGGAGTCTCTTTTCCATTGAGCTCCTTCCACACATATGTCCATAAGGACTTGGTCCAACCTTTGATTAAATTTGACCCTTTCTAGTGTAGGGGCGTTCATCTTCTTGCATCATGGGCAAGTGGAATGCCAACCTCACATTTTCCGGACTAAAATCTAAGTATTTCCCCCGAACCATTGTGAGATAATTCTTTGGACTCGGATTCACACTTTGATCATGGTTCCTAGTGATCCATGCATTGGCATAGAACTCTTGAACCATTAAGATTCCGACTTGTTGCATGGGGTTGGTTAGGGCTTCCCAACCTCTTCTTCGGATTTCATGTCGGATCTCCGGATACTCATTTTTCTTGAGTTTGAAAGGGACCTCAGGGATCACCTTCTTCTTTGCCACAACATCATAGAAGTGGTCTTGATGGCTTTTGGAGATGAATCTTTTCATCTCCCATGACTCGGAGGTGGAAGCTTTTGTCTTCCCTTTTCCTTTTCTAGAGGATTCTCCGGCCTTAGGTGCCATTGATGGTAATAGAAAAACAAAAAGATTATGCTTTGACCACACCAAACTTAAAATATTGCTCGCCCTCGAGCAAGAGAAGAAAGAAGAGAAGAAGAAGAAGAAGAAAATATGGAGGAGAGTGAGGGAAGGTGTTTCGGTCAAGGTGTAGAAGAGGGGGTTTGTGTTGTGTGAAAATAAAGTAGAATGGAAGGGTATATATAGGGAGGGGAGTGGGTGTAGTTTCGGTCATTTAGGGTGGGTTTGGGTGGGAAAGATTTTTGAATTTTGAAGGTGGGTGGGGTTTATGGGGAAGAGTAGATGGATGTGAGTGGTGAAGGGGGTAATTGGGAAGAGAGGTTTGAGCTGATTGGTGAAGGGTTTTTGGGGAAGTGTGTTAATTGGAAAGAGAGAATGAATATTGAGAAGATGGGAGAATATGTTAGGTGGGGATCCTGTGGGGTCCACAGATCCTGAGATGATCCTGTGGGGTCTACAGATCCTGAGGTGTCAAGGATTTACATCCCTGCACCAATTAGGCATGTAAAATGCCTTTGCACACCATTCTGGCGTTTAAACACCAAAGTGATGCACACTCTGGGCGTTCAACGCCCATGTGCAGCATGTTTCTGGCGTTGAACGCCAGTTCCATGCTTGTTACTGGCGCTCAGCGCCAGCTTTCCTCAAGGCATATTCCTGGCGTTCAAATGCCAGGATGTTGCTTGTTTCTATCGTTCAGTGCCAAAAACATGCTCTGTTCTGGCGTTGAACGCCAGCCAGATGCACCTTACTAGCGTTTAAACGCCAGTAAGTCCTTCCTCCAGGGTGTGATTTTTCTTCTGCTATTTTTGATTCTGTTTTTAATATTAGTATTTTTTCGTGACTTCACATGATCATGAACCTAATAAAACACAAAATAACAATAAAATAAAATTAAAATTAGATATATAAAAATTGGGTTGCCTCCCAACAAGCGCTTCTTTAGTGTCATTAGCTTGACAGTGGGTTCTCATGGAGCCTCACAGATATTCAGAGCATGATGAGGGCCTCCCAACACCAAACTTAGAGTTTGAATGAGGGAGCTTCTCAACCCCAAACTTAGAGTTTGGTTGTGGCCTCCCAACACCAAACTTAGAGTTTGACTGTGGGGGCTCTTTATAACTCTGTACTGAGAGAAGCTTTTCATGCTTCCTCTCCATGGTTGCAGATGAAGGTCCTTGAGCTTTAAATTGAAGGAATAATTCTCCTCTGCTAACATCAATCACAGCTTCTGCTGTGGCTAGGAAGGGTCTTCCAAGGATGATGCATTCATCTTCTTCCTTCCTAGTGTCTAAGATTATGAAATCAGCAGGGATGTAAAGGCCTTCAACCTTTACTAACACGTCCTCTACTAATCCATAAGCTTGTCTTACTGACTTGTCTGCCAATTGAAGTGAGAATAAGGCAGGCTGTACCTCAATGATCCCCAGTTTCTCCATTACAGAGAGTGGCATAAGATTTATGCCTGACCCCAGGTCACACAGAGCCTTGTTAAAGGTCATGGTGCCTATGGTATAGGGTATTAAGAATTTACCAGGATCTTGTCTCTTTTGAGGTAGAGTTTTTTGAATCCATGTATCTAGTTCACTAATGAGCAAGGGGGATTCACCTTCCCAAGTCTCATTACCAAACAACTTGGCATTCAACTTCATGATAGCTCCTAGATATTGAGCAACTTGCTCTCCAGTAACATCTTCATCCTCTTCTGAGGAGGAATAGTTTTCAGAGCTCATGAATGGCAGAAGGAGATTTAGTGGAATCTCTATGGTCTCTATATGAGCCTCAGATTCCTTTAGGTCCTCAATGGGGAACTCCTTCTTGTTTGAGAGACGTCCCAGGAGGTCTTTCTCACTAGGATTTTCATCTTTCTCCTCCCTTGTGCATTCGGCCATATTGATTACTTCAATGGCCTTGCAATCGCCTTTTGGATTCTCTTCTGTATTGCTTGGGAGAATACTGGGATGAGTTTCAATGACTTTCTTACTCAGCTGGCCCACTTGTGCCTCCAAATTTCTAATGGAGGACCTTGTTTCATTTATGAAACTTAAAGTGGATTTTGACAGATCAGAGACTAAGTTTGCTAAATTAGAGGGGCTCTGTTTAGAATTTTCTATCTATTGCTGAGAAGATGATGGAAAAGGCTTGTTATTACTGAGCATATTTCTTCCACCATTGTTAAAGCCTTGTTGAGGCTTTTGTTGATCCTTCCATGAGAAATTTGGATGATTTCTCCATGATGAGTTATAGATGTTTCCATAAGGTTCACCCATGTAATTTACCTCTGCTATTGCAGGGTTCTCAGGATCATAAGCTTCTTCAGAAGCTGCCTCTTTAGTACTGTTGGATGCATTTTGCCATCCATTCAGACTTTGAGAGATCATGTTGACTTGCTGAGTCAACACTTTGTTCTGAGCCAATATGGCATTCAGAGTATCAATTTCAAGAACTCCCTTCCTCTGAGGCGTCCCACTATTCACGGAATTCCTCTCAGAAGTGTACATGAATTGGTTATTTGCAACCATGTCAATAAGTTCTTGAGTGTCTTCAGGCGTTTTCTTTAGGTGAATAGATCCACCTGCAGAATGGTCCAATGACATCTTGGAAAATTCAGATAGACCATAATAGAATATATCTAATATGGTCCATTCTGAAAATATGTCAGAAGGACACTTTTTGGTCATCTGCTTATATATTTCCCAAGCTTCATAGAGGGATTCACCATCTTTTTGCTTGAAGGTTTGAACATCCACTCTAAGCTTGCTCAACTTTTGAGGAGGAAAGAATTTATCCAAGAAGGCAGTGATCAGCTTATCCCAGGAGTCCAGGCTATCTTTAGGTTGTGAGTCCAACCATGTTCTAGCTCTGTCTCTAACAGCAAAAGGGAAAAGCATGAGTCTGTAGACTTCAGGATCTACTCCATTCATCTTAACAGTCTCACAAATCTGCAAGGACTCAGTTAAAAACTGGTAAGAATCTTCAGATGGAGGTCCATGAAACTTGCAATTCTGTTGCATTAAAGCAACTAATTGAGGTTTCAGCTCAAAATTGTTGGCTCCAATGGCAGGAATGGAGATGCTTCTTCCATCAAATTTGGACATTGGTTTTGTGAAGTCACCAAGCGTTCTCCTTGCATTATTGTTGTTGGGTTCGGCTGCCATCTCCTTCTCTTGTTCAAAAATTTTAGAAAGGTTGCCTCTAGATTGTTGTAATTTAGCTTCTCTTAGTTTCCTCTTCAGAGTCCTTTCAGGTTCTGGATCAGCTTCAACAAGAGTGTCTTTTTCCTTATTCTTGCTCATATAGGGAAGAAGAGAACAAGAAAAGAAAGAGGAATCCTCTATGTCACAGTAAAGAGGATCCTTGTTGTTGGTAAAAGAAGAAAGGGGAGAAGAATGAAGAAGAATGGGTAAGGATAGAGGTAGTGATCTGAGATGAAGAGAAGTGTTAGTAAATAAATAAATAAATAGAGAAAGGGGAGATAGAGAATTTCGAAAATAATTTTGAAAAAATGGTTAGTGATTTTCGAAAATTAAAGATAAGATATAATTAAAATTAAAATTTAAAACAATTAAAAAAGAATTTTTGAAAAAGAGAGAGGTATTTTCGAAAATTAGAGGGGGATAGGTAGTTAGTTGGTTTTGAAAAAGATAAGAAACAAACAAAAAGTCAAATAGTTAGTTGAAAAAGATATTAAAGTCAAATTTGAAAAGATAAGAAGATAAGAAGTTAGATAAGATATTTTGAAATCAAATTTTTGAAAAAGATAAAATTTTGAAAAAGATATGATAAAAAGATAAGATATAAAAGAGATCATAAGATATGTTTAAAAAGATTTAGTTTTTAAAATTAAAATTAATTACTTTACTAACAAGAAACTACAAGATAAAATTCTAGAATTTAAAGATTGAACCTTTCTTAACAAGAAAGTAACAAACTTCAAATTTTTTGAATCAATCACATTAATTGTTAGTGTAATTTCAAAATTTTTGAAATAAAGATAAGGAAGAGATTTTGAAAATATTTTGAAAAAGATTTTTAAAATTTTCGAAAAAAAGAAAAAAATGAAAAAGATATGATTTTTGAAAAAAAGATTTTTGAAAAGATAAGATTTTTAAAATTGAAAATTTGACTTGACTTGTTAGAAACAACTAATTTTAAAAAGTTTTGACCAAGTCAACCCAAAATTTCGAAAATTAGGAGAGAAAAAAAGGAAAAGATATTTTTTTGATTTTTGAATTTTTGATGATGAGAGAGAAAAACATAAAAATGACCCAAAACATGAAAATTCTGGATCAAAACATATGATGCATGCAAGAACACTATGAATGTCAAGATGAACACCATGAACACTTTGAAGATCATGATGAACATCAAGAACATAATTTTGAAAAATTTTTGATCCAAAGAAAACATGAAAGACACCAAACTTAGAAATCTTGAATGCATGGACTCTAACAAACAAAAAAGCATATGAAAAACAACAAAAGATACAACACAAGAAAACATCAAGATCAAACAAGAAGACTTACCAAGAACAACTTGAAGATCATGAAGAACACTATGAATGCATGAATTTTTGAAAAATGCAAGAAAAAAAAATTTTTAAAGCATGCAATTGACACCAAACTTAAAAATTGACTCAAGACTCAAACAAGAAACACAAAATATTTTTGGTTTTTATGATTTTATGATTTTTTGTATTTTTATTTTTTTTTCGAAAATTATATTATAAAAAATGAAAATAATAGAAAAATATATTTGAAAGATTTTTGAAAACTTTTTGAAAAGAAAATTACCTAATCTGAGCAACAAGATGAACCGTCAGTTGTCCATACTTGAACAATCCCTGGCAACGGCGCCAAAAACTTGGTGGACGAAATTCTGATTCGTACTCTTTGTACTTGTATGAAATTTAATTCGAGATAATATCTCTTTACTATGTGTGGTCACAACTCTGTTCAACTAACCAGCAAGTGTACTGGGTCGTCCAAGAAATAAACCTTACGTGAGTAAGGGTCGATCCCACAGAGATTGTTGGTATGAAGCAAGCTATGGTCATCTTGTAAATCTCAGTCAGGCGGATTTAAATAAATTATGGAATTTGGAAAATCAAATAATAGTAAATAAACATAAAATAAGGATAAAGTTACTCATGTATTTCCATGATGGGAATTTCAGATAGGTGTATAGAGATGCCGTGCTCCTCCTGAATCTCTGCTTTCCTACTGCTTCATCCAATCCTTCTTACTCATTTCCATGGCAAGCTGTATGTAGGGCATCACCGTTGTCAATGGCTACATCCCATCCTCTCAGTGAAAAAGGTCCAAATGCTCTGTCACAGCACGGCTAATCATCTGTCGGTTCTCAATCAGGTTGGAATAGAATCCCTTGATTCTTTTGCGTCTGTCACTAACGCCCAGCCTTCAGGAGTTTGAAGCTCGTCACAGTCATTCAATTCCGGAATCCTACTCGGAATACCACAGACAAGGTTAGACCTTCCAGATTCCCATGAATGCCGCCATCAATTCTATCTTATACTACGAAGATTCTGATTAAGGAATCCAAGAGATATGCGCCCAGTCTAAGGTAGAACGGAAGTGGTTGTCAATCATGCGCGTTCATAGGTGAGAATGATGATGAGTGTCACGGATCATCACATTCATCAAGTTGAAGTGCAACGAATATCTTAGAATAGGAATAGTAATTGCATTGAAACTTGAGGTACAGCAGAGCTTCACACCCTTAATCTATGGTGTGTAGAAACTCCACCGTTGAAAATACATAAGTGAAAGGTTCAGGCATGGCCGAATGGCCATCCCCCCAAAACGTGATCAATAGTCTCCTCAGATGAAGAATAAAATAAAACTGAGACAAAAGATGTCTAATATAATAGTAAATTATCCTATTTATACTAGACTAGCTACTAGGGTTTACATGAGTAAGTAATTGATGCATAAATCCACTTTCGGGGCCCACTTGGTGTGTGTTTGGGCTGAGCTTGATCTATCCACGAGCTGAGGCTTCTTTTGGAGTTGAACGCCAAGTTGTAACGTGTTTTGGGTGTTCAACTCCGGGTCGTGACGTGTTTCTGGCGTTTTACTCCAGACAGCAACATGGAACTGGCGTTGAGCACCAGTTTACGTCGTCAATTCCCAAATAAAGTATGAACTATTATATATTGCTGGAAAGCGCTGGATGTCTACTTTCCAACGCCGTTGAGAGCGCACAATTTGGAGTTTTTTAGCTCCAGAAAATCCATTTCGAGTGCAGGGATGTCAGATTCCAACAGCATCAGCAGTCCTTTGTCAGCCTCCTATCAGAGTTTTGCTCAAGTCCCTCAATTTCAGCCAGAAATTACTTGAAATCACAGAAAAACACACAAACTCATAGTAAGGTCCAGAAATGTGAATTTAACATAAAAACTAATGAAAACATCCCTAAATGTAGCTTGAACTTACTAAAAACTACCTAAAAATAATGCTAAAAAGCGTATAAATTATCCGCTCATCAGCTGAGCTTGATCTATATATCCACGAGCTGAGGCTTCTCTTGGAGTTAAACGCCAAGTTGTAACGTGTTTTGGGCATTCAACGCTGGTTCGTCACGTGTTTCTGGCGTTTGACTCCAGTCAGCAACATGGAGGTGGCGTTGAGCACCAGTTTACATCATCTAATCACGAATAAAGTATGGACTAGTATATATTGCTGGAAAGCTCCGGATGTCTACTTTCCAACGCCATTGAGAGCGTGCCATTTGGAGTTTTGTAGCTCCATAAAATTCATTTTGAGTACAGGGAGGTCAGATTCCAACAGCATCAGCAGTCCTTTGTCAGCCTCCTATCAGAGTTTTGCTCAGGTCCCTCAATTTCAGCCAAAAATTACCTGAAATCACAGAAAAACACACAAACTCGTAGTAAAGTCCAGAAATGTGAATTTAGCATAAAAACCAATGAAAACATGCCTAAAAGTAACTAGATCATATAAAAAACTACCTAAAAACAATGCCAAAAGCGTATAAATTATCCGCTCATCAGCGTCATATCCGTCCGCTAATGGCCTGATCTTGAGTACTCCTCGAATGGCCTCCACCGTTACTGGTACTTGCTTTTGGTGCACAAAGATCGATGTGAGAAGGGGTGAGTGGTAATTGGAGTAAAACTCCACCACCTATGATAAGTTGACCTCCTTTGGTTGCCTCATGAGAAACCTCCATTGCCTCCGCTCAATGCGGGGTATCACCATCGGAGCGAGGTGAGCCGGTAGGACTAAAAGGGGCTCCGGGTGATAGTTTCGCTCAGTTATTCCGGGGTAAGCAAGTTCGTAGTAGCGGTTGGGGAACTTATTTGAATCCTTTGGAGGGTTGTCCTTCTCTGACGCATCAATGTTGGAGGGGCCCTTGGCTTTCTTTCGGAGGGGCTTGGCCGTCAGCTCTTGGTGCGCTTTAGTGGCGGTTGGTTTCTTTGGAGCCTTCCCTTTGTACTTCTTGATAACCATCCTGTGAGAGTAAAAAGGAAGGGAATATCAAACCCAAAGAAACACAACTAAATGGAGAGCATGCAAGTGAGAGATTATGCCATAAGGGATTAAGTGTCCTTACTACATGACAGCTGCAACATGTGATTAAGACAACATTTGTCAAACAAGGCAAATCACTAGCATGTGGTATAGGGGCGGTTTAAGCATGCAAGTAAGAGGCATGAGAGGCATACACCCCCAAATATCAATAATGGAAAGCAAGTCATGGTAAAGTGAGTAAGTAGCATGTGCAATATGAAGAGTAGTGTGGTCGATGCGCCTAAGAATAGTCAAGCTAGTGAGAGAAAGCACTTAGTTGGGAAGCAATGAGTCAAAATGAGCTCAAAAGATCACGTATGCTTTTCCTCAAACACTTGGCGTGCATTCTTTTTGTAGTATGCAACTAAGTGGAAGAGGAGCAATGTAGCATCCCACAAAGTAACATTAGTCACCATAATGCACTATGATTGCAATGAGATCATGCAAAACATATTAATCCACCAATGCAAAAGAAGTCATGACCACACCACCCATAAAGAAGTATATAAAAAAAGAGAGAGACAAAGACAATCAAGTAATGAAAAGCTAAAAAGGGAAAAGAAGCTATCTAAGAGAAAATAATATCAACTAACTAAGAAAGAAATGGGAGAGGTAAAACAAGAGGGAAAGTGGAGTATAGTACCTTGGGAGAGAGGGGAAAGGGAATGGAGATGTAGGTAAGAGAGAGAGGGGTGGAAGTAAGTGAAGACTTAGGGGGAAGAGAAAATGTGGGGGCCACCGGAGGTTGTGGTCACTGGAGATGGTGCTGGGAGGTGGGTGGAGTAGTGTAGAGAGGGGTTGGAAAAAGAGGAATAGTGAATGGTAGAAGGGGTGGAAAGGGGAGATGTAGGTGCGCTGTGTTGTAATTAACGTCGCGCATCGATGCGTGCGCACGCTGTGTGCACTCGCGCAGGTAAGGAAAGTGAAGCAGGGACGCAGGCGCACCAGGTGCGCGCGAGCGTGCGTGTGTGATGAGCGGATAATTTATACGCTTTTTGGCATTGTTTTTAGTATGTTTTTAGTATGTTTTAGTTAGTTTTTATTATATTTTTATTAGTTTTTATTTAAAATTCACTTTTCTGGACTTTACTTTGAGTTTGTGTGTTTTTCTGTGATTTCAAGTATTTTCTGGCTGAAATTGAGGGACCTGAGCAAAAATCTGATTCAGAGGCTGAAAAAGGACTGCAGATGCTATTGGATTCTGACCTCCCTGCACTCGAAGTAAATTTTCTGGAGCTACAGAAGCCTAATTGGCACGCTCTCAATTGCGTTGGAAAGTAGACATCCTGAGCTTTTCAGCAATATATAATAGTATATACTTTGCCCGAGATTTGATGGCCCAAACCGGCAATCCAAATCAGCTCAAGACTGCCCAGCGTTTAATGCCGGAACTGGCACAGAAGTGGGAGTTAAACGCCCAAACTAGCACAAAAGTTGGCGTTTAACTCCAAGAAAAGTCTCTACACGAAAATGCTTCAATGCTCAGGCCAAGCACACACTAAGTGGGCCCGGAAGTGGATTTATAAGTCATTTACTCATTTCTGTTAACCCTAGGCTACTAGTTCTCTATAAATAGGACCTTTTGCTATTGTATTTTCATCTGGGTAGCTATCCTCGAGTAGTCTTATGCTATCTTAGATCATGGGGCTGGCCTCACGGCCATGCCTAGACCTTGTTCTTATGTATTATCAACGGTGGAGTTTTTACACACCATAGATTAAGGTGTGGAGCTCTGCTGTACCTCGAGTATTAATGCAATTACTATTGTTCTTCTATTCAATTCAGCTTATTCTTGTTCCAAGATATTCATTCGCACTCAAGAACTTGATGAATGTGATGATTATGTGATGCTCATCATCATTCTCACTTATGAACGCGTTCCTAACAACCACTTCCGTTCTACATGCAAACAAGGCTTGAATGTGTATCTCTTGGATTCCTTAATCAGAATCTTCGTGGTATAAGCTAGAATTGATGGCGGCATTCTTGAGAATCCGGAAGGTATAAACCTTATCTGTGGTATTCTGAGTAGGATTCAAGGATTGAATGACTGTGACGAGCTTCAAACTCGCGATTGTGGGGCGTTAGTGACAGACGCAAAAGAATCACTGGATTCTATTCCGACATGATCGAGAACCGACAGATGAATAGTCGTGCTATGACAGAGCGCGTTGAACATTTTCACTGAGAGGACAGGACTGTAGCCATTGACAATGGTGATGCCCAACATACAACTTGCCATGGAAAGGAGTAAGAAGGATTGGATGAAGACAGTAGGAAAGCAGAGAGACAGAAGGGACAAAGCATATCCATACGCTTATCTGAAATTCTCACCAATGAATTACATAAGTATCTCTATCTTTATTTTATGTTTTATTCATCTTTCAATCATTAATCCTCCATAACCATTTGAATCCGCCTGACTGAGATTTACAAGATGACCATAGCTTGCTTCATACCAACAATATCGACCCTTACTCGCGTAAGGTTTATTACTTGGACGACCCAGTGCACTTGCTGGTTAGTTGTGCGAAGTTGTGATAAAGAGTTGAGATTGCAATTGAGCGTACCATGTTGATGGCACCATTGATGATCACAATTTTGTGCACCAAGTTTTTGGCGCCATTGCTGGGGATTGTTCGAGTTTGGACAACTAACGGTTCATCTTGTTGCTTAGATTAGGTAATTTTATTTTATTTTGTTCTTCAGAGTTCTTAAGAATGAATTCTAGAGTTTCAGATGATGTTTTCATCATCACCAAAGCTGATTGATTCTCATCAATTTAGCTCTTGAATGTAATGTCTTGCTGAAGCTTGGCTAGCCATGTCTAATCTTTTTAGACTAAACCTTTAGACTAACATTGCATGATTCCTGGAAATTCTTATTAAGAATTTTGATATCCTTATTTTCTTTTCCACTCAATTTTCAAAAAATCCAAAAAAATTATAAAATCTTAAAACCAAAAATAATTTTATGTTTCTTGTTTGAGTCTAGTGTCTAATTTTAAGTTTGGTGTCCATTGCATGTCTCTATTCTTCTAATTTTCGAAAATTACATGCATTATGTTCTTCATTGATCTTCAAGTTGTACTTGATGATTTCCTTGCTCTGATCTTTAAATTCTCTTGTCTTGAGTGTTTTGTTGTTTCTCATATGCATTCTCGATTTGTTAGTGTCAATAGTATACAAACTTCTAAGTTTGGTGTCTTGCATGCATTGTTTATTTGATCTTAGTGGCATTTTAATTATTCCTCATCATTAAAAATTCAAAAAAAAATTTAATTTGTGTCTTTTCAAGTCAATAATACAGAGAATTGAAGATTCAGAACATGCAGCAGAGGAATTACACAGAAAAAGCTGGTCATTCAAAACACCCAGTGAAGAAGGAAAAATGGCGTTTAAACGCCAGCCAGGGTACCTGGCTGGGCGTTTAACGCCCAAAAGGGTAGCATTTTGGGCATTAAACGCCATAATGGATACCATTCTGGGCGTTTAATGCCAGGATGGCACAAGAGGGAAGATTTTGTTTTTAATTCAAATTTTTTTAAGTTTTCATAATTTTTCAAAATCAAATCTTTTTCAAATCATATCTTTTTAATCATATATTTTCAAAATCAATTTCTTTCCATTTTTCAAAAATACTTGCTAACAATTAATGATTTGATTCAACATTTCAAGTATGTTGCCTTTTCTGTTGAGAAAGGTTTAATGTCTGAATCATATCTTTTAAATTTCTTGTTAGCCAAGTCATTAATTTTAAAAATCAAATCTTTTTAAATTATTTTTCAATCATATCTTTTTAATCACATCTTTTTCAAAATAGTTTTCAATCATATCTTTTTGATTTCTTATTTCAAAATCTTTTTCAAAATCACTTTATTTCTTTCCCAACTTCAATTTTCGAAAATCATTCTTCAATTTTTCAAAATTTCTTCAAAATCTTTGAATTTATTTTCGAAAATTCTTCCCTTCTTCTCACATCCTTCTATTTAAGGACTAACACTCGTCCACTATCAACAATTCGAACTCTATCTCTCTTGATAAGTTCGAATTCTTCTTCTTCTACCTCCTCCTTCTATTCTTCTTTTCCTCTGACATCTCAAGGAATCTCTATACTGTGACATAGAGGATTCCATATTTTCTTGTTCTCTTCTCTTTCATATGAGCAGGAGCAAAGACAAAAGCATTCTTGTTGAGGCTGACCCTGAACCTGAAAGGACCTTGAAACGAAAGCTAAGAGAAGCTAAAGCACTACTCTCTGTAGAGGACCTAACAGAAATCTTCAAACAAGAAGAAGACATGGCAGCCGAAAACAACAACAATGCCAACAATGCAAGGAAGGTGCTGGGTGACTTTACTACACTTACTCCCGACTTTTATGGGAGAAGCATCTCTATCCCTGCCATTGGAGCAAACAACTTTGAGCTTAAGCCTCAATTAGTTTCTCTAATGCAACAGAATTGCAAGTTCCATGGACTTCCATTGGAAGATCCTCATCAGTTTTTAGCTGAGTTCTTGCAAATTTGTGACACTGTCAAGACCAATGGGGTTGACCCTGAGGTCTACAGACTTATGCTATTCCCTTTTGCTGTAAGAGACAGAGCTAGGATATGGTTGGACTCACAACCTAAAGAAAGCCTGAACTCTTGGGAAAAGCTAGTCAACGCCTTCTTGGCAAGGTTCTTTCCACCTCAAAAATTGAGTAAGCTTAGAGTGGAAGTCCAAACCTTCAGATAGAAGGAAGGTGAATCCCTCTATGAAGATTGGGAAAGATACAAACAATTGATCAGAAAGTGTCCTTCTGACATGCTTTCTGAATGGAGCATCATAGGTATCTTCTATGATGGTCTGTCTGAACTGTCCAAGATGTCATTGGATAGCTCTGTTGGAGGATCTCTTCATCTGAAGAAGATGCCTGCAGAAGCTCAAGAACTCATTGAAATGGTTACAAATAACCAATTCATGTACACTTCAGAAAGGAATCCTGTGAACAATGGGACAAATCAAAAGAAAGGAGTTCTTGAGATTGATAGTCTGAATGCCATATTGGATCAGAACAAAATATTGACTCAGCAAGTCAATATGATTTCTCAAAGTCTGTCTGGAATGCAAGCTGCACCAGGCAATACTAAGGACACTTCATCTGAAGAAGAAGCTTATGATCATGAGAACCCATCAATGGAAGAGGTGAATTACATGGGAGAACCCTATGGAAACACCTATAATTCTTCATGGAGAAATCATCCAAATCTCTCATGGAAGGATCAATAGAGACCTCAACAAGGTTTCAACAACAATAATGGTGGAAGAAACAGGTTTAGCAATGGCAAGCCTTTTCCATCATCTTCTCAGCAACAGACAGAGAAATCTAAGCAGAGCCACTCTGACTTAGCAACCATGGTCTCTGATCTAATCAAAACCACTCAAAGCTTCATGACTGAAATAAGGTCCTCCATTAGAAACTTGGAGGCACAAGTGGGTCAGCTGAGTAAGAAAGTTACCGAACTCCCTCCTAGTACTCTTCCAAGCAATACAGAAGAGAATCCAAAAGGAGAGTGTAAGGCCATCATCATGGCCGAAATTGGAGAGAAGGAAGAGGCAGTGATCGCCACTGAGGAAGACCTCAATGGACGTCCACTGACCTCCAATGAGTTCCCTAATGAGGAACCATGGGAATCTGAGGCTCACACTAAGACCATAGAGATTCCATTGGATTTACTTCTGCCATTCATGAGCTCTGATGAGTATTCTTCCTCTGAAGAGGACGAAGATGTCACTGAAGAGCAAGTTGCTAAGTACCTTGGAGCAATCATGAAGCTAAATGATAAGTTATTTGGTAATGAGACTTGGGAGGATGAACCCCCTTTGCTCACCAAAGAACTGGACGACTTGACTAGGCAGAGATTACCTCAAAAGAAACAGGACCCTGGGAAGTTCTCAGTACCTTGTGCATTAGGCACCATGACCTTCGAGAAGGCTCTGTGTGACTTAGGGTCAAGCATAAACCTCATGCCTCTCTCTGTAATGGAGAAGCTAGGGATCTTTGAGGTACAAGCTGCAAGAATCTCACTAGAGATGGCAGACAATTCAAGAAAGCAAGCTTATGGACTTGTAGAGGATGTTCTGCTAAAGATTGAGGACCATTACATCCCTGCTGATTTCATAGTCCTAGAGACTGGGAAGTGCATGGATGAATCCATCATCCTTGGCAGACCCTTCCTAGCCACAGCAAAGGCTGTAATTGATGTTGACAGAGGAGAATTGATCATTCAAGTGAATGAAGAATCCCTTGTGTTTAAGGCTGGTGGACGAAATTGTGATCATCAATGTTGTATTCTTTGTTGTTGTATGGAATAATTATAATGGCTCTTTGCTATGTGTGGACACAACTCCATTCAACTAACCAGCAAGTGTACTGGGTCGTCCAAGTAATAAACCTTACGTGAGTAAGGGTCGATCCCACAGAGATTGTTGGTATGAAGCAAGCTATGGTCATCTTATAAATCTCAGTCAGGCGGATTATAATTGATTATGGATTTTCGAATAATAATAAATAATAAGCAAGAAATAAGGATAAATAACATAGGATAGAAATACTTATGTAAATTAATGGTGGGAATTTCAGATAAGCGTATGGATATACTGTGCCCTTTATTTTTCTACTTTCCTACTTCTTCCTTCAATCATTCTTACTCCTTTCCATGGCAAGCTGTATGTAGGGCATCACCGTTGTCAATGGCTACATCCCATCCTCTCAGTGAAAAAGGTCCAAATGCTCTGTCACAGCACGGCTAATCATCTGTCGGTTCTCAATCAGGTTGGAATAGAATCCCTTGATTCTTTTGCATCTGTCACTAACGCCCAGCCTTCAGGAGTTTGAAGCTCGTCACAGTCATTCAATCCCAGAATCCTACTCAGAATATCACAGACAAGGTTTAGACTTTTCGGATTCTCATGAATGCCGCCATCAATCTAGCTTATACCACGAAGATTCTGTTTAAGGAATCTAAGAGATATGCGTCTGGCCTAAGGTAGAACGAAAGTGGTTGTCAGTCACGCACGTTCATAGGTGAGAATGATGATGAGTGTCACAGATCATCACATTCATCATGTTGAAGTGCAACGAATATCTTAGAATACGAATAAAGAGAATTGAATAGAAATAGTAGTAATTGTATTAAAACTTGAGGTACAGCAGAGCTCCACACCCTTCATCTATGGTGTGTAGAAACTCCACCGTTGAAAATACATAAGTGAAAGGTTCAGGCATGACCGAATGGCCAGCCCCCAAAACGTGATCAATAGCCTCATAAGACGAAGAATAAAATAAAACTGAGACCAAAGATGTCTAATACAATAGTAAATTATCCTATTTATACTAGACTAGCTACTAGGGTTTACATGAGTAAGTAATTGACGCATAAATCCACTTCCGGGGCCCACTTGGTGTGTGTTTGGGCTGAGCTTGATCTATCCACGAGCTGAGGCTTCTTTTGGAGTTGAACGCCAAGTTGTAACGTGTTTTGGGCGTTCAACTCCGGGTCGTGACGTGTTTCTGGCGTTTTACTCCAGACAACAACATGGAACTAGAGTTGTGCGCCAGTTTTCGTTGTCAATTCCCGAATAAAGTATGAACTATTATATATTTCTGAAACGCTCTAGATGTCTACTTTCCAACGCCGTTGAGAGCGCGCCATTTGGAATTTTGTAGCTCTAGAAAATCCATTTCGAGTGCAGGGAGGTCAGATTCCAACAGCATCAGCAGTCCTTTGTCAGCCTCCTATCAGAGTTTTGCTCAAGTCCCTCAATTTCAGCCAGAAATTACCTGAAATCACATAAAAACACACAAACTCATAGTAAAGTCCAGAAATGTGAATTTAACATAAAAACTAATAAAAACATCCCTAAAAGTAGCTTGAACTTACTAAAAACTACCTAAAAACAATGCCAAAAAGCGTATAAATTATCCGCTCATCACAACACCAAACTTAAATTGTTGCTTGTCCCCAAGCAACTGAAAATCAAATAGGATAAAAAGAAGAGAATATACTATAAATTCCAAAATATCAATGAATATTAATTCTAATTAGATGAGCGGGACTTGTAGCTTTTTGCTTCTGAACAGTTTTGGCATCTCACTTTTTCCTTTGAAGTTTAGAATGATTAGCTTCTCTAGGAAATTAGAATTTCGGATAGTGTTATTGACTTTCCTAATTAAGTATGTTGATTCTTGAACACAGCTACTTATGAGTCTTGGCCGTGGCCCTAAGCACTTTGTTTTCTAGTATTACCACCGGATACATAAATGCCACAGACACATGACTGGGTGAACCTTTTCAGATTGTGACTCAGCTTTGCTAGAGTCCCCAGTTAGAGGTGTCCAGAGCTCTTAAGCACACTCTTTTTGCTTTGGATCACGACTTTAACCACTCAGTCTCAAGCTTTTCACTTGGACCTTCATGACACAAGCACATGGTTAGGGACAACTTGATTTAGCCGCTTAGGCCTGGATTTTATTTCCTTGGGCCTTCCTATCCATTGATGCTCAAAGCCTTGGATCCTTTTTACCCTTGCCTCTTGGTTTTAAGGGCTATTGGCTTTTTCTGCTTGCTTTTTCTTTTTCTTTCTATTTTTTTTCGCAAGCTTTTGTTTTTCACTGCTTTTTCTTGCTTCAAGAATCAATTTCATGATTTTTCAGATCATCAATAATATTTTTCTTTGTTCATCATTCTTTCAAGAGCCAACAATTTTAACATTCATAAACAACAAGATCAAAAATATGCACTGTTCAAGCATTCATTCAGAAAACAAAAAGTATTATCACCACATCAATATAATTAAACTAAATTCAAAGATAAATTCGAAATTCATGTACTTCTTGTTATTTTGAATTAAAACATTTTTCATTTAAGAGAGGTGAAGGATTCATGGAATTATTCATAACTTTAAGTCATAGTTACTAACTACTAATGATCATGAAATAGAGACACAAAACATAGGTAAACATATAAAAACCGAAAAGCAGAGAAAATAAGAACAAGGAATGAGTCCACCTGAGTGAGTGTGGCGCCTTCTTGAAGGTCCAATGGTGCTTTTTGAGCTCCTTTATGTCTCTTCCTTGCTTCTGTTGCATGATCCCTAGTGATTTTGGTGTTCCTATCCTTAGTTGCTTCCAATAATTATGTGGAGGAACATGTATCCCCTGAGGTATCTCAGGGATTTGAAGAGGGAATTTCTCATGCTCCCTTGAGATGAATCTCTCCATCTCCCATGACTCAGAGGTGGAAGCTTTTGTCTTCTCTTTTCTCTTCTCTTTCTTTTCTCTTTTTTTTTGAAGTTTCTCTGGCCTTAGGTGCCATCAATGGTTATGGAAAAGCAAGAAAAGCAAAAAAAAAGCTATGCTTTTACCACACCAAACTTAGAATGTTGCTCGCCCTCGAGCAAAAGAAGAAAGAATAGAAGAAGGAGAAGAAGATATGGGGGAGAGGGAGAGATGTTTGTGTTTTGGCCATGTAGGGTGGGTTTGGGTGGGAAGGATGGATGGATGTGAGTGGTGAAGAGATGATGGGGAAGAGGGATTAAGGTGATTTGGGAAGAAAGGTTTTTGGGAAAGTGTGTTATAGGATTAGGAGGTAAGGTGGGAATATGTTAGGTGGGGATCCTGTGGGGTCCACAGATCCTGAGATGATCCTGTGGGGTCCACAGATCCTGAGGTGTCAAGGATTTACATCCCTGCTCCAATTAGGCATGTAAAATGCCTTAGCATACCATTCTGGCGGTTAAACGCCGAAGTGGTGCACGTTCTGGGCGTTCAACGCCCATGTGTAGCATGTTTCTGGCATTGAACGCCAGCCAGATGCACCTTACTGGCGTTTAAATGCCAGTAAGTCCTTCCTCCAGGGTGTGATTTTTCTTCTGCTATTTTTGATTCTGTTTTTTAATTTTAGTATTTTTTTTCGTGACTCCACATGATCATGAACCTAATAAAACACAAAATAACAATAAAATAAAATTAAAGTTAGATAAATAAAAATTGGGTTGCCTCCCAACAAGCGCTTCTTTAGTGTCATTAGCTTGACAGTGGGCTCTCATGGAGCCTCACAAATATTCAGAGCATGATGAGGGCCTCCCAACACCAAACTTAGAGTTTGAATGAGGGGGCTTCTCAACACCAAACTTAGAGTTTGGTTGTGGCCTCCCAACACCAAACTTAGAGTTTGACTGTGGGGGCTCTTTTTGACTCTGTACTGAGAGAAGCTTTTCATGCTTCCTCTCCATGGTTGTAGAGGAAGGTCCTTGAGCTTTAAACACAAGGTAGTCCCCATTCAATTGAAGGACTAATTCTCCTCTGCTAACATCAATCACAGCTTCTGCTGTGGCTAGGAAGGGTTTTTCCAAGGATGATGCATTCATCTTCTTCCTTCCTAGTGTCTAAGATTATGAAATCAGCAGGGATGTAAAGGCTTTCAACCTTTACTAACACGTCCTCTACTAATCCATAAGCTTGTCTTACTGACTTGTCTGCCAATTGAAGTGAGATAAGGCAGGCTGTACCTCAATGATCCCCAGTTTCTCCATTACAGAGAGTGGCATAAGATTTATTCCTGACCCCAAGTCACACAGAGCCTTGTTAAAGGTCATGGTGCCTATGGTATAGTGTATTAAGAATTTACCAGGATCTTGTCTCTTTTGAGGTAGAGTTTTCTGAATCCATGTATCTAGTTCACTAATGAGCAAGAAGGATTTACCTTCCCAAGTCTTATTACAAAACAACTTGGCATTCAGCTTCATGATAGCTCCTAGATATTGAGCAACTTGCTCTCTAGTTACATCTTCATCCTCTTCTGAGGAGGAATAGTCTTCAGAGCTCATGAATGGCAGAAAGAGATTTAGTGGAATCTCTATGGTCTCTATATGAGCCTCAAATTCCTTTAGGTCCTCAACAGGGAACTCCTTCTTGCCTGAGAGACGTCCCAGGAGGTCTTCCTCACTAGGATTTTCGTCCTTCTCCTCCCTTGTGCATTCGGCCATATTGATTACTTCAATGGCCTTGCAATCTCCTTTTGGATTCTCTTCTGTATTGCTTGGGAGAATACTGGGAGGAGCTTCAATGACTTTCTTACTCAGCTGGCCCACTTGTGCCTCCAAATTCCTAATGGAGGACCTTGTTTCACTCATGAAACTTAAAGTGGCCTTTGACAGATCAGAGACTAAGTTTGCCAAATTAGAGGAGCTCTGTTCAGAATCCTCTGTCTGTTGCTGAGAAGATGATGGAAAAGGCTTGTTATTACTGAGCTTATTTCTTCCACCATTATTAAAGCCTTGTTGAGGCTTTTGTTAATCCTTCCATGAGAAATTTGGATGATTTCTCCATGATGAGTTATAGGTGTTTCCATAAGGTTCACCCATGTAATTAACCTCTGCCATTACAGGATTTTCAGGATCATAAGCTTCTTCAGAAGCTGCCTCTTTAGTACTGTTAGATGCATTTTGCCATCCATTCAGACTTTGAGAGATCATGTTGACTTGCTGAGTCAACACTTTGTTCTGAGCCAATATGGCATTCAGAGCATCAATTTCAAGAACTCCTTTCCTTTGAGGCATCCCATTATTCACGGAATTCCTCTCAGAAGTGTACATGAATTGGTTATTTGCAACCATGTCAATAAGTTCTTGAGCTTCTGCAGGTGTTTTCTTTAGGTGAATGGATCCACCTGCAGAATGGTCCAATGACATTTTCGAAAATTCAGATAGACCATAATAGAATATATCTAATATGGTCCATTCTGAAAACATGTCAGATGGACACCTTTTGGTCAACTGCTTGTATCTTTCCCAAGCTTCATAGAGGGATTCACCATCCTTTTGCTTGAAGGTTTGAACATCCACTCTAAGCTTGCTCAGCTTTTGAGGAGGAAAAAATTTATCCAAGAAGGTCGTGACCAGTTTTTGCCAGGAGTCCAGGCTATCTTTTGGTTGTGAGTCTAACCATGTTCTAGCTCTGTCTCTTACAACAAAAGGGAAAAGCATGAGCCTGTAGACTTTAGGATCTACTCCATTCGTCCTTACAATCTCACAAATCTGCAAGAACTTAGTTAAAAACTGATAAGGATCTTCAGATGGAAGTCCATGAAACTTGCAGTTTTGTTGCATTAAAGCAACTAGCCGAGGTTTTAGCTCAAAATTGTTGGCTCCAATGGCAGGAATGGAGATGCTTCTTCCATCAAATTTGGACATTGGTTTTGTGAAATCACCAAGCATTCTCCTTGCATTATTGTTGTTGGGTTCGGCTGCCATCTCCTTCTCTTGTTCGAAAATTTCAAAAAGGTTGCCTCTGGATTGTTGTAATTTAGCTTCTCTTAGTTTCCTCTTCAGAGTCCTTTCAGGTTCTGGATCAGCTTCAACAAGAGTGCCTTTTTCCTTGTTCCTGCTCATATAGGGAAGAAGAGAACAAGAAAAGAAAGAGGAATCCTCTATGTCATAGTAAAGAGGATCCTTATTGTTAGTAGAAGAAGAAAGGAAAGAAGAGTGAAGAAGAATGGGTAAGAATAGAGGTGGTGATCTGAGATGAAGAGAGATGAAGAGAAGTGTTAGTGAATAAATAAATAAATAGATAGAAGGAGAGATAGAGAATTTCGAAAATAATTTTGAAAAAGTGGTTAGTGATTTTGAAAAATTAAAGATAAGATATGATTAAAATTAAAATTTAAACAATTAAAAAGAATTTTTTTTTGAAAGAGAGGGAGGTATTTTCGAAAATTAGAGGGGGAAAAGTAGTTAGGTGGTTTTAAAAAAGATAAGAAACAAATAAAAAGTCAAATAGTTAGTTTGAAAAAAATATTAAAATTAAATTTGAAAAGATAAGAAGATAAGAAGTTAGATAAAATATTTTTTTAAATCAAATTTTGAAAAAAGATAAAATTAAAAAAAAAGATAAGATAAAAAGATAAGATAAATAGATAAGATAAAAAGATAAAAAATATTAAAATTAAATTTGAAAAGATAAGAAGATAAGAAGTTAGATAAGATGTTTTTTTAAATCAAATTTTGAAAAAAGATAAAATTTTAAAAAAAAGATAAGATAAAAAGATAAGATAAATAGATAAGATAAAAAGATAAGATTTTTAAGAAAAAGATATTTTGAAAAAGATTTAATTTTTAAAATTAAAAGTAATTACTTAACTAACAAGAAACTAAAAGATAGGATTCTAAAATTTTAAAGATTGAACCTTTCTTAACAAGAAAGTAACAAACTTCAAATTTTTGAATCAATCACATTAATTGTTAGTGTAATTTCGAAAACATGATATAAAGATAAGAAAAAGATTTTGAAAAGATTTTGAATTTTTTGAAACTAATAAAAAAATTAAAAAGATATGATTTTTGAAAAAGATTTTAAAAAGATATGATTTTTAAAATTGAAAAATTGACTTGACTTGTGAGAAATAACTAATTTTAAAAATTTTTGACCAAGTCAACTCAAATTTTCGAAAATTTGGAGGAAAATAAGGAAAAGATATTTTTTTATTTTTGAATTTTTAAAGATGAGAGAGAAAAACATAAAAATGACCCAAAATATGAAAATTTTGGATCAAACACAAGATGCATGCAAGAATACTATAAATGTCAAGATGAACACCAAGAACACTTTGAAGATCATGATGAATATCAAGAACATAATTTTGAAAGATTTTTGATGCAAAGAAAACATGCAAGACACCAAACTTAGGAATCTTTAATGCATGGACTCTAATAAACAAAAAATGCATATGAAAAACAACAAACAACACAAAACAAGAAAACATCAAGATCAAACAAGAAGGCTTGTCAAGAACAACTTGAAGATCATGAAGAACACCATGAATGCATGAATTTTCTAAAAAATGCAAAAAAAAAATTTTAAAGCATGCAATTGACACCAAACTTAAAAATTGACTCAAGACTCAAACAAGAAACACCAAATATTTTTTATTTTAATGATTTTATGATTTTTTTGGATTTTTATTAATTTTTTTTCGAAAATAAAGTTTGGAAAAATGAAAAAGAAAAGAAAAATTTTGAAAAGAAAATTACCTAATCTGAGCAACAAGATGAACCGTCAGTTGTTCAAACTCAACAATCCCCGGTAACGGTGCCAAAAACTTGGTGGACAAAATTGTGATCATCAATGTTATATTCTTTGTTGTTGTATGGAATAATTATAATGGCTCTTTGCTATATGTGGACACAACCCCGTTCAACTAACCAGCAAGTGTACTGGGTCGTCCAAGTAATAAACGTTACGTGAGTAAGGGTCGATCCCACAGAGATTGTTGGTATGAAGCAAGCTGTATGTAGGGCATCACCGTTGTCAATAGCTACATCCCATCCTCTTAGTGAAAAAGGTCCAAATGCTCTGTCACAGCACGGCTAATCATCTGTCGGTTCTCAATCAGGTTGGAATAGAATCCCATGATTCTTTTGCGTCTGTCACTAACGCCCAGCCTTCAGGAGTTTGAAGCTCGTCACAGTCATTCAATCCCAGAATCCTACACGGAATACCACAGACAAGGTTTAGACTTTCCGGATTCTCATGAATGCCGCCATCAATCTAGCTTATACCACGAAGATTCTGTTTAAGGAATCTAAGAGATATGCGCCTGGCCTAAGGTAGAACGGAAGTGGCTGTCAGTCACGCGCGTTCATAGGTGAGAATGATGATGAGTGTCATGGATCATCACATTCATCAAGTTGAAGTGCAACGAATATCTTAGAATAGGAATAAAGAGAATTTAATAGAAACAGTAGTAATTGTATTAAAACTTGAGGTACAGCAGAGCTCCACACCCTTCATCTATGGTTTGTAGAAACTCCACCGTTGAAAATACATAAGTGAAAGGTTCAGGCATGGCCGAATGGCCAGCCCCCAAAACGTGATCAATAGCCTCCTAAGATGAAGAATAAAATAAAACTGAGACCAAAGATGTCTAATACAATAGTAAATTATCCTATTTATACTAGACTAGCTACTAGGGTTTACATGAGTAAGTAATTGATACATAAATCCACTTCCGGGTCCACTTGGTGTGTGTTTCGGCTGAGCTTGATCTATCCACGAGTTGAGGCTTCTTTTGGAGTTGAACGCCAAGTTGTAACGTGTTTTGGGCGTTCAACTCCGAGTCGTGACGTGTTTCTGGCGTTTTACTCCAGACAACAACATGGAACTGGCGTTGAGCGCCAGTTTGCATCATCAATTCCCGATCAAAGTATAGACTATTATATATTGCTGGAAAGCTCTGGATGTCTAATTTCCAACGCCGTTGAGAGCGCACAATTTGGAGTTCTGTAGCTCTAGAAAATCCATTTCGAGTGCAGGGAGGTCAGATTCCAACAGCATCAGCAGTCCTTTGTCAGCCTCCTATCAGAGTTTTGCTCAAGTCCATCAATTTCAGCCAGAAATTACTTGAAATCACAGAAAAACACACAAACTCATAGTAAAGTCCAGAAATGTAAATTTAACATAAAAACTAATGAAAACATCCCTAAAAGTAGCTTGAACTTACTAAAAACTACCTAAAAACAGTGCCAAAAGCGTATAAATTATCCGCTCATCAAAGGCTCAAGGATATCCTTCTGTAACCATGGAGAGGAAGCATGAAGAGCTTCTCTCAAAACAGAGTCAAACAGAGCCCCCACAGTCAAACTCTAAGTTTGGTGTTGGGAGGCCACAACTAAATTCTAAGTTTGGTGTTGAACCCCCACATTCAAACTCTAAGTTTGGTGTTGGGAGGTTCCAACATTGCTCTGAACATCTGTGAGGCTCCATGAGAGCCCACTGTCAAGCTACTGACATTAAAGAAGCGCTTGTTGGGAGGCAACCTAATGTTATATTTATCTATTTTCCATTGTTATTTTATGTTTTCTATAGGTTGATGATCATGTGAAGTCACAAAAACAATTGAAAAAGAAAAAACAGAATGAAAAACAAAAAGAGAAACAGCACACCCTGGAGAAAAAGCTTGCTTGCGTTTAAACACCAGCAAGAGCAGCAAATGGGCGTTTAACGCCCAGTCTGGCACCATTCTGGGCGTTTAACGCCAGAAAGAGGCACCAGACTAGCGTTTAACGCCAGAAAGGGGCACCAGACTGGCGTTTAACACCAGAAAAGGGCAGTAGCCTGGTGTTTAACGCCAGGATTAGCAGAAAGGGAATTTTACACGCCACTTGGTGCAGGGATGAGCTATCCTTGACACCTCAGGATCTGTGGACCCCACAGGATCCCACCTACCCCACCTCTCTCTCTCTTCTTCACCCATTCACCAATCACCTCAATACCTCTTCCCCAAAAACCCCTCACCTATCAAATCCCACCATTCTCTTCACCACTCACATCCATCCTTCATTAAGACCCATCTACCTCACCATCCAAATTCAAACCACTTTCCCTCTCAAACCCACCCATAATGGCCGAACCCTACCCCTCTCTCCATCCCCATATAAACCCATCTTCACTCCTTCATTTTCACACAACCTAAACACTACTTCTTCCCCTTGGCCGAAACACAAAGCCCCCCTCCATCTCCTATCTTTCTTCTTCTTCTACTCTCTTCTTTCTTCTTTTGCTCGAGGACGAGCAAACCTTCTAAGTTTGGTGTGGTAAAAGTGTTGCTTTTTGTTTTTCCATAACCATTTATGGCATCTAAGGCCGGAGAAACCTCTAGAAAGAGGAAAGGGAAGGCAAAAGCTTCCACCTCCGAGTCATGGGAAATGGAGAGATTCATCTCAAGGGTGCATCAAGACCACTTCTATGAAGTTGTGGCAATGAAGAAGGTAATCCCCGAGGTCCCTTTCAAACTCAAAAAGAGTGAATATCCGGAGATCCGACATGAGATCCAAAGAAGAGGTTGGGAAGTTCTTACCAACCCCATTCAACAAGTCAGAATCTTAATGGTTCAAGAGTTCTATGCCAATGCATGGATCACCAAGAACCATGATCAAAGTGTGAACCCGAACCCAAAGAATTGGCTTACAATGGTTCGGGGGAACTGCTTAGATTTTAGTCTGAAAAATGTAAGGTTGGCATTCAACTTGCCCATGATGCAAGGAGATGAACACCCCTACACTAGAAGGGTCAACTTTGATCAAAGGTTGGACCAAGTCCTCATAGACATTTGTTAAGAGGGCGCTCAATGGAAGAGAGATTCAAGAGGGAAGCCGGTTCAACTGAGAAGGCATGACCTCAAGCCCGTGGCTAGGGTATGGTTGGAGTTTATCCAACGCTCAATCATTCCCACTAGCAACCGGTCCGAAGTTACTATAGACCGGGCTATCATGATTCATAGCATCATGATTGGAGAGGAAATAGAAGTTCATGAGGTTATATCCCAAGAGCTTTATAAGGTGGCGGACAAGTCCTCTACCTTGGCAAGGTTAGCCTTCCCTCATCTCATTTGTCACCTCTGTAATTCATTTGGAATTAACATAGAGGGAGACATCCTCATTGATGAGGACAAGCCCATGACTAAGAAGAGGATGGAGCAAACAAGAGATCCCACTCATGGACATGAGGAGATTCCTCATCATGAAATCCCTGAGATGCCTAAAGGGATGCACTTTCCTCCACAAAACTATTAGGAGCAAATCAACACCTCCCTAGGAGAATTAAGTTCCAACATGGGACAACTAAGGGTGGAGCACCAAGAACATTCCATCCTCCTCCATGAAATAAGAGAAGATCAAAGAATCATGAGAGAGGAGCAAAAAAAAGCAGGGAAGAAACATTGAAGAGCTCAAGCACTCCATAAGATCTTCAAGAGGAAGAACAAGCCACCATCACTAAGTTGGACCCGTTCTTTAATCTCCTTGTTCTTTATTTTTCTGTTTTTCGAAAATTATGCTTATGTTTATCTATGTTTGTGTCTTATGATCATTAGTGTCTTAGTGTCTATGCCTGAAAGTTAAGAATGTCCTATGAATCCATCACCTTTCTTAAATGAAAAATGTTCTTAATTGAAAAAGAGAAGAATTGCATGAATTTCGAATTTTATAACAGATTAATTATTTTGATGTGGTGGCAATACTTTTGACTTCTGAATGTATGCTTGAACAGTGCATATGTCTTTTGAATTTTTTGTCCATGAATGTTAAAATTGTTGGCTCTTGAAGGAATGATGAAAAAGGAGACATGTTACTGAGGATCTAAAAAATCATAAAAATGATTCTTGAAGCAAGAAAAAGCAGTGAATTCAAAAAAAAGAAAAAAAAAGAGCAAGCAGAAAAAGCCAATAGCCCTTTAAACCAAAAGGCAAGGATAATAAAAAGGATCCAAGGCATTGAGCATCAGTGGATAGGAGGGCCTATAGGAATAACATCTTGGCCTAAGCGGCTAAACCAAGCTGTCCCTAACCATGTGCTTGTGGCGTGAAGGTGTCAAGTGAAAACTTGAGACTGAGCGGTTAAAGTCGTGATCCAAAGCAAAAAGAGTGTGCTTAAGAACCCTGAACACCTCTAATTGGGGACTCTAGCAAAGCTTAGTCACAATCTGAAAAGGATCACCCAGTTATGTGTCTGTGGCATGGATGTATCCGGTGGTAATACTGGAAAACAGAGTGCTTTGGGCCACGGCCAAAACTCATAAAGTAGCTGTGTTCAAGAATCATCATACTTAACTAGGAGAATCAATAACACTATCCGGATTCTGAGTTCCTATAGAAGGCAATCATTCTGAACTTCAAAGGATAAAGTGAGATGCCAAAACTGTTCAGAGGCAAAAAGCTAAAAGCCCCGCTCATCTAATTAATACTGATCTTCATAGATATTTTTGGAATTCATTGTATATTCTCTTCTTTTTATCCTATTTGATTTTTAGTTGCTTGGGGACAAGCAACAATTTAAGTTTGGTGTTGTGATGAGCGGATAATTTATACGCTTTTTGGCATTGTTTTTAGTATGTTTTTAGTATGTTTTAGTTAGTTTTTATTATATTTTATTAGTTTTTATTTAAAATTCACTTTTTTGGACTTTACTATGAGTTTGTGTGTTTTTCTATGATTTCAGGTATTTTCTGGCTGAAATTGAGGGACCTAAGCAAAAATCTGATTCAGAGGCTGAAAAAGGACTGCAGAAGCTGTTGGATTCTGACCTCCCTGCACTCGAAGTGGATTTTCTGGAGCTACAGAAGCCTAATTTGCACGCTCTCAATTGCATTGGAAATCAGACATCCTGGGCTTTTCAGCAATATATAATAGTTCATAATTTGCCCAAGATTTGATGGCCCAAACCGACGTTCCAAATCAGCTCAAGACTGCCCGACGTTTAACGCCGGAACTGGCACAGAAGTGGGAGTTAAACGCCCAAACTGGCACAAAAGCTGGCGTTTAACTCCAAGAAAAGTCTCTACACGAAAATGCTTCAATGCTCAGCCCAAGCACAGACTAAGTGGGCCCGGAAGTGGATTTATACGTCATTTACTCATTTCTGTAAACCCTAGGCTACTAGTTTTCTATAAATAGGACCTTTTGCTATTGTATTTTCATCTGGGTAGCTATCCTCGAGTAGTCTTATGCTATCTTAGATCATGGGGCTGGCCTCACGGCCATGCCTAGACCTTGTTCTTATGTATTTTCAACGGTGGAGTTTCTACACACCATAGATTAAGGTGTGGAGCTTTGCTATACCTCGAGTATTAATGCAATTACTATTGTTCTTCTATTCAATTCAGCTTATTCTTGTTCCAAGATATTCATTCGCACTCAAGAACTTGATGAATGTGATGATTATGTGACGCTCATCATCATTCTCACTTATGAACGCGTGCCTGACAACCACTTCCGTTTTACATGCAAACAAGGCTTGAATTTGTATCTCTTGGATTCCTTAATCAGAATCTTCGTGGTATAAGCTAGAATTGATGGCGGCATTCTTGAGAATCCGGAAGGTATAAACCTTGTCTGTGGTATTCTGATTAGGATTCAAGGATTGAATGACTGTGACGAGCTTCAAACTCGCGATTGTGGGGCGTTAGTGACAGACGCAAAAGAATCACTGGATTCTATTCCGACATGATCGAGAACCGACAGATGAATAGCCGTGCTATGACAGAGCACGTTGAACATTTTCACTAAGAGGACGGGACTGTAGCCATTGACAACGGTGATGCCCAACATACAGCTTGCCATGGAAGGGAGTAAGAAGGATTGGATGAAGACAGTAGGGACAAAGCATCTCCATACGCTTATCTGAAATTCTCACCAATGAATTACATAAGTATCTCTATCTTTATTTTATGTTTTATTCATCTTTCAATCATTAATCCTCCATAACCATTTGAATCCGCCTGACTGAGATTTACAAGATGACCATAGCTTGCTTCATACCAACAATCTCCGTGGGATCGACCCTTACTCGCGTAAGGTTTGTTACTTGGACGACCTAGTGCACTTGCTGGTTAGTTGTGCGAAGTTGTGATAAAGAGTTGAGATTGCAATTGAGCGTATCATGTTGATGGCGCCATTGATGATCACAATTTCGTGCACCAGTGTGGTTGTGCCAGTAGCACAAGATTGGCCCAGAAGTGGCACAACTCTCTGGAATGTGCACCAGATGTTGGCTACAGGGGTCATGGCGCGTGCGCGCACATGGTGCGGATGCGCAAAGGCTGCGATTCTGTGGTTGGTGCACGTCTAGTGCGCGGCCGCGGCAGTAGTTTTATGCCTCAAGCATAAAGTAGGCCTGGGTCTGGCATAACTTTCTGGAAAATACATCAGAGGTTGCGGCAGAATTAACGACGCGGACGCGGCATGTGCGCGGTTGCATTCATTTCATATTGAGCTTTTCGACGCGCAGGTGCCTGGTGCACGCACGCGTGCGTCGTGATGTGCTGGGGGCCTAACGTTGGGGCGAGAATGGCCCAACTCTCTGGAAAGTATATTGGCCTACATCCGCGCTGGGGACGCGCGCGCGTAAAGCATACGCTCACGTCCTGCCCCCTCTTTTTTTTTATATGCACATATTGTCACAACTATAGCAGGTATTTATCAAAGACCTAGAAATGAGTTGTTTTGTATCATGCAAATGGTTCATGGTGCAAATTTCTTGAAAAGCAAATCTAACTACTCAAGTCAAGGGTTAAGCAAGCATCAATCAAAGAAGAGTTCGATGGATATATACAAATGGATAGATTTTACCATGGTGGGGTGTCTCCCACCTAGCACTTTTGTTTACCGTCCTTAAGTTGGACTTCCACTAGCTCAATGTTCTTAGGCAAGAGGTGCATCTTCCAAAAGGAATACTTCAATTTCCTTGGTTTTCTTTCTTTGCTCACCATGGTACAATTTGAGACGGTGTTCATTTACTTTGAAAATATATGGACTTGATGGGTGCCACAAATGGTAGACTCCGTATGGTTCCACCTTTTCTACTTGATAAGGTCCCTCCCATCTTGATCTAAGCTTTCTGGGTAATAATCTCAACCTTGAATTGTAAAGGAGGACTAGGTCACCGGGTCCTAATTCCCTTCTCCTAATGTTCTTATCATGGATGGCTTTCATCTTTTCCTTGTAGAGCCTAGAGTTGTCATAGGCCTCTAATCTCAAGCACTATAATTCTGCCAATTGAAGCTTTCTCTCAATTCCAGCCCCACCCAAATTAAGATTGCATTCCTTGACGGCCCAATATGCTTTGTGTTCGATTTCCACCGGCAAATGGCAAGCTTTACCATACACTAACCGAAAGGGGCTCATGCCAATCGGTGTTTTGTAAGCCGTTCGGTATGCCCAAAGTACATTGGAGAGCTTGGCACTCCAATCCTTTCTACTAGGCTTCACAATCCTCTCTAATATATGCTTAATTTTCCGGTTAGAAACTTCAGCTTGGCCGATTGTTTGGGGTGATAGGCCGTGGCAATTTTATGTGTGATGCCGTACTTCTTCATGAGTCCGTCCATTCTTTTGTTGCAAAAGTGTGAGCCTTGATCACTTATGATTGCTCTTGGTGACTGGTGCACGAAATTGTGATCAATACTTTTCACAACTCAAATAATCCCTGGTGATGAAACCAAAAACTTGGTGTTCACTACCATGGCATAAACACAATTTCGCACAACTAACCAGCCAGTGTACTGGGTCGTCCAAGTAATAAACCTTACGCGAGTAAGGGTCGATCCCACAGAGATTGTTGGTATGAAGCAAGCTATGGTCACCTTGTAAATCTCAGTCAGGCAAACTCAAATGGGTATGGTGATATACGAATAAAACATAAAGATAAAGATAGAGATACTTATGTAATTCATTGGTAGGAATTTCAGATAAGCGTATGAAGATGCTGGTCCTTCCGTCTCTCTGCTTTCCTACTGTCTTCATCCAATCCTTCTTGCTCCTTTCCATGGCAAGCTTAAGCAAGGGTTTCACCGTTGTCAGTGGCTACCTCCCATCCTCTCAGTGGAAATGTTCAACGCACCCTGTCATGGCACGGCTATCCATCTGTCGGTTCTCGATCAGGCCGGAATAGAATCCAGTGATTCTTTTGCGTCTGTCACTAACGCCCCGCCTTCAGGAGTTTGAGGCACGTCACAGTCATTCAATCATTGAATCCTACTCAGAATACCACAGATAAGGTTAGACCTTTCGGATTCTCTTGAATGCCGCCATCAGTTCTAGCCTATACCATGAAGACTCTGATCTCACGGAATGGCTGGCTCGTTTGTCATGCGAGCACTCGGTTGTCAGGCGATCAACCATGCATCGTGTATCAGGAATCCAAGAGATATTCACCCAATCGAAGGTAGAACGGAGGTGGTTGTCAGTCACACGTTCATAGGTGAGAATGATGATGAGTGTCACGGATCATCACATTCATCAAGTTGAAGAACAAGTGATATTTTAGAACAAGAACAAGCGGAATTGAATAGAAGAACAATAGTAATTGCATTAATACTCGAGGTACAGCAGAGCTCCACACCTTAATCTATGGTGTGTAGAAACTCCACCGTTGAAAATACATAAGAACAAGGTCTAGGCATGGCCGAATGGCCAGCCTCTTAATGAGGGTTCAATCATCAAAACATGATCAAAGGATCCAAAGATTGAAAGATCTCCCTAATACAATAGTAAAAGGTCCTACTTATAGAAAACTAGTAGCCTAGGGTGTACAGAGATGAGTAAATGACATAAAAATCCACTTCTGGGCCCACTTGGTGTGTGCTTGGGCTGAGCATTGAAGCATTTTCGTGTAGAGACTCTTCTTGGAGTTAAACGCCAGCTTTTATGCCAATTTGGGCGTTTAACTCCCATTTTGGTGCCAGTTCCGGCGTTTAACGCTGGGAATTCTGAGGGTGACTTTGAACGCCAGTTTGGGCCATCAAATCTTGGGCAAAGTATGGACTATCATATATTGCTGGAAAGCCCAGGATGTCTACTTTCAAACGCCGTTGAGAGCGCGCCAATTGGGCTTCTGTAGCTCCAGAAAATTCACTTCGAGTGCAGGGAGGTCAGAATCCAACAGCATCTGCAGTCCTTTTTAGTCTCTGAATCAGATTTTTGCTTAGGTCCCTCAATTTCAGCCAGAAAATACCTGAAATCACAGAAAAACACACAAACTCATAGTAAAGTCCAGAAAAGTGAATTTTAACTAAAAACTAATAAAAATATACTAAAAACCAACTAGATCATACTAAAACATACTAAAAACAATGCCAAAAAGCGTACAAATTATCCGCTCATCACAACACCAAACTTAAATTGTTGCTTGTCCTCAAGCAACTGAAAATCAAACAAGATAAAAAAAAGAAGAGAATATGCAATGAATTCCAAAAACATCTATGAAGATCAGTATTAATTAGATGAGCGGGGCTTTTAGCTTTTTGCCTCTGAACAGTTTTGGCATCTCACTCTATCCTTTGAAATTCAGAATGATTGGCTTCTTTAGAAACTCAGAATCCAGATAGTGTTATTGATTCTCCTAGTTAAGTATGATGACTCTTGAACATAGCTACTTATTGAGTCTTGGCCGTGGCCCAAAGCAATCTGTCTTCCAGTATTACCACCAGATACATACATGCCACAGACACCTAATTGGGTGAACCTTTTTAGATTGTGACTCAGCTTTGCTAGAGTCCCCAACTAGAGGTGTCCAGGGTTCTTAAGCACACTCTTTTTGCCTTGGATCACAACTTTATTTCTTTCTTTTCTCTATTTTTTTTTCGAATTTTTTTCTTTTTCTCTCTTTTTTTTTTGCTTTTTCTTGCTTCAAGAATCATTTTAATGATTTTTCAGATCCTCAGTAACATGTCTCCTTTTTCATCATTCTTTCAAGAGCCAATATTCATGAACCACAAATTCAAAAGACATATGCACTGTTTAAGCATACATTCAGAAAACAAAAGTATTGCCACCACATCAAAATAATTAAACTGTTATAAAATTCAAAATTCATGCAATTCTTCTCTTTTTCAATTAAGAACATTTTTCATTTAAGAAAGGTGATGGATTCATAGGACATTCATAACTTTAAGGCATAGACACTAAGACACTAATGATCACAAGACACAAACATAGATAAACATAAGCATAATTTTCGAAAAACAGGAAAATAAAGAACAAGGAAATTAAAGAACGGGTCCACCTTAGTGATGGCGGCTTGTTCTTCCTCTTGAAGATCCTATGGAGTGCTTGAGCTCCTCAATGTCTCTTCCTTGTCTTTGTTGCTCCTCTCTCATGATTCTTTGATCTTCTCTAATTTCATAGAGGATGATGGAGTGTTCTTGGTGCTCCACCCTTAGTTGTCCCATGTTGGAACTCAATTCTCCTAGGGAGGAGTTTAGTTGCTCCCAATAGTTTTGTGGAGGAAAGTGCATCCCTTGAGGAATCTCAGGGATCTCATGATGAGTGGGGTCTCTTGTGTGCTCCATCCTCTTCTTAGTGATGGGCTTGTCCTCATCAATAGGGATGTCTCCCTCTATGTCAACTCCAACTGAATAACAGAGGTGACAAATGAGATGAGGAAAGGCTAACCTTGCCAAGGTAGAGGACTTGTCCGCCACCTTATAGAGTTCTTGAGCTATAACTTCATGAACTTCTATTTCTTCTCCAATCATGATGCTATGAATCATGATAGCCCGGTCTATAGTAACTTCAGACCGGTTGCTAGTGGGAATGATTGAGCGTTGGATAAACTCCAACCATCCTCTAGCCACGGGTTTGAGGTCATGCCTTCTCAATTGAACCGGCTTCCCTCTTGAATCTCTCTTCCATTGGGTGCCCTCTTCACATATGACTGTGAGGACTTGGTCCAACCTTTGATCAAAGTTGACCCTTCTAGTGTAAGGATGTTCATCTCCTTGCATCATGGGCAAGTTGAATGCCAACCTTACATTTTCCGGACTAAAAACCAAGTATTTCCCCCGAACCATAGTAAGCCAATTCTTTGGATCCGGGTTCATACTTTGGTCATGGTTCTTGGTGATCCATGCATTGGCATAGAACTCTTGAACCATTAAGACTCCGACTTGTTGAATGGGGTTGGTAAGAACTTCCCAACCTCTTCTTCGGATCTCATGTTGGATCTCCGGATATTCACTCTTTTTGAGTGAAAAAGGGACCTCGGGGATCACCTTTTTCAAGGCCACAACTTCATAGAAGTGGTCTTGATGCACCCTTGAGATGAATCTCTCCATCTCCCATGACTCGGAGGTGGAAGCTTTTGCCTTCCCTTTCCTCTTTCTAGAGGTTTCTCCGGCCTTGGATGCCATAAATGGTTATGGAAAAACAAAAAGCAATGCTTTTACCACACCAAACTTAAAAGGTTTGCTCGTCCTCGAGCAAAAGAAAAAAGAAGAGAGTAGAAGAAGAAGAAATGAGGAAGAAGGGAATGGCTTTGTGTTCAGCCAAAAGGGGAAGAAGTGGTGTTTAGGTTGTGTGAAAATGAAGGAGGGAAGATGGGTTTATATAGAAGCGGGGGAAGGGTAGGGTTCAGTCATGTGAGGGTGGGTTTGGGTGGGAAAGTGGTTTGAATTTGAATGGTGAGGCAGGTGGGGTTTTATGAAGGATGGATGTGAGTGGTGAAGAGAAAGATCGGATTTGATAGGTGAAAAGTTTTTGGGGAAGAGGTGTTGAGGTGATTGGTGAATGGGTGAAGAAGAAAAGAGAGAGTGGTGGGGTAGGTGGGGATCCTGTGGGTTCCACAGATCCTGAGGTGTCAAGGAAAAGTCATCCCTGCACCAAATGGCAAGCAAAATTGCGTTTTTAGCCAATTCTGGCGTTAAACGCCGGGCTGGTGCCCATTTCTGGCGTTTAACGCCAGCTTCTTGCCCTTTTCTGGCATTTAACGCCAGTCTGGTGCCCCTTTCTGGCGTTAAACGCCCAGAATGGTACCAGACTGGGCGTTAAACGCCCATCTGCTAGCCTGACTGGCGTTTAAACGCCAGCAGGTTATTCCTCCAGGGTGTGCTGTTTTTCTTTCTGCTTTTCATTCTGTTTTTGCTTTTTTCATTGATTTTGTGACTTCTCATGATCATCAACCTACAAAAAATATAAAAGAACAAAGAAAAATATATAAAATATAACATTGGGTTGCCTCCCAACAAGCGCTTCTTTAATGTCAGTAGCTTGACAGAGGACTCTCATGGAGCCTCAGAAATTCTCAGAGCTATGTTGGATCCTCCCAACACCAAACTTAGAGTTTGAATGTGGGGGTTCAACACCAAACTTAGAAGTTGGTTGTGGCCTCCCAACACCAAACTTAGAGTTTGACTGTGGGGGCTCTGTTTGGCTCTGTTTTGAGAGAAGCTCTTCATGCTTCCTCTCCATGGTGACAGAGGGATATCCTTGAGCCTTAAACACAAGGAATTCTTCATTCACTTGAATGATCAATTCTCCTCTATCAACATCAATCACAGCCTTTGCTGTGGCTAGGAAGGGTCTGCCAAGGATGATGGATTCATCCATGCACTTCCCAGTCTCTAGGACTATGAAATCAGTAGGGATGTAATGGTCTTTAACTTTTACCAGAACATCCTCTACAAGTCCATAGGCTTGTTTTCTTGAATTGTCTGCCATCTCTAATGAGATTTTTGCAGCTTGCACCTCAAAGATCCCTAGCTTCTCCATTACAGAGAGAGGCATGAGGTTTACACTTGACCCTAAGTCACACAAGGCCTTCTTGAAGGTCATGGTGCCTATGGTACAAGGTATTGAAAACTTCCCAGGATCCTGTCTCTTTTGAGGCAGTTTCTGCCTAGACAAGTCATCCAGTTCTTTGGTGAGCAAAGGGGGTTCATCCTCCCAAGTCTCATTTCCAAACAACTTGTCATTCAGCTTCATGATTGCTCCAATGGCAGGGATAGAGATGCTTCTCCCATAGAAGTCGGGAGTAGGTGCAGTAAAGTCACCCAGCACCTTCCTTGCATTGTTGGCATTGTTGTTGTTCTCGGCTGCCATGTGTTCTTCTTCTTTGAAGAATTCGGTCAGGTCCTCTACAGAGAGTTGTTCCTTGGCTTCTCTTAGCTTTCGCTTCAAGGTCCTTTCAGGTTCAGGGTCAGCCTCAACAAGAATGCTTTTGTCTTTGCTCCTGCTCATATGAAAGAGAAGAGAACAAGAAAATGTGGAATCCTCTATGTCACAGTATAGAGATTCCTTTAGGTGTCAGAGGAAAAGAAAAATGGAAGGCAGAAGTAGAAAATTCGAACTTATCAAAGAAGATGGAGTTCGAATTTTGCATTGAGGGATAGTGTTAGTCCATAAATAGAAAGATGTGAGAAGAAGGGAAGCAATTTTCGAAAATTAAGTAAAAGATTTTGAAAACATTTTGAAAAGCACTAATTGATTTTCGAAAACCAAGGGTGGAAAAGAAATCAAGTGATTTTTTTGAAAAAGATTTTGAAATTAGAAATTAAAAAGATTTGATTGAAAGCTATTTTGAAAAAGATGTGGTTAAGAAGATATGATTGATTTTAAAAAGATGTGATTGAGGAGATATGATTTGAAAAACATTTTAAAAAGATTTGATTTTGAAAATTAATGACTTGGCTATCAAGAAAAGATATGATTCAAACATTAAACCTTTCTCAACAGAAAAGGCAACATACTTGAATTGTTGAATCAAATCATTAATTGATAGCAAGTATTTTTGAAAATAGAAAGAAATTGATTTTGAAAAAGATTTGATTGAAAAGATATGATTTGAAAAAGATTTGATTTTGAAAAACTTTGAAAACTTGAAAAAAATTGCATTAAAAACAAAATCTTCCCTTTTGTGCCATCCTGGCGTTAAACGCCCAGAATGGTGCACATTCTGGCGTTTAACGCCCAAAACTATACCCTTTTGGGCGTTAAACGCCCAACCAGGTACCCTGGCTGGCGTTTAAATGCCAGTCTGTCCTTCTTCACTGGGCGTTTTGAACGCCCAGCTTTTTCTGTGCAATTCCTCTGCAGTATGTTCTGAATCTTCAATTCTCTGTATTATTGACTTGAAAAGACACAAATTAAAAATATTTTTGGATTTTTAATAATAAGGAATAATCAAAATACACTAAAATCAAATAACAATGCATGCAAGACACCAAACTTAGCAGTTTGTATACTACTGACACTAATGAGAATGCATATGAGACACATAAACACTCAAGTCAAGAGAATTCAAAGATCAGAGTAAGAAATCATCAAGAATTACTTGAAGATCCTTAAGACACATGAATGAATGTATGCAATTGACACCAAACTTAAAATGAAACACTAGACTCAAAAATATTTTTGGATTTTATGATTTTGTAAATTTTTTTTGTACTTTTTTTGAAAATAAAGTGGAAAAAGGTATCAAAATTCTTAATGAGAATTCCAGGAATCATGCAATGTTTAGTCTAAGACTCCGGTCCAGGAATTAGACATGGCTTCACAGCCAGCCAAGCTTTCAAAGAAAGCTTCGGTCCAAAACACTAGACATGGCCAAAGGCCAGCCAAGTCTTAGCAGATCACTGCTCCAACAGCAAGATTGATAGAAGTCAACATGCTCTTGTGATGATAGGTTGAAACCTCGGTCTAATGAAATTAGACATGGCTTCACAGCCAGCCAGACTTCAACAAATCATCATGAAACTCTAGAATTCATCTTCAAGAACTCTGAAGAAAAAAATACCTAATCTAAGCAATAAGATGAACCGTCAGTTGTCCAAACTCAACAATCCCCGGCAACGGCGCCAAAAACTTGGTGCTGTTGCCGGATCAGAAATTTGGCACTGATGTTACCGGACCAAAAGCTTGCCGAAATACGCGAACAATCCCCGGCAACGGCGCCAAAAACTTGGTGCACGAAATTGTGATCAATACTTTTCACAACTCAAATAATCCCTGGGGATGAAACCAAAAACTTGGTGTTCACTACCATGGCATAAACACAATTTCGCACAACTAACCAGCAAGAGTACTGGGTCGTCCAAGTAATAAACCTTATGCGAGTAAGGGTCGATCCCACAGAGATTGTTGGTATGAAGCAAGCTATGGTCACCTTGTAAATCTCAGTCAGGCAAACTCAAATGGGTATGGTGATATACGAATAAAACATAAAGATAAAGATAGAGATACTTATGTAATTCATTGGTAGGAATTTCAGATAAGCGTATGAAGATGCTGGTCCCTTCCGTCTCTCTGCTTTCCTATTGTCTTCATCCAATCCTTCTTACTCCTTTCCATGGCAAGCTTAAGCAAGGGTTTCACCGTTGTCAGTGGCTACCTCCCATCCTCTCAGTGGAAATGTTCAACGCACCCTGTCACGGCACGGCTATCCATCTGTCGGTTCTCGATCAGGCCGGAATAGAATCCAGTGATTCTTTTGCGTTTGTCACTAACGCCCCGCCTTCAGGAGTTTGAAGCACGTCACAGTCATTCAATCATTGAATCCTACTCAGAATACCACAGACAAGGTTAGACCTTCCGGATTCTCTTGAATGCCGCCATCAGTTCTAGCCTATACCACGAAGACTCTGATCTCACGGAATGGCTGGCTCGTTTGTCAGGCGAGCACTCAGTTGTCAGGCGATCAACCATGCATCGTGTATCAGGAATCCAAGAGATATTCACCCAATCGAAGGTAGAACGGAGGTGGTTGTCAGTCACACGTTCATAGGTGAGAATGATGATGAGTGTCACGGATCATCACATTCATCAAGTTGAAGAACAAGTGATATCTTAGAACAAGAACAAGCGGAATTGAATAGAAGAACAATAGTAATTGCATTAATACTCGAGGTACAGCAGAGCTCCACACCTTAATCTATGGTGTGTAGAAACTCCACCGTTGAAAATACATAAGAACAAGGTCTAGGCATGGCCGAATGGCCAGCCTCCCAATGAGGGTTCAATCATCAAAACATGATCAAAAGATCCAAAGATTGAAAGATCTCCCTAATACAATAGTAAAAGGTCCTACTTATAGAAAACTAGTAGCCTAGGGTGTACAGAGATGAGTAAATGACATAAAAATCCACTTCCGGGCCCACTTGGTGTGTGCTTGGGCTGAGCATTGAAGCATTTTCGTGTAGAGACTCTTCTTGGAGTTAAACGCCAGCTTTTATGCCAGTTTGGGCGTTTAACTCCCATTTTGGTGCCAGTTCCGGCGTTTAACGCTGGGAATTCTGAGGGTGACTTTGAACGCCGATTTGGGCCATCAAACCTTGGGCAAAGTATGAACTATCATATATTTCTGGAAAGCCCAGGATGTCTACTTTCCAACGCCGTTAAGAGCGCGCCAATTGGGCTTCTGTAGCTCCAGAAAATCCACTTCGAGTGCAGGGAGGTCAGAATCCAACAGCATCTGCAGTCCTTTTTAGTCTCTGAATCAGATTTTTGCTCAGGTCCCTCAATTTCAGCCAGAAAATACCTGAAATCACAGAAAAACACACAAACTCATAGTAAAGTCCAGAAAAGTGAATTTTAACTAAAAACTAATAAAAATATACTAAAAACCAACTAGATCATACTAAAACATACTAAAAATAATGCCAAAAAGCGTACAAATTATCCGCTCATCAGTGACCTAAAGCGACAAATTATATTATTCCTCACAAAAGAGAGAACTACCTGAGCATCATCCGTCCGGGTGGGTATTGCTTCCACCCATTTGGATACATAATCTACGGCAAATAGAATGTAGAGAAAGCCATTAGAGTTTGGGAATGGCCCCATGAAGTCGATACCCCACACATTAAAGATTTCACAAAAAAGCATATTTTGTTGGGAAATTTCTTCTTTCTTAGAGAGATTACCAAATCTAATGCATTGGGGACAAGATTTGCAATAAAGAAAAGAGTCTTTAAGAAGAGTTGGCCACCAAAATCCACAATTAAGGACCTTTCTTGCCGTCCTTTGAGGTCCGTAATGGCCACCTCCTTCGGAAGAATGGCAAGCATCCAAGATTGCTTGGAATTTGGTTTGGGGTATGCACCTTCGTACTACTTGATCCGCTCTACATCTCCAAAGATAGGGATCATCCCATACATAGTATTTGGATTCGCTTTTCAGCTTATCCTTTTGATGTTTGGTAAAATTGGGAGGGAAGATGTGTGAAACTAAGTAGTTTGCTATTGGAGCATACCAAGGAATAACTTTCGAGATTGAATGCAAGCCTTCTAGGGGAAAGGAATCATTGATAGGAGTGGTATCGCCATTTGTGTGTTCAAGGCGACTTAAATGGTCTGCCACTAAGTTCTGTGAACCACTCCTATCTTTAATTTCCAAATCGAATTCTCGCAACAATAGCACCCATCAAATCAATCTCGGTTTTGATTCCTTTTTGGCCAACAAATACTTCAACACCACATGATCCGAAAACACTACTACCTTAGAACCAAGAAGATAGGCTCAGAATTTATCCAAGGCGAAAACAATAGCCAAGAGTTCCTTCTCGGTAGTAGTGTAATTAGATTGGGCTCCATCTAGTGTTTTTGATACATATGCTATGACATAGGGAATTTTACCCTCGCGTTGTGCTAACGCGGCTCCTACCGCATAGTTTGAAGCATCGCACATTATTTCGAATGGCCGATTCCAATCCGGCCCTCTTACGATAGGAGCTTGTGTCAATGCCACTTTAAGCTTGTCGTATGCTTCCATGCACTCTTTGCTTAGATCAAATTCAATATCCTTTTGCAATAGTCGAGAGAGAGGTAGTGCTATCTTGCTAAAGTCTTTGATAAATCTCCGGTAAAATCCTGTATGTCCGAGGAATGAACGGACTTCCCTCTCGGAGGAAGGGTAAGGCAAGCTAGATATAACATTTATTTTTGCGGATCTACGGAAATGCCTTCTTTGGAAACAATATGTCCTAAAACAATGCCTTGCCTAACCATGAAATGACATTTTTCAAAATTTAAGACAAGGTTTGATTTAGTGCATCTTTCCAAGACTTTTTCAAGGTTGTCCAAGCAATTATCAAAAGACTCACCATACACACTGAAATCATCCATGAAAACTTCCATGCATTACTCTAGAAAGTCCGCAAATATGCTCATCATGCATCTTTGGAAAGTTGCCGGTGCGTTGCATAAGCCAAATGGCATACGCTTGTAGGCATAAGTTCTAAAGGGGCAAGTAAATGTTGTTTTTTCTTTGTCTTTTAGAGCAATGTGTATTTGGAAATACCCCGAATAACCATCTAGAAAGCAATAATGAGATTTACCGGCTAGTCGATCAAGCATTTGATCAATAAACGGTAGTGGAAAGTGATCTTTTCTAGTGGCTGTATTCAACCTTCGGTAGTCTATGCACACCCTCCAAGAGTTTTGCACCCTTGTTGCTATAAGTTCTTCGCTCTCGCTCTTGATTGTAGTCACTCCGGATTTCTTTGGCACCACTTGGACCGGGCTTACCCATTCATTTTCCAAAATGGGATAGATGATGTCCACTTCTAGTAGCCGGGTGACTTCCTTTTTCACAACCTCTAAAATAGTTGGGTTGAGTCGCCTTTGAGGTTGTTGAACAGGTCTAGCTCCTTCTTTAAGGAATATTCGGTGCTCGCATACGTGGGGACTTATTCCCACTAGATTCGCCAAACTCCACCCTATGGCCCTTTTGTTCTTCCTCAAGATGCATAGCAATTTTTCTTCTTGTTGAGGATTTAGCTCCTTTGCAATGATCACGGGGAGCTTGTGGGCTTCATCAAGATATGAGTACTTTAGGTGGGGTGGTAGTGGCTTCAATGCTACCTTTTTGTTTTGATTTGGGGTTTGAATTTCTGGATGGTCCGGATGTTGTAATGTGTTTGCTTCACTTGGATCTTCATTTATGCCTTCAATCATGTACTTCTCATCCAACTTTGCAAAGTGCAATTCAGCAACAATGTTGTCAATTGGGTCACATCAGAATAAAGAGTGATTCTCCGGTGGATGTTTCATTGCTTCTTCTAGGCTAAAACTCACGACTCTCCCATCTATTTCAAATGAGTAGGTTCCCGAGTAGGCATCTAACTTGAATCTAGAGGTCCTCAAAAATGGTCTCCCTAGTAGAATGGATGATGCCCTCTCGGACTCGCTTGATGGCATCTCAACAACATAGAAATCAATCAGAAACACCAACCCTTTTATATTTACCAACACATCTTCCGCAACACCCATCACAGTTATTATGCTTTTGTCCGCTAGAACAAATCTTGCCATCGACCTCTTTAATGGTGGTAGTCTTAATACCTTGTAGACGGAGAGGGGCATAATGCTAACACATGCACCAAGGTCACACATACAATCTAGAAATTGAACTCCATTTACGGTGCAAGTGACCATGCATGGGCCCGGATCATCACACTTCTCGGGCAATGCTCCCATTAAAGCAGAAATAGAACTCCCCAACAGAATAGTCTCTAACTCAAGAATTCTATCCTTGTTCATGCATAAATCTTTAAGGAATTTTGCATATTTAGGTACTTGATGGATAGCATCAAAAAGGGGGATGGTTACCTCAACTTTCTTGAACATTTCTATCATTTTGGGGTCAAGTTCCATGCGCTTCCTAGCTTTCTTTGCAAGTGTCAGAAATGGGATTGGTTGAGCAATTTCTTCTTCCACGGTTCTCTTATTCTTGGGGACCTCGCTTGTTGGTTGAGTTTCTTCATCCTCAACTATGACTTGTGGTGCCTCCTCTTCTTCTATCTCTTCTATCTCTACTCCCTCCTCCTCTTGAGTGATTATGATTGGACTTGGGTCCTTTGCCTTCTTCTCTTTTAATTGAGTTTCGGATCTCAAGGTGATGGCATTAATGCCTCCCTTGGGATTGGGTTGAGGTTGAGAGGGAATGGCACTTGCATTTGGGGGGTGAGGAGTAGGATTGGATGGTGGATCCATGCGTGCAAGAAGAGCTTGTAGTGTAGATGTGAGACCGGTAAGGTCGGAAGCAAGTGTGGTTTGGAGCTCTTTTTGGCCTTGGAGGATAGTTCGGAGTGTATCATCTTGATTGGGAGAAGTGGAAGGGTATGTGATTTGAGGTGCTTGTGATTGGTTGGGTGGTGGGCGTTGATGTGGTGGTTGGTATGTTTGGTAATTTCTTCCTTGTTTTTGTTGGGCATATGATTGGTTTTGGGGGTATGGGGGTCGGTTTTGTGAGTTGTTGTTGTTCCATCTTTGGTTACCTCCATTGTTGTTGTTGTCCCTCCAATTTTGATTATAATTGCCACCCCCTTGATTGTAGCTTCCTCCTTGATGGGGATACCCTTGGTTGAAATTGCCGTCTTGTTGGTAGTACCCTTGATTTGGGAGGTCATAGAAGTTGTGGGTAGCCGCCAAGGTATTGTCTTCTTGAAGACTTGGGCATTCATCCGTGTAGTGGGAATAGCAAGAACAAATGCCACACACTTTTTGAGGAACCAATTGTTGACTATATTGTTGAGGGGATGGTGGAGGGTGATGTTGGTAGGGTTGTTGTTGATAAGGCTGTTGTTGTCCCAATTGGAGTTGCTTTAGGATGTTTGTCATTTCGTCCAAGGATTTGGCTAGAACGGTGGTCTCGCTACTAGTTGATACCTCATTCACGGTTTTTGGGCGGTTAACTCTTCTTCTAACATGTTGATTTAACTCGGCTAAGTCACCAATGAGTTGCCATGCTTCCTCCGCCGTCCTATATTTAGACAAAGAACCATTGCTAGAGGAGTCCAAGAGAGTCCTATCTTGTTCTCACATCCCTTGGCATATGTAGCCTAGCAACACTTTAGTGTCGATCATGTGATTAGGGCATGCATCAAGGAGTTTGTTGAACCGTTTCCAATACTCACATAAGGGTTTCATTTCACCTTGTACAATGCATGAGATCTCTTTTCTTAGCTTGTCCATTCATTCCGGGGGCAATAATTTTTCTAAGAACCCTCTTCTAAGCAAATCCCAATCGGAAATGACTTTATTAGATAGGGTGTAGAACCATTCTTTGGCCTTATCTTAAAGGGAGAAAGGGAAAGCAAACAACCATATCGCAACTTCATCGGATCCTTCCCGTCTAGTTGTTGAGCATATACGATGAAAATCTTTGAGATGTCGAATAGGGACTTGTGCGAGAAGTCCATGGAACCTAGGTAAGAGGTTAATCAAAGCGGTCTTGAGTTCAAAGTTTGCATTCAAGTTGGGATGAAGCACATGAAGAGGTTGAAGAACATAATCCGGTGCACCCGCTTCCTTGAGAGTAACTCTCCTCGGAGCGGCCATGGTGTTGGTGCCTAGATCAAAAGAACAATTATTAGTAGTATTAATGAGGGAATGGTTAGTGCCTTCTTCAAGTGGCGGTTCAATATTCACTTCGAGTAAAGTTGGTGAATGGGTAAGAACCTTTTCACCTTCCCCAAAAGTTAACCGCCTCCGAGCTTGTCTAATATGAAGCAAAGTTCGTTCAATTTCCAGATCAAATGGGACTAAGCTCGGATTCGGTTGTGAACGCGTCATACAATAAAGAAGAAGTAAAGCTCATGGTAGTAAGTAGGATTAGTCAATCAAGCAAAGAGGCAAGAGAGAAATGGGTTGATAAACCCCATTTTTATGGTTTATCTTGTATTGATTTTAAGAGATTTTAACACCTTTTACCCACATTTATTGAATGAATTAGTATAGTTTTGTGATTGTCTCCTTATTTGTGCTTAGATGTGAAAACATGCTTTTTAGGCCTTTAACTTGATGATTTTAATCTCCCTTTGATTCCACTAGATGCCTTGATGTGTTTGTTACTGATTTCAAGATGAAAAGGCTAGGAATGGATCAAAGGAGTGAAGAGGAAAGCATGCAAAGTGGAGAAATCATGAAAAGGCAAAGAAGTTGAACTCGCCCATGGACGCGCGTGCGCACCTGGCGCTTACGCGCACCTTGTGACTCACCCCAGGGACGCGTACGCGTGCTGTACGTGTACGCGTCGGTGTTGGTTTATGATTTTTTAATAAAAATGTGGCCAACGAATTCTCAAGGGTTGTGGGGCCCAATCCCAACCAACTTTGGCGCCAAAGATGCTATTTAAAGCCAAGGATTGAAGAGCAAAGGGAGTTAGTTCATTTTCACTCATTACGATTAGTTTAGAAGTAGTTTCTAGAGAGAGAATCTCTCTCTTCTCTCTAGGTTTAGTTCTTAGATCTAGATTTCAATTCATCTTCTTCTACTTCTATCTTTTAATTCCTTGTTGTTACTTTCATTCTTCTTCCATTCTTTTGTTGTAATCTCTTTTATGTTGTTCTTGTATTTTGTTGTAGATCTACTATTGTTCCTTCTCTTTTCTTTCAATTCAATTCAAGGTAATTCAATAATACTTGTGTTTCTTTTAATTGTTGTTGTTATTTCCTTTCAATAATTGTTGTTAGATTTCATTCTTGTTGTCAATTTACTATGCTTTTCTTTTGTGCCTTCCAAGTGTTTGATGAAATGCTTGGTTGGATTTTAGTGTAGGTTAGGTAGAGTAATTAGTGACTCTTGAGTTATCTAATTCCTTTGTTGATTGATAATTAGAAGTTGCTAATTGATTTGAATGCCTCTAAAGCTAGTCTTTCCTTTAGGAGTTGATTAGGACTTGAGGAATCAAATTGATTCATCCACTTGACTTTCCTCCATAGTTAGAGGTTAACTAAGTGGGAGTAATGGACAATTTGTTATCATAATTGAGGAGGATAACTAGGATAGGACTTCTAATTCTCATATCTTGCCAAGAGCTTTGTTAGTTGTTAGTTTATTTTCTTTGCCATTTATATTTCTTGTCTAAAATCTTAAAAACCCCAAATATAACTCACAACCAATAACAAGACACTTCATTACAATTCCTAGGGAGAACGACCCGAGGTTCCAATACTTCGGTTTATAAATTTAGGGGTTTGTTTTAGTGACAAACAACTTTTTTTATGAAAGGATTAGTGTTGGTTTAGAAACTATACTTGCAACGAGATTTCATTCACATGGAAGAATATTCATTTCCATCGATCCAAGAGCCATATGATCCCTATCATGATATCCAAGCGGAACAAGAGTCAAGGGATCGTCTCAAGGAAGCATTAGATCAATTTCAAGCAACCATGGAGCATGCTGTGCAACAAGTGGGAAAAGTGGATAATGTTGAACCACCACACCCTAATTATGATGAACCACCTTCCTATTATGAACTTCCCCCAATATGATGAACCCTCCCATCCACCCCAACCTCTAATGGATGAAACCCTTGGTGTTCTCCTTCAAGGACAAGAGGAGATGACAAGGGATGTGCAATAATTCATGACCGCCTTGGATGAGGTGGTAAACCGGCTAGCATCCCAACTTTTGGACACTCAAAGAACTCCCATGGCTACATGCTGAAAATCTAAAGAGGAACATAGCATGAAGGAGAGATTGGAAACTCCGGTGGAAAAGGAGGAATGCTACTTTGTGTTAGAACAATTGGAGGAACCTTTAACCATTGAAGAAAAGGAAGAAGTGGTTGAAGACTTAGGAGATGCGAAACCTCCATGGGAACCTAGAGTTGAAGAAAACCCCTCCAAGAAGATTGAAGTTGATGTTGAGGAGGAATGTGCACAACCTCCAAGGCATATTCCATATGAAGACTTGGAAGGAATGGAGCAAGAGTTGAGTTCCCTTGGAGATGAAGATCAAGTACCAAATCCTAATGGTGGTGACTCCTTTGATCTTGAAGAGCCTTCTCCCAATGAGATAGAAAGCGATGTGGAGGTAGATTTCTCTCGACCTCCCATTTATGATTTAAGTGATGGAGAAGAGTTAGATGAAATTGATGAACAAATGATTGAATTTGAAAAATCTTGAGGAGAGGTAGAAGTCCTTAGAAAAAGAAAAATGGAAGTTGAGTGCGCTTTGTCAAGATCTTTGGAAGCTCCTTTGCCTAGGTTGTCATCTATTCCTTCACTTGAGTGGGTAAAACTCATTTCTATTAGCTTCATTGTCCCACTTGAGTATGGTTTGCTTGAAACGGATGGTCAACTTAGGATGATTTGTGGGATAAAGCGTAAGAGAAGAACGTTTAGTGGATGGCATTGCAAATCAAGGCTCATTTTGGTTGATACTTCAAAGCTTAGATGTAAGGGTTGGGCTAGTGCTCACTTGAATGGGTCTAAAAGGAGAGTTTGGTATCACCTTGAGAATTCATCTTGCTTACCACCCGGATGGATTAATAATGATGATCAACTTCAAGACGGGTGTGAAAATAAAGTGTGGGATCCCGGATTACAAGAAGAGGATCGACAATGGGAGCCCCAAGCTTGTGAAGAACTCCATCAACACTTGGCTCAATCCATAAGAAATCTTGGGGCACAATGGAGAACCAAGCATTGGTGGGAGTTCCAAGATGAATACAAGCACAAGCCACCTTGATGAGGAGCTCCCCATAAGTCCAACTTAAGAACAATAAATAAAAGTGCTAGGTGGGAGACACCCCACCATGGTAAATTCTTTTCATTTTCTCTCTTTTGTACATACTAATAGGATTAGTTTAATTCCATGTTTTGTTTAGTTAGTTGAGTATGTTTGGTAATATAGCATGTTAAATAAGGTTTTAGAGTATTTTGGTAGCTGTTTGGAGGTTTGGAATGCTTGGATTGGTGCAAAAACATAGAAAAATTTTGAAAAATAGAGCACCATCCACGCGTACGCATACCTGGTGCGTACGCGCAATTCAGCATTTTCGACCATCCATGCGCACGTGCACATAACGCGTACGCGTGGATGCCGAAGTTCCACCCCCACTCAAAAGACCCGAGAGTTGGGCCTGCACTGTGCGGAAATTGGGCCTGAGGCACAAACCAACTCACGCGTACACAAACCTGCTGCGTACGCGCCACTCTCGGAATAATCCATCGACGCGGAGGCACTCTGTACGCGTACGCGTCGTATCCATTGCACCACAACCCGCGCGCGCGCCATGCGTGCGTACGCACGGATTCCCTTATTTCATACATTTCTTTTCTTCTCCCCTTTCCATTTCTTTCCTTCTCCTTTCTTCTTCCCTTCTTCTACCCTCATCCAACACTTCCAAACATCATGGATAACCATTTATTTTAGTTAGTTAATTAGTTAGTTGGTTAGTTAACTAGTTAGTTTTAGTTTAGTTTTCATTTTATTTTCTCTCTTTTCATCATAAGTGTTGGATTATTGACTTTGTTTACTATGCATTGCTGCCCCTTATTACCTAAATGCTATTTTAGCATGAATATTTTTAGATAATCTTTATTAGATTCTATGATTGAGGTTATATTTTGCTACTTGGTTTTGAGTTTTTTTTTCATGCTTACCTTTTAAGAATACCAAGTGATGAGAATTGCCTTCGAGCTTGTAACTCTTCTTGAATTACATGATTTGGCCACTGGTGCACGAAATTTTGATCATCAATGGCGCCATCAACATGGTACGCTCAATTACAATCTCAACTCTTTATCACAACTTCGCACAACTAACCAGCAAGTGCACTGGGTCGTACAAGTAATAAACCTTACGCGAGTAAGGGTCGATCCCACGGAGATTGTCGGTATGAAGCAAGCTATGGTCATCTTGTAAATCTCAGTCAGGCAGATTCAAATGATTATGGAGGATTAATGATTAAAAGATAAATAAAACATAAAATAAAGATAGAGATACTTATGTAATTCATTGGTGAGAATTTCAGATAAGCATATGGAGATGCTTTGTCCCTTCCGTCTCTCTGCTTTCCTACTGTCTTCATCCAATCTTTCTCACTCCTTTCCATGGCAAGCTGTATGTTGGGCATCACCGTTGTCAATGGCTACAGTCCCGTCCTATCAGTGAAAATGTCCAACGCACTCTGTCACAGCACGGCTATTCATCTGTCGGTTCTCGATCATGTCGGAATAGAATCCAGTGATTCTTTTGTGTCTGTCACTAATGCCCCACAATCGCGAGTTTGAAGCTCGTCACAGTCATTCAATCCTTGAATCCTACTCAGAATACCACAGACAAGGTTTAGACCTTCCGGATTCTCAAGAATGGCTCCATCAATTTTAGCTTATACCACGAAGATTCTGATTAAGGAATCCAAGAGATATCCACTCAATCTAAGGTAGAACGGAGGTGGTTGTCAGGCACACGTTCATAGGTGAGAATGATGAGGAGTGTCACGGATCATCACATTCATCAAGTTGAGGAACAAGTGATATCTTAGAACAAGAATAAGCTGAATTGAATAAAAGAACAATAGTAATTGCATTAATACTCGAGGTACAACAGAGCTCCACACCTTAATCTATGGTGTGTAGAAACTCCACCGTTGAAAATACATAAGAACAAGGTCTAGGCATGGCTGAATGGCCAGCCTCCCATAATCTAAGAACTAGACGTCCAAAGATGATCCTAAGATCTAAAGTGATCAAAAGATCTAAATTGATTAAAAGATTCCAGGATGTAAAATACAATAGTAAAAGGTCCTATTGTAGATAACTAGTAGCTTAGGGTTTACAAAAATGAGTAAATGACATAAAAATCCACTTCCGGGCCCACTTGGTGTGTGCTTGGGCTGAGAATTGAAGCTTTCATGTGTAGAGACTTTTCTTGGAGTTAAACGCCAGCTTTTGTGCCAGTTTGGGCGTTTAACTCCTATTCTTGTGCCAGTTCCGGCGTTTAACGCCGGGCAGTCTTGAGCTGATTTGGAACGCCAGTTTGGGCCATCAAATCTCGAGAAAAGTATGAACTATTATATATTGCTCGAAAGCCCAAGATGTCTACTTTCCAACGCAATTAAGAGCGCGCCAATTGGGCTTCTGTAGCTCCAGAAAATCCACTTCGAGTGCAGAGAGGTCAGAATCCAACAGCATCTGCAGTCCTTTTCAGCCTCTGAATCAGATTTTTGCTCAGGTCCCTCAATTTCAGCCAGAAAATACCTGAAATCACAGAAAAACACACAAACTCATAGTAAAGTCCAAAAAAGTGAATTTTAACTAAAAACTAATAAAAATATAATAAAAACTAACTAAAACATGCTAAAAACATACTAAAAACAATGCCAAAAAGCGTATAAATTATCCGCTCATCACAACACCAAACTTAAATTGTTGCTTGTCCCCAAGCAACTGAAAATCAAATAAGATAAAAAAAAGAGAATGTGCAATGAATTCTAAAAACATCTATGAAGATCAGTATTAATTAGATGAGCGGGGCTTTTAGCTTTTTGCCTCTGAACAGTTTTGGCATCTCACTCTATCCTTTGAAATTCAGAATGATTGGCTTCTATAGGAACTTAGAATCCAGATAGTGTTATTGATTCTCCTAGTTAAGTATGATGATTCTTGAACACAGCTACTTTATGAGTGTTGGTCGTGGCCCAAAGCACTCTGTCTTCTAGTATTACCACCGGATACATACATGCCACAGACACATAACTGGGTGAACCTTTTCAGATTGTGACTCAGCTTTGCTAGAGTCCCCAATTAGAGGTGTCCAGGGTTCTTAAGCACACTCTTTTTGCCTTGGATCACGACTTTATTTTTACCCTTGCCTTTTGGTTTAAAGGGCTATTGGCTTTTTCTGCTTGCTTTCTCTCTTTTTTTTCGCACATAATCTCTTTTTTTTTTGAATTCACTGCTTTTTCTTCTTTCAAGAATCATTTTTATGATTTTTCAGATCCTCAGTAACATGTCTCCTTTTTTCATCATTCTTTCAAGAGCCAACATTCATGAACAACAAATTCAAAAGACATATGCACTGTTCAAGCATATATTCAGAAGTCAAAGTATTGCTACCACATCAAAATAATTAATCTGTTATAAAATTCAAAATTCATGCAATTCTTCTCTTTTTCAATTAAGAACATTTTTCATTTAAGAAAGGTGATGGATTTATAGGACATTCATAACTTTAAGGCATAGACACTTAGACACTAATGATCATGTAATAAGACACAAACATAGATAAACATAAGCATAAAAATTCGAAAAATAGAAAAATAAAAAACAAGGAGATTAAAGATTGGGTCCACCTTAGTGATGGCGGCTTGTTCGTCCTCTTGAAGATCTTATAGAGTGCTTGAGCTCCTCAATGTCTCTTCCTTGCCTTTGTTGCTCCTCTCTCATGATTCTTTGATCTTCTCTAATTTCATGGAGGAGGATGGAATGTTCTTGGTGCTCCACCCTTAGTTGTCCCATGTTGGAACTCAGTTCTCCCAAGGAGGTGTTGATTTGCTCCCAATAGTATTGTGGAGGAAAGTACATCCCTTGAGGCATCTCAGGGATTTCATGATGAGGAATTTCCTCATGCTCTTGATGAGGTTCTCTTATTTGCTCCACCCTTTTCTTGGTGATGGGCTTGAGGTCATGCCTTTTTAGTTGAACCGGCTTCCCTCTTGAATCTCTCTTCCATTGAGCGCCCTCTTCACAAATGTCTATGAAGACTTGGTCCAACCTTTGATCAAAGTTGACCCTTTTTGAGTTTGAAAGGGACCTCGGGGATCACCTTCTTCTTGGCCACAACTTCATTGAAGTGGTCTTGATGCACCCTTGAGATGAATCTCTCCATCTCCCATGACTCGGAGGTGGAAGCTTTTGCCTTCCCTTTCCTCTTTCTAGAGGTTTCTCCGGCCTTAGATGCCATAAATGGTTATGGAAAAACAAAAAGCAATGCTTTTACCACACCAAACTTAGAAGGTTTGCTCGTCCTCAAGCAAAAGAAGAAAGAAGAGAGTAGAAGAAGAAGAAATAGAGGAGATAGATATGGCTTTGTTTTTCGGCCAAGGGGGAGAAGTTGTGTGTAGGTTGTGTGAAAATGAAGAAGTGAAGATGGGTTTATATAGGGGTGGAGAGAGGGGTAGGGTTCGGCCAATATGGGTGGGTTTGGGAGGGAAACTGGTTTGAATTTGAATGGTGAGGTAGGTGGGGTTTTATGAAGGATGGATGTGAGTGGTGAAGTGAATGGTGGGATTTGATAGGTGAGGGGTTTTTGGGGAAGAGGTATTGAGGTGATTGGTGAATGGGTGAAGAAGAGAGAGAGTGGTGGGGTAGGTGGGGATCCTGTGGGGTCCACAGATCCTGAGGTGTCAAGGATAATTCATCCCTGCACCAAGTGGCGAGCAAAAATGCTCCTTCTTCCAATCCTGGCGTTAAACACCGGGCTGGTGCCCATTTCTGGCGTTTAACGCCAGCTTCTTGCCCATTCCTGGCGTTAAACGCCAGTCTGGTGCCCCTTTCTGGCGTTAAACGCCCAGAATGGTACCAGACTGGGCGTTAAATGCCCATTTGCTGTCTTTACCGGCGTTTAAACACCAGCAAGTTTTCCTCCAGGGTGTGCTATTTTTCTTTCTATTTTTCATTTTGTTTTTGCTTTTTTCAATTGATTTTGTGACTTCCCATGATCATCAACCTATAGAAAACATAAAATAACAAAAGGAAAATAGATAAATATAACATTGGGTTGCCTCCCAACAAACGCTTCTTTAATGTCATTAGCTTGACAGTGGGCTCTCATGGAGCCTCACAAATGTTTAGAGCAATGTTAGAACCTCCCAACACCAAACTTAGAGTTTGAATGTGGGGGTTTAACACCAAACTTAGAATTTGGTTGTGGCCTCCCAACACCAAACTAAGAGTTTGACTGTGGGGGCTCTGTTTGACTCTGCTTTGAGAGAAGCTCTTCATGCTTCCTCTCCATGGTTACAGAGGGATATCCTTGAACCTTAAACACAAATGTTCAGAGCAATGTTAGAACCTCCCAACACCAAACTTAGAGTTTGAATGTGGGGGTTCAACACCAAACTTAGAATTTGGTTGTGGCCTCCCAACACCAAACTTAGAGTTTGACTGTGGGGGCTCTGTTTGACTCTGCTTTGAGAGAAGCTCTTCATGCTTCCTCTCCATGGTTACAGAGGGATATCCTTGAACCTTAAACACAAAGGATTCTTTATTCACTTGAATGATCAATTCTCCTCTGTCAACATCAATCACAGCCTTTGTTGTGGCTAGGAAGGGTCTGCCAAGGATGATGGATTCATCCATGCACTTCCCAGTCTCTAGGACTATGAAATCAGCAGGGATGTAATGGTCTTCAATCTTTACCAGAACATCCTCTACAAGTCCATAAGCTTGTTTTCTTGAATTGTCTGCCATCTCTAGTGAGATTCTTGCAGCTTGTACCTCAAAGATCCCTAGCTTCTCCATTACAGAGAGAGACATGAGGTTTATGCTTGACCCTAGGTCACACAGAGCCTTCTTGAAGGTCATGATGCCTATTGTACAAGGTATTGAGAACTTCCCAACACTACAAGAAAAACACCCATTCAGGTACACTTGAAAAGTGTAGCCAAAAGTGAAAAAAAATGATGCCTTAGGCTACGGCTACGCTTCTTGGGCTACGGCTACGCTTTTTGGGGTGATTCCTATTCGGCCGTTGCCTATTCTCAAAGGCTACGCTTTTTTGCACCAAGGGCTACGCTTTTGACGTTTGGGAATAGGCTACGCTTTTCAAGTGATGCTGTCCATGACCAAAGGCTACGCTTTTCAGCTTTCATTCTTCCAGAATAGGCTACGCTTTTCAACGCTACTGCATCACTTGTAAAGCGTAGCCACATTGTATACCATAGCTACTTTTTTTAAGCGTAGCCTTAGGTCCCTCTTTTTTTTTATACTACAGCTACGGTATATAAGTGTAGCCTTAGGTCTCGTTTTTTTTTTCTGTATACTATAGCTACTGTATATAAGTGTAGCCTTAAGTCTCATTTTTTTTATATACTATAGCAACTGTACATATAAGTGTAACCTTAGGTCTTTTTATTTTCTATATATATATATATATATATAATTATCTAATAATTATTAATACAACATAATAGTTAATATGATTACATGTATAAATGAATTGAATATTACAAAATAAAAATAAATACATAATTATACTAAATAATTTCTTTATATAATAAAAATTGTCTCTAACCAAAATATATTTATAACATTGATCCAAAAGTACTAGAATGAAGTTAACTATAAAAATTCATACAACTCAAACTAAAGTATGCATAGCCATATCAAAACCATAATATCACTTAGCCAATAAAAGTATCTTCTAATAAAAATCATTAGTCAACCATACATGTAAAGATTCTAAATAGCACTCTATCTTAGCCAATAAACCACAATAATAGTCAGCTTAATCTTCATTGTTTAATCTTCATTGTTACCCTGCATAATTATATAGAAAAATAGTTAAAAAAATATTCATAGTGACATTCGTAATTATAAGAATTAAATGGACACGTAGTCATAGTAAACCAAGAAAGCATATACTAAAAAAAATAACATGGTCACGGCAGAAGAGGTGAATTCAAGGAATTATGTATTATCTTGTTTCATTCAAACCATGAAAATCTACAGCTGTTTCTTTCTTCCATTTCCTTTAACACAATCCTGATATGTCCCTATAACAAATCCGTCGGCTACTAAATGGTCGAATACCACATCTCTTCTATACCAATTAATGTTACAACACCTCTTACAAGGACATTGAATTTGTCGTCCGTCCGGTTCTCCCTCAGAGTATGCAAAGTCTAAAAAACTAATAACACCATTGATATACTCTTCGCTATACCTCGGTAGATCCATCCAATCCTTTGGCATATCACAAAACCTAATCGATAATTATTAAATTTTTTAGGCGGAAAATTTATAAGGTTTCGCAAAGTGAAGATTAGAAGAATAGAGGAGGCAGGGTGTTATTCGCTACAAAGGGAATGGGCAATGAAAAGGACATTCAAAGCCTTGTAATTAGATTGGGAAATAGTTCATAGTCTTAGAAGTAATTCTCTAGAAACCCATTGAGGTAAAACAAATAAAGAGAAACATAGAATTTATAGCACACATATAATAAGTTAAATTGCAACTTCAAAACTAACAAATTAAAAGAATTAAAGTATGCATTGTACCTTGCCATGACACGATCAACGTTTTGACAAAATCTTCTTGGAAGACCTTAACCAAAAACTTTCGCCTTCAACCTTAACCACGAATAACTGTAACAATTACAGACAAAAAAAATTGTAATTGCCATATCCAACAAAAACTTCACGTACTCTTTGTCCTATCGTTTTTATAAAGATTCAATCACCTAAGATAGGGTTCTTAGTCAGTTTCCATCCAGCTGTGAACAGATATGCCTACCATATTTAAATTTGTACCCAAATAGTATTATACATTGAATACTCTCATGTTAATATCTTTGTATAAAATAGCATTATAAATTGATACGATTATGTTAAGTATTCACTAAAATCAGCCACTAAAATTAATGATCAGTATAAAATATATGTTAAAATTTAAGTTTTAAATCTTAATTTAAAAAAGATAAAATTAAAAATAAATTATTTTCTTATATTTTTTAAAATGAAACGTACCTTTGTGGGTGCTGGGTGAAGAGAAATTCTTGCTCTTGTTATAACTCCAAATTGTCCTAAGCCTCCAAGAACCGCGTGAAATAACTCTGAATTCTTTTGCTTAGAACATGTTATTAAATCTCCCTTTCCTAAAAAGAAACCACACAAATTCATTAATTAATTAAATAATATGAAAAAACTTGAACTCATAATCATGTAATTCTGGTATCACTAACATGAAATTCTGAAAGTAACTGATAGTGTTTGAGCTAAGAACAGAATTTGAACTCATGAGAAAGAATTCAAATATTTGACAAAAAGGAAAAGATTATGAAAAAGAAAGTATTAGAAAACTGTATTGGATATTCATTGTTATCTATCACACAAGTATATAGAAGAGCTATTTATATATACTCCTCAAGTTAACAAAAATAACAAAAAGTAGTTTCTAATAATAGATAACTACTCTAACTATTATAACTAGCTCTGTTCACTGATACTTTAATTTCTTTACATTTTGGACATTGGTTCTAATTTAGTACTAGTTATTTTATATTAACATGCATGGAAAATAATGATAATGCAGGTTCAGAATCTTATAGAGAGATGCTTGCTATTTCATATGAGTCAAGATCAGTGCATAAAGGCATTAGCTGAACATGCAGGAATCAAGCCACTTGTTACACTTACAGGTCCATATTATATAAACCTTATTATTATTAATGAGTTTTCAATTTCATCACTATTTATTTATTTGCATGTTGTGAAATTAAGTCTATGTTACAAATTTGTGCAGTGTGGAAAGAACTGCAAAAGGAGAATAAGAAATTCTTTAGGGACTATTTTCAAGTTACTACTCCAACCAGAAAGCCATTCTTCAGTAAGAGATTTGATCTAATTAAATAATCTCCCATTATATAAATTAAAAAAAATGTATAGAGATTTATATATACAGCTATGGAGACTATAACTAAGGTTTCTTAATTCTTATCATTATTAATAGTGATCTGAGAATTGGAAGATATATATAATGATCTGATGGTGATGAGTTGTCTAAATTTTATATTTCAGGCAGATATTGTAAAAGGGGACCAAGTTCAGCAAGAAGGAAAAACTGGAAATAATAGTGTATAATTAATAATCACCGGATAATTATAATTAATCCAAAAGGGTATGAAGGAATACTGATTTATATATAGCTGATGATGATGAATGGTAAAAATTATCCGGTGATTATAGAATTTAGTAAATATTGGTAAACCACACAATTCAGCTCACCTTTCTTCTTCGTCTTCTACTTCTTCTCTACTCCTTGTCTTCTTTCATTCTTTACATTCTTCACACCATTTCTGTTTCTGGCTAACCAAGAAACCGTTCAAACTGCAAGAACTCTGCTGGAAACAGGAAGCTGAAAATAGGAAGCTGAAAACAGAAAAACGGAAGCCAACTTATTCATTGAGAAATCACAGAAACAAAAGCTTATTAACGCTGCATTTGGATTCAGTCTCAGAAACAAAAATACAGAGAAAATAGACAAGCTGTATATTAAATCACAGTTCACAAACCCTAAAATACCACACATCTTCATCAACAACAGCATGCATGTTATCAAATTACAGTTCACAAACCCATATTTCAGAGATTAAAAGCCCCAAATTAAAACTCCTAAAATAGGAACCCTAAGCCACTGATCAATTTCAGAAGCAAATAGAAATCAATACATACCTATTCAATGATGTGAGCACAGCGAAGACGATGATGAGAAGTACGGAGATGACGATGGTGAGAGCGGCGCAGCGACGATGGTGAGGGCTGCACAGCGATGATGGTGAGGGCGGCACAGCTTTGATCAGTGCAAGCGATGGCGAAGAGGAGTGACGACGGTCAATGTGGATACGTGCAGGTGAGCCGTGAGTGGGAGGCGACGACTCTCAATGGCGAGAGTGAGAGGGTTTTACGAGGATGAAGGTGAGTGAGCTATTGAAGGTGACTGAGACTCAAGAAGTTTGCTAAGAGGCAAAGAAATTTTATCTATGTATAATTAGGATACGTAATATATCTGTATTTTGGGGAGGAAAAAATGCAAATAAATCTATATATCTTCTTAAGTTTTTTTAATTATGTATATATAATTAAGCACGTTTTATTTCAAAATAATTGCTAACTTGTATAAAGTGATGCATTAAAAAATAGTTAAGTAATTCATTGTCAGATACACTAATTAAAGTGAAATTAGTTAAGTTTTAGAGTGTATGTAATTCATCCTATATAATTTTTCTTTTTAAAAAGTGAAATTCAATACCGTCAAAAAGTTTAAATGTGCATTATATTGTTTTGATTAACATTTTATATTTTTTTTAAAAATGTTGATAATCAACTTTTATATTAAAAAATCCAAGAACTTGAGTCCTATAATTTTTTAAAAGAAATCTTTAAGTGTTAAGGTCATCGCTCATCAGTTTGCTTTCCGGAAAAAAAGGAAAAAAATTACTAAGTGTTAAGTTTTTGGCTCTAGATACATTAGGCATCACTTTTTATGTGCACCCAAAACTTAAAAAATAGGCTACCCTTTAAAAGCGTCTCCTTTGATACGAAAAGTGAACCTATAGATATCAACCTACGGCTACGCTTTATAAGTGATTTCTATAATACCTAAGGCTACGCTTTTTAAATGATGCCGCATTTGTGTATCCTTTTCTCTTATAAAAAGGAAACACGGGAAAAGCGTAGCCTATTCTATGAATAGGCTACGCTTTTCAAATGTAGCCTAAAAAAAGTGTGGCTGAATGGGTATTTTTCTTGTAGTGCAGGGTCCTGTCTCTTTTGAGATAATCTCTGCCTAGTCAAGTCATCCAATTCTTTGGTGAGCAAAGGAGGTTCATCCTCCCAAGTCTCATTACCAAATAACTTGTCATTTAGTTTCATGATTGCTCCAAGGTACTTAGCAACTTGCTCTTCAGTGACATCTTCATCCTCTTCAGAGGAAGAATACTCATCAGAGCTCATGAATGGCAGAAGTAAATCCAATGAAATCTTTGTGGTCTCAGTGTGAGCCTCAGATTCCCAAGGTTCCTCATTAGGGAACTCATTGAAGGCCAGTGGACGTCCATTGAGGTCTTCCTCAGTGGCGCTCACTGCCTCTTTCTCCTCTCCAAATTCGGCCATGTTGATGGCCTTACACTCTCCTTTTGGATTCTCTTCTATATTGTTTGGAAGAGTGTTAGGAGGGAGTTCAGTAACTCTCTTACTCAGCTGACCCACTTGTGCCTCCAAGTTTCTAATGGAGGACCTTGTCTCAGTCACAAAACTTTGAGTGGTTTTGATTAGATCAGAGACCATGGTTGCTAAGTCAGAGTGGCTCTGCTTAGAATTTTCTGTCTGTTGCTGAGAAGATGGTGGAAAAGGCTTGCTGTTGCTAAACCTGTTTCTTCCACCATTATTGTTGCTGAAACCTTGTTGAGGTCTCTGTTGATCCTTCCATGAGAGATTTGGATGATTTCTCCATGAAGGATTATAGGTGTTTCCATAAGGTTCTCCCATGTAATTCACCTCTTCCATTGATGGGTTCTCAGGATCATAAGCTTCTTCTTCAGATGAAGCGTCCTTAGTACTGCCTGGTGCAGCTTGCATTCCAGACAGACTTTGAGAAATCATACTGACTTGCTGAGTCAATATTTTGTTCTGAGCCAATATGGCATTTAGAGTATCAATCTCAAGAACTCATTTCTTCTGATTCATCCCATTGTTCACAGGATTCCTTTCAGAAGTGTACATGAATTGGTTATTTGCAACCATTTCAATGAGTTCTTGAGCTTCTGCAGGCGTCTTCTTTAGATGAAGAGATCCTCCAGCAGAGCTATCCAATGACATCTTGGACAGTTCAGACAGACCATCATAGAAGATACCTATGATGCTCCATTCAGAAAGCATGTCAGAAGGACACTTTCTGATCAATTGTTTGTATCTTTCCCAAGCTTCATAGAGGGATTCACCTTCCTTCTGTCTGAAGGTTTGGACTTCCACTCTAAGCTTACTCAATTTTTGAGGTGGAAAGAACTTTGCCAAGAAGGCATTGACTAGCTTTTTCCAAGAGTTCAGGCTTTCTTTAGGTTGTGAGTCCAACCATATCCTAGCTCTGTCTCTTACAGCAAAAGGGAATAGCATAAGTCTGTAGACCTCAGGGTCAACCCCATTGGTCTTGACAGTGTCACATATTTGCAAGAATTCAGCTAAAAACTGATGAGGATCTTCCAGTGGAAGTCCATGAAACTTGCAATTCTGTTGCATTAGAAAAACTAATTGAGGCTTAAGCTCAAAGTTGTTTGCTCCAATGGCAGGGATAGAGATGCTTCTCCCATAGAAGTCGGGAGTGGGTGCAGTAAAGTCACCCAGCACCTTCCTTGCATTGTTGGCATTGTTGTTGTTTTCGGCTGCCATGTCTTCTTCTTTGAAGATTTCTGTTAGGTTCTCTACAGAGAGTAGTGCTCTAGCTTCTCTTAGCTTTCGCTTCAAGGTCCTTTCAGGTTCAGGGTCAGCCTCAATAAGAATGCCTTTGTCTTTGTTCCTGCTCATATGAAAGAGAAGAGAACAAGAAAGTATGGAATCCTCTATGTCACAGTATAGAGATTCCTTGAGGTGTCAGAGAAAAAGAAGAATAGAAGGAGGAGGTAGAAGAATTTGAACTTATCAAGTGGGATAGCATTCGAATTGTGCATTGAGGAGGAGTGTTAGTCCATAAAAAGAAGGATGTGAGAAGAGGGAAAGAAATTTTCGAAAATTAAAGTGAATTTATTAAAAGAAATTTTGAAAAATGGTAATTGATTTTCGAAAACTAAGATTGGGAAAGAAATTAAGTGAAATTTGAAAAAGATTTTGAAATTAGAAAGCAAAAAGATATGATTGAAAACCATTTTGAAAAAGATGTGATTAAGAAGATATGATTGAAAAGTTATGGTTTTAAAAAGATATGATTGAAAAGATATTATTGAAAAACAATTTAAAAAGATTTGATTTTTAAAATTAATGACTTGGCTAACAAGAAATTTAAAAGATATGATTCAGACATTAAACCTTTCTCAACAGAAAAGGCAACATACTTGAAATGTTGAATCAAATCATTAATTGTTAGCAAGTATTTTTGAAAATGGAAAGAAATTGATTTTGAAAATATATGATTGAAAAGATATGATTTGAAAAAGATTTGATTTTGAAAAATTATGGAAACTTGAAAAAAAAATTGAATTAAAAACAGAATCTTCCCTCTTGTGCCATCCTGGCGTTAAATGCCCAGAATGGTATCCATTCTGGCGTTTAACGCCCAAAATGCTACCCTTTTGGGCGTCAAACGCCCAGCCAGGTATCCTGGTTGGCGTTTAAATGCCAATTTTTCTTCTTCACTGGGCGTTTTGAACGTCCAGCTTTTTCTGTGTAATTCCTCTGCTGTATGTTCTGAATCTTCAATTCTCTGTATTATTGACTTGAAAAGACACAAATTAAAATTTTTTTGAATTTTTAATGATGAGGAAAAATCAAAATGCAACTAAAATCAAATAAACAATGCATGCAAGACACCAAACTTAGAAGTTTGTATACTACTGACACTAACAAATTGAGAATGCATCTGAGAAACAACAAGACACACAAAACAAGAGAATTTAAAGATCAGAGCAAGTAAATCATCAAGAACAACTTGAAGATCAATGAAGACACATGAATGAATTTGAAATATGCAAGAAGAACAGAAACATGCAATTGACACCAAACTTAAAATGAGACACTAGACTCAAACAAGAAACATAAAGTATTTTTTTTTATTTTTATGACTTTGTAATTTTTTTGGTTTTTTTCGAAAATTATATGGAAAAGAAAATAAAGAGATTCAAAATTTTTAATAAGAATTCCAGGAATCATGCAATGTTAGTCTAAAGCTTCAGTCTAAAAAGATTAGACATGGCTAGCCAAGCTTCAGCAGGACATTACATTCAAGAGCTAAATTGATGAAAATCAATCAGCTTTGGTGATGATAAGAACATCACCTTGAAACTCTAGAATTCATTCTTAAAAATTCTGAAGAAAAATACCTAATCTAAGTAACAAGATGAACTGTCAGTTGTCCAAACTCAAACAATCCCCGACAACGGCGCCAAAAACTTGGTGCACGAAATTGTGATCATCAATGGCGCCATCAACATGGTACGCTCAATTGCAATCTCAACTCTTTATCACAACTTCGCACAACTAACCAGCAAGTGCACTGGGTCGTCCAAGTAATAAACCTTACGCGAGTAAGGGTCGATCCCACGGAGATTGTCGGTATGAAGCAAGCTATGGTCATCTTGTAAATCTCAGTCAGGCGGATTCAAATGGTTATGGAGGATTAATGATTAAAAGATAAATAAAACATAAAATAAAGATAGAGATACTTATGTAATTCATTGGTGAGAATTTCAGATAAGCGTATGGAGATGCTTTGTCCCTTCCGTCTCTCTGCTTTCCTACTGTCTTCATCCAATCCTTCTCACTCCTTTCCATGGCAAGCTCTATGTTGGGCATCACCGTTGTCAATGGCTACAGTCTCGTCCTCTCAGTGAAAATGTTCAACGTGTTCTGTCACAGCACGGCTATTCATCTGTCGGTTCTCGATCATGTCGGAATAGAATCCAGCGATTCTTTTGCGTCTGTCACTAACGCCCCACAATCGCGAGTTTGAAGCTCGTCATAGTCATTCAATCCTTGAATCCTACTCAGAATACCACAGACAAGGTTTAGACCTTCTGGATTCTCAAGAATGGCGCCATCAATTCTAGCTTATACTACGAAGATTCTGATTAAGGAATCTAAGAGATATCCACTCAATCTAAGGTAGAACGGAGGTGGTTGTCAGGCACACATTCATAGGTGAGAATGATGATGAGTGTTATGGATCATCATATTCATCAAGTTGAGGAACAAGTGATATCTTAGAACAAGAATAAGCTGAATTGAATAGAAGAACAATAGTAATTGCATTAATACTCGAGGTACAGCAGAGCTCCACATAAGAACAAGGTCTAGGCATGGCCGAATGGCTAGCCTCCCATAATCTAAGAACTCGACGTCCAAAGATGATCCTAAGATCTAAAGTGATCAAAAGATCTAAATTGATCAAAAGATTCCAGGATGTAAAATACAATAGTAAAAGGTCCTATTTGTAGATAACTAGTAGCTTAGGGTTTACAAAAATGAGTAAATGACATAAAAATCCACTTCCGGGCCCACTTGGTATGTGCTTGGACCAAGCATTGAAGCTTTCATGTGTAGAGACTTTTCTTGGAGTTAAACGCCAGCTTTTGTGCCAGTTTGGGCGTTTAACTCCCATTCTTGTGCCAGTTCCGGCGTTTAACGCCGGGCAGTCTTGAGCTGATTTGGAACGCCGGTTTGGAGCAATTTAGAGCGCGCCAATTGGGCTTCTATAGCTCCAGAAAATCCACTTCTAGTGCAGGGAGGTCAGAATCTAACAGCATGTGTAGTCCTTTTCAGCCTCTGAATTAGATTTTTGCTCAGATCCCTCAATTTCAGCCAGAAAATACCTGAAATCACAGAAAAATACAAAAACTCATAGTAAAGTCCAGAAAAGTGAATTTTAACTAAAAACTAATAAAAATATAATAAAAACTAACTAAAACATGCAAAAAATATACTAAAAACAATGTCAAAAAGCGTATAAATTATCCGCTCATCAGCCACCATGTGATTTGAGCCTTATTTTGTGATTAGGCAACCTCTTGATGGATGTTGTGCATTTACCTTAATGCATTGTATTTCATGATCATATGCATCTATATGTGTTTGACTTGAATGCTTTCATGCTTCTTTATTGCTTGTTTTACCTTACAAGTTTACTTAAAGCATCTCAAGCACACTAGGATAAGTGAAGTGCATGCTTCTTTTGTGACATCGCCCTTTTCTGCTAATGTGTGTTCTAAACCGCGCAATTTAGAATTCACACACTTATTTTTCATTAATGTCACACTAATTCACTCACTCATTTCTAGTGATCTACCTCATTCCAACAATGTATGCTTCCTTGCTTTTATATCTTCTTCTCTTATGGTGTTATTTTCTATTTTTCATGAACAATTCACCACAAGCAAATGGAAGCAAGACTAAGAACATGCATCAATCCGGAGAGTCACCATACCCCCTTGCTCATCTTTGAATGCACCGAGGACGGTGCAAACTTTTAAGTGTGGGGAGGTCGTCCGACCGATCGGCAATTTTGGGTGACGAATTTCTAATCCCAACACTTTTGCATTTCATTTTAGGTTTTTAGGATTTTTACTTGCATTTTCTTAATTTTGCATATATATACAAAATAAGCTTAGTCAAAATAATGAAAATTTTCAAGATTTCTATCTATAGGGAACCAATTGATTTGAGTGAAAACTTTTCATAGAACTTGCTTGAATTATATATGTTGTGGATCATGTTTTTGAGCTAAGAACACAAGCAAGTGAGATTTGAGCCTAATGGTATGGTTACATCTTATAACCACTTATTTTTCCTTCTTGTGCGCATTATTCTCTTTCTATGATTGTAATCTTTGAATTGTTTGATTCTTTATGTCCATTATTTTGTGTATTCATGCATTTATATAATTGAGGCCATCATTTCATTTAGCTTACTTACCCAAATAGCCTTACCTTTTATCATCCATTGTTAGCCAATTTGAGCCTACGCTTAACCCACTTTGTTCTTAATTTAGCACATTACAAGCCTTAAAGCGAAAAACAATAAATGTCCTTAAGTGGATCTTTGATTAGCTTAGGCTAGTGTGTGTAACATTCAAGTGTGGGAATCTTGGGACATTGGGTGAATAAAAGGGTAGTTTTGTATTGTTATTGTAAATATTGAGAATTGGGTACATACTCATGTATTGATCAAATGTAAAATCTTATGCATTGATGCTCTTGTATATAGAAAGAAAAAAAATGAGAAAAACAAAAGAAAAAGAAAAGAAAAGAAAAGAAAAATAATATGGAAAAGAAAGAAACAAAGAAAAAAAAAGAAAAAATTAAAAAGGGCACAAAATGCCCCAAGTAAAGTCCAATAAAGATCAATGCATAAGTGTTGTGAAATGAAAAGGGATGCATGAGTATGTGAAAAGGTAAAAAAATGGGTAGTTAGGTTAGAACTTAATTGTATAGGATGTCATAGGTTAGGTGGGAAGTTTAAGTTGATCAAAGATTTAAATTCTAGTCCACTTGACCAAATATGCATCCTACCTTGACCCTAACCCCATTACAACCAAAGAAAAGACCTCATGACACTTGTATGCATGCATGAAATATATGTCGATTGTTAGAAGAAGAACAAATCTTGGAAAGCATGATTAGGAGAGAATTGAGAGAATCAACCCCAAACACTTGAGCGAATAGAGTGCAAATACATCCAGTGAGGGTTTGATGCTCAATTACATGCTTCCATCCATAAATATCACTTTTCATGCAAGTTTGTAAAACTATTTAATAAGTCAATCCAATTGTGGATTAGACTTGCTAGTCCTTAGCCCTTGCGCATATATGCTTCTTGGGAATTGATTTATTTTGACCAAGCACTTGTATTTATTTAGATAGTTGCATATAGGTAGATTGCATTTAGTTAGCTCCATTTAATAAATGCCACGCCCTTTACTTCATTCTTGGTTTAAGCATGAAGACATGCTTGGTTTAAGTGTGGGGAGGTTGATAAACCCTATTTTTACGGTTTATCTTGTATTGATTTTAAGAGATTTTAACACCTTTTACCCACATTTATTCAATGAATTAGCATAGTTTTGTGATTGTCTCCTTATTTGTGCTTAGATGTAAAAACATGCTTTTTAGACCTTTAACTTGATGATTTTAATCTCCCTTTGATTCCACTAGATGCCTTGATGTGTTTGTTAGTGATTTCAGGTTGAAAATGCTAGGAATGGATCAAAGGAGTGAAGAGGAAAGCATGCAAAGTGGAGAAATCATGAAAAGGCAAAGAAGTTGAACTCGTCTATGGACGCGCGCGCGCACATGGCGCTTACGCGCACCTTGCGACTCACCCCAGGGACGCGTATGCGTGCTGTACGCGTACGCATTGGTGTTGGTTTATGATTTTTTAATAAAAATGTGGCCAACGAATTTTCAAGGGTTGTGGGGCCCAATCCCAACCAACTTTGGTGCCATTTTGATAAACGAAATTTAGCATGTCGATATAGAATTCAATAGTGAATACAATCGTGAGTATAGTCTAATCGACACTTTAAACCTCGCATCAAACAATTCTACAATCTATAATCGAGAGTACTAGTCTCCCGAGTCGTCCTCCCTTGGAATTGCTAGAGAATGCATGTTATTGATTAGGAAGCTTTTGTTATGAATCTTTTGAAGGTCGGTGTATTAATAGCAAAAGTAGATGGCAAACAATCAAAATTAAAGGACTTGGCCTAGGGTTGGCATTAGAAATTCTATCATTATAGTTCCTTCAATGATGATAACAATTAAGCCTTGCTCCACTTAGTTGACCTCTAAGTATAGAGGAGAGTCAAGTGAAAGTAATTAGCTTGAATCACAAGTCTTAGCTTCACCCTAGGGGAATCTAATTTTAGTGCATCCCAAACCAATTAGCAATCCTTAATTCTCAATCAACAATTGACATTTACTATTCAACTTTCCTAATGGTCCAAACCCTAAGCCAAGTGAGAAACTTTTACTCCATAACTAGTATTGGCATTTTATCAAACACTTGATGAGCATTCATAAGAGCCATTAAGGAACTAGAATGAAGAATGGAAATGAAGAGATCTAGATTACACAATTATCTACAATTGAACAATTACAAGTAATGGACATGAAATTACCTCAATTCACTAGTTCCAAATCCAAGTAACAAAAACAAAGCTAGATCCATTAGTAAAAGGATCAAAGAGCACTAATTGAGAATATGAGAAGAGTAAATCTACTAATTGCATCAAAGTAAAAGTGTATTACAATGGATCTCACCAAGGAAAATCACAAGAGAATTGTAATGGAGATTTGAGGAGAATGAGACTCTAGAGAGAAGATGGAGATTCTCTCTCTACCCAAAGTGTAACTAACTCTAAGAAAATATATATGAAAATGTAAAATGAGCTAAAAGTCCCTTAACCCTTCAGTCCTTGGTCTTCTTAAGCTTTTCCCGCCAAAACACTTCCCCAAAATGGGGTCTCTAACTGTCTCCACGCTCCAATCACATGCTCTCTACAAAAATCATGTGAGACCATCGGCGCGTACACGCACAGCACGCGTACGCGTCCATGAGGCAGTTGCAGTTTTGCACGAAGGTGTAATCTACGCGGACGCGTCCATGAGGATCATAATCTAGCCGCTACACACGCCGACTCGTAGCTTGGCTCCTAGCTTTGGCTTTTGATGGCGTAACTCCATGCGGACGCGCCGTGTGCGCGTACGCGTCCTTGCTAAGGTTTCCAAAGCTTATTTTCTCATGCTCCTTTCCTTTGTACACACTTCCCTTCTCTCCTTCGGGTCATCCCTGCCCTATATTCTGAAACCACTTAACAAACAGGTCACGGCATCGAATGGTACCACGGGAGGATTAGAAATATATCTAATTTAGTGCAAAATAAGCATGTTTTCATTCATGAGGCAAAATTAGAAAAGGAACACAAAGTCATGTATTTTCATACAAAAAGTGTGTAGAGTCATTGATAAAATCCTCGAAATCAGTACAAGATAAACCCTAAAAATGGGGTTTATCAGTTGTCTTTTGGGATTTCCTTAGTATATGTGTATGTATACTGTATGCTCGGACCGCTTATCTTCGCAAACCAAGTCCTGACCCTTGATATATGTATTGTTGGCACTCTTCTGTATGGCTTTTCAGGTTAGATTATCTTATATCTGCTTCGTTTCAGGTTAGATTATCTTATATCTGCTTCGTTTACGTTATCGATTGGAGTGTTGCGCTTTTGATTTACCCACTTTTGTTCAAAGGCTCCTAGCTATAAACCTTTTTGCAATACTACACGTACTATATTTATCTTTAGAGGTCGTAATACCTCACCACCCTTGTTTTATGACTTAAGCATAAGACTCTGTGTGGTAGGGTGTTACAGAACATGTACAATTAGGCAAATCAAAACAATTAAGCAAATTCAAAGAATATCAAACATATGCAGATGATGCATGCCTATCCTATGGCCGATGAGTCTCATCTGTCAGTTATAAAGGAAACCCGACAAGTCCTGGTAGCTAATCATGGACAGAGCACCAAAGACAAAGCAAGATGAATAACACCGCAACCCTTGCATCTTACCCGTGTACCCAGAGAAGGGGACAACCTCACCACCGCCTCTTACCCAGGCGGTGTTATAGTTCTCGACCCGGAGTCAGCGGCAACAGAACACAGCCCTTGCATCTTACCTGAAGCCTCAAACTCTTCTGGAGCAAATGGATAACACCACTACATCTTACCCGAAGTAAGTGGATAATGCCACTGCATCTTACCCAGAGTCACATTTAGAAACACATTTTCATTATCATTACAATTCATTTTCATACATCAATTCATTCAAAATTCATACTCGGAGCAAGTGGATAACACCACTGCATCTTACCCGGTGTCCTTGCCTCTTACCCGGAGCAAGTGCATGACACCACTGCGTCTTACCCGTAAGCATATCACAACCAAATTCAAGTTCATTTTCATTATTATTCCAATTCCTTCATAATCATTAATTCATTAATTTCTTTTCCATATATTCTCAACATCTTTACACTTCTTAATCAAATACCCGGAGCGAGTGGTCATTTCCACTGCCTTTTACCCGGCACATCTAGATCATTCAATCATATGCATATACATACTCCTCCATAAATCAATATTTATCACAGCCATCCGGCTCACAACAAAATACATATCCAGCCTTAATTCACTAACAAACACAGCCCTTCGGCTCATGGCATACACAACACTCCCACCATCATCCTTAGCAACTCATACAATCATCATTAATCATGTCTCATCATTAATTGTCTCGTTACTTCATCCACAAGTTACCACATTTCCTAACTCCGTCTCATTACTAGGCATACTATAAAGATTTAGGACAAAATAGATGAAAACAGAGGTTTGGAAATATGAAATTTAGTTCAAAAACACAAAATCCAGATTTTTGCTGAAAACGGGGTCTCGTGTACGCATCAGCCACACGTATCCGTTGGTAGGAAAATCCGATTGTGATGCGTGCGTGTTGTCCATGCGTACGATCTGAAAGCAGAAAGGAAAGTGATGCATACAAGTCAGTCACGCGTACGCATGGGGATGTTTTATGCTCGATGCACAAAGCCGTCACGGTACCATCAAAACTCTCTGTATTTTCCACTACACACCTGCATCAGTACAGCGACGTGAACGCGTTGGCCAGCTGCGCGCGTGGAGAGTAAAAGTTGTGAGTGACTCGTGCACGTCAGGCAAGCATACGCGTGGGTGTACGTTTTACCAAAAAAATTACTAAGTTTAAAAAGCTGCAGCATACATTTTCAAACCCCAAACTTCTGACGGGCATAACTTTTCTGTTTCAAATCATTTTCCACCCGTTCTTCGAACGGCATAAACATCTCGGATCCAATTTTATTTCTAACAAGTTTGACATAAATCGGGGATTTGAAGACCAAGTTATGCTCCGTCAAATTAGACCAAAATCACAACTTTCACAAAAACCAACCAAACTCAATTTTCAACACAAACCAATTTCAAACCTTTTAAAACCAACCTAAGCCTTACCAAGTTAACATCAAACGTTCCCAACTCATAATTCCAAACTTACTACACCTACAATTTGACTCAAATTCATCCACTCAACCTACCAAAACCTCAATTTTTCATATTCCATCAATCCCTTTTATTTTCAACACATTCATTGTCAAGATTTAATTCCATATCACACATTATCACACCATACAACATCACTTACCTTTCTTACCTTTTTTTGGCCTCCGGTCCAAAATTCATGGCCTCCGTCTCAATGTAGCAGTCCAATACATAATCTCATAAAAGCATTGTCACCACTCAAATACTCAATTTTCCACACACAACCACCATGCATCACCATCAAATTATCATCCAATTTCATAAATTACCAAGAACATCATCTATACACATCAATTCTACCAAATATACAATTCTTCAATCCTTATCCAATATCAATATCATCCACTACACATATAATACCAATTAATCGTACCATTCAAGCTTAATCCTAGAGGCACCTAACTTAGGAATTCATATAATATCACACGGTACTTAAATGAAACTTAAACCATACCTCTTGGAGCCAAATCAATTGAGCCTCTTCTTTGAAAGTCTCCACCAATCTTAGCCCCAAGCCTCACGCAAGAGTTTCGCAATCCAATTTAAGTTTTCAAGAGCACCAAAATCTCACCCAACAACTCTAACACAACCAAGATCTTACACACCTCAACCTAGGGTTTTTAAATCTAGTAAATCACAAGGGTTAGTGATTTCTTACCTCAACCTACTAAATTTTGTGATGAATATCACCAATGGCTCATACTAGAGCACCCCTAAACAACCAAAATCACAAGATTTCCTCAAAATCCAAACCAAATTTGAAATACAATAGGAAAAACAAAACTAGGCAGAGAAGAGTTAAATACTCACCACAAAACTTTGATAGACCTGAAGAGAAGGAGAAGAGCTATGCATGGCTACAAATGGCTCGTCAATCGGACCTTCGTAGCTCATGTTATGGTGGTTTGAGGATTGAAATTGAAGTTGGAACCCTCACCTCTCACCTCTCTTCCATTTTAGCGCATTTATCATGAAAATGGGAGGTTGTGGCTGCTGAATGGCCTTAATAAGGCTATATATAGGTTGGGTCTTTGGCCCACTTAGGTTCGGTTTACTTGGTTTAGTCCATTGGCCTAACTTTGGGCCCAAACCTTCAAGATAAGAGTTTTAAATTGTATTTTAAATATTTCTATCTTCTCAAATTATGAATTCTAATCTTTTAACCTTATTCACACATAATTAATATTCTCAACTGCAGTACCAGACAGATCTCAGCCGGTACTGCCGGTCAAATTTCCGATTTCGCATTTTTACGCTGAAAACTATGTTTTCTGACTCAGAAAATTCCACTGAGTCTAATTATCATATTTAAATCATCAAATTCTGATTGCTAAATTTTCTAATCATATTCACTCATATATATTTTATTATTTAATTAATTACGGTTCGGCTGAGTTTTATACTTCCGATCTGCGGCAAATCCGAGGAGAACAGTGTACAATGTGATCTTTGGAAGGACGACTATCAATGAGCTTTCAACTGTTATTTGCACGAAACTGCTCACGATGAAGTTTGTAACAGACAGAGGAGCTATAAGATCTATCAAAAGAGACCTGGAAATGCAGTCGGGTGCGACAATATGGTGCACGAAATTGTGATCAATACTTTTCACAACTCAAATAATCCCCGGTGATGAAACCAAAAACTTGGTGTTCACTACCATGGCATAAACACAACTTCGCACAACTAACCAGCAAGTGTACTGGGTCGTCCAAGTAATAAACCTTACGCGAGTAAGGGTCGATCCCACAGAGATTGTTGGTATGAAGCAAGCTATGGTCACCTTGTAAATCTCAGTCAGGCAAACTCAAATGGGTATGGTGATATACGAATAAAACTATAAAGATAAAGATAGAGATACTTATGTAATTCATTGGTAGGAATTTCAGATAAGCGTATGAAGATGCTTGTCCCTTCCGTCTCTCTGCTTTCCTACTGTCTTCATCCAATCCTTCTTACTCCTTTCCATGGCAAGCTTAAGCAAGGGTTTCACCGTTGTCAGTGGCTACCTCCCATCCTCTCAGTGGAAATGTTCAACGCACCCTGTCACGGCACGGCTATCCATCTGTCGGTTCTCAATCAGGCCGGAATAGAATCCAGTGATTCTTTTGCGTCTGTCACTAACGTCCCGCCTTCAGGAGTTTGAAGCACGTCACAGTCATTCAATCATTGAATCCTACTCAGAATACCACAGACAAGGTTAGACCTTCCGGATTCTCTTGAATGCCGCCATCAGTTCTAGCCTATACCACGAAGACTCTGATCTCACGGAATGGCTGGCTCGTTTGTCAGGCGAGCACTCGGTTGTCAGGCGATCAACCATGCATCGTGTATCAGGAATCCAAGAGATATTCACTCAATCGAAGGTAGAACGGAGGTGGTTGTCAGTCACACGTTCATAGGTGAGAATGATGATGAGTGTCATGGATCATCACATTCATCAAGTTGAAGAACAAGTGATATCTTAGAACAAGAACAAGCGGAATTGAATAGAAGAACAATAGTAATTGCATTAATACTCGAGGTACAGCAGAGCTCCACACCTTAATCTATGGTGTATAGAAACTCTACCGTTGAAAATACATAAGAACAAGGTCTAGGCATGGCCGAATGGCCAGCCTCCCAATGAGAGTTCAATCATCAAAACATGATCAAAAGATCCAAAGATTGAAAGATCTCTACAATACAATAGTAAAAGGTCCTACTTATAGAAAACTAGTAGCCTAGGGTGTACAGAGATGAGTAAATGACATAAAAATCCACTTCCGGGCCCACTTGGTGTGTGCTTGGGCTGAGCATTGAAGCATTTTCGTGTAGAGATTCTTCTTGGAGTTAAACGCCAGCTTTTATGCCAGTTTGGGCGTTTAACTCCCATTTTGGTGCCAGTTCCGGCGTTTAACGCTGGGAATTCTGAGGGTGACTTTGAACGCCGGTTTGGGCCATCAAATCTTGGGCAAAGTATGGACTATCATATATTGCTAGAAAGCCCAGGATGTCTACTTTCCAACGCCGTTGAGAGCGCGCCAATTGGCCTTCTGTAGCTCCAGAAAATCCACTTCGAGTGCAGGGAGGTCAGAATCCAACAGCATCTGCAGTCCTTTTTAGTCTCTGAATCAGATTTTTGCTCAGGTCCCTCAATTTCAGCCAGAAAATACCTGAAATCACAGAAAAACACACAAACTCATAGTAAAGTCCAGAAAAGTGAATTTTAACTAAAAACTAATAAAAATATACTAAAAACTAACTAGATTATACTAAAAACATACTAAAAACAATGCCAAAAAGCGTACAAATTATCCGCTCATCACAACACCAAACTTAAATTGTTGCTTGTCCTCAAGAAACTGAAAATCAAACAAGATAAAAAAGAGAAGAGAATATGCAATGAATTCCAAAAACATCTATGAAGATCAGTATTAATTAGATGAGCGGGGCTTTTAGCTTTTTGCCTCTGAATAGTTTTGGCATCTCACTCTATCCTTTGAAATTCAGAATGATTGGCTTCTTTAGGAACTCAGAATCCAGATAGTGTTATTGATTCTCCTAGTTAAGTATGATGATTCTTGAACATAGCTACTTATTGAGTCTTGGCCGTGGCCCAAAGCACTCTGTCATCCAGTATTACCACCGGATACATACATGCCACAGACACATAATTGGGTGAACCTTTTTAGATTGTGACTCGGCTTTGCTAGAGTCCCCAACTAGAGGTGTCCAGGGTTCTTAAGCATACTCTTTTTTCCTTGGATCACAACTTTATTTCTTTCTTTTCTCTATTTTTTTTTTCGAATTTTTTCTTTTTCTCTTTTTTTTCATTACTTTTTCTTGCTTCAAGAATCATTTTAATGATTTTTCAGATCCTCAGTAACATGTCTCCTTTTTCATCATTCTTTCAAGAGCCAATATTCATGAACCACAAATTCAAAAGACATATGCACTGTTTAAGCATACATTCAGAAAACAAAAGTATTGCCACCACATCAAAATAATTAAACTGTTATAAAATTTAAAATTCATGCAATTCTTCTCTTTTTCAATTAAGAACATTTATTTTTTTTTAAGAGAGGTGATGGATTCATAGGACATTCATAACTTTAAGGCATAGACACTAAGACACTAATGATCACAAGACACAAACATAGATAAACATAAGCACTAAAATTTGAAAAACAGAAAAATAAAGAACAAGGAAATTAAATAACGGGTCCACCTTAGTGATGGCGGCTTGTTCTTCCTCTTGAAGATCCTATGGAGTGCTTGAGCTCCTCAATGTCTCTTCCTTGTCTTTGTTGCTCCTCTCTCATGATTCTTTGATCTTCTCTAATTTCATGGAGGATGATGGAGTGTTCTTGGTGCTCCACCCTTAGTTGTCCCATGTTGGAACTCAATTCTCCTAGGGAGGTGTTTAGTTGCTCCCAATAGTTTTGTGGAGGAAAGTGCATCCCTTGAGGAATCTCAGGGATCTCATGATGAGTGGGGTCTCTTGTGTGCTCCATCCTCTTCTTAGTGATGGGCTTGTCCTCATCAATAGGGATGTCTCCCTCTATATCAACTCCAACTGAATAACAGAGGTGACAAATGAGATGAGGAAAGGCTAACCTTGCCAAGGTAGAGGACTTGTCCGCCACCTTATAGAGTTCTTGAGCTATAACCTCATGAACTTCTATTTCTTCTCCAATCATGATGCTATGAATCATGATAGCCCGGTCTATGGTAACTTCGGACCGGTTGCTAGTGGGAATGATTGAGCGTTGAATAAACTCCAACCATCCTCTAGCCATGGGCTTGAGGTCATGCCTTCTCAATTGAACCGGCTTCCCTCTTGAATCTCTCTTCCATTGGGCGCCCTCTTCACATATGACTGTGAGGACTTGGTCCAACCTTTGATCAAAGTTGACCCTTCTAGTGTAAGGGTGTTCATCTCCTTGCATCATGGGCAAGTTGAATGCCAACCTTACATTTTCCGGACTAAAAACCAAGTATTTCCCCCGAACCATAGTAAGCCAATTCTTTGGATCCGGGTTTATACTTTGGTCATGGTTCTTGGTGATCCATGCATTGGCATAGAACTCTTGAACCATTAAGACTCCGACTTGTTGAATGGGGTTGGTAAGAACTTCCCAACCTCTTCTTCGGATCTCATGTCGGATCTCCGGATATTCACTCTTTTTGAGTGAAAAAGGGACATCGGGGATCACCTTTTTCAAGGCCACAACTTCATAGAAGTGGTCTTGATGCACCCTTGAGATGAATCTCTCCATCTCCCATGACTCTGAGGTGGAAGCTTTTGCCTTCCCTTTCCTCTTTCTAGAGGTTTCTCCGGCCTTGGATGCCATAAATGGTTATGGAAAAACAAAAAGCAATGCTTTTACCACACCAAACTTAAAAGGTTTGCTCGTCCTCGAGCAAAAGAAAAAAGAAGAGAGTAGAAGAAGAAGAAATGAGAAAGAAGGGAATGGCTTTGTGTTCGGCCAAAAGGGGAAGAAGTGGTGTTTAGGTTGTGTGAAAATGAAGGAGGGAAGATGGGTTTATATAGAAGTAGGGGAAGGGTAGGGTTCGGTCATGTGAGGGTGGGTTTGGGTGGGAAAGTGGTTTGAATTTTAATGGTGAGGCAGGTGGGGTTTTATGAAGGATGGATGTGAGTGGTGAAGAGAAAGATGGGATTTGATAGGTGAAGGGTTTTTGGGGAAGAGGTGTTGAGGTGATTGGTGAATGGGTGAAGAAGAAGAGAGAGAGTGGTGGGGTAGGTGGGGATCCTGTGGGGTCCACAGATCCTGAGGTGTCAAGGAAAAGTCATCCCTGCACCAAATGGCAAGCAAAATTGCGTTTTTAGCCAATTCTGGCGTTAAACGCCGGGCTGGTGCCTATTTCTGGCGTTTAACGCCAGCTTCTTGCCCTTTTCTGGCGTTTAACGCCAGTCTGGTGCCCCTTTCTGGCGTTAAACGCCCAACAGCTAGCCTTACTGGCGTTTAAACGCCAGTATGCTCTCCTCCAGGGTGTGCTGTTTTTCCTTCTGCTTTTCATTCTGTTTTTGCTTTTTTCATTGATTTTGTGACTTCTCATGATCATCAACCTACAAAAGACATAAAATAACAAAAGATAATAGATAAAATATAACATTGGGTTGCCTCCTAACAAGCGCTTCTTTAATGTCATTAGCTTGACAGAGGACTCTCATGGAGCCTCAGAAATGCTCAGAGCTATGTTGGAACCTCCCAACACCAAACATAGAGTTTGAATGTGGGGGTTCAACACCAAACTTAGAAGTTGGTTGTGGCCTCCCAACACCAAACTTAGAGTTTGACTGTGGGGGCTCTGTTTGGCTTTGTTTTGAGAGAAGCTCTTCATGCTTCCTCTCCATGGTAACAGAGGGATATCATTGAGCCTTAAACACAAAGGATTCTTCATTCACTTGAATGATCAATTCTCCTCTATCAACATCAATCACAGCCTTTGCTGTGGCTAGGAAGGGTCTGCCAAGGATGATGGATTCATCCATGCACTTCCCAGTCTCTAGGACTATGAAATCAGTAGGGATGTAATGGTCTTCAACCTTTACCAGAACATCCTCTACAAGTCCATAAGCTTGTTTCCTTGAGTTGTCTGCCATCTCTAATGAGATTTTTGCAGCTTACACCTCAAAGATCCCTAGCTTCTCCATTATAGAGAGAGGCATGAGGTTTACACTTGACCCTAGGTCACACAAGGCCTTCTTGAAGGTCATGGTGCCAATGGTACAAGGTATTGAAAACTTCCCAGGGTCTTGTCTCTTTTGAGGTAATTTCTGCCTAGACAAGTCATCCAGTTCTTTGGTGAGCAAAGGGGGTTCATCCTCCCAAGTCTCATTTCCATATAACTTGTCATTTAGCTTCATGATTGCTCCAAGGTATTTGGCAACTTGCTCTTCAGTGACATACTCATCCTCTTCAGAGGAAGAATACTCATCAGAGCTCATGAATGGCAGAAGTAAGTCCAATGGAATCTCTATGGTCTCATTTTGAGCCTCAGATTCCCATGGTTCCTCATTGGGGAACTCATTGGAGGCCAGTGGACGTCCATTGAGGTCTTCCTCAGTGGCGTTCACTGCCTCTTCCTCCTCTCCAAATTCGGCCATGTTGATGGCCTTGCACTCTCCTTTTGGATTTTCTTCTGTATTGCTTGGAAGAGTACTAGGAGGGAGTTCAGTAATTTTCTTGCTCAGCTGACCCACTTGTGCCTCCAAATTTCTAATGGAGGACCTTGTTTCAGTCATGAAACTTTGAGTGGTTTTAATTAGATCAGAGACCATGGTTGCTAAGTCAGAGTTATTCTGCTTAGAACTCTCTGTCTGTTGCTGAGAAGATGATGGAAAAGGCTTGCTATTGCTAAACCTGTTTCTTCTACCATTATTATTATTGAAACCTTGTTGAGGTCTCTGTTGATCCTTCCATGAGAAATTTGGATGATTTCTCCATGAAGGATTATAGGTGTTTCCATAGGATTCTCCCATGTAATTCACCTCTTCCATTGAAGGGTTCTCAGGATCATAAGCTTCTTCCTCAAATGAAGCTTCCTTAGTACTGCTTGGTGCATTTTGCATTCCAGACAGACTTTGAGAAATCATATTGACTTGCTGAGTCAATATTTTGTTCTGAGCCAATATGGCATTCAGAGTGTCAATCTCAAGAACTCATTTCTTCTGAATAGTCCCGTTGTTCACAGGATTCCTTTCAGAAGTGTACATGAATTGGTTATTTGCAACCATTTCAATCAGCTCTTGAGCTTCTGTAGGCGTCTTCTTCAGATGAAGAGATCCTCCAGCAGAGCTATCCAAGGACATCTTGGATAGTTCAGAGAGACCATCATAGAAAGTACCTATGATGCTCCATTCAGAAAGCATGTCAGAGGGACACCTTCTGATTAATTGTTTGTATCTTTCCCAAGCTTCATAGAGGGATTCTCCTTCCTTCTGTCTGAAGGTTTGGGCTTCCACTCTAAGCTTACTCAATTTTTGAGGTGGAAAGAACTTTGCCAAGAAGGCATTGACTAGCTTTTTCCAAGAGTCCAGGCTTTCTTTAGGTTGTGAGTCCAACCATGTCCTAGCTCTGTCTCTTACAGCAAAAGGGAATAGCATAAGTCTGTAGACCTCAGGGTCAACCCCATTAGTCTTGACAGTGTCACAGATTTGCAAGAACTCAGCTAAAAACTGATGAGGATCTTCCAATGGAAGTCCATGAAACTTGCAATTATGTTGCATTAGAGAAACTAATTGAGGCTTAAGCTCAAAGTTGTTTGCTCCAATGGCAGGGATAGAGATGCTTCTCCCATAGAAGTCGGGAGTAGGTGCAGTAAAGTCACCCAGCACCTTCCTTGCATTGTTGGCATTGTTGTTATTTTCGGCTGCCATGTGTTCTTCTCCTTTGAAGAATTTGGTCAGGTCCTCCACAGAGAGTTGTGCCTTGGCTTCTCTAAGCTTTCGCTTCAAGGTCCTTTCAGGTTCAGGGTCAGCCTCAACAAGAATGCTTTTGTCTTTGCTCCTGCTCATATGAAAGAGAAGAGAACAAGAAAATGTGGAATCCTCTATGTCACAGTATAGAGATTCCTTGAGGTGTCAGAGGAAAAGAAAAATGGAAGGCAGAAGTAGAAAATTCGAACTTATCAAAGAAGATGGAGTTCGAATTTTGCATTAAGGGATAGTGTTAGTCCATAAATAGAAGGATGTGAGAAGAAGGGAAGCAATTTTCGAAAATTAAGTAAGAGATTTTTGAAAACATTTTGAAAAACCTTAATTGATTTTCGAAAAATAAAAGTGGAAAAGAAATCAAGTGATTTTTGAAAAACATTTTGAAATTAGCAATCAAAAAGATTTGATTGAAAACTATTTTGAAAAAGATGTGGTTAAGAAGATATGATTGATTTTAAGAAGATGTGATTGAGGGTATATGATTTGAAAAACATTTAAAAAGATTTGATTTTGAAAATTAATGACTTGGCTTTCAAGAAAAGATATGATTCAAACATTAAACCTTTCTCAACAGAAAAGGCAACATACTTGAAATGTTGAATCAAATCATTAATTGATAGCAAGTATCTTTAAAAATGGAAAGAAATTGATTTTGAAAACATATGATTGAAAAGATATGATTTGAAAAAGATTTGATTTTGAAAAACTTTGAAAACCTAAAAAAAATTTGCATTGAAAACAAAATCTTCCCTCTTGTGCCATCCTGGCATTAAACGCCCAGAATGGTGCACATTCTGGCGTTTAACGCCCAAAACTATACCCTTTTGGGTGTTAAACGCCCAACCAGGTACCCTTGCTGGCGTTTAAACGCCAGTCTGTCCTTCTTCACTGGGCGTTTTGAACGCCCAGCTTTTTCTGTGCAATTCCTCTGCTGAATGTTCTGAATCTTCAATTCTCTGTATTATTGACTTGAGAAGACACAAATTAAAAATATTTTTGGATTTTTAATAATAAGGAATAATCAAAATGCAACTAAAATCAAATAACAATGCATGCAAGACACCAAACTTAGCAGTTTATATACTACTGACACTAATGAAAATGCATATGAGACACATAAACACTCAAGTCAAGAGAATTCAAAGATCAGAGTAAGAAATCATCAAGAATTACTTGAAGATCCTTAAGACACATGAATGAATGCATGCAATTGACACCAAACTTAAAATGAAACACTAGACTCAAAAATATTTTTGGATTTTATGATTTTGTAAATTTTTTTGTGCTTTTTCGAAAATAAAGTGGAAAAAAGTATCAAAATTCTTAATGAGAATTCCAGGAATCATGCAATGTTTAGTCTAAGACTCCGGTCCAGGAATTAGACATGGCTTCACAGCCAGCCAAGCTTTCAAAGAAAGCTTCGGTCCAAAACACTAGACATGGCCAATGGCCAGCCAAGCCTTAGCAGATCACTGCTCGAACAGCAAGATTGATAGAAATCAACATGCTCTTGTGATGATAAGTTGAAACCTCGGTCCAATGAAATTAGACATGGCTTCACAGCCAGCCAGACTTCAACAAATCATCATGAAACTCTAGAATTCATCTTCAAGAATTCCGAAGAAAAAAAAATACCTAATCTAAGCAACAAGATGAACCGTCAGTTGTCCAAACTCAACAATCCCCGGCAACGGCGCCAAAAACTTGGTGTTGTTGCCGGATCAAAACTTAGCACTGTTATTGCAGGGAACAAATGCGAAACTATAGTTAGGACATTTAATTCCCCGGCAACGGCGCCAAAAACTTGGTGCACGAAATTGTGATCAATACTTTTCACAGCTCAAATAATCCCCGGTGATGAAACCAAAAACTTGGTGTTCACTACCATGGCATAAACACAACTTCGCACAACTAACCTGCAACTGTACTGGGTCGTTCAAGTAATAAACCTTACGCGAGTAAGGGTCGATCCCACAGAGATTGTTGGTATGAAGCAAGCTATGGTCACCTTGTAAATCTCAGTCAGGCAAACTCAAATGGGTATGGTGATATACGAATAAAACTATAAAGATAAAGATAGAGATACTTATGTAATTCATTGGTAGGAATTTCAAATAAGCGTATGAAGATGCTTGTCCCTTCCGTCTCTCTGCTTTCCTACTGTCTTCATCCAATCCTTCTTACTCCTTTCCATGGCAAGCTTAAGCAAGGGTTTCACCGTTGTCAGTGGCTACCTCCCATCCTCTCAGTGGAAATGTTCAACGCACCCTGTCACGGCACGGCTATCCATCTGTCGGTTCTCAATCAGGCCGGAATAGAATCCAGTGATTCTTTTGCGTCTGTCACTAACGTCCCGCCTTCAGGAGTTTGAAGCACGTCACAGTCATTCAATCATTGAATCCTACTCAGAATACCACAGACAAAGTTAGACCTTCCGGATTCTCTTGAATGCCGCCATCAGTTCTAGCCTATACCACGAAGACTCTGATCTCACGGAATGGCTGGCTCGTCTGTCAGGCGAGCACTCGGTTGTCAGGCGATCAACCATGCATCGTGTATCAGGAATCCAAGAGATATTCACTCAATCGAAGGTAGAACGGAGGTGGTTGTCAGTCACACGTTCATAGGTGAGAATGATGATGAGTGTCACGGATCATCACATTCATCAAGTTGAAGAACAAGTGATATCTTAGAACAAGAACAAGCAGAATTGAATAGAAGAACAATAGTAATTGCATTAATACTCGAGGTACAGCAGAGCTCCGCACCTTAATCTATGGTGTGTAGAAACTCCACCGTTGAAAATACATAAGAACAAGGTCTAGGCATGGCCAAATGGCCAGCCTCCCAATGAGAGTTCAATCATCAAAACATGATCAAAAGATCCAAAGATTGAAAGATCTCTCCAATACAATAGTAAAAGGTCCTACTTATAGAAAACTAGTAGCCTAGGGTGTACAGAGATGAGTAAATGACATAAAAATCCACTTCCGGGCCCACTTGGTGTGTGCTTGGGCTGAGAATTGAAGCATTTTCGTGTAGAGACTCTTCTTGGAGTTAAACGCCAGCTTTTATGCCAGTTTGGGCGTTTAACTCCCATTTTGGTGCCAGTTCCGGCGTTTAACGCTGGGAATTCTGATGGTGACTTTGAACGCCGGTTTGGGCCATCAAATCTTGGGCAAAGTATGGACTATCATATATTGCTAGAAAGCCCAGGATGTCTACTTTCCAACGCCGTTGAGAGCGCATCAATTGGGCTTCTGTAGCTCCAGAAAATCCACTTCGAGTGCAGGGAGGTCAGAATCCAACAACATCTGCAGTCCTTTTTAGTCTCTGAATCAGATTTTTGCTCAGGTCCCTCAATTTCAGCCAGAAAATACCTGAAATCACAGAAAAACACACAAACTCATAGTAAAGTCCAGAAAAGTGAATTTTAACTAAAAACTAATAAAAATATACTAAAAACTAACTAGATTATACTAAAAACATACTAAAAAAATGCCAAAAAGCGTACAAATTATCCGCTCATCACAATGCCAGCCTCTCATTAAGGAAGAAGTCAAAGGAAGCAGCTGCGGTGTTCCTAGTAGATTTGGATGCAAGGGTTGACGACAAGCCAAGGCCAGAGCCTTTGGGTGACATGGAGAAGTTCCGTGTAGGAGACACGAAGGACAAGTTTACCTTCTTACACCGAAACCTCCCCCACGAGTTAAAGGAACCTCTCATCAAGGCTGTTAGAGCAAATAGTGATTTGCCAAGAGTGGACCCCGATTTCATATCACATTGTCTGGCAGTGAAATCGGAGGCCAAACCAGTAGCACAATGAAAAAGAAAGATGTCACCAGAAAGGGCTACTGAGTTGGCTAGGCAAACAGCCAGCTTGTTAGAAGCTGGTTTCATAAGAGAACTAGAGTACTCGACGTGGCTCTCGAACGTGGTCCTTGCTAAGAAGGCCAATGGGAAGTGGAGAATGTGTGTCGACTATTTAGATCCTAACAAAGCATGCCCAAAAGATTCATTTTCGCTTCCGAACATCGATGCCCTACGGATGCGGCTGTGTTTTATTTATGTTTGTGGTCATACAAAATGTTTAGAACATGAGCTGGAGGAATCTGGAGGAAGAACAAAACACCCTGGAGATCTGTTTACTCAAGTGCTTTGGCGCTAAACGTGACCCTGACATTTTAGCGCCAGCAGTGTGAACATGAATTTTGAAGAAGGATTTTGAATTTTGCAAAAGGTAAAAACGTGGACACCACACCCTTTTTCTTCTTTTGGACCGTTCACCAACCCCTTACCCCATCATTCCATTAACTCCCATTCATTCCCTCATTTCCCATAACATCTTCCTTTTCCTTCTCTTTCCTTACCTACTAACCACCATCATTATATCTCATTTAACCCCTCTTTCCCCTACCCATTTTTCCATCCCCATACTTCTCTTCTTGTAACTGAACCTCACCCCATCCCCCACTATATATATACCTCTTCCTTTTCCATTTTTCACCACAACATTACCCATATCTTCTCCATTTCTTTCTTCCTCTTTCACTTTTCCTCTTCACATTCCATTTTCTCCCTTTCCTAATACCCCCTATAACTGAATCCCATCCCCCTCTACCTCCACCACTTTCTTACATTATCAACTCCATAGACCCCAACATTCCTTTCCTCTATCTCTTTCCTTTTTTTTCATTACCCATTGATTCTCTCTCCCTATATATCTTTCTTCCTTCTATTTCCATAATTTTCTTGCTCAGGGATGAGCAAAGGCTTTAAGTTTGGTGTTGGGGCGCTCTGCTTTTTTATTTCTATCATTATCCATATGGCACTAAAAACTGGAAAATCCTCTTCAAGGAAGAGAAATGAAAAGACTCATGCAACCGGCCCATTTGACTTTAGCTGGTTCTTTTCCAAGACCCACGAGGATCACTTTAACAAAGTTGTGAGCAAAAAGAAAGTGATCCTGGAAGTCCGCTTTGATCTGCAGCTAGACAAGTATCTAGAGATCCAGAAATAGATTCTGAGGAGGGGTTGGCAAGTTCTATGCAACTCCATGACTGATGTAGGTGTTTTGATGGTTAGAGAATTCTACGCTAATGCTTGAATGACTTACAAGCATGTCAAAGGCGTGAATCCCGACCCAAAGAACTGGTGCACTATCGTCCAGAAGAGGATCCTAGAGTTCAGTCCGGAGAAAGTGAGGGATATACTTCAGCTGCCACCATCCAGAGATGACCCTCACTCTTACACTCACATGGTCAACATTGATCAGAGACTAGACTAGATCCTCGCCGATATATGCCTCCTCAGAGCATAGTAGAGGCAGGATGCTATAGGACAGCCATACCGGTTGGGCAGGCATGATCTGAGGCCAGTTGCTCAGAGGTTGTTGGAGTTCATTCAGCGCTCTATCATTCCTAGGAGTAACTGGTCTGAGGTTACTATTGACCGAGCCGTGATGATTCACTGCATCATGCTCGGTAATAAGGTGGAGGTGCATCGTGTGATCTCTCAAGAGTTATACAGAATAGTAGCAAAGGCTTCCACCTTTGCTAGACTGGCCTTCCCTCACCTCATCTTCCGCTTATGTGAGGCCGCTTGAGTCCACATTGATGGATACACCCCTATTGACATTGAGAGGCCGATCACTCGGAGGGGTATGGAGTATGCCAAGGAGCTTGGGCGAGCACCACCTCAGAAGCCAGTTCTCCCTCCTCAGCAGGAGCAGCCTAAGAGGCCTCAGGGATATTATTTTCTTCCTCGTGACTATTGGGATCAGTTGACTACATCTATTGGGCAACTAACATCTTTTGTTGACCAGTTGAGGATAGAGCATTAGGACCACTCTGTCCTCCTCCATCAGCTAGTGGAGGAATAGCAGAACCAGAGGCGAGAGCTGGAGGAGCTGAGGCGCTTGAGAGGATTTCCAGGTGGGAGAAACCACTAGGATTGAGGTGGTTGAGTTTCATTATCTGCTGCTTTATTTATTTTCTGTTTCTCAATATTATATCTTGCTTCCTGTTATCTGTTTGAATCGTTTGCATGATTATTAGTAGTATTTTATTGCTTTTCTATTCTTATTTATTTAAGTTAGTAATTATTTTTCTTTTGAAAAGTATCTCATGTATTGCTCACTGAGCTTGAAAAATCAAAAGAAAAAGAAAAGAAGTAGTGAAATTCATGAGACTTGAGTTATATATTATGAGTTATTCTAGTTACTTTGATATAGTGGTATTATCTATGATCCTGAATGTATCAAGTGAACAGTGCATAATTGATATTGAAGTCAAGAATGTTGATTCTTGAGGTACAAAAACTTAGAAAAATATTATGGATTCTCTATATTGAGTAAGAAATTGATCCTTGAAGTAAAACAAACAGTAAAAAGAAAAAAAATAAAAAACAAGGTCCAAGGCTTTGAGCATCAATGGTTAGGAAGGTCAAATATGATTAAAACCTCAAAGAGTTATTTTTCTAACCATATGCTTGTGGTGTGAGTGTGTCAAGTGGTACAGAATTTATAACCTACAAACTAACAGGCAAGTGCACCGGGTCGTACCAAGTAATACCTCAGGTGAGTGAAGGTCGATCCCACAAGGATTGATGGATCAAGCAACAATGGTTAAGTGATTTACTTAGTTAGACAAAAAGAAAATGCTGTTTGAAGGTTCAAAAGCATTAACAGTAAATTAAGAATAGTAGAAAGAAAGTAGTAAATAAATTGCAAATAATATATGGAGAAACAGTTAAGGCTTTAGAGTTATCTATTTTCTGAATTGACGTTTCTTACTAACTATTTTAATCATGCAAGATTTAATTCATGGCAAACTATATGTGACTTAACCATAATTCCTTAGACCTTTTTAGTCTCCTCTAAAATCTATCAACTGCCAATTCCTTGGTAACTTAATTCCAATTAGAGGGTGAAGTTCAATTCTAGTTTATATGCCACAGAAACTCTAATTACCCAAATATAAGAGGATTATATGTCAGGTATCCCGTTAAGTCCAGATAATTAGAAGTTTAGGAGAAATTGTTTTCAAGCTGTTGTTCAAGTAAAGAGCTTTTCCAAGTTAGACAAGAACTCAATTAGAATTAAGGTCATACTTCCGTTCCACCCAAATTCATAAAATAAAGAACAAAAACAATTCTTGAATTATAAATCAGTACATGAATTAAAATAGAAAAGTAATATTATCAATCCATACAATAGACAGAGCTTCTAACCTTAACAGTGGAGGTTTAGTTGTTCATGGTTCAGAGAGAAAACAAGGATTCAGGTAAAAACTGTAAATTGCAGAATGAGGTAGAAGAGAAGAGATTAGCCCAAAGGGCTTATTCTTTTCCTTTTTATATCTAATCCTAATTACTATAAAATATATTTTCTAAAACAAAATAATATATTTTTCAATTTATAAATAAATTAAATTTAATAGAAAATAAATAAAGATCTTCGCAGCATTCCTTTGATTGAGCGCCGAGACCACCTGATTGAGGGAGAGCTTGCGCCTAACTTGGCATGGAGCTGCACCTTACTTGAGGTGGGCAGCGTGTGTTGGTATGGAATTCTTGAGCATCGGTGCCTTACTTGGGTAAATCATGCGCCTAAATTGAAGGAATTAACTACTCTTGCGTGTTGTTGTTATGTCTTGCGCCTAACTTGAGATTTCATCTCAAGTTAGGCGCAGCCTTGGCAGCCTCCTTGGACGTCCCTTGCTTTGTCCTGTCGCCTAACTTGAGAAATCTCAAGTTAGGCGCAGCCTTGGATGAATGAGTATAAGTGATCTTGGTGCCTAACTTGAGAAACCTCAAGTTAGGTGCCACCCTTGATGACTTGGTGGAGAAGAAGTATGACTATTATACATCATTGGAAAGATTTGGAAGTTTGCTTTCTAACACCACTGAAATCACGTCCATTGGACCTCTGTAGCTCACGTTATTCAGTTTTGAGTGCAAAGAGGTCAGGATTGACAGCATCATTCGCCTTCTTCTCTTTTTCTGCGAAAACTACATCAAATCCAGCCGAATGCTACCTAAAATAAACAGAATTGTACATGACTTAAAGTAGCATCCATAGAGGCTAAAAGATAATTAATTCTTGATTAAACTCGACAAATTGAATGCAAATTCACTAGGAAAAGATAGAAAAGATGTTCACGCATCATCAAGTGACCTTTGAGACAAAGCACTAAGAGTCGAGACCAAATGCAATTGCAGAGTATGCCAAAGGCTCTGAGCACCACTGACTGAGAGAAATCAAAAGAAAGATCAAAGCTCAAAGAGTCCCCCAGTTAAGTGATTTTGGTCTTTGTGTGTCAAGTTAAGCTTGAGAATACAACACTAAGAGTCACGACTAGGCTCAAGGTACAAAGCACCAAAGAAATGATAAGAAATAGCTGTGTTCAAGGATTAATCAGAGCTTAAAAAGAAAGAGAATCCATAATATCATCCGGGTTCTAGTTTTGAGAGATATCAACTTTTCTGAGCTTCAAAGGATAGTGAGATACCAAACCTATTCAGAATCATGGTGTCATTGACCCTACTCAGTAATTAGACACCAGCTTAAATGAATACTCAAGTCTTAGGCAAATCCTCTTCTCATTCCTATATTGTTTTTAGTTGCTTGAGGACAAGCAACATTTCAAGTTTGGTGTTGTGATGCATGAGCATTTTTTCTCTATTTTCTATTTATTTTAGATAAATATTTATTGAGTTTTAATTAAATTTTTGTGTTTGAAACCTCTTTGGATACTACTTTGGGTTGCTTTAGCTTTTTAATTATTTCAGGTGAAGTTTGGATCGGTTTGGTAGAGTTCATGAGCAAGAAAAGAAAAGAGTTTGGAAGCTGCCAAGTTGGCGCTAAACGCAGACCTGAGCGTTTAGCACCAGCAACTCAAAAATGCAAGGGAGTTCTCTGCCCACTAGGGCGCTAAACGCCAAGCCTGGCATTTAGCGCCAGCAAGCCAGAATTGAAAGGAGTGTTTCTATCCTCTAGGACGCTAAACACCGAATCTGGCGTTTAGCGCCAGCAATGCGGATCCACTTTCACCAATAGAACATCTTTAGTTGGATTTATCTTTTAATTGTTCTATTTTATTTTAGTTATTTTTATTTACAAGAAAAATCTTTTAGGTTTATAATTTATTTTTTTATTTTAGTTTCAAATCAAATTAGGAGCTATAAAAGGGAAAAGATTCAGTCATTCGAGGGATCTTTTCACTTCTGCACTTTTACATTTTTGGAACCCTAGTTTTCTCTCTAAGTCATGAGCCACTAAACCTCCTTGGTTAAGGTTAGGAGCTCTGTTTATTTCTATGGATTAAGACTATTATTATTCTATTTTAATTTATGTATCAATTCAGTTTCAAGGATTATTTTTGTTCTTCATCTTATGAATATGGATATTTCGGATGAACAACCCTTTTTCTATATGAATTCTTATGATTCTTAGAAAAGTTATCTCACTTAAATACTATCTTGAAAGTAAACTCCTCATGAACTGCTAATTACTTGGACTTAACGGAATACGTAACATATAATCCTCTTATATTTGGGTAATTAGGGTTTTTGTGGCCAATAAACTAGAATTGAACCTAACTGATGCCAGGGCATCTAGGCCAGTTTTACTGACCTTTTCTTTACTGTTTTAGGGTAGTTTCATGCATTTTCCTAGTAAACAAGGCAAGTTTTGGGTGAAAATACACTTACACCTTCATTCAAGCAACTATTGTGAATTTTGCATGATTTCATGAGATTTTTTGCCAAAATTACATGATATTTTAATGATGCATGATCTCATGATTTTGGCTAGAGCTTTGATGCACTTTAATTGCTTGATTTCAGGACAAATAAAGCATGGAAGAATCACGTTAGCATTCACGTTAACTTAGTTAACGTGACTACTAACGTGGGATGGCAATTGGCTTGCAACGTTAATGAGAAAAGTGATCACCAATAACACCTGCGAAGCCACTTCATAGCCTACGTTAAGAGCTACGTTAACTAAGTTAACATGGTACTTAATGTAGAAGGAAAGGAAGAATCCACGTTAATGAGAAACGTGAACTCCAATAACGTTGAGAAACTAGGCAATGCCCCACGTTAAGAGTCACGTTAACTAAGTTAACATGAACTCTAACGTCGACAAGGATCAACACTGCCAATGTTAGTGACACTCACTTTTGTCACTAACGTTGGATCATTTTCATTGCCTACGTTAACTCTCACGTTAATATTGTTAACGTGAAAGTTAACGTGGAGTGGGGTTCAAAGAACCAACGTTAGTGACACTCACTTTTGTCACTAACGTTGGAAGATGGCTTCATTATTACGTTAAAAGCCACGTTAACTTAGTTAACGTGGGTTCTAACGTAGGGGATTAAGGCAATTAGAGCGTTAGTGACAAAGGTGAGTGTCACTAACGCTCTCGAAGGTGATAGGTGCCCACGTTAAGAGCTACGTTAGCTAAGCTAATGTAAGACCTAACGTAGGAGGCAAAAGGCAAGCAACGTTAATGGGAAAAGTGATTCCCATTAACGTTTGCGAAAGGGGCACAAGCCAACGTTAATGGGAAAAGTGAGTCCCATTAACGTTGGCCAAGAATTGAGAAGGAACGTTAGAAATCACGTTAAGACTTCTAACGTTGAGAATAACATGGGCATATAAAGGTGGAACGTTAGTGGAAAAGGTAAATGCCACTAATGTTCTCACACCCAAAAATGTATTCCACGATTAATCTCACTAAATGCTCAAGCCTAATTCATATTTCTCTACAAGCTGGGCCCACTAAAGATGAGGATTGCTTCAACTCAAGGTCCAAAGCCCACATCCAAGACTTGAAGAACTTACTAGAAGATCATGAAGAGTAGTATATATAGGGTAGTTTTGAACTAGAAAGGGACTTTTGGCACCTTGGAGAACTACTCTTTGCATATTTACTTTTCTGTACTTCTAGCATGGATTATTCTTTTCTGCCATTTTTGATTCCTAGAGCTATGAACAACTAAAACCCTTTCATTGGGTTAGGGAGCTCTGCTGTAATTTGATGGATCAATAGTAGTTTTCATTCTTCTTCTTCTATCTTTTCTCTTGATTTTACTAGAAAGCTTTCAATCTTAATTCAATTGGTTAGTTATCTTGGAAAAGAAACTCTCCATAATTGGATCTCTTCGGAACCTTGGAAGAGGAATGAAAAGATCATGCTAGAATTGCTTTCTCATGCTAGACCAATTTGGGTTGGGATGGATATGTGACTATAATCCCCTCAATACTTGAATTGGGAAATGTATGTGGTATAATCAATGACCATACTTCATCTCTTCTCATGAGCAATTGACCAAGGAATTGGCTATTGATCAAGATTTGAGAGATTGAATTACCAAGGAATTGGGATTCAGTCACTTAAGATTGCCAAGGAGATCAATGAATGCATTGATTGAGGAAGAGATGAGAATGAACTTGATCCGGAGAATTGCAACATCTCCTAAACCCAATGATTCCCCCATTTCTGACCTTACTCATTCTCTTTAATTTCTGCCATTTACTTTTATGAGCATTACCCAATCCCCCATTTAAGATTCTGCACTTTAATTTCTGCTATTTACTTTCTAGTCATTTAAATTTCTGCATCTCAATCTAAATTCTGTTTAGCTCAACTAGCATACTCTTCTAACTAAAGTTGCTTGACCAATCAATCCTTGTGGGATTCGACCTCACTCTATAGTGAGTTTTACTTGACAATAATTTGGTATACTTGTCGAAGAAAAATTTGTTGAGAGACAAGTTTCCATGTATCACTAACCCTCTAATCTATATTAAGTGACCAAAGAATTGGTGGTTGATTAGGTTAGAGGAGACTAAATCACTAAGAAATTAGGATTTAGTCAATTAAAGTTTTCCATAAAATGAATCTTGCATGATTAAAATAATTGGTAAAAAAACTTAATCCGGAAGAATAAACAACTCCGAAACTTTAACTGTTTTCTCACATATATTTCACACCAATTCTACTGCTTGCTTTCTTACTCTCTGACGTACTATTTAATGCGATTTACAACACTCAAAACACCACTTTCTGCTTTCCTAACTAAGTGAATCATTCAACTATTGTTCCTCAGTCTATCGATCATCGTGAGATCGACCCTCACTCACCTGAGGTATTACTTGGTACGACCTGATGTACTTGCCAGTTAGTTTGTGGACTTTGAATTCTGCACCACTAATACGTGATGCAATGTCCAAAATATCCTTAAAGTAATGCATAAAAAGACTAATATAGAATTGACAAAGTGTCGGCTTTCTTGTTATATGATAATTGATGAGGGATGTTTCAAGTCAAGCCAAGCTTCCTATGGCTTGCAACTCATGGACTAATTTTCCTAGGGACCCACTAGACTGGCATTAATCCCATTCCCATATGGTGGAATGTTCGGCTTTGACATGTGGGTTAGTTGGAGTTTTTTGGGATTATTTTGTTGTAACATAATTATGATTCGTAGTGGTATTTTAGGGGTGGTAGGAGTACCCGAACCCGCGAGTACTCGACCCGCCCTACCAGGTTGGGGCGGATTATTACCCACTCCGAGTGCGACGGCGGGTTTTGTCGGGGTGGGTGCACTGTCAAAGCGGGGCGGGGTCGGGGGCTAGGGTGAACCCACCCCTATCCGCCTCGGAGTATATATTATATATTATAATATAAAATAAAATATATAATATAAATATATAAAAATTATTAAATATAAAAAATATATAAAAGACTTTTATAGTTGTCTTAGGATTTCACTTTCACTCTTCAGAAAGTTCATATTCAAAATAGAAACCCTAATCTTCTATTCTTCTTCTCCAATCTCTAGTGACCACTGATGAGTGTGAGAGGCTGTCGCTGACGCTGAGAGCAATAGAGCATCAAGCTTCTTCTTCTCTAAACCCGCCGGCTGCCGTCGTTCTCCATCTGAGAGAAGGGATTCTTCTCTGTCCTCCGTTCGAGAGGCTTCGTCGCTGTCCTCTGCCTGTGCAGAGCTTAGTCGCCATCCTTCGTTTGAGAGCAGAGCTTCACTGCCGTCCTCTGTCTGAGAGCAGAGCTTCGCTGTCCTCCTCTGTCCTTTGCCGTGAGCCCGTCGCCGTCGCTATCACTGTGAGTCTGTTGTTGTCCTTGCATCCTGCGAATCACTGGATCTGTAAGTTTCTCTTTCTCTCTCTCTCCTATTGTGAATCTGCAACTAAATTCTGAAACTAGAACACAAGATCTGTAACTAGAACTCTGTAACTGTGAGTTAATTTTCCACTATTTGATATTGATGATTTGATGGGTACCCTTTGTTCTTTTTATATGAGTCATGTTAAGAGGAGTTTGCAATATTCATCATCATATATGCAATGGCTACAGAACATAGGGAGAGAGGAATGTCTCTACCCACACGGACGAAGAACTTTTTCCCTTTTTCTTTATTAATAACTGTTAGCACCAAAAATAGAAAAGCTAACTCATCAAATAAGAAAAACAAACCAATGTGGTCAATTAACATATAGTATTCAAATTAGTTTATAATTCAAAAGTTCAATGGGATAGTATTCCAATTCGGCTTCTAATCATAACCGTAGTTTAGAAAAAAGTCATTTATAAAAAAACATTGCCAAGGTGACTGTGGGAAAAATGAGTAATCCAAGTAGAGTATAGAGTCTTTCTTAAGGCAACATGATTTCATTGATTGAGAATCAAAGGAAAAACTTATTTCAACAAATTATGTGCTTATTTAATAGTTATCTTGTGCTTATTATCTCTTGGCAGAAATTCATTATCTCTTGTACAATCATATTTTCATTTTAGAATGATATGCATCACAAGAAGAAAAGGTCCGAATTATTATTGATAAATCATGTGCTTATGAATTATTAATGTTCTGTTTATCTGAGTCATGTGCTTATGAATAATAATCTTAAATCACTCCCTAATCATGCCTATGAATTATTATTGACAAATGAGTCTTGGCAATTATTCATTCTAATAATTTAAAGTCTTATACTATATTCTCTTATACTATAATTTATATGCGTTGTTTAGTCTTTTACAGTGGTGTGGTGTGTTATTATTTGTTTCAACTTTGTGAAGAAGACTAATATGCTATTTATTGTCATCATATATTACTTGAATTATTTTTGTTTTTTTTGTATTTTTATTTTATTTAATTCTACCAAGTATTTTTAATTTTGTTTAATTGTTATCACTTTTGATTTTTAGGTTTAAATTTCGAATTGCAAACTTTTAATGATGGTGAATATGTGAAAAGTGATCAAGAATAAGGATTGAAGACTATTTTATATCTAATATTGTAATTTCTTTATTATGTTGTTCAATTTGTAGTGATCTAGCACTAGCTTTTTCTTTAAATTCAAGTTATTTGAGCTAATGACATAGTATGGATTTTATGTTTGTATTTTAATTTATCTATGAACTTTAAGTTTTTGTTTTAATTCATATATGAATATGTAAAAATTAAAATGATATTAAATTTTTACAGGGGCGGGTACCCGCAGGGACGGGTTAGGGTACTGTAGTTTACTACCCGCGGATAGTGATGGGGCTAGTAATACCTGAGTAAAAGGACGGCGGGACAGAGTTGGGTAGGCCAAAAACCCGCCCCTACCTACCCCACTACCACCCCTAGGTATTTTACTATTTTAGGGTTTTTTAGACATTAAAATTTATATTTTCTAATATAATTAAACAATTTATGTCATAAAAGGTTATTTTATTTTTTCTTTTAAGATTTTAAGAGTTTTTAATTTTTACTCTCTAATACAATAAAACAATCTTAATTAATTTTATAAAGATAATTTAATCTTTTTAAAAATTCATGATTATAGTCTATCTTTTGTACCTTAAATATGAAATTTAAAAATATTTTTCTCTTTTTAAATTAATGTTAAAAAATTATTTTGATCTCTTAAAATAAATTTTGCAAAAAGTTTAGTATTTTCAAGTCATATTCAAATTTTATTTACTAATACAAATAATCATACTTAAACTTCACATATTATTGCCTTTTAAAATTAATCATAAAAATTTATTTTTCTTAGAGTTTTACAGATGCTACTTTAATCATTTACACTACAAAATATTGATTACTTTTGGATTTAGTGTCGGAAATTACCATTAGATTTACTGGCAGTTGCAACACTAAATTTGTTATTCATGAAATATTACTGTCAAATTTATATTTTCGACCCTAAATCTGACAGTAACAAATGGTGCAGAAAAAAGTTTGGTGGGCACGCATTTGACCATCGGAATTAGGGGAGAAAAATCCGACGGTAAAATAATTAAATGAAACGCGCCATTTCGGTCACAGACTATGTGTTCGACAATAAATTCAACAGTAGAATTGACCATAAATTCAGGAGCTTGTTTCTGCCATGGAGGAGCTTGTTTCCTCCCTGCGAATTGCTACCTCCGTCGTTCGCCACCACCGCTGCTTGCCTTCATCAACTACAACACTACTCTCTCTCTTTCATCTAGGTATTTCTTCTTTCCTTCCTTCTTCCATTTTTTTGATATTATTGGCATTTGCTAAACTCTAATCTTACACTCCTCTAACCCCAATGTCCATTACCGCTGTCACCTGTAACATCCTTACTAGCAGAATGTCACGCTTCCGGTTGCGCCACTCTGATAGTGAGGAGTATTATGACGACTTTCATATATTGAATAATAAAATAAGAGCCTTTGAAAAACCCAAAACCGTATAAACTATTCGTTTAGAAAAAAAACAGAAATACTTTTTATTTGAAAACGCACATACATACTTACAAATCAATTACAACCACTTAAATATATATATATATATATATATATATATATATATATATATATATATATACCCACTACTAGGCTTGAAAGTGAATCGAGCTAGATCAAGTTCAAGTTTGACTCACGAAAATTAGCCCCCGCCTATGTTCTATTTACTTTCATATCTTTGTTATAGGCTTAATTTTCTTTCTTTATCTTTCCTTTTAGTTTGGCCACCAAGAAGGAAGAAAAGGAAAAGTTTTTAAATGGGGCAACGAACAAGTCATCCGTACAACCTTTTGAAGAAGCTCATTAGTTGTAGCAACCCGTCCACCTTGCTCTTCTATGCATGCACCGAGGACGGTGCAATCTTCAAGTGTGGGGAGGTCGTTCGACCGATCTCCATGGGTAACAATTTCCTTTCTCAACACCAATGTTAGATAGTTCTTGGATTCGCATGATAGGTTGCATGTTAATTAGAATTTGCACAAATTTTTACCACTTCTTTCTTATTAGGACTACTTGGTTATGGTGATGATTTCTTTTCCAAGAAATTGTTTTTCTTTTTTTGGGCACCCCACCAATTTGAAAAATTTTTTGTTGAACTTTCTTGAAAGAATTTATTTTGGAACATGGTTTTTGAGCTAAGAACACAAGCTTGTGAGTTTTGAGCCTAATTGCGTGGTTACATCTCAAAAACACTTATCTTCCTTCTTGTGTGTAATTATTCTCTTTCTATGATTGTAATCTTTGATTTGTTTGAGTCTATATGTCCAATTATTCCTTGTATTCATGCATTTATATGATTGAGGCCATCATTTCATTAGATCACTTACCCAAAAGCCTACCCTTTACTCTCCATTTTTAGCCAATTTTGGGCCTACGCTTAACCCACTTGTTTTTAATTTAGCACATTACAAGCCTTAAAGCGAAAAAAAATAAATGTCCTTAATTTGGATCTTTTATTAGCTTAGGCTAGTGTGTGTGAGTATCATTCAAGAGTGGGAAAGCTTGGGACATTTGTTGGGAAAAAGGGTGTGTTTTTGTATTTTGTTGAAAATATTGGGAATCGGGTACATACTCATGTGTTAATCAAATGTATAGATGATGACAAGTCATCTTAGCCTAGTTTTACTAGTCTTTTTCTTTGATTTTCATTGGGTTTTATGCACTTTCTTGAGCCACAAGTAAGCTATCTGGGTGGAATTTCATGTTTTCTTAGATTCAATCAACCATGGATGAATTGATGCATTTTCATGAGTTTTTGTGCTATAATTGCTTATATGTCAATAAGAAGAAGAACTCTCATGAGTATAGCATAGCTTTGATGCAATTGTTGATTGAAGATAGGTGGAAAAAGGCTTGGAAGAAGGTTGAAGAAAATGGGATAGCAAGAGGCAAGAGGAAGGACTCACGTTTGAGCTCAAGTTTGCCTCAAACTTGGACTCAAACGTGAGGAAGAGTGCAATCACACCCTGGAGGCACGCCCAAGTTTGCGCCAATGTTTGCCTCAAACTTGAGGTCAAACATTGGCTAAGAATTTTCATCCAGGGAGGCCAACGTTGGTGCCAACATTTGCCTCAAACTTGAGGTCAAACGTTGGCACCACAAGAACAAGGAAGAACACCCCTGGAGCATGGCAACGTTTGTGCCAACATTTGCCTCAAACTTGAGGTCAAACGTTGGCGCCATTTTAGCATGGAAGAGCACCCCTGTTTGATGCCTTGAATGAGCCACGTTTGCGCTAATGTTTGCCTCAAACTTGAGGTCAAATGTTGGCGCCATTTTAGCATGGAAGAGCACCCATGTTTGATGCCTTGGATGAGCCACGTTTGTGCCAATGTTTGCCTCAAACGTTAGGCCAAACGTTGGCTAAAAGAGAAGCATGGGAAGGGCCACGTTTGAGCTCACGTTTGACCTCAAACGTTGGCTCAAACGTGGATGACAGCAGAGTGGCCGAGCTGCATAATGCCACACACGAAGACGTTTGAGTCAACGTTTGCCTCAAATGTTGGCTCAAACGTGAATGGTTCATGGCTCGGTTCACAAGTGGACTTCTCCCCAACACCAAGAGCAATCAACGGAGGCTATTATCAACCCAATTCCATCAAGGCCAAGGCCCAAATTCAAGGCTCCATGATCATTTGAAGAGAGTGTATAAATAGCTTAGGATTTAAAGTTTTAGAGAGCTTTCTTTTTAGAATTTTTAGAGAGCCTTTTCCTTGGAGAGAGTTTAATTTAATTTTCAATTTTCGTTGCTGTTAGAGTTTCTGGGAAGAAGAATTGCATTCTCTTCCCCTGGGTTTTCTCATTTTCATTTTCTGCACACTTGTTTGAACCTTGGGTTGGAGAATTGAAGGAATTCTGTTTCAATCTCACCCTGAGGTCTCTCTGTTTTGATTTACTGCACAATTGAGAAATTGATATTTGAATTCCTTTCTTCTACTGTTTGATCTTTACTTCTCTTGTAATTGTTTCCTGAATTTGGATCTAGGAAGGCATTGAGATCTAGACTTAGTTATCTAGTCTCTTGAGTCCTGAGATCTGGAATTTTCATTTTAAATTTCACTGTTGAATGCTTCTACAAAGTTCCTTTATATTTCAGTTTGAGATCCGGTTCAATTGAATTCATATTCTACTCTTTTATTTGTTAAATTTTATTTTCCTTGCTTAATTTCTGCAATCTCACATCCCTAACCCATTTAAGATTCAAGCAATTTAGATTTCTTGCACTTTAAGTTTCTGCAATTTACATTTCTTGCAATTTAAGTTTCTGCAATTTACATTACTTGCACTTTAAGATTCAGCTCTTTTTCCTTTCGTTCTCTTTAATTTCCTGCAATTCACCCACTCCCCTTTACAATTCATGGAATTTAGTTTCTCTCAATTACAAATCACTCAAATCAACTCTTGTTTGCTTGACTAAATCAACCACTAAGCTAAAATTGCTCAATCCTTCAATCCCTGTGGGATTGACCTCACTCATGTGAGTTTTATTACTTGATGCGACCCGGTATACTTGCTGGTGAGTTTTGTGTTGGATCGTTTTCCACACATCAAGTTTTTGGCGCCGTTGCCGGGGATTGAAATTGATTGACAATGATTAAGTAAGGTGGTAGTTTAGATCAAACACTTTTTCTTTAATTTTGATTAACCCACTAACTGTTTGAGATTTTGTCTCAACTAACTGCACTCAATTCTCAAGAGTGCTGCTGTTTGTTCCTTATGATTGTGTGTATGTCACATGTAAGAGGAGAAATTCCTCGCTTCTCCGAGCAAGATGAACGAACTCTCAGGAGGTTGAGAAGAGAAGTTAGAGGAAAGGCTGTTGTTGGGGAAGAAGAAAGTTCAGAAGAAGAAGAGTATCACGAGATGGAAGGGAATCCCTCAAATTCGAATCCAACAGGGGGGTGACCAACAATAACCCTCCTCAAAGAAGAGTTCTAGCTTCTTACACATTTGCAAACCCAAGACACTGTGGGAGCAGCATTCTCACTCCCAATGTCAATGCGAACAACTTTGAGCTGAAGCCACAACTCATTACACTTGTCCAGAACAATTGTTCCTATGGAGGAAGCCCATTGGAAGATCCAAATCAGCACCTATCTACCTTTTTGAGAATCTGCGATACTATTAAATCCAATGGTGTGAATCCTGAAACTTACAAGCTTCTTCTATTTCCATTCTCACTGAGAGACAAGGCTGCACAATGGCTTGAGACTTTCCCCCAAGGAAGTATCACTAGTTGGGATGATTCGGTGACCAAGTTTCTAGCCAAATTCTACCCACCCCAAAGGATCATCAGGCTGAAAACCGAGGTGCAGACATTCACCCAATTAAATGCTGAATCGTTGTACGAAGCATGGGAGAGATACAAATCTTTGATCAGAAAGTGTCCTCCAGAGATGTTCAACGAATGGGACATGCTGCAAAATTTCTATGAAGGTTTAACATTGAAATCTCAAGAGGCATTATATCACTTTGTCGGAGGTTCTTTACAACTGATGAAAACTACTGAAGAGGCCCAGAATCTTGTGGATATGGTGGCCAACAACCAATACTTCTTTGCTCATCAAAGAACCCGTCAACCATCACAGAGGAAGGGAGTGCTAGAACTGGAAGGAGTGGACTCCATTTTGGCTCAAAACAAGATGATGCAACAATAAATTCAACAATAATTTGAGCAGATGGCCAAGAGAATTGACAGTCTTCAGGTAGCAGCTGTGAATACAAGCCAACCATCAACTACATGGGTGCAGAATGAAGAGAGCCAAGAAGAGCAGCAACAGGAGCATGTGTAGTACAGCATAACCAAAGTTCTGGACATAATAAAGTTTATGGTGATACCTACAATCCTTCCTGGAAGAACCACCCCAACCTTAGATGGGGAGATAACCATAGCCAAAGCCAACAGCCATGGCAAAGAAACACAAACCAAAATAACTGAAGGAATAACCAGCAAAACAACAACCAAAATTCATTCAGAAAACCACAAAACACTTACCCTAACTCTAACCATTATCCAACCCATAACCAACCCACCAACCAAAATGCTTACCATCTACCACCCACATCTCACAACCAACCACAAGCATCACCAGAATCTCAAAAAATCACCAACCTAGAAACCTTGATAGACAAAATATGGAAACACCAAGAAATGACAGCCAAGAATCAAGAAGCCTCCATAAAGAATATGGAGAGGAAAATTGGCCAGCTCTCTAAATAATTTGCAATAGAGAGGCCATCAAGTTCCCTGCCAAGTGACACAATTCCCAATCCTAAGGAAGAGTGCAAGGCGATATAGTTAAGAAGTGGGAGAGCATTGATGAGCAACAATGACACTACAAAGAAGCAAGTGGAGAGCAGCAAAGGGCCAATAGAGGAGGAAAAGCCAACATACGCAGAGGAAGCCAATGATCAAGATGTGATGCCAAACAAGAACACAGAGAAGCCAAGAAGGAAAGAAGACTAGCCAACAAATTTACAAAAGGGAGAGGAAGAATTAATCCAAGGATAACAGAAAAAGGAGAAAGCCTTCACCCCTCCATTGCCATATCCACAGAGGTTCAACAAAGAAACCAAAGATCAACATTTCCGCAAATTCTTGGAAACTTTCAAGAAATTTGAAATCAACATTCCCTTGGCTGAGGCATTGGAGCAGATGCCCCTATATGTCAAGTTCTTGAAGGAGCTCATCAACAAGAAAAGAAGTTGGTTGGAGAAGGAGATTGTGCTTCTTACTGAAGAATGCAGTGCACTAATCAGAAAAGGACTCCCTCCCAAGCTGGAAGATCCTGGAAGTTTCTTCTTACCTTGCATCATTGGAAGTCTATTCATCAACAAGGGGATGTGTGACTTAGGAGCAAGCATAAATCTAATTCCATCCTCTTTAGTGAAAAAGCTTGGCATAGGGAAGGTGAAGCCAATACAGATGTCCTTGGAATTGGTGGACCAATCAGTGGTACATCCCAAAGGAATGATTGAAAACCTTTTAGTTAAGGTTGACAAGTTCATCTTTCCTGCGGACTTTGTAATCTTGGACACCGAAGAAGAAGGAAACAATTCAATCATCTTGGGAAGGCCATTTTTGGCCACTGCTAGAGCCATCATAGATGTAGAGTAGGGAGAGCTAATCCTCAGGATGCATAAGGAAATCATTATCCTGAAAGTATTTCCAGAACCACAAATTTGTGAAGAGAAACGCAAGACAATTAATGACTATTTTCCAAAGCAAGAAACCAACAACACAGTGGAGCAAAAGAATGAGAATGTGCAAGGAGGAGAAGGAAATAAAAAAGGAATTGGGATGATAAACAAGAAGGGAAGTATCACAACTAAAGCCACTGTCAAGGAAGAAAGATTAACAAGAAAAAGGAAGAAAAACAAGAAGAAGGCTTACAAAGGGTGGAAGAATAAAAAAAATCCCAACTGAAGGATTTTCCAAAGGTGATAAGGTGCAATTAGTATACTAACAGCTGGGAACAAAAGATCTCTACACTGTTAACCAAGTACTCTCTCTTGAGCACATTGAAATTGAGCATCAAGGCACACAAAGGAGGCTTATAGTGAGGGGGGATAAGCTGCGACATTTCAGTCATCAACCACCCTAAGGGGACCAATGTCAAGCTAGTGACAATAAAAGAGCGCTTGTTGGGAGGCAACCCAACCTGAGGTAGTTTTCTTTTTATAACTCTTTTAATAAGAAGGTTAAATAATTTAGCTGTAATGCAAGGAGCTAAGTTTGGTGTTTCACACCAAAACTAATTTAGGAAGAATTAAGGATTCTAAGTTTGGTGTCCCACCAAAATTTATTCAAAAACACATTCTTACCTTCTGCATAATGCTAGCTCCAAGCAACCAGATAAATCATTTAACCATTCTACCGTTTTCCAATTTTCAGTCCATAACCTTTAGCATGATCAAGAAAATTCATGATGGGTTAAGTTAATGCATGAAAAATAGTAGCAAGGAACTAAGTTTGGTGTTCACACACCAAAGTGAATTTAAGAGGCCATAACCAACTGTTGCATACTAACCAGTTACCTGAAGGCTTGAGAAGCAAGCAACTTTTGAGAATTGTGCAGGGAACTAACCACCATTTGAAGACATTATGCATCATAACTCAAAAGGGGCACATCAGGAGGAAGGACAAAAGAACTGCAACCCAATAGGTTGTATCTATACTTAACTCTTTCTGTTGAGAAATGCTTTGACTTATGTCCTACTAAAGTGTTCATCTAGTACAAGTAGAATCACTCTTTGCAATAAGTAGGCTATTTTAAGTGTGTGCTTGTGTGTTTGCTTTCACTTAACTAAATGCATGCTTTGTCCCCTGTATCTTTTTAATTCAATAAAAGAAATGTTTGAAACATGAAGTAAGATAGTTCTTTGTTAGCGGGAAGTACAATAATAGCAAATGGTGGTATGTGTGTTTGATTATGTAAGTAGCTCACTTTTAGTGAATAAAAGGACTAGATTGTTATCCTTTTAAGTAGAAAATAGCTCACTGTCTATGAATCTCATGAATAAAAGTCCTTGGTTGAAAAAGAAAAACAAAGAGAAAAGCTAAGTATGGCAGCAGAACAAAAGAAAAAAAGAAATAAAGCTAGACACCAATAGCTTAAACCTTAGAATATATGTCTGTGGTGTCTTTGTATTAAGATCTGCTTAGATTATTAAGTTCTTTGGAGTGCATCAACACTTGGTAACTTGGGTGAACTAACCCAGAATTATCAACTGAAAGTCCACTATCAAGAGCAACCTAGCTACAAGACATTTAGTAACCCAAAGAGGTGCTGGGCATCAATGTTCTAAGAAGGAATGTGAGCCAAGTGTCTACAGTGAATAATGTGTTGAGCACAAATAAAGTAAAAGAAAAAGAATTGCTGCACACATGACACTGAGCTAAATGTTACAGAAAAGGAAAATAAAGAGAAACAACCATTAAGGACAAGTAAATAATGAGAGGTCATAGCAGTGTGTTAGTTGATGCTTGAAGGAGACTTTCTATGCCTAAAATCAATAACAAGTTAGTTGTTGCATATCTGCATAAAACCCCATGAGCTACCAATGATATTATGCTAGCATGAACATTCTCTTCCATTTCATTCTCTCTTCTTAATAAATTCTTTTCTTGCTTGGGGACAAGCAAGCTTTAAGTTTGGTGTTGTGATGACAAGTCATCTTAGCCTCGTTTTACTAGTCTTTTTCTTTGATTTTCATTGGTTTTAATGCACTTTCTTGAGCCACAAGTAAGCCATCTGGGTGGAATTTCATGTTTTCTTAGATTCAATCAACCATGGATGAATTGATGCATTTTCATGAGTTTTTGTTGTATAATTGCTTATATGTCAATAAGAAGAAGAACTCTCATGATTATAGCATAGCTTTGATGCAATTGTTGATTGATGATAGGTGGAAAAGGGCTTGGAAGAAGGTTGAAGAAAAGGGGATAGCAAGAGGCAAGAGGAAGGACTCATGTTTGAGCTCAAGTTTGCCTCAAACGTGAGGAAGAGTGCAATCACACCCTGGAGGCACGCCCACGTTTGCGCCAACATTTGCCTCAAACTTGTGGTCAAACGTTGGCTAAGAATTTTCATCCAGGGAGGCCAACGTTTGCGCCAATGTTTGCCTCAAACTTGAGGTCAAACGTTGGCGCCACAAGAACAAGGAAGAACACCCCTGGAGCATGGCAACGTTTGTGCCAACGCTTGCCTCAAACTTGAGGTCAAACGTTGGCGCCATTTTAGCATGGAAGAGCACCCCTGTTTGATGCCTTGGATGAGCCACGTTTGTGCCAATGTTTGCCTCAAACTTGAGGTCAAACGTTGGCGCCATTTTAGCATGGAAGGGCACCCCTGTTTGATGCCTTGGATGAGCCACGTTTGCGCCAATGTTTGCCTCAAACGTTAGGCCAAACGTTGGCTAAAAGAGAAGCATGGGAAGGGCCACGTTTGAGCTCACGTTTGACCTCAAACGTTGGCTCAAACGTGGATGACAGCAGAGTGGCCGAGCTGCATAATACCACACACGAAGACGTTTGAGTCAACGTTTGCCTCAAATGTTGGCTCAAACGTGAATGGTTCATGGCTCGGTTCACAAGTGGACTTCTCCCCAACACCAAGAGCAATCAACGGAGGCTATTATCAACCCAATTCCATCAAGGCCAAGGCCCAAATTCAAGGCTCCATGATCATTTGAAGAGAGTGTATAAATAGCTTAGGATTTGAAGTTTTAGACAGCTTTCTTTTTAGAATTTTTAGAGAGCCTTTTCCTTGGAGAGAGTTTGATTTAATTTTCAATTTTCGTTGCTGTTAGAGTTTCTGGGACGAAGAATTGCATTCTCTTCCCCTGGGTTTTCTCATTTTCATTTTCTGCACACTTGTTTGAACCTTGGGTTGGAGAATTGAAGGAATTCTGTTTCAATCTCACCCTGAGGTCTCTCTGTTTTGATTTACTGCACAATTGAGAAATTGATATTTGAATTCCTTTCTTCTACTGTTTGATCTTTACTTCTCTTGCAATTGTTTTTTGAATTTGGATCTAGGAAGGCATTGAGATCTAGGCTTAGTTATCTAGTCTCTTGAGTCCTGAGATCTGGAATTTTCATTTTAAATTTCACTGTTGAATGCTTCTACAAAGTTCCATTATATTTCAGTTTGAGATCCGGTTCAATTGAATTCATTATCTTCCGTTTGTTAAATTTTATTTTCCTTGCTTAATTTCTGCAATCCCACACCCCTAACCCGTTTAAGATTCAAGCAATTTAGATTTCTTACACTTTAAGTTTCTGCAATTTACATTTCTTCCAATTTAAGTTTCTGCAATTTACATTACTTGCACTTTAAGATTCAGCTCTTTTTCCTTTCGTTCTCTTTAATTTCCTGCAATTCACCCACTCCCCTTTACAATTCATGCAATTTAGTTTCTGTCAATTACAAATCACTCAAATCAACTCTTGTTTGCTTGACTAAATCAACCACTAAGCTAAAATTGCTCAATCCTTCAATCCCTGTGGGATCGACCTCATTCCCGTGAGTTTTATTACTTGATGCGACCTGGTATACTTGCCGGTGAGTTTTGTGTTGGATCATTTTCCACACATCAATAGACCTTATGCAGTGATGTTCTTGTACAAAGTTTGAAAGAAAAAAATGAGAAAAAAAGAAAAAAGAAAATAAAATAAAGTAAGTAAGCATGGAAAAGAAAAAAAATAGGAAAAGAAAGAAAAAGAAGAAAAACAATAAAAAGGGGACAAAATGCCCCAAAGTGAAGCTCAATAAGAATCAATGCATATGTGTTGTGAAATGAAAAGAAAATGCATGAGTATGTGAAAAAGTGAGGAATGGGTAGTTAGGTTAGCTTTGAAATTGTATAGGATGTCATAGGTTAGGTGTGATGTTTAAGCTTATCAAAGATTCAAATTTCAAGCTCACTTGACCAAATATGCATCCTACCTTGACCCTAGCCCCATTACAACCTATGAAAAGACCTCATGATGAATGTATGCATGCATTGAATATATGTTGATTGTTAGAAGAAAAACAAATCTTAGAAAGCACGATTAGGGGAGAATTGAGAGAATCAACCCTATACACTTGAGCGACTAGAGTGCAAACACTTCCGGTGAGGGTTCGATGCTCAATTCCGTGATTCCCGGCTTTCATAAGCTTTCTTCTTGCAAGTCTATTTGAACTTCATTTTTTATACTTGAATTGGTATGATTCATGAATCGTTATATGATCTTGGCCCTACTTGTGCATACATGCTCTTGGAGGATTGATTTATTTTTAACCAAGTAGGTAAAATCATTTTGCATTTAGTTGCATTCATATAGATAGATGCATTTAGGTTATTTGCATTGAATAAAAGTCATACCCTTTGCTTTCTTTTGGTTTAAGCATGAGGACATGTTTGGTTTAAGTGTGGGGAGGTTGATAAACCCCATTTGTAGGGTTTATCTTGTATTGATTTTTGGGGATTTTATCACCTTTTACCCACATTTATTCAATGAAATAGCATGTTTTTGTATATTCTCCTTTAATTGTGCTTAAGAGTAAAAACATGCTTTTTAGGTCTTAAAATAGCTAAATTTAATTCACCTTGATTCCATTAGATGCCTTGATATGTTTGTTAAGTGATTTCAGATTTAGGAGGCAAAGATTGGATCAAGGGAATGAAGGAAAAGCATGTAAAAATGGAGAACTCATGAAGAAATGTAAATCGCAAAAGCTGTCTAGCCGACCTCTTCGCACTTAATCGACCATAACTTGAGCTATAGAGATCCAAATGATACAGTTACAGTTGAGTTGGAAAGCTAACATTTGGGGCTTCGAAACGATATAAGATTTGCCATAGTTGCATCACACATAGGGGCGCGCACGTGCACGGTACGCGGATGCGCCGATGGTGGCACATGATCCACTTAATGCAACCCGTGGCCAGCGATTTTAGAAGCCTTGTGGGCCTAATCCAACTCATTTCTGATGCTATTTAAGCCAAGGATTGAAGAGGAATGAGACATCTAGTTACCATTAGTTTAGTTTAGCTTAGTTTAGTAGTTAGAGTTAGTTTCTAGAGAGAGAAGCTCTCTCTTCTCTCTAGAATTAGGATTAGGTTTAGTTCTTAGATCTAGGTTTTAATCTTTGCTCTCATCTACTTCTACCTTTCAATTCCTTGTTGTTACATTCATTCTTCCTCTATTCTTTTGTTGTAATTTCCTTTATGTTGTTATCATATTTTGTTGTAAATCTACTATTGTTCCTTCTCTTTTCTTTCCATTCAATTCAAGGTAATTCCTAATAATTGTGTTTCTTTTTATTGTTGTTGTTAATTCCTTCCAATAATTGTTGTTAGATTCTATTCTTGTTATCAATTTGCCTTGCTTTTCTTTTGTACCTTCCAAGTGTTTGATGAAATGCTTGGTTGGATGTTAGTGTAGATTTTGTTCCTCTTGGCTTTGGTTGAGTAAATAGTGACTCTTGAGTTATCTAATTCCTTTGTTGCTTGATAATTAGAAGTTGCTAATTGATTTGAATGCCTCTAAAGCTAGTCTTTTCTTTAGGAGTTGATTAGGACTTGAGGAATCAAACTGATTCATCTACTTGACTTTCCTCTATGGTTAGAGGTTAACTAAGTGGTAGCAATGAACAATTTGTGGTCACAATTGAGGAGGATAACTAGGATAGGACTTTTAGTTCTCATATCTTGCCAAGAGCTTTATTAGTTGTTAGTTTATTTTCTTTGCCATTTATATTTCTTGTCTAAAATCTCAAAAACCCCAAAACAACTCATAACCAATAACTAGACACTTTATCTCAATTCCTAGGGAGAACGACCCGAGGTTCAATACTTCGGTTTATAAATTTTAGGGGTTTGTACTAGTGACAAACAACTTTTTGTATAAAAGGATTATTGTTTGGTTTAGAAACTATACTTGCAACGAGATTTCATTAGTGAAATTCTAAACCATCAAAAATCCAATCATCAATAAGTGACCACCAAAAAGAAATATATATATATATATATATATATATATATATGAAACTAAGAAAATTAGATATTAAAAAATTTTCGGAATAAATTAATTAGTTTACCTTAGACTTGTTTCTTATTCCATGTAAACCTGAAGCCAATCTCTTCTGCAAATTAAAGCTTCAACTGTAGATGGACTTAGAGAAAATCAAAATGTATCAATTACCCTTCCACTAGCACTAATGGTTGATTTGAAGCCACGATTGAGATTGGAATAGTAAAAATATCAGCTGCCATTTTAGATAATATCCTATATTTTTTATGATTTATCTTCCACCATTCTAAAGAACCGAAGCTAATTGCAACATCTTTGGTGAATTTGCTTCTCCCTGATGGCAATGCCGTAAGGGGAATGATTTGCCAAATTCTCACCAAAATTTTCCTTTGTAATGCTTTTAGGTGTGAGATATAGAACTTTCAGGTGTTACTTTTATGATGTTTTAGAATTTTTTAGTTGTTGTATAATTCCCTTTGTACTGTTGAACTCTTTTCTCCCACCTCATGGTGGTCGAGAGTGTTTCAATTAATCAAAAAAAAGACAAGGAATACTGAGTATGAAGACTCAGATGGCATCACCAGGATTGGTTGTTATTGTGAATACCAAGTTTCCTGAGGTAGGGAATCTTTTTCAGTTTTCTTACAAGGATTGTTTGGCAACTAAAGAGACCTTTTTTGCTAATTTTATTTTGGTCTATGTCTAAGATCATTGGTTTCATTCCAGTTTATCTTTATTCTGTATGTTTGTTTCTTTGTCCATAAAATACACTCTGCATCTAATTGTGTTTTTATTTGGCTTTCATGAATTTTAGCTGCAGTTACGAGTTGCTCACAGTTTTGCTGGAGAAGCCTACTGATGACAATGTTTGTAACAAAATTTGGGTTAATACTGCATGATCTGCCACCTAAGGAGCAGGACCTGGTGTTGCTCATCTGAATAAATCTGCAAGTGTAAGATCTCCAAGTGCATTGTTCTGATTTTTGACCTGGTATTGTTTGAGTTAATTGTTTTCCGAATTTATTAGTTGATTGTTGTTAATTGTCTAAGTTAATCTTAACTTGTTTATTTTCTGAGCTAATTATTAACTTATTGTTTATTGTTGTTAATTTTCTAAGTTTATTATTATCCGAGTTAATTATTTTTTGAGTTAATTAATTGATTATTGTTAATTCTCTGAGTTAATCTTAACTTGTTTATTTTTTGAGTTAATTATTTACTTATTATTTATTGTTGTTAATTTTCTAAGTTTATTATTATCTGAATTAATTATTTTCTGACTTAATTAGTGTTGTATTTTCTAATTTATTAGTTTAGAAATTATTGAATTTAAATATTTAAAATTATATACTATTTTTTAAACAAATTTAAAAAAATTAAAATTTAAGTTTACCGTCAGGTTTATTGTCGGTTAAATCTGCCAGTAGTTATTAATTTAATTATTAATTAATAATATATTATCATCAGATTTACTGAGAGAAAAATTCAATGGTAAAAATTATCAGTAGAATTTTTCAACGATAATTAGCGAATTCGCCAATAAATAATTACCGACAAGATTTATACCATTAGATTAATTTTGATGGAAAATTTGCCAATGAATACATTATTAATAGATTATTTTCGTTATTCTGTTGATAAATTCGATAGTACTCAACATCTTTTTATAGTGTAGTATCATCATTCCTTAGTATTTGTGCTCTTTCTTTCTTGGCTTTGCCGAAGCATCAGAGCCATCCAACTTGCTATCTTGTTCATTTCGAATTCCACATAATATAACATACCGCCAAAATCTTGTAAGTTCTATTTAATGTAACTCGACACTACACTATATCCTACAAAGAGGTTTTCTATTCGGGTTTATCATGTACGATATTGTATCAGTGTTCCTTGACATCAACCAAACACTTATAGAATTACCATGCATCAACGTAAGAGTCTCTACTAGGTACTCCGATTACCAAATTAAACCAACAATAAAATTAATCAATTCAACTTTAATCAAACTTTCATGACTCAATTGCAATTTCCTTGCACACAAAGGTCAACCAATCAATGCTTTTAATACATATGTTATTTTCTTCTCTTCACAAACAATTTATATTATTTCCTACAATGTCAATTCTAAAAATTTTGAATAATTTTAAGGTTTAATTATCCTATTAGTTCTTATTGTTTCATCGAATTTTCAATTAGGTCATTATACATTTTTTCTTTTCAATTAAATACCTATAATATATTATATTTTGTAACTAAGTTCTTACACTACAAAAAATATGCTGAGAACTGTCAGATTTACCATTGGATTATTGGCGTTGATTACGGTCGGAGGAAAACCATGACAAATAGGTACCAAAATTTACCGTCAGATTTACCATCAAAAAGACATATTTAATGGAACGTTACATTTTAGTGATCTGCATCGCGTTACTATTGGAAATATCCGCAGGTAAATCTGACGATAACTCTACCCTAAATTGGCGCCACAAACCCTCTCCCTCTTTATTTTGATTTCTCTCTCTCTCTTTAACTTCTCACCTTTCTCTCTGTCTCTCTGATGAGCGGATAATTTATACGCTTTTTGGCATTGTTTTTAAGTAGTTTTTAGTATGATTTAGTTAGTTTTTAGTATATAATTAGTAGTTTTTATGCAAAATTCACATCTCTGGTCTTTACTATGAGTTTGTGTGTTTTTCTATGATTTCAGGTATTTTCTGGCTGAAATTGAGGGACCTGAACAAAAATCTGATTCAGAGGCTAAAAAAGGACTGCAGATGCTGTTGGATTCTGACCTCCCTACACTCAAAATGGATTTTTTGGAGCTACAGAAGCCCAATTGGCGCGATCTTAGATGTGTTAGAAAGTAGACATCTTGGGCTTTCTAGAAATGTATAATAGTTTATACTTTGCTTGAGATTTAATGGCCAAAACAGGCGTTCTAAGTCAGCCTAAAAATTCTGGCGTAAAACGCCCAAACTGGCATAAAAGATGGAGTTAAATGCTCAAATTGGCACCAAAGCTGTCGTTTAACTCCAAGAGAAGCCTATGCACGTGAAAGCTTCAATGCTCAGCCCAAGCACATACCAAGTGGGCCCCGGAAGTAGATTTCTGCACCATTTACTTATTTCTGTAAACCCTAGGTTACTAGTTCTCTATAAATAGGACCTTTTACTATTGTATTTTCATCCTTTTGATCATTCTTTGGATCATCTTTGATCTTGGGATCAGGTCTTTGAACCCTTTCTATTGTTTCATGTTATTTGGGAGGCATGGCCTATGTATTTTCAACGGTGGAGTTTCTACACACCATAGATTAAGGTGTGGAGCTCTGCTGTTCCTCATGAATCAATGAAATTACTACTGTTTTCTATTCAATTCAAGATTATTCTTGTTCTAAGATATTCACTCGTACTTCAACCTGGTGGATGTGATGATCCGTGACACTCATCATCATCCTCTCCTTATGAATGCGTGCCTGACAACCACCTCCGTTCTATCTGCGAGAGCTTGAGTGTGTATCTCTTGACCTCCTGGTTCATGACGCATGGTTGCCTCTCCTGACAACAGAGCTTTCATTCCTTGTGATTAGAGTCTTCGTGGTATAAGCTAGAATTACATGGGCAGCATTCTTGAGATCCGGAAAGTCTAAACATTGTCTGTGGTATTCCAAGTAGGATATGGGATAGGATGACTGTGACGAGCTTCAAACTCGTGAGTGTTGGGTGCAGTGATAGTGTGCAAAAGGATCAATGGATCTTATTCCGACATGATTGAGAACCGACAGATGATTAGCCATGCGGGAAACCGTAGAGGACCATTTTCATTGAGAGAATGGATGGTAGCTGTTCATACCCTGTCCGAGCTCCTCCAAATCGGCAAAATCCATGAAAGGTCCGACCTCGTCCCAAGGCCCACGCCTGAGGTCGGACCTCGGACAACAAAGCTAAAAAGGCCCATCAAAAGGAACGCAGCCCAAAAACTAAAAGGCCGAAAAGGCCTAGAGAAAGGCGGTTCCACAAAGATAGGGATAAAACTCCCAAAAGATAAGATAAGATAAGAATATCTTATCCAGGGAAGATCACAGCCAACTACTATAAATACACTGGAGCACCCAGGTATAACTCATACTCTAATTCTACTCAATATCTGCTTGGACCCATGCTAACTTAAGCATCGGAGTGTCATTGCAGGTACAACCACCAACCACTCCACATATCAAGCTCGGGTCCCTGACCCCCACCTCGGGCCTCACCAAGACGTCCGAGCTACTCGTTTCAGGTAACCCCCGGAACATTGGCGCCGTTGCCGGGGACCTGGAAGTCATCCCTCTACCATGGCGGACGACCCCTCCAACAATGACCGCGCGGCATCAGAACAAGAGGAGGAAGTTGACACCGGAGAACGACCGGACAGCCCTCTATCACCACGCACTCCAGGAGGAAACAAACAGAATCGCCCAAAGACGTCACTCCCAAACAAAGATCCACGAAATCCCGAAAAAGAAAAGAGCTCGGAAATTCTAGAAGCAGTCCGGGCACAACAAAACCGACTAAAACAACTCGAAGAGGACATAAAGAAGCAAAAAGAAACTGAACAAGATCTGAGAAGGGAAGCTCGCAAGCGCAGAGAATTAGAAGAAAAACTGCGGAAAATAGAGGCCAACCTGAAAGATCGGTCAGACCGCGGCCCCACCCCCGAAGGCAACCATGATCCCTTCACGCAAGAGATCATGAAGGAGAAGGTACCGCGAAACTTTAAACCACCCGATATGGATCTCTACGACGGCACCACCGACCCAAGTCACCACCTCAGCAACTTCAGAAGCAGAATGTACCTAGTCGACGCCTCCGACGCGATTCGGTGCAAAGCCTTCCCCACCACTCTCACCAAATCAGCCATGAAGTGGTTCGACAACCTGCCACCTAGATCAATCACCAGCTTCGAAGACCTAACCAAAAAATTCCTAACAAGATTCTCCATTCAAAAGGACAAGGCAAAACATGCCCCCAGTCTACTCGGGATCAAACAAGGTAACCAAGAAACTCTCCGAGAGTACATGGAGCGATTCAACAAAGCCTGCCTGGACATACAACACTTGCCCACTGAAGCAGCCATCATGGGACTAGCAAACGGCCTAAAAGAGGGACTGTTTAGCCAATCCCTATCCAAACGATACCCGACCTCCCTATACGAGGTGCAGGAACGGGCAGAAAAATATATCAACATGGAGGAAACCTCCCAGCTAAGAGACTCTTCTAGGAAGGAATCAACCTACCCGTTCCGAGATCGAGATCGGGAACAGAAGAAGAAAGAAGAATCCAACTCGGACAAGCCACGGAAGTATCATAGCTACACTCCCCTCCGAGTTTCCCTGGTAGACGTCTACAGAGAAGTATGCCACACCGAAAAAATCCCACCGCCCCGACCTCTAAAACACAAGAGAGCAGGGAGAGATCGGTCCGAATACTGTGAATACCACAAGCTCTACGGTCATTCTACTAACGACTGCCACGACCTAAAAAATGTCATAGAAAAGCTAGCCAGAGAAGGAAAACTCGACAGATACATAGCAGAGAAGGGAGAAGAGACCAAAAAGAGAAGGAGGGGAGATAACGAAGATCGGGCTGAGCAAACCCCGCGAACCCCTGAAAGGCACGTTCACATGATAAATGGAGGTTTTGCAGGCGGAGGAACATCCAGATCCTCGCGAAAAAGACACCTCAAAGACGTCTATCATGTCCGAGAAGACAGCCCCCTGCCCGAATTACCTACTATCTCGTTTACCCGAGAAGATGCTCAAGGGGTAATACCCGGGCACGACGATCCAATGGTAATCACCATCATCCTAGCAAACGCCAACCTACATCGAACCCTGGTTGACCAGGGAAGCTCAGCAGATATCCTGTTCAAAACAGCCTTCGACAAACTCGGACTTGAAGAAAAAGAGCTAAAGGCCTATCCCACCGACTTATTTGGACTAGGGGACACCCCGATCCATCCCTTAGGATACATCTCGCTACATACCACCTTTGGAAGAGGCGAACAGTCTAGAACATTAAGCATCGACTACATTATAGTCGACGTCACTTCAGCATACAATGCCCTCATTGGGCGACCAACCCTAAACAGACTAGCAGCTATAGTCTCAACCCCACACCTCTGTATGAAGTTCCCTACCACAAAGGGAATCGCTACCCTAAAAGGCGACCAAAAACTAGCACGGCGATGCTACAACGAAAGCCTGAGCCTAAAAGGGAAAGAGGTCAATACAATAGAACTCGGACGAGTTCAAACCCGAGAAGACCTCCGGCCACAACCAGAGGGAGAAATCGAAAAAATCCAAATCGGGAACACACCTGAAAAAATAACAAACGTAGGAGCGAACCTCGAAGCAGGCCTAAAAGAGGAACTCATAACCCTCTTAAAATAGAATTCCGACCTCTTCGCCTGGAAAGCCTCCGACATGCCAGGCATAAGCCCCGACCTGATGTGCCATAAGCTATCAGTATACCCGGGGTCCAGACCTGTCCAACAAAGACGCCAGAAACTCGGGCCTGAGCGCGTGCAAGCAATAGAAGAACAAGTACAAGCATTACTAGATGCAGGGTTCATTCGAGAAGTAAAATACCCCCTATGGCTCGCAAACGTGGTCCTGGTAAAAAAGCCCAATGGAAAATGGAGGATGTGCGTCGATTACACGGATCTCAACAAAGCCTGCCCCAAGGACCCATATCCACTACCAAACATCGACGCCTTAGTAGACGCAGCCTCAGGCTATAGATATCTCTCCTTCATGGACGCATACTCGGGATACAATCAAATCCCGATGTACGGACCCGACCAAGAAAAGACCTCGTTCATAACCCCAAGGGCAAACTACTGCTATGTAGTAATGCCCTTCGGGCTGAAGAACGCAGGGGCAACCTACCAGAGGCTAATGAACAAAGTGTTCTCAGAGCACATCGGACTACAACTAGAGGTGTACGTCGACGACATACTGGTAAAGACACAAGAAGACGGAAACTTGCTGACCGACCTCACCAGTGTCTTCGGCACCCTCAGAAAACACAACATGAGACTCAACCCGACAAAGTGCACCTTCGCCGCAGAAGCCGGAAAATTCTTAGGCTTCATGTTGACTCAAAGGGGCATCGAAGCAAACCCGGACAAATGCCAAGCGATACTCAATATGAAAAGCCCGACCTGTGTCAAAGAAGTACAACAGCTGAATGGAAGGCTGGCCGCCCTATCAAGATTTTTGGCAGGATCAGCGATAAAATCACTACCTCTCTACTCACTCCTAAAGAAAGGGAAACCCTTCTCATGGACCCCGGAGTGCGAAAAAGCCTTTCAAGAATTCAAGGAATTCCTCGGGCAGCCACCAATCCTAACCCGACCTTTAAAAGGGGAAGAGCTCGTATTATACCTCTCGGTCGGACATCGGGCAGTCGCTTCAGCATTAATACGGGAAAATGACCAAGGACAACACCCCGTATACTTTGTGAGCAAGGCACTGCAAGGGGCCGAATTAAACTATCAGAAAATAGAAAAATTCGCCTACGCCCTAATATTCACAGCTCGGAGGCTCCGTCCCTACTTTCAAGCCCACACCATCAAAGTCCGGACAAACCAACCCATGAGACACATCCTGCAAAAAACAGACCTGGCAGGACGAATACTACAATGGGCGGTGGAACTGTCCGAGTTTGACCTCCACTATGAAGCCCGGACTGCCATAAAATCTCAGTACCTAGCCGACTTCATCGCAGAATATACTGAGACCCCTGGAACCCCACTCTCGTGGAATCTGTATGTCGACGGGTCCTCAAACAAAACAGGAAGCGGAGCCGGGGTTATACTCGAAAGCGACCAAGGAACACGGATAGAACTATCCCTAAAATTCGAGTTCCAGGCCTCGAACAAACCAAGCCGAATACGAGGCCCTACTAGCAGGTCTAAAGCTAGCCGAAGAGGTCGGAGCCCAGAGAATCACGATCTTCAGCGACTCCCAGGTCATCACATCTCAAGTAAATGGAAGCTACCAGGCCAAAGACCCAACTATGAAAAAATACCTGGATCAAACACAGGCACAATTACGCCACTTTTCAGAAATACAAATCCAGCACATACCTCGGGAACAAAACGCCCGGGCAGACGCCCTCTCAAAGCTCGCCAGCACCAAGCCCGGAGGCAACAACAGAAGTCTCCTCCAGGAAACTTTACAATCCCCCTCCGTGCTAAGAGAGGAAGAAACGCTGAATATATCCAACCAACAGCAAGGATGGATGACCCCCATACTCAGCTACCTGAAGTCGGGAACTCTTCCCGCCGAAAGAAAGGGAGCTAAAAGACTCACGAAAGATGCCCAAAATTATACACTAATTCACGGTGTATTATACAGAAGAGGATTCACAAATCCCCTCCTTCGGTGCGTCCCGACCTCAGAAACAAAGAACGTCCTCGAAGAAGTCCACGGAGGCATGTGTGGGAACCATCTCGGAGCTCGGGCATTATCTAAAAGGGTAGTCCGAGCCGGCTTCTACTGGCCGACCTTGCAGAAAGACGCAACGGAATTCGTGAAAATATGCCCCCCCTGCCAAAAACACGCCAATTTCCACAAGGCACCGCCCGAAGACCTTATCAGCATCACTGCGCCATGGCCCTTCGCAAAATGGGGACTCGACCTACTCGGCCCGTTTCCACAAGGACCGGGGCAAGTCAAATACCTCATAGTAGGGGTCGACTACTTCACAAAGTGGATCGAAGCTGAACCCTTAGCCACTATTACGGCTCAGAAAAGCCGTAGATTCCTATACAAAAACCTTGTCACGAGGTTCGGAGTCCCCTACTCCATCACAACAGACAATGGAACACAGTTCACGGACACAAGTTTTCAGAACTTGGTGGCCGAACTAAAAATCAAACAGCAATTCACATCGGTCGAGCACCCACAAGCCAATGGACAAGCAGAGGCTGCAAATAAAGTCATCTTGGCCGGGTTAAAACGAAGACTCCAAGAGGCCAAAGGGGCATGGGCCGAAGAACTCCCCCAGGTACTATGGGCATATCGGACAACCCCGCACTCTACAACGGGAGAATCCCCATTCCGACTAGCTTACGGGATGGAGGCAATGATTCCTATCGAAATAGATGAAGGGTCGCCCAGAGTCATCTTCTACAACGAAGGAGGCAACCCACAGGCACAAAGGGAAGAACTCGACCTCCTCCCCGAGGTCCGAGAAAGAGCCCGAATCCGAGAAGAAGCCTTAAAACGGCGAACGGCCCTCAGATACAATCAAAAGGTAATAAAGCGAAGTTTCTCCATTCACGACCTGATTCTAATCCGAAATGACATCGGAACACAAAAGTCGGGAGAAGGAAAGCTAGCCGCAAATTGGAAAGGGCCCTACAAGGTAACAGAAGTCTTAGGGACAGGCTACTACAAAATATCCGACCGAGCTGCCCAGGGCCTGGCACGCCTATAATCTAAGACGGTACTACAGCTAGAAAAACTTAACCCGAGGTGTACTCTTTTTCCCTACAAGGGTTTTTTAATGAGACACCCGGTTAAGTAGGATACCCGACCTAGTCAGAGGGTAAACACTTTGTAAATATTCTTTCTTTTTTAATACTAATCAAATTTCTCTATTTTCTCTCCCTCATGATGAAGCAAATCCTAGAAAGTACCCCACCAAGGCGCATTAATTTATGCTCGGCAAAACGCAAAAAATCATTTGCCAAGAGACCATACAAGGTCGGCAAAGATAAAGCGACGAGGTTCAAATTAATGTGAGAAGTTATAAAGTAACTCTGAAATGGCTCGAAGAGCCAAATAAAAAAGAGGTTACAAAAATAACTTAAAAAGGCCGACCAAATGACGAAGTCGGACCCAACAAAGGGAAAGTTATAAAGTAACTCTGAAATGGCTCGAAAAGCCAAATAAAAAGAGATTACAGAAATAACTCAAAAGGGCCGACCAACGACAAAGTCGGACCTAACAAAAAGGAGGTACTCGAGCACCCGATGTCCGAGAAAAAGCTCGGACCCAAGAAAGAAGCCTTAAAAACGGCAAGAACCAAGATTTCGAAAAACGCTTACTAAAAAGTTGCTCTACAAAAGCAACTAAAAAGTACAAGCGAAAGAACGAAATCGAAGGAAGTTCCGAAAACGCTTACTAAAAAGTTGCTTTACAAAAGCAACTAAAAAGTACAAGCGAAAGAACGAAATCGAAGGAAGTTCCGAAAACGCTTACTAAAAAGTTGCTTTACAAAAGCAACTAAAAAGTACAAGCGAAAAGAACGAAATCAAAGGAAGTTTCAAAACGCTAGCTAAAAAGTTGTTATCCGAAAAACAACTAAAAAGCACGAAAGCGGAAAACATAAAGTCAAAACACTAGCTAAAAAGTTGTTATCCGAAAACAACTAAAAAGCACAAAAGCGGAAACAAAAGGTCAAAACGCTAGCTAAAAAGTTGTTATCCGAAAACAACTAAAAAGCACAAAAGCGGAAACAAAAGGTCAAAACGCTAGCTAAAAAGTTGTTATCCGAAAACAACTAAAAAGCACAAAGGCGGAAACAAAAGGTCAAAACGCGAACAAAAATGCCGCATAATAAAGTTACCACAAGTAGCTAAATAAAGCAACAGGTGTCCAAAAGCGTTCACAGAAACCATCCAACAAAAAACCCACAGGCCGGGCAAACCACTAAAAAAGATTACAGAGGATCAAGGTCCTTTCCAGACTCCACATCAACAGCAGGCTGCGGAGGAAACATAGATATCGGGACTGCATCAACGGCAACATCATCCCGACCAGATCTATCCCCGACCAAAGGTGAAGTCGGGTTCTCAACCGGAGCTTTGGGGTCGGACATCGGAACCTCATCCTCGGAAGGAGCAGGAACAATCTTCCCCTCCACAACAACGTTGTCCGTAATGAATAAGCTCAGATCCAAGTCAGGAGCAAGAACCCGGACCTGAGCCTTCAAATTCTCAAACATGGCATCCATACCCTTGGCCACATGACCTTCCAGCTCGTAAAACTTGTCCTGTGCAGATTGCAACTCCTCCTTTGTCTCCACAAGCTCGGTATATAGCCGAGTATAATTCTCTGTAGCCGCCTTCGCCATCTCCTCAGATGTCTTCGCTGCCGCCACAGCCGCGGTAGCTTTAGTTTTCTCTTTCTCCAAAGAGGCCTCCAGCTCAGTAATCCTGGCAGCCTTCATCTGACTAATCCTATCAAGCTCGGACTGAGTCCTCTCAAGTCGGGAGCTGGTCGCCCCAAGGGGGGATTTCTTGAACTCCCGGGCAATAGCGGCATGAAGACTAGCCATCCGGACACAGCTCCGCGCCATATACTGAAAATGATGCTCCATAGAAACATCATCAGTGGAAATAAAGGTCTGAGGGAGAATATGCTGCTCAATCCAACCAAGAGCGTCAAAGTCCTTATCATTGAAACCGGCAAGCTCTTGAGAGGTCTTCTGCTTCTTGGGAGGAGGACCCGAGAACGGAGGAGGAGAAGAGGTAGCAGGCCCAGAGGTCGGAGGATCCTGACTTATAGCTCGGAACTGGGGAGTCGGAATAGTCTTCGACCGAGTCTGAACACCCACAGTAGTCTTCTGCGGAGAAGATCGGGCAGAAGCATCCCCGGCCTCGAGATTTCGAGCAGCCACCGACTTCTTCGTCCGACGAAGAAACTTCATGGAATCCGCCTGAGAAGACATCTCTGCAGAAATAAAAAAGAAAAAAAAAAGAGATCACCACAACAGAAATTCCACCGAAAACAAGCAAAACCCAAATACTAAAAAGGATAAATCTCAAAGAGGTCGGGAACTACCTAACTCGGAACGGAGAAGGCTTGGATCTCCCAACATTTTCTTCGTATCCAAGTGAGGTGCCCGACCCCATAAACTGCTCACCACACCCACAAAAGCCTGCTCCACCTCATCTAGACTCTCAAAAGTATACTTAGCAGACACTATATTCTCCTGCCAACAAAGAGGAAAAGAAGGCTCCCCACTCTCATCTAGAAAGAAAGGTCGGACGTCTCCAACAGCCCGGACCTTGAAATAAAAGTTCTTAAAATCGTGAAAAGACTCATCATACAGGGTACAGAACTTCCTCCCCTGGTTAGCCCTAAAAGAGACCCAAGACACCTTCCCTCCGCCCGACCCCGGCTTCGTCAACACAAACAAATAGGAAAAAAGAGAAATAGAGGGAGAGACACCCAAAAATTGACACAAAAGTTGGAACAGCTTTAAAAATGCCCAAGAATTCGGATGAAGCTGCGTAGGGGCAAGGTTACAAGACCATAACACCTCGGACTCCAGGTCGGTAAAAGGAAGTCGGACACTCAGCTTAGAGAAAAAGCAATCATAAGCATAAAAGAAGAGCTTCTCGGAACTATCTAAAGGCGGGAAGCACACTCTCTCCTCGGAATCCGGGGCTACTAACTCATAATCCCTCTCAGATTCTCTATCTTCACATATGCTACATTGCCTACGAAACCTAGCTAAATACTCAGAATCTACCACAGACGGGACTCTTAGAGGAACAGGATCTACCCAACCAAGACCACTCGGAACCTTGGTCGACATCGCTTGAAGAACCTTTCGAGACATAAAAATTCTTGCCTACAAAGAAGAATACAACAGCAAGCAAAAATCACATAAAAGCAGGCAGCAAAAACCCATTCAGCAAAAACAAGAAACAACAATCTTTGAGATGAAAATGCAGCAACCCGGAACAAAATACCAAAAGAAAAGAGCCCCCCCAATATATACAAACAGACAAAGCAATGGCGGCGCCTCTTTTCGGGGCAAACCAGGCATAGAGAAAACAGAAAACAGAAGCATACGTGCACAAAGAAAAGAAACAGGAACAAACCTGGAAGAAGGAAACGAAGACGATGAACTCCGAAGCAAGGAGAACAGAACGGCGGCGCAGAGGAAACCCCGGAAGAACACGCAGAAGGACTCGGAAAAGAAGAAAAAGAAAGAAGAAAACGTCGCTCGAAAAAAGAAGATGGCGAAACTCAGAAAAACAGGAAGGGAACAGAATAAACGAAGAAAAAAGGGAGAAGGGGCAAATAAATAATTCCTTCACAGAGCCCGAACGAAAATCGAGAAGAAACGGTAAAATGCAATAAATGCTGAAACGGCCATTTTTTGAATTTTGAAAAACTACTATGCCCGAGCTCAACCTCTCAAAAAGGACGAACTCGGGCAGGGGCACTGTTCATACCCTGTCCGAGCTCCTCCAAATCGGCAAAATCCATGAAAGGTCCGACCTCGTCCCAAGGCCCACGCCTGAGGTCGGACCTCGGACAACAAAGCTAAAAAGGCCTATCAAAAGGAACACAGCCCAAAAACTAAAAGGCCGAAAAGGCCTAGAGAAAGGCAGTTCCACAAAGATAGGGATAAAACTCCCAAAAGATAAGATAAGATAAGAATATCTTATCCAGGGAAGATCACAGCCAACTACTATAAATACACTGGAGCACCCAGGTATAACTCATACTCTAATTCTACTCAATATCTGCTTGGACCCATGCTAACTTAAGCATCGGAGTGTCATTGCAGGTACAACCACCAACCACTCCACATATCAAGCTCGGGTCCCTGACCCCCACCTCGGGCCTCACCAAGACGTCCGAGCTACTCGTTTCAGGTAACCCCCGGAACAGTAGCCATTAACAACGGTAATCCACCTACATACAGCTTGCCATGGAAAGGAGTATGAATGATTGGATGAAGGCAATAGGAAAGCAGAGGTTCAGAGGGAACAAAGCATCTTCATACGCTTATCTGAAATTCCCACCAATGAATTGCATAAGTATTTCTATCCTATTTTCTGTTCTATTTCATTTTTCAATTATCAAAACCCCATATCCATTTGAATCTGCCTGACTGAGATTTACAAGATGACCATAGCTTGCTTCAAGCCGACAATCTCCATGGGATCAACCCTTACTCACGTAAGGTCTTACTTGGACGACCCAGTGCACTTGCTGGTCTGCTGCACGAAGTTGTGTATCACGATTTCGTGTACCAAGTTTTGGTGCCGTTGCCGGGGATTGTTTGAGTTTGGACAACTGACGGTTCATCTTGTTGCTTAGATTAGGTATTTTTCTTTTTATTTTCTTCTTCAGAATTTTTAAGAATGAATTCTAGAGTTTCAAATGATGCCTCTATCATCACAGGAGCTAGTTGGTTCCCATCAATTTGGCTGTTGTATGTAATGTCTTGCTGAAGCTTGGCTGACCATGTCTAATCTTTTTAGATTGAAGCTTTAGACTAACATTGCGTGATTCCTGGAATTTTTATTAAAAATTTTTGAGCTTCTTATTTTCTTTTTCAAATTTTTTTTTCAAAAAATTACAAAAAAACTTTAAAATCATAAAATCAAAAATATTTTGTGTTTCTTGTTTGAGTCTAGAGTCAATTTTTAAGTTTGGTGTCAATTGCATGTTTTTATCATTCTTGAATTTTTCGAAAATACATGCATGGTGTTCTTCATTGATCTTCAAGTTGTTCTTGATGATCTTCCTTGTTCTGATATTTAAATTCTCCTATTTTGTGTCTTTTGTTGTTTTTCATATGCATTCTCAAATTGTTAGTGTCTCTAGTACAAAAATTTCTAAGTTTGCTGTCTTGCATGTTTTTCTTTTCTTAAACAAAAATTTCAAAAAAAAATTTATGTCTTTTTCAAGTCAATAATACAGAGAATTGAAGATTCAGAACATACAGCAGAAGAATCACAGAGAAAAAGCTGGGCGTTCAAAATGCCTAGTGAAGAAGGATTTCTGGCGTTTAAACGCCAGCCAGGATACCTTGCTGGGCGTTTAATGCCCAAAAAGGTAGTCAAGTGGGCGTTAAACGCTAGAATGGATCCCATTCTGGGCGTTTAACGCCAGGATAGCACCAAGGAGGAAATTTTGTTTTCAAATCATATCTTTTTCAATTTTTCAAAATCTTATCTTTTTGATATCAATCATATCTTTTTCAAAATTAAATCTTTTTCATTTTTCTTTTAATATTTTCAAAAATCCTTGCTAACATCTAATGTTGTGATTCAAAAATTTCAAGTTTGTTACTTTCTTGTTAAGAAAGGTTCAATATTTGAATTTTAGAATCATATCTTTTAATTTCTTGTTAGTCAAGTCATCAATTTTAAAAATCAAATCTTTTTCAACCATATCTTTTCAATCATATATTTTTAAAAAAAAAATCAAATTTTCTTCAATCATATCTTTTCAATCACATCTTTTCAAAATCATATCTTTTTAAAATCAATTTTTTTTCAATCATATCTCTTTTAATTTGATTTCAAACTTTCTTTTTCTACCTTCTTATCTTTTTAAAATTATTTTCAAATCTTTTTCAACTAATCACTATTTCTTATCTTTTTCGAAAATCACTAACCACTTTTTCAAAAATCTTTTTAATTTTCGAAAACTCCCTCTCTCATCTCTTTCTATTTAAAGACTAACACTTCTCCTCTATTAGCAATTCGGACTCTCTCCCTCTTAATAAGTTCGAATTCTCTACCTCATCCTTCTATTCTTCTTTTCCTCTGACACATCAAGGAATCTCTATACTGTGACATAGATGATTCCTTACTTTCTTTGTTTTCTTCTCTTTCATATGAGTAGGAACAAAGATAAAGGCATTCTTGTTGAAGCTGATCCTGAACCTAAAAGGACTCTAAAGAGAAAGCTAAGAGAAGCTAAAGCACAACTCTATGGAGAGGACCTAACAGAAATCTTCGAAAAAGAAGAAGACATGGTAGCCGAAAATAACAACAATGCCAACAATGCAAGGAAGGTTCTTGGTGACTTTACTGCACCAACTCCCAACTTCTATGGGAGAAGCATCTCTATTCCTGCCAATGGAGCAAACAACTTTGAGCTTAAGCCTCAATTAGTTTCTCTAATGCAACAGAATTTTAAGTTTCATGGACTTTCATTAGAAGATCCTCATTAGTTCTTGGCTAAATTCTTGCAAATCTGTGACACTGTTAAGACCAACAGAGTTGATCCCGAGGTCTACAGACTCATGCTCTTCCCTTTTGCTGTAAGAGACAGAGCTAGTATATGGTTGAACTCACAACCTAGAGACAGCCTGAACTCTTGGGAAAAGCTGGTCAATGCCTTCTTAGCTAAATTCTTTCCACCTCAAAAGATAAGTAAGCTTAGAGTGGAAGTTCAAACCTTCAAACAGAAGGAAGGTGAATCCCTCTATGAAGCTTGGGAAAGATACAAGCAATTGATCAGAAGGTGTCCTTCTGAATGCTTTCAGAATGGAGCATTATAGGTATCTTCTATGATGGTCTGTCTGAGTTATCCAAGATGTCATTGGACCATTCTATAGGGGGATCTATTCATCTAAAGAAAACGCCTGCATAAGCTCAGGAACTCATTGAAATGGTTGCAAATAACCAGTTCATGTACACTTCTGAAAGAAATCCTATGAACAATGGGACAACTCAGAAGAAAGGAGTTCTTGAGATTGATACTCTGAATGCCATATTGGCTCAGAAAAAAATATTGACTCAACAAGTCAATATAATTTCTCAGAATCTGACTGGATTGCAAGCTGCATCTGGCAGTGCTAAAGAAGCCTCCTCTGAAGGAGAAGCTTATAACGCTGAGAATCCTGCAATGGAAGAGGTAAATTACATGGGAGAACTCTATGGAAACACCTACAATTCTTCATGGAGAAATCACCCAAATTTCTCATGGAAGGATCAACAGAAGCCTCAACAAGGATTCAACAACAATAATGGTGGGAGAAATAGGTTTGGCAATAGCAAACCTTTCCTATCATCTTCTCAGCAACAGACAGAGAACTCTGAGTAGAATCATTCTGGCTTAGCAACCATAGTCTCTGATCTATCTAAGACCACACTAAGTTTCATGATTGAAACAAGATCCTCCATTAGAAATTTGGAGGCACAAGTGGGTCAGCTGAGTAAGAGAGTTACTGAAACTCCTTCTAACACTCTCCCAAGCAATACAAAAGAAAATCCCAAGAGAGAGTGCAAGGCCATAACCACGTCCAACATGGCCGAACCTGTGGAGGAGGGAAAGGCAGTGATTCCCAGTGAGGAAGACCTCACGGGACGTCCACTGACCACTAGGGTGTCCCCTTTGAGGAACCAAGGGAATCTGAGGCTCATACAGAGACCATAGAGATTTCATTGAACCTACTTCTGCCATTCATGAGCTCTGATGAGTATTCTTCCTCTGAAGAAGATGAAGACATTACTGAAGAGCAAGTTACTAAGTACCTTAGAGCAATCATGAAGCTGAATGCCAAGTTATTTGGTAAAGAGACTTGGGAGGATGAATCCCCCTTGCTCATCAATGAACTAAGTGCATTGGCTCAGCTAAAGATACCTCAAAAGAAACCGGACCCTGGAAGGTTCTTAATACCTTATACCATTGGCACCATGACCTTTGAGAAGGCTCTGTGTGACCTGAGATCAAGTGTAAACCTCATGCCACTCTCTGTAATGGAGAAACTGGGAATCTTTGAGGTATAAGCTGCAAGAATCTCACTAGAGATGGTAGACAAATCAAAGAAACAGGCTTATGGACTTGTAGAGGATGTCTTGGTAAAGGTTGAAGACCTTTACATCCTCGCTGACTTCATAATCCTAGACACTAGGAAGGATGAGGATGAATCCATCAACCTTGGCAGACCCTTCCTAGCCACAGTAAAAGTTGTGATTGATGTTGACAGAGGAGAGTTGGTCCTTCAAGTGAATGAGGATTACCTTGTGTTTAAGACTCAAGGATCTTCTTCTGTACACATGGAGAAGAAGCATGAAAAGCTTCTCTCAATATAGAGTCAAACAGAACCCCCACATTCAAACTCTAAGTTTGGTGTTGAGAGGCCCCAACCATGCTCTGAACATTTGTGAAGCTCCATGAGAGCTCACTGTCAAGTTATTGACATTAAAGAAGCGCTTGTAGGGAGGCAACCCCAATTTTTATTTATATATGTCAAATTTCCATTGTTATTTATGTTTTTTTTAGGTTGATGATCATGTGGAGTCACAAAAACAACTACAAAAATCAAAGCAAACTCAAAAATAGCATTAAAAATAGCACACCCTGGAGGAGGAGCTTACTGGCATTTAAACACCAATAAGGGTAGCATAATGGGCATTAAACGCCCAGTTTGGCACCATTCTGGGCGTTTAACGCCAGAAAAGGGCACCAGACTGGCATTTAACGCCAGAAAAGGGCACCACGTTGGCGTTCAACGCTAGAAAGGGAAGAAAAGCTGGCGTTAAACGCCAGAAATGGGTAGCAACCTGGCGTTTACCGCCAGGATTGGCACTAGGAGGGCGTTTACACGCCAAAATGGTGTAGGGATGAGAAATCCTTGACACCTCAGGATCTGTAGACCCCACAGGATCCCCACCTACCTCAACTCACTCTCTTTCTTCTTCACACCTCCCCATACCACCCTTCCCCAAATACCCCTCACCAATCACCTCCATCTCTCTTCCCCATCACCCCTTCACCACTCACATCCACCCACTCTAACCCCATCTACCCCACCATTCATAATTCAAAAAAATTTTCCCTCCCAAACCCAACCCTAATACACGAACCCTACCCCTCTCTACACCTCTATATAAATCCCTCATCCCTCCTTCATTTTCACACATCATAAACACTTCTTTCCCCCTTGGCCGAACCACTCACACATCTCCATCTCCTCTATTTTCTTTTTCTTCTCCTCCCTTCTTTCTTCTTTTGCTCGAGGACGAGCAAACATTTTAAGTTTGGTGTGAAAAAAGTGTTGCTTTTTGTTTTTCCATAACCATTTATGGCACCTAAGGCCAGAAAAACCTTTAGAAAGATAAAAGGGAAGGCAAAAGTTTCCACCTCCGAGTCATGAGAGATGGAGAGATTCATCTCAAAGGTCCATCAAGACCACTTCTATGAAATTATGGCCAAGAAGCAAGTGATCCCTGAGGTTCCTTTCATGCTCAAGAAAAATGAGTATCCGGAGATCCAACATGAGATCTGAAGAAGAGGTTGGGAAGTTCTCACCAATCCCATTCAACAAGTCAGAATCTTAATGGTTCAAGAGTTCTATGCTAACGCATGGATCACCAAGAACCATGATCAAAGTGTAAACCCGAACCCAAAGAATTGGCTCACAATGGTTCGGGGGAAATACTTAGATTTAAGTCCGGAAAATATAAGGTTGGCATTCAATTTGCCTATGGTGCAAGGAGATGCACGCCCCTACTAGAAGGGTCAACTTTGATCAAAGGTTGGACTAAGTCCTCATGGACATATATGCAGAAGGAGCTCAGTGGAAAAAAGAATCCAAAGGCAAGCCGGTTCAATTGAGAAGGCATGACCTTAAGCCCGTGGCTAGAGGATGGCTAGAGTTCATCCAACGCTCCATCATTCCTACTAGCAACCGATCTGAAGTGACTGTAGATTGGGCTATCATGATCCATAGCATCATGATTAGAGAGGAAGTGGAAGTTCATGAGATTATACCTCTAGAACTATACAAGGTTGTTGACAAACCTTCCACTTTAGCAAGGTTAGCCTTCCCTCGTGTCATCTGTCACCTATGCAATTTGGCTGGAATTGTCATAGAGGAAGACATCTTCATTAAAGAGGACAAGCCCATCACTAAAAAGAGGATGGAGCAAATAAGAGAGCCCACTCATGGACCTCAACAAGAGCATGAGGAAGTCCCTCATCAAGAAATCCCTGAGATGCCTTAAGGGATGCATTTTCCTCCACACAACTATTAGGAGCAACTCAACACCTCTTTGGGAGATTTAAGTTCTGGTGGGCGAAATTGTGATAATCAACAATGGCTCCAAAGACTTGGTGCTCTCAAACATGAATCACACTTTGTCACAAATCCGCACAACTAACCAGCAAGTGTACTGGGTCGTCCAAGTAATAAACCTTACGTGAGTAAGGGTCGATCCCACAGAAATTGTTGATATGAAGAAAGCTATGGTCATCTTGTAAATCTCAGTCAGGTAGATAATAATTGGTGATGGAGTTTTCGAATATTAATAATAAACAAGCAGGAAATAAAGATAGAGTTACTCATGTAATTCAATGGTGGGAATTTCAGATAATTGTATGGAGGTGCTGTGTTCCTTCTGAATCTCTGCTTTCCTACTACTTTCATCCAATCCTTCTTACTCCTTTCTATGGCAAGCTGTATGTAAGGCATCACTGTTGTCAATGGCTACATCCCATCCTCTCAGTGAAAAAGGTCTAAATGCTCTGTCATGGCACAGCTAATCATCTGTCGGTTCTTGATCATGTTGGAATAGAATCCCTTGATTCTTTTGCATTTGTCATCACGCCCAACAATCACAAGTTTGAAGCTCGTCACAGTCATTCAATCCCAGAATCCTACTCGGAATACCACAGACAAGGTTTAGACTTTCCGGATTCTCATGAATGCCGCCATCAATTCTAGCTTATACCACGAAGACTCTGATCTCAGGGAATGGAAGGCTCGGTTGTCAGGCGAGGGGCAACCATGCGTTGTGCATCAGGAATTCAAGAGATACACACTCTAGCTCTCGCTTGTAGAATGGAAGTGGTTGTCAGGCACGCCTTCATAAGGATGAATTATAATGAGTGTCACAGATCATCACATCCATCAGGTTGAAGTACGAATGGTATCTTAGAACAGGAATAAATTGAATTGAATAGAAAATAGTAATAATTGCATTAAAACTTGAGGTACAGCAGAGCTCCACACCCTTAATCTATTGTTTGTAGAAACTCCACCATTGAAAATACATAAGTGAAAGGGGTCCAGGCATGGCCGAATGGCCAGCCCCCATAAACACGATCACAGGATCAAAATATACAATCCAGGATGTCTAATATGATAGTAAAAAGTCATATTTATACTAGACTAGCTACTAGGGTTTACAGAAGTAAGTAATTGATGCAGAAATCCACTTATGGGGCCCATTTGGTGTGTGCTTGGGCTGAGCTTGAGCTTTACACGAGCTGAGGCTTCTCTTGGAGTTGAACGCCAAGTTGTAACGTGTTTTTGGCGTTCAACTTTGGTTCGTGACGTGCTTCTGGCGTTTGACTCCAGAATGCAGCATGGAACTGGCGTTGAGCGCCAGTTTACGTCATCTAATCTTGAATAAAGTATAGACTATTATATATTGCCGGAAAGCTCTGGATGTATACTTTCCAACGGCGTTGAGAGCGCGCCATTTGGAGTTCTGTAGCTCCAGAAAATCTAATTCGAGTGTAGGGATGTCAGAATCCAACAGCATCAACAGTCCTTTGTCAGCCTTCTTATCAGAGTTTTGCTCAGGTCCCTCAATTTCAGCCAGAAAATATCTGAAATCACAGAATAACACACAAACTCATAGTAAAGTCCAGAAATGTGAATTTAGCATAAAAACTAATGAAAACATCCCTAAAACTAACTAGATCATATTAAAAACTACCTAAAAACAATGCCAAAAAGCGTATAATTATCCGTTCATCACAACACCAAACTTAAATTTTTGCTTGTCCCCAAGCAACTGAAAATCAAATAGGATAAAAAGAAGAGAATATACTATAAATCTCAAAATATCAATGAATATTAATTCTAATTAGATTAGTAGGACTTGTAGCTTTTTGCTTCTGAACAGTTTTGGCATCTCACTTTTTCCTTTGAAGTTTAGAATGATTGGCATCTATGGGAACTTAGAATTTCAGATAGTGTTATTGATTCTCCTAGTTCAGTATGTTGATTCTTGAACACAGCTACTTTTATGAGTCTTGGCCGTGGCCCTAAGCACTTTGTTTTCCAGTATTAACACCGGATACATAAATGCCACAGACACATGACTGTGTGAACCTTTTCAGATTGTGACTCAGCTTTTCTAGAGTCCCCAGTTAGAGGTGTCCAGAGCTCTTAAGCACACTCTTTTTGTTTTGGATCACGACTTTAACCACTCAATCTCAAGCTTTTCACTTGGACCTTCATGCCACAAGCACATGGTTAGGGACAGCTTGATTTAGCCACTTAGGCCTGGATTTTATTTCCTTGGGCCCTCCTATCCATTGATGCTCAAAGCCTTGGATCCTTTTTGCCCTTGCCTTTTGGTTTTAAGGGCTATTGGCTTTTTTTGCTTGCTTTTTCTTTTTCTTTCTATATTTTTTTCCACACTTTTTTTTCGCAAGCCTTTGCTTTTTCACTGCTTTTTCTTGCTTCAAGAATCAATTTCATGATTTTTCAGATCATCAATAACATTTCTCTTGTTCATCATTCTTTCAAGAGGCAACAATTTTAACATTCATAAACAACAAGATCAAAAATATGCACTGTTCAAGCATTCATTCAGAGAACAAAAAGTATTGTCACCACATCAATATAATTAAACTAATTTCAAGGATAAATTTGAAACTCATGTATTTCTTGTTCTTTTGAATTAAAAACATTTTTCATTTAAGAGAGGTGAAGGATTCATGGAATTATTCATAGCCTTAAGATATAGTTACTAAATACTAATGATCATGTAATAAAGACCCAAACATAGATAAACATGAAGCATAAAAATAAAGAAAAATAGAAAAATAAGAGCAAGGAGATTAAGGAATGAGTCCACCTTAGTGAGGGTGGTGTCCTCCTCTTGAAGAACCAATGGTGCTCTTTGAGCTCCTCTATGTCTCTTCTTTGCTTCTGTTGCATGATCCCTAGTGATTTTGGTGCTCCTATCTTTACTTGCTCCCAATAGTTGTATGGAGGACAATTTATCCCCTAAGGTATCTCAGGGATCTCTTGATTTGCAGTCAAATGTTCTACCACTGAGCTATAGACCCTTGAGATGAATCTCTCCATCTCCTATGACCCAGAGGTGGAACCTTTTGTCTTCCCTTTCCTCTTTCTAGAGGTTTCTCTGGCCTTAGGTGCCATCAATGGTTATGGAAAAACAAAAAAGCTATGCTTTTATCACACCAAACTTAAAATGTTGCTCGCCCTCGAGCAAAAGAAGAAAGAATAGAAGAAGAAGAAGAAGATATGGAGGAGATGAAGGGATGTGTGTATTCGGCTATATGGGTGGGATTGGGTGGGAAAGAGATTTTGAATTTTGAAGGTAGGTGGGGTGTATGGGGAAGAGTGGATGGATGTGAGTGGTGAATGGAAAACAGAAGGGATGACTGTGAATGGAGAGAGAGGGGGTGAGGTAGGTGGGAATCCTGTGAGGTCCACAGATCTTGAGGTGTCAAGGATTTAAATCCTTGCACCAATTAGGCGTGTAAAACACCTTTGCATGCAATTATGGCATTTAGACGCCAGATTGATGCTTGTTTTGGGCGTTCAACACCCATGTGTAGCATGTTTCTGGCGTTGAACGCCAGTTCCATGCTTGTTTCTGGCATTCAGCGCCAGCTCTCCTCAGGGTGTATTCCTGGCATTTAAACGCCAGGATGTTGCTTATTTCTAGTGTTCAACGCCAGATCCATGCTCTGTTCTGGTGTTGAACGCCAGTCAGATGCTCCTTATTGGCGTTTAAACGCCAGTAAGCTCTTCCTCCAAGTTGTACTTTTTCTTCTGCTATTTTTTATTCTATTTTTAATTTTTGCAATTGTTTTGTGACTCCACATGATCATGAACCTAATAAAACATAAAAGAATAATAAAAATAAAAATAGAATTAAATAAATAAAAATTGGGTTGCCTCCTAATAAGCACTTCTTTAATGTCAATTGCTTGACAGTGAGCTCTCATGGAGCCACACAGGTGATCAGGTCAATATTGTAGACTCCCAACACCAAACTTAGAGTTTGAGTGTGGGGATTCAACACCAAACATAGAGTTTGGTTGTGGCCTCCCAACACCAAACTTAGAGTTTGAGTGTGGGGGCTGAGTTTGACTCTGTCTTGAGAGAAGCTTGTCATGCTTCCTCTCCATGTGTACAGAAGAACACCCTTGGGTCTTAAACACAAGGTAGTCCCCATTCAATTGAAGGACTAATTCTCCTCTGTTAACATCTATCACAGCTCCTACTGTGGCCAGGAAAGGTCTTCCAAGGATGATGCATTCATTCTCCTCCTTCCTAGTATCTAAGATTATGAAATCAGCAGGGATGTAAAGGCCTTCAACCTTCACTAACATGTCCTCTACCAATCTATAAGCTTGTCTTACTGACTTGTCTGCCATTTGTAATAAGAATATGGCAGGCTGTACCTCAATGATCCCCAGATTCTTCATTACAGAGAGTGGCATAAGATTTATGCCTGACCCTAGGTCACACAGAGCCTTGTTAAAGGTCATGGTGCCTATGGTACAGGGTATTAAGAATTTACCAGGATATTGTCTCTTTTGAGGTAAAGTTTGCTGAACCCATGTAACTAGTTCACTAATGAGCAAAGAAGGTTCACCTTCCCAAGTCTCATTACCAAACAACTTGGCATTCAGTTTGATGATGGCTCCTAGATATTGAGCAACTTACTCTCCAGTCACATCTTCATCCTCTTCAGAGGAAGAATAGTCTTTATTGCTCATGAATGGTAGAAGGAGATTTAATGGAATCTCTATGGTCTCTATATGAGCCTCATATTCCTTTAGGTCTTCAATAGGGAACTCCTTCTTGCTCGAGAGACGTCCCATGAGGTCTTCCTCATTGGGATTCACGTCCTCTGATAAACCACTATTTTATGGTTTACAATGTGTTTAATTGTGTGGTTTTATCATGGTTTTTACCCACTTATTCATATAATTAGCATGCATTTATATTTCCTTCCTAAAATTATTACCTGATTGAAAATATGCTTCTTTGGTCTTAATTTAGCTAATCTTAATCCTCTCATATTACCATTCGATGCCTTGATCTGTGTGTTAAGTGTTTCCGGCTTTATAGGGCATGAATGAGTGAGAGATTGAGAAGGAAGCTTGCAAAAATGGAAGGAACACAAGAAATTGAGGAGATGACCAGCGAGAAGTGACGCGTACGCGTCAGCGACGCGACCGCGCAGAAGAAAGGAGCTCGCAGTGACGCGGCCGCATGGCTCACGCGACCGCGCGGATTGGAAAAGCACAAGTGACGCGGAAGCGTGGACGACGTGAACGCGTGGCAGGAAAAAACGCGAATGACGCATCCGCATGGATGACGCGATCGCGTGACGTGCGCAATCTGCAGAATTACAAAAGTCGCTGGCAGAGATTCTGGGCCGCATTTCAACCCAGTTTTCGGCCCAGAAACACAGATTAAAGTCAGGGAACTTACAGAGACTCAGCATGCTCTCATAATTCATAATTTTTAGTTATAGATGTAGTTTTTAGAGAGAGAGGTTCTCTCCTCTCTCTTAGGATTTTAGGATTAGGATTCCTCTTAAAGGATTTAGGATTCATTATTTCAACTTACAATTTCTTCTGAGCTCCAGGTTCAATATTCCTTTATTTTGACTTCTCTTCTACTTTGGGATACTTTAATGCTTTTATTTGTATTTGATTTATGTTGCCCAATTGGCTTATGAATATTGTCCATGATAGATTTTATTGCATTGAATGTATGTTATTTGAGGTATTTCAGATCTAAGATTCATATTTAGCTTTCTATATTATTGGCTTTAATTGATTAACTGGAAGCTTTTTGAGTTATCAACTATTCATGATTGATTGTTATGTCGGCTAATTAACTGGAATTCCACTAACTCTAGTCTTTCCTTAGGATTTGGCTAGGACTTTGGAAATCAAACCAATTAGTTCACTTGACTTTCCCTTGCTTACACAAAGGTTAACTAAGTGGGATTAACTTCCATTCTCATAGGAGTAACTAGGATAGGACTTCCGAATTTTCATATCTTGCCAAGAGTTTATTTTATAGTTAATTATTTATTTTATTTGTCATTTAAATTACTTGTTCCTCATTTTTAAAACCCTGATTTACAATCTTCATAACCAATAATAAGAACATACCTCCCTGCAATTCCTTGAGAAGATGACCCGAGGTTTAAATACTTCGGTTATCAATTTATTTAGGGGTTTGTTACTTGTGACAACCAAAACGTTTGTATGAAAGGACTTTTGTTAGTTTAGAAGCTATACTTGCAACGGGAATTTATTCTGAATTCTAGACCACGCAAAAGTTCTCTCATCATCCTCCCCTTCCTCCTTGCATTCGGCCATATTGACTATATTAATGGCCTTGCATTCTCTCTTTGGATTCTCTTCTGTATTGCTTGGGAGAATACTAGGAGCAGTTTCAGTGACTTTCCTACTCAGCTGGCCCACTTGTGCCTCCAGATTTCTGATGAAGGACCTTGTTTCACTCATAAAACTTAAAGTGGCCTTGGACAGATCAGAGACTATATTTGCTAAGTTAGAGGTATTTTGCTCCGAATTCTCTGTCTGTTGCTGAGAAGATGATGGAAAAGGCTTGCTATTGCTCAGCCTGTTTCTTCCACCATTATTAAAGCCTTGTTGAGGCTTTTGTTGATCCCTCCATGAGAATTTGGATGATTTCTCCATGAAGAATTATAGGTGTTTCCATAAGGTTCACCCATGTAATTTGCCTCTGCCATTGCAGGGTTTTCAGGATCATAGGCCTCTTCTTCAGAAGATGCCTCTTTAGTACTGTTGGATGCATTTTGCCATCCATTTAGACTTTGAGAAATCATGTTGACTTGCTGAGTCAACATTTTGTTCTGAGCCAATATGGCATTCAGAGCATCAATTTCAAGAACTCCCTTCCTCTGAGGCGTCCCATTATTCACGAAATTCCTCTCAGAAGTGTACATGAATTGGTTATTTGCAACCATTTCAATAAGTTCCTGAGCTTCTGTAGGTGTTTTCTTTAGGTGATGGATCCACCTGCAGAATGATCCAGTGACATCTTAGAGAACTCAGATAGACTATAATAGAATATATCTATCATGGTCCATTCTGAAAACATGTCAGAAGGACATCTTTTGGTCATCTGCTTGTATCTTTCCCAAGCATCATAGAGGGATTCACCATCTTTTTGCTTGAAGGTTTGAACATCCACTCTAAGCTTGCTCAGCTTTTGAGGAGGAAAGAATTTACCCAAGAAGGCCATGACCAGCTTATCCCAGGAGTCCAGGCTATCTTTAGGTTGTAAGTCCAACCATGTTCTAGCTCTGTCTCTTACAGCAAAAGGGAAAAGCATAAGCCTGTAGACTTCAGGATCTACTCTATTAGTCTTAACAGTCTCACAGATTTGCAAGAACTCAGTTAAAAACTGGTAGGGATCTTCTGATGGAAGTCCATGAAACTTGCAGTTCTGTTGCATTAGAGCAACTAATTGAGGTTTCAGCTCAAAATTGTTTGCTCCAATGGCAGGGATTGAGATGCTTCTTCCATCAAACTTGGAAGTAGGTGTAGTATAATCACCAAGCATCCTCCTTGCATTATTGTTGTTGGGTTCGGCTACCATCTCCTTTTCTTGTTCGAAAATTTCAGCAAGGTTGTCTTTGGATTGTTGTAATTTAGCTTCTCTTAGTTTCCTCTTCAGAGTTCTTTCAGGTTCTGGATCAGCTTCAACAAGAATGCATTTTTCTTTGTTCCTGCTCATATGAAAGAGAAGAGAACAAAAAAAGAAGAGGAATCCTCTATGTCATAGTAAAGAGCTTCCTTATTGTTAGTAGAAGAAGAAAGGGAATAAGAGTGAAGAAGAATGAATAATCCAAACACAAGGGCATGGATAGAGGCAGTGATTTGAGATGAAGAGAGGTGAAGATAGGTGTTAGTAAATGAATAAATAAATAGAATAAGATGAGAGAGGGAGAAATTTTTGAAAATAAATTTTAAAAAGGAGTTAAATGATTTTCGAAAATTAAAGGGGAGATAAAATTAAAGTTAAAATTCAAAACAATTAATTAATTAAAAAGAATTTTTGAAAAAGAGGGAGGTATTTTTGAAAATTAGAGAGGGAAGAGTAGTTAGGTGGTTTTGAAAAAGATATGAAACAAACAAAAAGTCAAATAGTTAGTTGAAAAAGATTTGAAAATTAATTTTGAAAAGATAAGAAGATAAGAAGATATTTTGAAATCAAATTTTTGAAAAAAGATAAAATTTTGAAAAAGATATGATTAAAAAGATATGGTTGGAAAAGATTTAATTTTTAGAATTAAAATTAATTACTTGACTAAAAAGAAGCTAAAAGATACGATTCTAGAATTTAAAGATTGAACCTTTCTTAACAAGAAAGTAACAAACTTCAAATTTTTGAATCAATCACATTAATTGTTAGTAAAGTTTCAAAAATTTGAAATAAAGATAAGAAAAAGATTTTGAAAAATGTTTTCAAATTTTCGAAAATCATAAAAAATTGAAAAAGATTTGATTTTTGAAAAAGTTTTTGAAAAGATAAGATTTTTAAAATTAAAAATTTGACTTGACTTATAAGAAATAGCTATGTTTTAAAAATTTTTGACTAAGTCAACTCAAATTTTCGAAAATTATGAGCAAATTAAGGAAAAGATATTTTTTATTTTTGAATTTTTAATGAGGAGAGAGAAAAACATAAAAATGACCCAAAATATGAAAATTTTTTATCAAAACACTTAATGCATGCAAGAACACTATGAATGTCAAGATGAACATCAAGAACACTTTGAAGATCATGATGAACATCAAGAACATATTTTTGAAAAATTTTTTATGCAAAGAAAACATGCAAGACACCAAACTTAGAATTCCTTAATGCTTAGACAATGTGAATGCAAAAATGCACATGAAAAATAACAAACAACACAAAACAAGAAAATTTAAAGATCAAACAAGAAGACTTATCAAGAACAACTTGAAGATCATAAAGAACACCATGAATGCATGAATTTTCGAAAAATGCAAGAACAAGATGAATATGAATTGACACTAAACTTAAAAATTGACACTAGACTCAAACAAGAAACACAAAATATATTTTGGTTTTTATGATTTTATTATTTTTTTGTATTTTCTTTTGATTTTTTCGAAAAACATAAAGGAAAAAGAAATTAAGAAATTCAAAATTTTTAAGAAGAATTCCAGGAATCTTTCAATGTTAGTCTGAAACTTCAGTCCATGAATTAGATATGGCTTACTGGCCAGCCAAGCTTTTGTGAAAGCTCTGGTCTAAAACACTAGACATGGCCAATGGCCAGCCAAGCTTTAGAATACAAATCAGTCATACAACAGCAGATAGATTAGGAACAACTAGCTTGCTCTTGATGATGGTTTCGAAGCCTCAGACCAAAAGAATTTAGACATGGCTTTACAGCTAGCTTGGCTTCAACATTTTTCATGAAACACTAAAATTCATCCTTAAAAATTTAGAATGATTTTCGAAAACAGATGAGAAAAAAATTATTTTTTGAAAGATTTTTGAAAAATTTTTGAAAATAAAACACAAAGAAAATTACCTAATTTGAGCAACAAGATGAACCATTAGTTATCCAAACTCGAACAATCCCTGGCAACGGCACCAAAAACTTGGTGGGGAAAATTGTAATCATCAACAATGGCTCCAAAGACTTGGTGCTCTCAAACATGAATCACACTTTGTCACAACTCCGCACAACTAACCAGTAAGTGTACTGGGTCGTCCAAGTAATAAACCTTACGTGAGTAAGGGTCGATCCCACAGAGATTGTTGATATGAAGCAAGCTATGGTCATCTTGTAAATCTCAGTCAGGTGGATAATAATTGGTCATGGAGTTTTCAAATATTAATAATAAATAAGATGGAAATAAAGATAGAGTTACTCATGTAATTCAATGGTGGGAATTTCAGATAAGTGTATGGAGGTGCTGTGTTCCTTCTGAATCTTTGCTTTTGTACTGCTTTCATCCAATCATTCTTACTCCTTTCCATGGCAAGCTGTATGTAGGGCATCACCGTTGTCAATGGCTACATCCCATCCTCTCAGTGAAAAAGGTCCAAATGCTTTGTCATGGCACGGCTAATCATATGTCGGTTCTCGATCATGTTGGAATAGAATCCCTTGATTCTTTTGCATTTGTCATCACGCCCAACAATCGCGAGTTTGAAGCTCGTCACAGTCATTCAATCCCAGAATCCTACTCGGAATACCACAGACAAGGTTTAGACTTTCTGGATTCTCAAAAATGCCGCCATCAATTCTAGCTTATACCACGAAGACTTTGATCTCACGGAATGGAAGGCTCGGTTGTCAGGAGAGGGGCAACCATGCGTCGTGCATCAGGAATCCAAGAGATACACACTCTAGCTCTCGCTTGTAGAACAGAAGTGGTTGTCAGGCACGCATTCATAAAGATGAATTATGATGAGTGTCACGAATCATCACATCCATCAGGTTGAAGTACGAATGGTATCTTAGAACAGGAATAAATCAAATTGAATAGAAAATAGTAGTAATTGCATTAAAACTTGAAGTACAGCAGAGCTCCACACCCTTAATCTATGGTGTGTAGAAACTCCACCATTGAAAATACATAAGTGAAAGGGGTCCAGGCATGGCCTAATGGCCAGCCCCCATAAACACGATCACAGGATCAAAATATACAATCCAGGATGTCTAATATGATAGTAAAAAGTCCTATTTATACTAGCCTAGCTACTAGGGTTTACAAAAGTAAGTAATTGATGCAGAAATCCACTTTCGGGGCTTACTTGGTGTGTGCTTGGGCTGAGCTTGAGCTTTACACGAACTGAGGCTTCTCTTGGAGTTGAACGCCAAGTTGTAACGTGTTTTTGGCATTCAACTCTGGTTCGTGGCGTGTTTCTCGCGTTTGACTCCAGAATGCAGCATGGAACTGGCGTTGAGCGCCAGTTTATGTCATCTAATCTTGAATAAAGTTATGGACTATTATATATTGATGGAAAGCTCTGGATGTCGACTTTTCAACACCGTTGAGAGCGTGCCATTTGGAATTCTGTAGCTCTAGAAAATCCATTTCGAGTGCAGGGAGGTCAGAATCCAACAGCATCAGCAGTCCTTTGTCAGCCTTCTTATAAGAGTTTTGCTCAGGTCCCTCAATTTCAGCCAGAAAATACCTGAAATCACAGAAAAACACACAAACTCATAGTAAAGTCTAGAAATGTGAATTTAGCATAAAAACTAATGAAAACATCCCTAAAAGTAACTAGATCATACTAAAAACTACCTAAAAACAATGCCAAAAAGCGTATAAATTATCCGCTCATCAAGTTCCAATATGAAGCAACTAAGGATAGAGATCCAAGAGCACTCCATTATTCTCCATGAAATTAGAGAGGATCGAATAGCCATGAGGGAAGAGCAACAAAGGCAAGAAAGTGACATAAAGGAGCTTAGACGTTCCATTGGATCTTCAAGAGGAAGAACTAGCCGCCATCACTAAGGTGGACCCGTTCTTTGATTTCCTTGTTCTTACCTTTCTGTTTTTCAATTTTTATGCTTATTTTGTCATCTATGTTTGTGTCTTCATTACATGATCATTAGTGTCTAGTGTCTATGCCTTAAAGCTATGAATAATTCAATGAATCCTTCACCTCTCTTAAAAAAAAATGTGCCTGATTACAAAAGAACAAGAAGTACTTGGATTTCAAGTTTTATCTTGAAATTAGTTTAATTATTTTGATGTGGTGGCAATACTTTTTGTTTTCTGAACGAATGCTTGAACAGTGCATATTTTTTATAGTGAAGTTTATGAATGTTAAAATTGTTGGCTCTTGAAAGAATGATGAACAAAGAGAAATGTTATTGATAATCTGAAAAATCATGAAATTGATTCTTGAAGCAAGAAAAAGTAGTGAAAAATAAAAAAAATGGCAAAAAAAAAAGAGAGAAAGAAAGAAAAAGAAAAAGTAAGCAGAAAAAGCCAATAGCCCTTTAAACCAAAAGGCAAGGGTAAAGAGGATCCAAGGCTTTGAGCATTAATGGATAAGAGGGCCCAAAGGAATAAAATCCTGGCCAAAGCGGCTAAACCAAGCTGTCCCTAACCATGTGCTTGTGGCATGAAGGTCCAAGTGAAGAACTTGAGACTGAGTGGTTAAAGTCGTGGTCCAAAGCAGAAAGAGTGTGCTTAAGAACTCTGGACACCTCTAACTGGAAACTTTAGCAAAGCTGAGTCACAATCTGAAAAGGTTCACCCAGTTATGTGTCTGTGGCATTTATGTATCCGGTGGTAATACTGGAAAACAAAGTGCTTAGGGTCACAGCCAAGACTCATAAAGTAGCTGTATTCAAGAATCAACGTACTGAACTAGGAGAATCAATAACACTATCTAAAATTCTGAGTTTCTATAGATGCCAATCATTCTGAATTTCAAAGGATAAAGTGAGATGCCAAAACTGTTCATAAGCAAAAAGCTACTAGCCCCGCTCATCTAATTGGGACTAAGTTTCATTGATATTGTGGAATTCATTGTATATTCTCTTCTTTTTATTCTATTTTGTTTTTAGTTGCTTGGGGACAAGCAATAATTTAAGTTTGGTGTTGTGATGAGCGGATAATTTATACGCTTTTTGGCATTATTTTTAGGTAGTTTTTAGTATGATTTAGTTAGTTTTTAATATATAATTAGTAGTTTTTATGCAAAATTCACATTTCTGGACTTCACTATGAGTTTGTGTGTTTTTCTGTGATTTCAGGTATATTTTGGCTGAAATTGAGGAACTTGAGCAAAAATCTGATTCAGAGGCTGAAAAAGGACTGCAGATGCTGTTGGATTCTGACCCCCCTGCACTTGAAATAGATTTTCTGGAGCTACAGAAGCCCAATTAGCACGCTCTCAATTGCGTTGGAAAGTAGACATCTTGGGAAATGTATAATAGTCCATACTTTGCTCGAGATTTGATGGCCCAAACTGGCGTTCCAAGTCAGCATAAAAATTCTGGCATAAAACGCCCAAACTGACATAAAAGCTGGAGTTAAACGTCCAAATTGGCACCAGAGCTGGCATTTAACTCCAAGAGAAGCCTATGCACGTGAAATCTTCAATGCTCAGCCCAAGCACACACCAAGTGGACCCCAGAAGTGGATTTCTGCACCATTTACTTATTTCTGTAAACCCTAGGTTACTAGTTCTCTATAAATAGGACCTTTTACTATTGTATTTTCATCCTTTTGATCATTCTTTGGATCATCTTTGATCTTGGGATCAGGTCTTTGAACCCTTTCTATTGTTTCATGTTATTTGGGAGGCATGGTCGAGACATTGTTCTAATGTATTTTCAATGTTGGAGTTTCTACACACCATAGATTAAGGTGTGGAGCTCTGCTGTTCCTCATGAATCAATGTAATTACTATTGTTTTCTATTCAATTCAAGCTTATTCTTGTTCTAAGATATTCACTCATACTTCAACCTGGTGGATGTGATGATCCGTGACACTCATCATCATCATCCCCTTATGAACGCGTGCCTGACAACCACCTCCGTTCTATCTGCGAGTGCTTGAGTGTGTATCTCTTGGCCTCCTGGTTCATGATGCATGGTTGCCTCTCCTGACAACAGAGCTTCTATTCTGTGCGATCAGAGTCTTCGTGGTATAAGCTAGAATTACATGGGCAGCATTCTTGAGATCCGGAAAGTCTAAACCTTGTCTGTGGTATTCCGAGAAGGATCTAGGATGGGATGACTATGACGAGCTTCAAACTCGCGAGTGTTGGGTACAGTGACAGTGTGCAAAAGAATCAATGGATCTTATTTCGACATGATCGAGAACCGACAGATGTTTAGCCATGCGGGAAACCGTAGAGGACCATTTTCACTGAGAAGATGGATGGTAGCCATTGACAACGGTGATCCACCTACATACAGCTTTCCATGGAAAGGAGTATGAATGATTGGATGAAGGCAATAGGAAAGCAGAGGTTCAGAGGGAACAAAGCATCTTCATACGCTTAGCTGAAATTCCCACCAATGAATTGCATAAGTATTTCTATCCTATTTTCTGTTCTATTTCGTTTTTCAATTATCAAAACCCCATATCCATTTGAATCTGCCTGACTGAGATTTACAAGATGACCATAGCTTGCTTCAAGCCGACAATCTCCGTGGGATCAACCCTTACTCACATAACGTATTACTTGGACGACCCAGTGCACTTGCTGATCAGCTGCACGAAGTTGTGTATCACGATTTCGTGTACCACTCTCTCTAACCTCTAACCCTTCCACTTTCTCTCTAACCTTCTCCTCTCTCCTCTCTGTCAACCTTCTCTACAGCAGACATCACTGCCGCTGCCTCTAACGCTGCCGCTGCCTCTGACACTGCCACCGCCACCTAGTGGGGTCACTGTCGCCGCTACTACAACACCCCTGCCATTTCTGGTTTTGCCGCCACTGCACTTCAACCCCTCCTATTTGTTTTCTCTTATTCTGCATTCAAGGTATTTTGTTTGAACTCCGTTTATTTCAAATTCTATTATATCAAGTTAATTAATTAGTTAGTGGAGTTTAGTTACTTTAATTTTCTATTTTAGTGGATCTCATACCTTGCCAAGAGCTTTCATAGTTATTAGTTTATTTCCTTTGCAATTTACAACTCTTGTCTCTTATTCCAAAAACCCCAAAACATACCTCTAACTAATAGCAAGAACACTTTATTACAATTCCTAGGGAGAACGACCCGAGATTTGAATACTTTGGTTTATATTTTTAAGGGTTTGTTAATTGTGACAACCAAATTTTTGTATGAAATGATTATTGTTGGTTTAGAAACCATACTTGCAACGAGAATTTATTGTGAAATTCTAGACCATACAAAAATCTAATCATCAAAATGGCACCGTTGCCGAGGAGTTGCAATGGTGTTGTGTTATTGGTTATTGTACATATGTGAATATTGTGAATAACTTGCTTTTTGGATTGCTTGTTAGTTTTTGCTAGTTTTAGGGCTTTGTTTCATTCCTTCTTATTAACTTTTATTTTTATTTTCTCTTTTCATTATGAATTCTCATTTTGGCTAGGAGTTTGGTTCTAACTATATTGTAGGAAATGAAGGCTACAATGAGGATGTGTATCAAGGATGGGACAATCAAAGGTGGGAGGAGCCATATGCATATGATCAATCTTCATGGCAACAACCTCCACCAATACACTATGAACAAGAGCCATTCTATGATGAATACCAATCAAATGGTTATGGTGAATTTCCTTGTAACTATCAAGAACCACCACCATATGACTATGAACCACCTCCTCAACATAGCCATCAACCATACTCCCAAGCCTCTTTTCACCAAACATCTTTATATAACCATAATCCATATCCATCACACCAACCACCTTTTGATCCATTGGTGCACGAAATTGCAATCACACTTTTGCAACTCCGCACAACTAACTAGCAAGTGCACTGGGTAGTCCAAGTAATAAAACCTTACGCAAGTAAGGGTCGATCCCACAGAGATTGTCGGCTTGAAGCAAGCTATGGTCATCCTGTAAATCATAGTCAGGCGGATTCAATTAGTTATGAGGTTTTGATAATTAAAGGATAATTAAAACATAAAATAAAATAAAGATACTTATGTAATTCATTGGTGAGAATTTCAGATAAGTGTTTGGAGATGCTTTGTTGCTTATAAACCTCTGCTTTCCTATTGTCTTCATCCAATCATGCATGCTCCCTTCCATGGCAAGCTGTATGTTGGTGGATCACCGTTGTCAATGGCTACCATCCATCCTCTCAGTGAAAATGGTCCAGGCTACGGTTTCTATATGTAATCAGGCATAGCTACCGCACGACTAATCAGCTGTTGGTTCTCACTTGTGTCGGAATAGAATCTCTCTATCCTTTTTCACACTGTCACTGCGCCCAACATTCATGAGTTTGAAGCTCGTCACAGTCATCCCATCCCAGATCCTACTCAGAATACCGTATACAAGGTTTAGACTTTTCGGATCTTAGGAATGCTGCCAATTGGTTTTAGCCTATACCACGAAGGTTCTAATTTCACGGATTCAAATGTTCTGTTGTCAGGAGAGGCGAGTCAAATTTGTGGATCAGAGACCCAAAAGATTATACTCCGGCTGTCGTCCAATGACTACCTTGAACATCATGTAGACCGTTTGTGGTTGTCAGGCACGCGGATCTTGGCTAAGTAAGTAACGAAGATAGTGGGTGATTATCACGGGTCACCCCTTCATTCTGACTTAACTGAATTAAGTACGAGAGTATATCTTAGAGAAGAAGTAAGCGTGAATTGAAAGAGAAACAATAGTACTTGCATTAATTCATGAAGAACAGTAGAGCTCCGCACGTTAATCTATGAGGTGTAGAAACTCCACCGTTGGAAAATATATAAGAGAAGAAGGTCTAGGCATGGCCAAATGGCCAGCCTCCCAAATGTGAAAAATGGCATAAGCTCCCTAATACAATAGTAAAAAGTGCTATTTATACTAAACTAGTTACTAGGGATTATAGAAAATAAGTAACTAAGTGCAGGTAGTGCAGAAATCCTCTTCCGGGGCCCACTTGGTGTGTGCTTGGACTGAGCATTGAGCTTTACACATGTATAGGCCTTTTCAGGAGTTAAATGCCAGCTTGGATGCCAGTTTGGGCATTTAACTCCAGTTCTGGTGCCAGTTTGGGCGTTTTATGCCAGAAAAGGAGTCTCTGGTGGGCGTTTGGATGCCATTTTGAGCCGTCAAATCTCGGGAAAAGTATGGACTATTAAACATTGCTGGAAAGCCCAAGATGTCTACTTTCCAACGTAATTAAAAGCGCACCAATTGGGCTTATGTAGCACCATAAATACCCTTCGCGTGTAGGAGGGTCAGAATCAAACAGCATCTGCAGTCCTTTCGCAGCCTCTGAATCAGACTTTTGCTCAAGTCCCTCAATTTCAGCCAAAAAATACCTGAAATTACAGAAAAATACACAAACTCATACTAAAGTCCAGAAATGTGATTTTTGCATAAAAACTAATAAAAATATATTAAAAAATAACTAAAACATACTAAAAACTACCTAAAAACAATGCCAAAAAGCGTATAAATTATCTACTCATCACAACACCAAACATAAATTGTTGCTTGTTCCCAAGCAACCAAAAACAAAATAGGATAAAAAGAAGAGAATATATAAGAAATTTAAAAATATCAATGAAGCTTAGTTCTAATTAGATGAGTGGGACTAGTAGCTTTTTGCTTCTGAACAGTTTTTGCATCTCACTTTATCCTTTGAAGTTCAGAATGATTGGCATCCATAGGAACTCAGAATTCGGATAGTGTTATTGATTCTCCTAGTTTAGTATGTTGATTATTGAACACAGTTACGTTATGATTCTTGGTCGTGATCCTAAGCATCTTGATTTCCAGTATTACCACCGGATACATAAATGCCACAGACACATAACTGGGTGAACCCTTTCAGATTGTGACTCAGCTTTGCTAGAGTCCCCAGTTAGAGGTACCCAGAGTTCTTAAGCACACTCTTTTGCTTTGGATCACAACTTTAACCACTCAGTCCCAAGCTTTTCACTTGGACCTTCATGACACAAGCACATGGTTAGGGACAGCTTGATTTAGCCGCTTAGGCCAGGATTTTATTCCTTTGGGCCCTCCTATCCATTGATGCTCAAAGCCTTGGATCCTCTTTACCCTTGCCTTTTTGTTTAAAGGGTTACTGGCTTTTTGCTCTTGCCTTTTGGTTTAAAGAGCTTTTGGCTTTTTCTGCTTGCTTTTTCTTTTTCTTTCTTTTTCTTTATTTTTCGCCATTTTTTTCGCAAGCTTTGTGTTTTCCACTGCTTTTTCTTACTTCAAGAATCAATTTTATGATTTTTTAGATTATCAATAACATTCATAAACTTCACTATCAAAATATGCACTGTTCAAGCATTCTTTCAGAAAACAAAAAGTATTACCACCACATCAAAATAATTAAACTAATTTCAAGATAAAATTTGAAATTCATGTACTTCTTGTTCTTTTGCAAATAGAAACATTTTTCATTTAAGAAAGGTGAAAGATTCATGGAACATTCATAGATTTAAGACATAAACACTAAACACTAATGATCATGTAATAAAGACACAAACATAGTCAAAACATAAAGCATAGGAAATGAAAAATAGAAGAACAAATAACAAGGAAATTAAAGAACGAGTCCACCTTAGTGATGGCGGCTAGTTCTTCCTCTTGAAGACCCTATGGAGTGCTTTAGCTCCTCAATATCTCTTCCTTGCCTTTGTTGCTCCTCTCTCATGGCTCTTTCGTCCTCTCTGATTTCATGGAGGATAATGGAGTGCTCTTGGTGCTCCATCCTTAGTTGCTCCATGTTGGAACTCAAATCTCCTAAAGAGGTGTTGAGTTGCTCCCAATAGTTGTGTGGAGGAAAATGCGTCCCTTGAGGCATCTCAGGAATTTCTTGATGAGGAACTTTCTCATGCTCTTGTTGAGGTCCATGCGTGGGCTTTCTTGTTTGCTCCATCCTCTTTTTAGTTATGGGCTTGTCCTCTTCAATGAGGATGTCTTTTTCTATGGCAATTCCGACTGAATTGCATAGGTGACAGATGAGATGAGAAAAGACTAACCTTGCCAAAGTGGAGGGCTTGTCAGCCACTTTGTATAGTTCTAGAGGTATGATCTCATGAACTTCCACTTCCTCTCCAATCATGATACTATGGATCATGATAGTCCGATCCACAGTTACTTTTGACCGGTTGCTAGTAGGAATGATAGAGTATTGGATGAACTCCAACCATCCTCTAGCCACGGGTTTGAGGTCAGGCCTTCTTAGTTGAACTGGCTTGCCTTTGGAGTCTCTCTTCCGTTGGGCTCCTTCCACACAGATGTCCATGAGGACTTGTGATGACAAGTCATCATATACCCATTTTTCAAGCTAATTTCACTTGTTTTGTTAGCATTTATGCACTTTCTTGCATCCTAAGTAAGTGATTTGGAATAAAAATGCATAACTTCTCTAAATCAAGTAACCACCATGAATTTAATGTTAAAACATGAGGTTTAAGCTAATTTTGATTGCATTTTAATTGATTTATAAGCCTCTTGAATTTAATGATACTTTGAGTGGTTGTTTGGTTTATTATAGGTGAAGAAAAGAAAAGAAAATGAAAAGCGTGGCCTAAGAAGCGTGACACAAGAAAAGGAAAGCGTGGCCAAAAAGGAGAGAAGCGTACCGCATCACAATGGGGAAGCAACCTTGCCCTCCACAAGGGCAGAATGCCCTCTAGGAGGGCAGCATTGAGTGACCAAGCAAGCTTAGGCAACTCTGCCCTACCCACTCCAAGGGCAGAGCACAAAGTGGTGCCTTGGAACCAAGAGAAGCAAACTCTGCCCTGCCCTTGTGGAGAGCAGAATCGGGCTCCATGAGGAAGAAAATCAAGGAGAAAATATCAACTAGGCATTCTACAAGGCTCGAACAAGGAACAATGAGGAAGCCAAGCCTTGAGACCCACTACCGTGCCAAGAAACCAAAAAAAATAAAGAAGCGTGTTTGCATTGGCCCAGGATCGAACCTGAGACGTGAAGGAAGGATCCTGCCCTGCCATTGGCGCGGGCAGGGCAGCTTTTGAAATTGGCGCATCACACACAAGGCCTTGGCGCACCATTTCTCAACCTGGCGCACCAATTTTCTCGTCCTGGCAGCATTGGCGCGCGCGTTCCGTCCCTGGCGCACCAACCCGTTCCTGCCCTGCCCTTGGCGCGGGCAGGGCAGCGTCCCACGCACCAACTCACTCTGGCGCGCCAATTTCCTTTCCTGGCGCACCAACCTTCGCATCTGGCAGCACCATCCGCACGCAATCTTCAATCTGGCAGCACCAACATTACCGCCCTGCCCTTGGCGCGGGCAGGGCAGCCTCTGGCGCATCAGACGCGCACCAAGACGCGCACCACGCAGCACCAAAACACAACATGGCCGCACCAACTCCAAGCACCAAGCATCAATTTTCTGCCCTGCCCTCCACAAGGGCAGGGTAGCCTCCTGGGAGTGGTTTTTGGGCCAAAATTCAAATTAAAAATTCATTTGAATTCATTTCTTCACCAATCCAAAAAGCCCATCCAAATCCCTTTATCCAAGAATAGAAAGTGTATAAATAGGACTTAGTTTGATGTAATTAGAACTTTTAGCTACCTTTACTTTGAGCTTTGAAATTTTGCTTTCATTTTGAGCTTTTAACTTTTGTCTTTGAGCTTTCTTGAGAGATTTGTCCGAGCACCAAGAGGATCAAAGGAGAATTGATTGATCTCCTTCCTCACTTCTCTTGGGCAATTCTACTCTTCTGTTTTCTGAGCATTGGGTGTGTGAAATTGGGGAAATTCTGTCCCAATTCCCATTCAAGCTCTTTGCATTTTATTTTCTGCATAATTGAATCTCAAATCTGTTCTTCTACTGCTTCATCTTTAATTTTCTGTTAATTGCTTAGTTAATTCAGATCTGGGAAGGAAATTGGGTTTTAGGCTCTGCTACCTAAGCCCTTGGGATCCTGAGATCACAACTTATTTTGGGTTCTTCTGTGAACCTCTGCTACATTTCCTTTCAATTCTGTTTGAATGCTTATTGCTTCTGATTTACTTTCTGCTCAACCATTTACTGCAATTTACATCTTCTTTGATTAAATCCTGCAATCCCATTCCTCAATTCCCTTTTACTTTCTAGCAATTTATCTTTCTTGCCATTTAAGTTACTGCAATTTAAGTTTCTTGCACTTTAAGTTTCAGTCATTTACTTTCTTGCTCTTTAAGATTCTGCACATTTACAATTCTGTTCTTCAATTTACTGCACTTCTCCCTTTCCCCTTTACATTTACTGTCATTTACTTTCTGTTAAACACAAATCACTCAACCAAAACTTGATTCGCTTGACTAAATCACCCACTAAACTAAAATTGCTCAATCCTTCAATCCCTGTGGGATCGACCTCACTCTTGTGAGTTATTATTACTTGATGCGACCCGGTACACTTGCCGGTGAGTTTTGTGTTGGATCGTTTTCCACACATCAAGTTTTTGGCGCCGTTGCCGGGGATTGAAATAGATTGACAATGATTAAGTGAAGTGGAGGTCTAGATTAAGCATTTTTCTTTTCTGTTGTTCTAACTCTCACTAACACACTAACTGTTTGAATTTTTGCTTAAACTAACTGAACCTTCATTCTAGCTATAGATTGAAGTTTCATTGGCTTTCTAGGTTTGTGTGTTTATTGTTGTGTGTTTGTATGTCAGGTATAGGGAGATCCTCTCCTATCATCTCTGAAATTGATCCAAGGACTCTTAGGAGAATAAGAAGAGCTGAAAGAGGGAAGTACATTGTTGGAGAAGAAGAAGAATCTGAGGAGGAATTCCAAGATATGGAAGGAGATACCAATCAACCAGGAGGAGAAGGAGCCAACAATAATCAACAACAGAGAAGAGTCTTGGCTTCATACACATTTGCAAATGCCAAGCATTGTGGGAGTAGCATTCTTCCTCCCAATGTCAATGCAAACAACTTTGAACTCAAGCCACAACTCATAACTCTGGTTCAAAACAATTGTTCTTTTGGAGGAGGCCCTTTGGAGGATCCAAACCAACATTTGTCTACTTTCCTGAGAATCTGTGACACAGTGAAAACAAATGGTGTGCCCCCTGATAGCTACAAGTTGCTACTCTTCCCATTCTCTCTCAGGGATAAAGCAACTCAATGGCTAGAGACTTTTCCAAAAGAAAGTATCAACACTTGGGATGACTTAGTGAGCAAGTTTCTTGCCAAATTCTACCCCCCTCAAAGAGTCCTAAGGTTGAAGACAGAAGTTCAAACGTTCACTCAAATGGAAGCCGAGAACTTATATGAAGCATGGGAGAGATATAAGGCTCTATTGAGGAAGTGTCCACCAGAGATGTTCACTGAGTGGGATAAGTTGCAAAACTTCTATGAGGGACTCACTCTTAAAGCTCAAGAAGCTCTTGATCACTCTGCCGGAGGCTCTTTACAACTCATGAAGACCACAGAGGAAGCTCAAAACCTTATTGAGATGGTGGCCAACAACCAATATTTCTTTGCTCATCAAAGACAACGCCAACCATCACAGAGAAGAGGAGTCATGGAGTTGGAAGGAGTTGATTCAATCTTAGCCCAAAACAAGATGATGCAGCAACAGATTCAACAACAATTTGAACAAATGGCTAAGAGAATTGATGGCTTGCAAGTGGCAGCAGTGAGCACCACAAGCCAATCTCCAACCACTTGGGTGCAAAATGAAGAAACTCAAGAGGAGCAACAACAAGAGCAAGTTCAATACATGCACAACCAAAATCCTGGAACAAATGAGGTTTATGGTGATACCTACAATCCATCTTGGAAGAACCATCCCAACCTTAGATGGGGAGACAACCATACCCAAAACCAACAACCATGGCAAAGAAACACAGGCCAAAACAATTGGAAAAACACAAACCATAACTCCCAGCCAAACACCAACCAAAACTCATACAGAAAACCACAAAACAACTACCCAAATTCTAACCAATACCCACCCAATAACCACCCAACTAACCAAAACACTTATATTCATCCATCAACACCCCAAAATCAAACCATCTCCCAAGACTCACAGAGAATCACCAATCTAGAGCTACTCTTGGAGAAACTAATGAAGAGCCAAGAATTGACAAATAAGAATCAAGAAGCCTCCATGAAGAACCTAGAGAGGCAGATTGGACAAATCTCTAAGAAGATCTCTGTTGAGAAGCCATCAAGTTCACTACCTAGTGACACCATTCCCAACCCAAAGGAAGAATGCAAGGTTGTGCAACTAAGAAGTGGAAGGGTGTTGACAGATGGTAACCAAGGAGCAACAAAGAAGCTTATGGAGAATGACACTGAGCCAACAAAGAAGGATGAAACCATCAACCAAGACAAGACAAGCAAGAATGCTTCAGAAAAGCTCACAGAGGAAGACAACAAGCCACAGAATTTGGAGAAAGGAAAGAAGATCTTAGAGGAACCAACTCCAAAACAGCATCAAGTGGTGAAGAGCTCAACACCACCTCTACCTTACCCACAGAGATTTTACAAGGAAACAAAGGACAAGCACTTCCACAAATTTCTTGAGACTTTCAAGAAGCTAGAGATTAACATACCTTTGGCAGAGGCTTTGGAGCAAATGCCCCTGTATGCCAAGTTCTTAAAGGAGCTCATCAACAAGAAAAGGGATTGGAATGAGAAGGAAACAGTGATGCTCAATGAGGAATGTAGTGCACTCATTAAAAAAGGACTCCCTCCCAAGCTTGAGGACCCTGGAGGTTTCTTCTTACCATGCACTATTGGGAACCTGCTCATTAACAAAGGGATGTGCGATCTAGGAGCAAGCATAAATCTAATCCCATATTCTCTAGTGAAAAAGCTTGGCATAGAGGAGGTGAAACCAACAGAGATGACTTTGGAATTGGTGGATCAATCAATAATCTATCCTAAGGGGCTGATTGAGAACCTTTTAGTTAAGGTTGGCAAGTTCATCTATCCGGCAGACTTTGTGATCCTAGATTCTTCAGAGAATGGAAATGACTCTATAATACTTGGTCGACCATTTTTGGCCACTGCTAGAGCCATTGTGGACATAGAGCAAGGAGAGTTAACCCTCAGGATGCATGAGGAGAGCATCATCCTGAAAGTCTTCCCAGCATCACAAAGGAATGAAGAAACAAGCAGAATGAGTGATGACCTTCTTTCAGAGCAATCCACTGAAAAGGAAGTGGAACAGATAAACAAACAAATACAAGAAGAAAAAGGGATTCACAAGGAAGCAGGGGTGATCAGCAAGAAGGAAAGCATCACAACTCAAGTAATTGCCAAAAAAGGAAGATCAACAAGCAAGAAAAAGGTGAAGAACAAGAAAAAGGCTCACAAAGGGTGGAAGAACAAGAAAATCCCAACTGAAGGATTCTCTAAGGGTGATAAGGTGCAATTAATATACCAACAGCAGGGAGCAGAAGATTATTACACTGTCAACCAAATTCTCTCTCTTGAGCATATGGAAATTGAGCATCAAAGCACTCAGAGAAAGCTGACAGTGAGAGGTGACAAGCTGAGACATCACCAACATCAACCACCTTAAAGGGAGGTTAATGTCAAGCTAATGACAATAAAAGAGCGCTTCATGGGAGGCAACCCATGGTTTAAGATTTCTGTTTTCTCTTCTATTTAATAAGCTATGATTCCTCTAAATGTGGTTTTGAATTTTCATGCCTGGTAAATGCATATGTCATTTTGAAGCACATGGCAAACTTCTAAGTTTGGTGTGCCTTAAGGCACACCCAAGTTCATTATTCAAAGAAGAGTATTGTCTTTTAGAGCATATGCATAAGTCTTTTGATGAAGCATGTGACCAAACACTAAGTTTGGTGTATGCATAATCAGAGGATCATTTTCCAATCATGAACTAAAAACCATACAGACAAGGGATCATACATCAATTTGTTTTAAAAATGCATCAATTGTGAGAAAGGTTTAAGCCATCCCCTAAATAAAAGATAAGTTTGGTGTTCACCAACCTCTGACATCTTTAATTAAGGGACACAATTGACCACAAAAATATTTTTCATAATAATAAACAATTAATATTTCTTTTAATGCAAATTAATTGCCAACGGCCATATTAATGATCTAAGGCTAGCTATCTTGATCCTTGCAGGAGAAAAGAATTAAGACAAAGCTCAAGGAAGGGCCACGGCTAGGAGGAGCCATATGAAGGAGGTCACATGTGCCTAGAAGAACGTGCTCATGGGGAACAAAATTTGCATGCATGCAACATTGGACACCGAAGTGCATGCAGCCAATGGGAGAAGAATCCTTGTCAAGCCTTAACCATGCATGCAAGCCGTCCATCTCATGCATTCTTTGAATGAATAAACCAATCTCAGCCCTTCATGAACACTCACGATCCCCTCCTCATTCATTCATTGTGGTTTTGCTGAAAAGTTTGGAAACATGGCCTATAAATAGCCGTTGCATCAACATGGCACTCCCATTCCTATTCAAGCTACTATCATATGAAACCACACCCTATTCAATTTCCAAAGCCAACATATTTCGTCCTTATCTCACACATCAAAACCGAACCAAAAGTTCACCCCAAACACAACACATATTTCTTCTACTCTTACTTCTTCTTTCTTTTCACTTTAATTTTCAATGGCCTCCTCAAGCTCAAAAAGAAGGCCAGGAAAAGAACCTATGGTGACCGAACCTCCACAGTTTGATGCACGCAAGTTTAGATCCCAATTCCATGAAGGGAGATATCATAGGTTCATGGTGGCAAAGAATGTTATATATGAAAAAGGCTTTGATTTGAGGGAAGGAGAATACCCTATCATGAAGCAAATTACTAGAGAAAGAAGGTGGGAACTCTTGTGTGCTCCTCTGACTGACATCAGTGCAGTAATGATCAAGGAGTTCTATGCAAATGCTGCAAAAGAAAACAAAAACAGTGCTCCCTACACAAGTTATGTCAGAGGGGTTGAAGTAAGTTTTAGCCCTGCTGCCATCACAAGAGCCCTCAAGTTGAGAACCATCACCTATCCAGAGCTTAGTTACGAGGATAGATTGCAACGGCAAAATAATCCTGATGAGATCTTGCAAGGGATATGCATGGATAATACAGATTGGGAGAGAGATTCAAAGGGGATTCCAAGTCACATAAGGAGGGTAAATCTGACTCCAGTGGCTAAAGGATGGTTTGAAATAGTGAGAAGATCTATTCTTCCTACTGGAAATGCCTCTTGGGTCACAATCAAACGAGCTCTCTTGACACACTGCATCTTGCATGGGGGTGAGATCAATGTTGCACAACTCATAGCCGACAGCATTCAAGAAATGGCAGATAGCACAAGCAAGTCAAAAGGCCTTGGACATCCAAGCACCATCCTAAGGCTATGTAACAGAGCTAATGTCATTTTTGAAGATGAGGACACAACAAAAGTGAAGGTAGGAAAATGGATTACCAAGAAGAGCATGGAGGGAATTAATGAAGAAGAAAATCAAGAAGGGGTAGTAGCTCCTAAACAAAGGAGAGCACAAAGAGAGGAAGGACGAAATCAAGCTTATGAGGCCATTGATATGAGCCAATTGCAAAGATCAATTGATGAATTATCTCAGCAGCTCATGCAGGCTCAACAAGGTCAAAACCAACTTATGCAGGCTGAACAAGGCCAAAATCAAGAGGGCCAAGAGAGATATCTAGAGCCCCACCCTGCACTCATGGAGCAATTCTTGAAGGAGAAAGAAGAACGAGAAGCTTGGCAGCATCAAATGGAGGAGAAACAAGAGAGATGGCAACAACAAATGATGACTCAGCAGCAAGAATTTCAAGCACAGATCCTTGAAGGGCAAAAAGAGCAATACAAAGAATTCAAGGAATCATATGATAAGCTGTATTTCAGTCAAGCTAAAGCATCGGAATATAGTCACAACCTATATCAATGGAAGAATGTTCATCATACCTTGGGAGAAGTTAGACACGCACAAAGAATGGAGTATGATGAAAACATGCAAGCAAGGTTGGAGTACTTGACCCACAATTTGCCAACACTCAATCCTGAGATCAAGCCATTTGAGCAATGCCCTGAATTCCTAGCCAAGCAACAAGCAAAATCTAGTCAATACACTGAGTCTACCTTTAACACATTGGAAACTTTTGGGCTCAAAGGACTCATAGATTCTGTTTGGGCTAGAAGATGTCCTGGAGAAGAGATCCAAGACTACTCCAAGACAGGGAAGAGAAAGAAGAAGAAGGGAGAATCAAGCAGCAGCCATGACCATTAGAAGGTGGCAAAGTTCTTTCATACTTCCTCTTTCATGTCTCTAATAAGGAGATGCATGTCTGAAACATGATATGCCTCCATCAGCTATTTACTTTACTTTATGCATTTTCTGTTCTTTGCTTTTCATGTTAGTTAGTTAATAAATAGCTAGAAAAATGATAAATATGCATAATGCTTGTATCCATCACTTAGCTTTAAATATTGCTTTGTTTCCCATATGCTTAAATAAAAGAGTTTGGTTTGAATTGAAAAGTAAAATGTCCAATGTTGCATGAGTATGAATGGAAGTTGGTGGTGGCATATGTGTTTGATTAAATGCATAACTCATGAAATAAATGTTGCATAATATCATTTTCATCCAATTGTGAGTTAGCTTGCTGTTATGAAAACTCATATCAAGAATGAAACACCCTTGGTAGCAAAAACAGAAAGAAAAAGGGAAAGAAAAAGCCAAAATGGCAAGAAAAACAAAGAAAAGGTTGGACACCAATGGCTTGAACCTTAGGACAAATGTCTGTGGTGTTCTTGTACTGAGATCTGCTTGGATGAGTAAATTCTAAGGGGTATTTTGAAACCCGGTCACTTAGATCAACTGATTTGGGATGGCCAATTGAAAATCCACAATAAAGAGCAACTCAGATACAAGGCACTTAGTGATCCAAAGAGATGCTGGGCATCAATGATCCTAGGAAGAATTAATGAGCTAAGTGTCTGTGGTGGAAAGATGTTGAGCAAAAGAAAAGAAAATAAAGCCAAAGGCTATGCTGCAGCATTTGACACCCAACCTATAAGAAAGTAATAAGCTTGTTAAAGCATTATAAGCCAAGAAGAGTTACCAAGGGAGTGATCAAAAAAAGAAGAGTCTTATAACAGCAAGTTTAGCAAACCTTTGATGCAAAATGTGTATTATGCAGCAGCAACAATAAATGAGTGTCATTGTCTGCATAAATGCCCCATAGATCAAGTTCTGCTATCTGCATAATAAGGATATATACACTTGTCTTATTCATTCCATTTTCTCTTAGTTTTGATGCTTGCTTGGGGACAAGCAAGGTTTAAGTTTGGTGTTGTGATGACAAGTCATCATATACCCATTTTTCAAGCTAATTTCACTTGTTTTGTTAGCATTTATGCACTTTCTTGCATCCTAAGTAAGTGATTTGGAATAAAAATGCATAACTTCTCTAAATCAAGTAACCACCATGAATTTAATGTTAAAACATGAGGTTTAAGCTAATTTTGATTGCATTTTAATTGATTTATAAGCCTCTTGAATTTAGTGATACTTTGAGTGGTTGTTTGGTTTATTATAGGTGAAGAAAAGAAAAGAAAATGAAAAGCGTGGCCTAAGAAGCGTGACACAAGAAAAGGAAAGCGTGGCCAAAAAGGAGAGAAGCGTACCGCATCACAATGGGGAAGCAACCTTGCCCTCCACAAGGGCAGAATGCCCTCTAGGAGGGCAGCATTGAGTGACCAAGCAAGCTTAGGCAACTCTGCCCTGCCCACTCCAAGGGCAGAGCACAAAGTGGTGCCTTGGAACCAAGAGAAGCAAACTCTGCCCTGCCCTTGTGGAGAGCAGAATCGGGCTCCATGAGGAAGAAAATCAAGGAGAAAATATCAACTAGGCATTCTACAAGGCTCGAACAAGGAACAATGAGGAAGCCAAGCCTTGAGACCCACTACCGTGCCAAGAAACCAAAAAAAATAAAGAAGCGTGTTTGCATTGGCCCAGGATCGAACCTGAGACGTGAAGGAAGAATCCTGCCCTGCCATTGGCGCGGGCAGGGCAGCTTTTGAAATTGGCGCATCACACACAAGGCCTTGGCGCACCATTTCTCAACCTGGCGCACCAATTTTCTCGTCCTGGCAGCATTGGCGCGCGCGTTCCGTCCCTGGCGCACCAACCCGTTCCTGCCCTGCCCTTGGCGCGGGCAGGGCAGCGTCCCACGCACCAACTCACTCTGGCGCGCCAATTTCCTTTCCTGGCGCACCAACCTTCGCATCTGGCAGCACCATCCGCACGCAATCTTCAATCTGGCAGCACCAACATTCCCGCCCTGCCCTTGGCGCGGGCAGGGCAGCCTCTGGCGCATCAGACGCGCACCAAGACGCGCACCACGCAGCACCAAAACACAACATGGCCGCACCAACTCCAAGCACCAAGCATCAATTTTCTGCCCTGCCCTCCACAAGGGCAGGGCAGCCTCCTGGGAGTGGTTTTTGGGCCAAAATTCAAATTAAAAATTCATTTGAATTCATTTCTTCACCAATCCAAAAAGCCCATCCAAATCCCTTTATCCAAGAATAGAAAGTGTATAAATAGGACTTAGTTTGATGTAATTAGAACTTTTAGCTACCTTTACTTTGAGCTTTGAAATTTTGCTTTCATTTTGAGCTTTTAACTTTTGTCTTTGAGCTTTCTTGAGAGATTTGTCCGAGCACCAAGAGGATCAAAGGAGAATTGATTGATCTCCTTCCTCACTTCTCTTGGGCAATTCTACTCTTCTGTTTTCTGAGCATTGGGTGTGTGAAATTGGGGAAATTCTGTCCCAATTCCCATTCAAGCTCTTTGCATTTTATTTTCTGCATAATTGAATCTCAAATCTGTTCTTCTACTGCTTCATCTTTAATTTTCTGTTAATTGCTTAGTTAATTCAGATCTGGGAAGGAAATTGGGTTTTAGGCTCTGCTACCTAAGCCCTTGGGATCCTGAGATCACAACTTATTTTGGGTTCTTCTGTGAACCTCTGCTACATTTCCTTTCAATTCTGTTTGAATGCTTATTGCTTCTGATTTACTTTCTGCTCAACCATTTACTGCAATTTACATCTTCTTTGATTAAATCCTGCAATCCCATTCCTCAATTCCCTTTTACTTTCTAGCAATTTATCTTTCTTGCCATTTAAGTTACTGCAATTTAAGTTTCTTGCACTTTAAGTTTCAGTCATTTACTTTCTTGCTCTTTAAGATTCTGCACATTTACAATTCTGTTCTTCAATTTACTGCACTTCTCCCTTTCCCCTTTACATTTACTGTCATTTACTTTCTGTTAAACACAAATCACTCAACCAAAACTTGATTCGCTTGACTAAATCACCCACTAAACTAAAATTGCTCAATCCTTCAATCCCTGTGGGATCGACCTCACTCTTGTGAGTTATTATTACTTGATGCGACCCGGTACACTTGCCGGTGAGTTTTGTGTTGGATCGTTTTCCACACATCAACTTGGTCCAACCTTTGATCAAAGTTGACTCTTCTAGTGAAAGGATGAGAATCTCCTCTCATTATTGGCAAGTTGAATGCCAACCTCACAGTTTCCGGACTGAAATCCAAGTATTTTCCCCAAACAATTGTGAGCCAATTCTTTGGGTTCGGGTTCATACTTTGATCATGGTTCTTAGTGATCCATGCATTAGCATAGAACTCTTGAACCATTAAGATTCTAACTTGTTGGAAGGGGTTGGTGAGAACTTTCCAACCTCTTCTTCGCACTTCACGTCGGATCTACGGATATTCACTCTTTTTTAGCATGAAGGGGACATCGGGGATCTCCTTTTTCTTGGCCACAACTTCATAGAAGTGGTCTTGATGGACCTTTGAGATGAATCTTTCCATCTCCCATGACTCGGAGGTGGAAGCAACTGCCTTCCATTTCCTCTTTCTAGAGGTTTCTCCGGCCTTAGGTACCATTAATGGTTATGGAAAAATAAAAAGCAAAGCTTTTTCCCACACCAAACTTAAGAGATTTGTTCATCCTTGAGCAAAAGAAGAAAGAAAGGAGTAGAAGAAGAAGAAATGGAAGAGATGGGAGTGTATGAGTGGTTTAGCCAAGGGGGTGAAGAAGTGTTTGATATGTGTGAAATTGAGGGTGGTAAGGAGGGGTATTTATAGGGTAAGGGGGAGAGGGAATCCGTGTGAGAATGGGTGGGTTTGGGAGGGAAATGGTTTGAATTTGAATGGTGAGGTAGGAGGGGTTTTTGGGGAAGAGTGGATGGATGTGAGTGGTGGAAAGATTATGGGGAAGAGGGTAGGATTTGATAGGTGAATGGTGTTTGGGGAAGAGTGTTATGGAAAGGTGTAAAGATGAGAGAGTGGGTCGGGTTATGTGGGGATCCTATAGGGTCCACAGATCCTGAGGTGTCAAGGATTTCTCATCCTTGCACTTTTCTGGCATTTAAACGCCCTCTATGTGCCATTTCTGGCATTTAACGCCAGCTCTGTTGCCTTTCCTGGCGTTAAATGCCAGTCTGGCTGCCATTTCTGGCGTTTAACGCCCAAAATTCTGCCGGACTGGGCGTTAAACACCCATTCTGCTATTCTTACTGGCGTTTAATGCCAGCCAGGCACCAGACACCCTTTTCTGGCATTAAATGCCAGTCTGGCTGCCATTTCTGGTGTTTAACGCCCAGAATGCTGCCATTTTGGGCGTTAAACGCCCATTTTGCTATTCTTACTGGTGTTTAAACGCCAGTAAGCTCATCCTCCAGGGTGTGCTATTTTTTATGCTATTTTTGATTCTGCTTTAATTCTGCAGTTGTTTTTGTGACTCCACATGATCATCAACCTAAAGAAAACATAAACTAATAATGGAAAAGTAATTAACATAGATAAATAAAATTGGGTTGCCTCCCAATAAGCGTTTCTTTAATGTCAATAGCTTGACAGGAAGCTCTTTCAGAGCTTCACAGATACTCAGAGCATGATTGTGGCCTCTCGACACCAAACTTAGAGTTTGAATGTGAGGGCTCTGCTTGACTCTGTACGGAGAGAATTGGATGAAGCTTTTCATGCTTCTTCTCCATGTTTACAAAAGAAGATCCTTGAGCCTTAAACACAAGGTAGTCTTTATTCAATTGAAGGATTAACTCTCCTCTGTCCATATCAATCATAGCCCTTGCTGTGGCTAGGATGGGTCTTCCAAGGATGATGGATTCATCCTCATCCTTTCTAGTGTCTAGGATTATGAAGTCAACAGGGATGCAGAGGCCTTCAACCTTCACTAAGACATCCTCTAAAAGTCTATAAGCCTATTTCATTGATTTGTCTGCCATCTCTAGTGAGATTCTTGCAGCTTGTACCTCAAAGATCCCTAGTTTCTCCATTAAAGAGAGTGGCATGAGGTTTATACCTGACCCCAGGTCACACAGAGCCTTCTCAAAGGTCATGGTGCCTATAGTACAAGGTATTAAGAACCTTCCAGAATCCGGTTCCTTCTGAGGTATTTTCAGCTGAACCAAGGCATTCAGTTCATGATAAGCAATGGAGGTTCATCCTCCCAAGTCTCATTACCAAATAACTTGGCATTCAGCTTCATGATTGCTCCTAGGTATTGAGCAACTTGCTCTTTAATAATATATTCATCTTCTTCAGAGGAAGGATACTCATTAGAGCTCATGAATGGTAATAGAAAGTTTAGTGGAATTTTTATGGTCTCTCTATGAGCCTCAGATTCCTTTGGTTCCTTATTATGGAACTTCTTATGGGTCAGTGGACGTCCAGCAAGGTCTTCCTCACTGGAAATCACTGCCTCTTCCTCCTCTATAGGTTCGGCGGTTTTGGTTATATTGATGGCCTTGCACTCTCTCTTTGGATTCTCTTCTGTATTGCTTGGGAGAGTACTAGGAGGAGTTTCAGTAACTCTTTTACTCAGCTGACCCACTTGTACCTCCAAATTTCTGATGGAGGAACTTGTTTCAGTCATAAAACTGAGAGTGGCCTTAGATAGATCAGAGACTATGTTTGCTAAGTCAGAGGGGCTCTGCTCAGAATTCTCTGTCTGTTGCTGACAAGATGATGGAAAAAGCTTGTTATTGCCAAACCTATTTCTCCCACCATTATTGTTATTGAAGCTTTGTTGAGGCTTCTGTTGATCCTTCCATGAGAAATTTGGATGATTCCTCCATGAAGGATTATAGGTGTTTCCATAGGGTTCTCCCATGTGATTCACCTCTTCCATTGTAGGATTCTCAGGGTCATAAGCTTCTCCTTCAGAGGAGGCTTCTTTAGTACTGTCGGATACAGCTTGCAATCCAGTCAGATTCTGAGAAATTATATTGACTTGTTGAGTCAATATCTTGTTTTGAGCCAATATGGCATTCATAGTATCAATCTCAAGAACTCCTTTCTTCTGAGTCATCCCATTACTCACAAGATTTCTTTCAGAAGTGTACATGAACTGATTATGTACAACCATCTCAATGAGTTCCTGGGCTTCTACAGGTGTTTTCAAATGAAGAGATCCACCAGCAGAATGGTCCAATGACATCTTGGACAATTCAGACAGACCATCATAGAATATACATATGATGCTCCATTTTGGAAGTATGTCAGAAGGACACTTTTTGGTTAATTGCTTGTATCTTTTCCAAGCTTTATAGAGAGATTCACCTTCCTTCTGTCTAAAGGTTTGGACTTCCACTCTAAGCTTGCTCATCTTTTGAGGTGGAAAGAATTTGGTCAAGAAAGCACTGACAAACTTGTCCCAAGAGTTCAGGTTTTCTCTAGGTTGTGAGTCCAACCATATCCTAGCTCTATCTTTTACAGCAAAGTGGAAAAGCATAAGTATGTAGACCTCGAGATCAACCCCATTGGTCTTAACAGTATCACAGATTTGTAAGAATTCAGCTAAGAACTAATGAGGATCTTCCGATGGAAGTCCATGAAACTTGTAATTCTGCTGCATTACAGAAACTAATTGAGGCTTAAGCTCAAAGTTGTTTGCTCCAATGGCAGGAATTGAGATGCTTCTTCCATAGAAGTTGGAAGTTGGTGCAGTATAGTCACCAAGCATCTTCCTTGCATCTCTAGCATTGTTGTTGGGTTCGGCTGCCATGTCTACTTCTTTTTCGAGATTTTCTGGAAGGTCCTCTCTGGAGTGTTGTGCTTTAGCTTCTCTTAGCTTTCTCTTCAGAGTCCTTTCAAGTTCAGGGTCAGCTTCAACAAGAATGTCCTTATCCTTGTTCCTACTCATATGAAAAAGAAGAGAACAAAGGGAGTAGTGGAATCCTCTGTGTCACAGTATAGAGATTCCTTTATGTGAGTATAAGAATAGAAGAATAGAAGAATGAGAAGAGAGAGGAGATGAAGAATTCGAACACAAAGAGAGAGAGAAGTTCGAATTATGAGTAAAAGAGAAGTGTTAGCAATTAAATAGAAAGAGATGAGAGATGGAGTATTCGAATTTTAAAAGAGGGAAGAGAAAAAATATTTTTAAATTAAACTAGTTTAAAAAATTTGAAAAAGAAATACTAGAAAATTAAAAACTAAAACAATTAGTTAATTAAAAATTTTTTTTTGAAAAAGAGGTTAGTGATTTTCGAAAATTAGAAGTGGAAAAGTAGTTAGGTGGTTTTGAAAAAGATAAGAAATAGTAAACTTTTTTAAAATTAAAACAAACAAGTCAAGTAGTTAGTTGAAAAAGATTTGAAAATAATTTTGACAAGATAAGAAGTTAGAAAAAGATTTTGAAATTAAAATTTTAAAAAGTTATGATTGAAATTTATTTTGAAAAAGAATTGAAAAAGAAATTAAAAAGATTTGATTTTTAAAATTAAAGTTGATGACTTTACTAACAAGAAACTAAAAGATATGATTCTAGAATTTAATGATTGAACCTTTCTTAAAAAAAAGTAACAAACTTGAAATTTTTGAATCAAAACATTAATTGTTAGCAAGGATTTTCGAAAATATGAGATAAGATTAAGAAAAGGATTTTTGAAAAATTAGTTTGAAAATTTTCAAAATCATAAAAAGAAAATTGAAAAAGATAAGATAGAAAGATATGATTGATAAAAGATAAACATGATATGAAAAGATAAGATTTTGAACATTTTTATGCAGAAAATTATGAATTAAAACATGAAAATTTGAAAAAAGTTGAATTGGAAACGAACTTAACTCCCTTGTGTCATCTTGGCGTTAAACGCCCAGAATGTTATCCATTCTGGCATTTAACGCCCACTTGACTGCCTCTTTGGGCATTTAACGCCCAACCAGATACCCTGGCTGGCGTTAAACACCAGGAATCCTTCTTTACTGGGCATTTTTCTAAACGCCCAGAATGCTGCCATTTCTGGCGTTAAACGCCCAGAATGCTGCCCATTCTGGCGTTTAACGCCCAAAATGTTATCTTTACTGGCGTTAAATGCCCAGAATGATAACTGTTGATACCATGGGTCGAGCTGTCCGACCCAGGATGTTCTACAAACAAAGCGACCAACCTCTTCAGGTCAGGACAACTCGACCTCTTCTCAAAGAGCTCGGCCAAGTCATAGGAAAGCCCAAACAAAGGGCCCAAATAGAGGAACACATCCCAAATCCAAGGGCAGCCCAAGCCCATAGAGATAAAGGCAGTTCCCTTGAAGATAAGAGGACCCCAGTCAAAGATAAGATAAAGATAAGATAACATAACTAACTTATCTCATCTAAAGAGGTTACTCTACACCATTATAAATACACTAGAGCACCCAGGTATAACTCATACTCTGATTCTACTCAATACCTGCTTAATACACTTGCTAACTTAAGCATCAGAGTCCCTTGCAGGTACCCCCCACCCTCCGGGGACAAAGGATCAGCACCACCACCAAGTCCGACAAGTCGGACACGGCGGCTCCAGCCACCATCATCAAGTCGGACACAACAGCTCCGACCAGTATAGAAGATCTCATCCGAGATTGACCTACAGTTTCAAGTAACCCTCGGAACATTGGTGTCGTTGCCGGGGACCCGGAAGTCATCCCATTACCATGGCGGATGATCATGACAATGATCACACCTCAGATCTAGAAGAAAGAACGCCACATAAAAATGTGGACTCCACACCAAAAAATACTCCCCAAACCAACAAAAAGAACTCCCCAAACGAGGGAGCCCTGGATACATTTCAAGATCGGTTAAAACAACTTGAGGAGGACGCTCTATGTCAACGAGAGGCCGAGAAGGATCTACAAAGAGAAATAAGGCGACGCCGAAAATTGGAGAACAAACTCCTAAAACTTGAAGCCGATGTCAAGACTAAAGCCATCCGAGCCACTCCCGAAGATAGCGCCTGCAAGGAGCAAGATCCATTCACCAAGGAGATCATGAAGACAAGAATCCCAAAAGATTTTAAACTCCCAGACATGACCTTGTACGACGGCACTACGGATCCCAGCCATCATCTTAGCAACTTTAGGAGCAGAATGTATCTCACCGATGCCTCAGATGCAGTTCGTTGCAAAGCCTTTCCAACTACTTTAACAAAAACAGCAATTAGATGGTTCGACAACCTCCCTCCTAGATCTATCTCGAGTTTCGATGACATGGCCAAGAAGTTCCTGACCAGATTTTCCATCCAAAAGGACAAAGCTAAACATGCGCCCAGCTTACTGGGAATTAGACAAGGAGAAAGGGAAACCCTGCGCAACTACATGGAGAGATTCAACAAGACATGCCTGGATATACAAAACCTGCCAACAGAAGCCGCTATCATGGGCCTCATTAATGGCCTGCGAGAAGGGCCTTTTAGTCAATCTGTATCAAAGAAATACCCCACGTCTCTGAACGAGGTGCAAGAACGAGCGAAAAAGTACATCAACATGGAAGAAAACTCCCGATTAGGAGAGACTTCAAAGGTTGGGTTCACCTCTCGGGATAAAGACAAAGATTCCAGAAAGAAAGAAGATCGCCATGGAGAGAAAATAAAAAAATACCAAAATTACACCCATCTTCGAGTGTCTCTTGTGGATGTCTACAGAGAGGTTTGCAACACAGAAAAAATACCACCAGCTCGACCACTCAAAGGCAAAAAAGGATGAGGAAACCAGGCTGAATATTGTGAATACCATCGGATCCGCAAGCACTCCACCAATGAGTGTTTTGACTTAAAAAACTTCATAGAAAAGCTCATACGAGAAGGAAAGCTAGATCGATACCTGGCCACCCGTGATGATGAACAAAGGAAAAGAAGAAGAGCAGAAGACGTCAGACCAACCGCACGATCATCCCGGACGCCAGAAAGACATGTCCACATGATACATGGCGGATTCGCCGGGGGAAGAATCTCCAAATCATCCCGCAAAAGACATCTCAAAGATGTATACCACGTCGCAGAAGAGAAAGAAACACCCGACATCCCGGCGATCACTTTTACCAAGGAAGACGCATCCAGCGTCGCGTCCGGGCATGACGATCCCATGGTCATCACTATTATACTGGCAAACACAAATCTTCACCGCACATTGATAGACCAGGGGAGCTCTGTCGATATCTTATTCAAAACCGCTTTCGACAAACTCGGCTTGAAAGAAAAAGAACTCAGGGCATATCCAGACAGCCTATTCGGGTTAGGAGATACCACGGTTCAAACAATTGGATACATCCCGCTCCACACAACTTTTGGAAAGGGAAGTCAGTCAAGAACACTCAAAATAGATTACATCATCGTTGATGTAAGCTCAGCCTACAATGCCCTAATAGGTCGGGCAACGTTAAATCAACTCGGCGCAATAGTCTCGACTCCACATCTATGCATGAAGTTTCCAACCACAGAAGGAATAGCCACAGTAAAGGCAGATCAGAAGATGGTGCGCCGCTGTTACAATGAAAGTCTAAACCTCAGAGGCAGAGGAGAAGAATTCCACACAATCGAGCTCGGTGGAGTTCGGAGGCGAGAGGAGCTCCGCCCACAACCTGAAGGAGAAATAGAGAAAATCCAGATCGGGAGCACCCCGGACCAAACAACCAATATCGGCACACTCCTAAAAAGGGATATAAAAGAATCACTCATACAGTTCCTACGCGACAACGCCGACCTCTTTGCGTGGAAGGCTGCAGACATGCCAGGCATAGATCCCAAACTAATGTGCCACAAGCTAGCAGTCTACCCAGGATCTCGGCCGGTACAACAAAGGCACAGAAAGCTAGGACCAGAATGCTCTCAAGCAGTGGAAGAACAGGTACGAGCTCTACTGGAGGCAGGCTTCATAAGAGAAGTCAAATACCCGCTATGGCTTGCTAATGTCGTTTTGGTAAAAAAGTCAAATGGGAAGTGGCAAATGTGCACCAACTATACCGATCTCAACAAAGCTTGCCCGAAAGATTCTTATCCGCTCCCAAACATCGACGCACTGGTAGATGCCTCCTCCGGATACAAATACCTTTCCTTTATGGACGCATAGTCGGGATATAACCCAATCCCAATGTACCTACCCGACCAAGAAAAAACCTCTTTCTTAACCCCAAAAGTAAATTACTGCTACATTGTTATGCCCTTCGGTCTCAAAAACACAGGAGCCACTTACCAAAGATTAATGAACAAAGTTTTTTCGGATCACATCGGAAAGATCATGGACGTCTACGTAGACGACATGCTGGTGAAGACACAAAACGAAGAGATGTTATTATCCGACCTGACACAAGTATTCAACACCATAAGACGACACGGCATGCGACATAATCCCATGAAATGTACCTTCGCAGTAGAAGCTGGTAAATTCTTGGGTTTTATGATCACACAGAGAGGAATCGAGGCAAACCCGGACAAGTGCAGGGCCGTACTCGACATGAAAAGCCCGACTTGTATCAAAGAGGTACAACAACTCAACGGGCGGTTGGCAGCCTTGTCCAGATTCCTGGCGGGATCAGCAATAAGATCTCTCCCCTTCTACGCCACTCTAAGGAAGGGAAAGGAGTTTGAATGGACAGTTGAATGCGAGCAAGCCTTCCAAGACTTCAAGAAATTTCTGGGACAGCCACCTATATTAAGTCAGCCACGGGAAGGAGAACCACTCATCTTGCACATCGCAGTGGAAAATCGGGCAATAGCCTCAGCACTGGTCCGAGAAGACAACAATGGGCAACAACCCATATACTTTATCAGCAAAGCGTTACAAGGGTCTGAGCAGAACTACCAGAAAATAGAAAAGTTCGCTTACGCTCTCATAATAACATCTCGACGACTTCGCCCATATTTTAAATCTCACACCATTAAAGTTCGGACCAACCAGCCCAAAAAAGGAATCTTATAGAAAACAGACTTGGCAGGAAGAATCTTGCAATGAGCAGTCGAGTTGTCCGAATTCGACCTTCAATACGAAGCTCGAACGGCCATCAATTCTCAATATCTGGCCGATTTCATTGTGGAATTTACGGACACACCGAAAATCCTCGCAGAATAGAATCTATACGTGGACGGCTCCTCAAATAAAACGGGAAGTGGCGCAGGCGTAATAATTGAAAGTGACCAGGGGACCCAAATCGAACTCTCCCTCAAATTTGGGTTCCCTGCCTCAAACAATCAAGCGGAATATGAGGCACTACTAGCTGGTTTGAAGCTGGCTAGGGAGGTTGGAGCTCAAAAACTTATCATCTTCAGCGATTCACAGGTAGTCACTTCACAAATAACAGGAAGCTACCAAGCCAAAGATCCCACTATGAAAAAGTACTTGGACAAAACCAGGGAACAGCTCGGACAACTCGGAGAGTATGAGATTCGACACATACCCCGAGAACAGAATACCCGGGCCAATGCACTCTCAAAATTAGCCAGCACCAAACCAGGAGGCAACAATAGAAGCCTCATCCTAGAAAATCTACAGAATCCATCAATCTCAGAAGAAGAAAAGGTCCTAGCCATAATAGGTCGCGATCAGGGATGGATGACCCCCATAATTAATTACCTCACAACAGAAGCCCTCCCTACAGATGAGAAAGAAGTAAAGAGGTTAAAATGGGAAGCACAATACTACACCATCATAAATAATACTTTATACAAAAGAGGGATTTCAACACCATTGCTAAAATGCATGCCGACTTTTGGTGCACGAAATTGTGATCTCTACTTTTCACAACTCAAACAATCCCCGGAAATGGCTCCAAAAACTTGGTGCTCAATACCATGGTCTAAACATAATTTCACAACTTCACACAACTAACCAGCAAGTGCACTGGGTCGTCAAGTAATAAACCTTACGCGAGTAAGGGTCGATCCCATGGAGATTGTTGGTATGAAGCAAGCTATGGTCATCTTGTAAATCTCAGTCAGGCAGATTCAAATGGTTATAGATGATTTATGAATAAAGCATAAAATAAAGATAGAGATACTTATGCAATTCATTGGTGAGAATTTCAGATAAGCGTATAGAGATGCTTTGTCCCTTCCGTCTTTCTGCTTTCCTACTGTCTTCATCCAATCCTTCTTACTCCTTTCCATGGCAAGCTGTATGTTGGGCATCACCGTTGTCAATGGCTATAGTCCCGTCCTCTCAGTGAAAATGTTCAACGCGCTCTGTCACAGCACGACTATTCAGCTGTCGGTTCTTGATCATGTCGGAATAGAATCCAGTGATTCTTTTGCGTCTGTCACTAACGCCCCACAATCGCGAGTTTGAAGCTTGTCACAGTCATTCAATCCTTGAATCCTACTCAGAATACCACAGACAAGGTTTAGACCTTCCGGATTCTCTTGAATGCCGCCATCAATTCTAGCTTATACCACGAAGATTCTGATTAAGGAACCCAAGAGATAAACATTCAAGCCTTGTTTGCTTGTAGAACGGAAGTGGCTGTCAGACACGCGTTCATAAGTGAGAATGATGATGAGCGTCACATAATCATCACATTCATCAAGTTCTTGGGTGCAAATGAATATCTTAGAACAAGAATAAGCTTAATTGAATAAAAGAACAATAGTAATTGCATTAATACTCGAGGTACAGTAGAGCTCCACACCTTAATCTATGGTGTGTAGAAACTCCACTGTTGAAAATACATAAGAACAAGGTCTAGGCATGGCCGAATGGCAAAAGGTCCTACTTATAGAGAACTAGTAGCTAGGATTTACAGAAATGAGTAAATGACATAAAAATCCACTTCCGGGCCCACTTGGTGTGTGCTTGGGCTGAGCATTGAAGCATTTTCGTGTAGAGACTTCTCTTGGAGTTAAACGCCAGCTTTTGTGCCAGTTTGAGCGTTTAACTCCCATTCTTGTGCCAGTTCCGGTGTTTAACGCCGGGCAGTTTTGAGCTGATTTGAAATGCCGGTTTGGGCCACCAAATCTCGAGCAAAGTATAGACTATTATACATTGCTGGAAAGCCCAGGATGTCTACTTTCCAACGCAATTAAGAGCACGCCAATTGGGTCTCTATAGCTCCAGAAAAGTCACTTTGAGTGCAGGGAGGTCAGAATTCAACAACATCTACAGTCCTTTTCAGCCTCTGAATCAGATTTTTGCTCAGATCTCTCAATTTCAGCCAAAAAATACCTGAAATCACAGAAAAACACACAAACTCATAGTAAAGTCTAGAAAAGTGAATTTTAACTAAAAACTAATAAAAATATAATAAAAACTAACTAAAACATACTAAAAATAATGCCAAAAAGCGTATAAATTATCCGCTCATCACAACACCAAACTTAAATTGTTGCTTGTCCCCAAGCAACTGAAGATCAAATAAGATAAAAAGAAGAGAATATGCAATGAATTCCAAAAACATCTATGAAGATCAGTATTAATTAGATGAGCGGGGCTTTCTGCTTTTTGCCTCTGAACAGTTTTGGCATCTCACTCTATCCTTTGAAATTCAGAATGACTGGCTTCTATAGGAACTCAGAATCCAGATAATGTTATTGATTCTCCTAGTTAAGTTTGATGATTCTTGAACACAGCTACTTCATGAGTCTTGGCCGTGGCCCAAAGCACTCTGTCTTCCAGTATTACCACCGGATACATACATGCCACAGACACATAATTGGGTGAACCTTTTCAGATTGTGACTCAGCTTTGCTAGAGTCCCCAATTAGAGATGTCCAGGGTTCTTAAGCACACTCTTTTTGCCTTGGATCACAACTTTATTATTTCTTTTTTTTTCTTTTCCCTCTCTTTCTTTTTTTTCGAATTTTTTTTGTATTCACTGCTTTTTCTTGCTTCAAGAATCATTTTTATGATTTTTCAGATCCTCAGTAACATGTCTCCTTTTTCATCATTCTTTCAAGAGCCAACATTCATGAACAACAAATTCAAAAGACATATGCACTGTTCAAGCATACATTCAGAAGTCAAAAGTATTGCCACCACATCAAAATAATTAATCTGTTATAAAATCTGAAATTCATGCAATTCTTCTCTTTTTTAATTAAGAACATTTTTCATTTAAGAAAGGTGATGGATTCATAGGACATTCATAACTTTAAGGCATAGACACTAAGACACTAATGATCATAAGACACAAACATAGATAAACATAAGCATGAAAAATTCGAAAAACAGGAAATTAAAGAACAAGGAGATTAAAGAACGGGTCCACCTTAGTGATGGCGGCTTGTTCTTCCTCTTGAAGATCTTATGGAGTGCTTGAACTCCTCAATGTCTCTTCCTTGCCTTTGTTGCTCCTCTCTCATAACTCTTTGATCTTCTCTAATTTCATGGAGGAGAATGGAATGTTCTTGGTGCTCCACCCTTAGTTGTCCCATGTTGGAACTCAATTCTCCTAGGGAGGTGTTGATTTGCTCCCAATAATTTTAAGGAGGAAAGTGCATCCCTTGAGGCATCTCAGGATTTCATGATGAGTGGGGTCTCTTGTTTGCTCCATCCTTTTCTTAGTGATGGGCTTGTCCTCATCAATGAGGGTGTCTCCCTCTATGTCAATTCCAACTGAATAACAGAGGTGACAAATGAGATGAGGGAAAGCTAACCTTGCCAAGGTAGAGGACTTGTCCACCACCTTATAAAGTTCTTGGGATATAACCTCATGAACTTTTACTTCCTCTCTAATCATGATGCTTTGAATCATGATAGCCCGGTCTATAGTAACTTTGGACCGGTTGCTAGTGGGAATGATTGAGCGTTGGATAAACTCCAACCATCCTCTAGCCACGGTCTTGAGGTCATGCCTTCTCAGTTGAACCGGCTTTTCTCTTGAATCTCTCTTCTATTGAGCGCCCTCTTCACAAATGTCTATGAGGACTTGGTCCAACCTTTGATCAAAGTTGACCCTTCTAGTGTAAGGGTGTTCATCTCCTTGCATCATGGGCAAGTTGAATGCCAACCTTACATTTTCCAGACTAAAATCTAAGCATTTTCCCCGAACCATTGTGAGCCAATTCTTTGGGTCCGGGTTCACACTTTGATCATGGTTCCTGGTGATCCATGCATTGGCATAGAACTCTTGAACCATTAAGATTCTGACTTGTTGAATGGGGTTGGTAAGAACTTCCCAACCTCTTCTTCGGATCTCATGTCAGATCTCCGGATATTCACTCTTTTTGAGTTTGAAAGGGACCTTGGGGATAACCTTTTTCATGGCCACAACTTCATAGAAGTGGTCTTGATGCACCCTTGAGATGAATCTCTCCATCTCCCATGACTCGGAGGTGGAAGCTTTTGCCTTCCCTTTCCTCTTTCTAGAGGTTTCTTCGGCCTTAGATGCCATAAATGGTTATGAAAAAACAAAAAGCAATGCTTTTACCACACCAAACTTAGAAGGTTTGCTCGTCCTCGAGCAAAAGAAGAAAGAAGAGAGTAGAAGAAGAAGAAGAAATAGAGGAGATGGAGGTGGTTTTGTGGTTCGGCCAAGGGGGAGAAGTAGTGTTTAGGTTGTGTGAAAATGAAGGAGTGAAGATGGGTTTATTTTAGAGTGGAGAGGGGGTGTATGGTTCGGTCATGTGAGGGTGGGTTTGGGTGGGAAAGTGGTTTGAATTTGAATGTTGAGGTAGGTGGGGTTTTATGAAGGATGGATGTGAGTGGTAAAGAGAATAGTGGGATTTGATAGGTGAGGGGTTTTTAGGAAAGAGGTATTGAGCTGATTGGTGAATGGGTGAAGAAGAGAGAGAGTGGTGGGGTAGGTGGGGATCCTGTGGGGTCCACAGATCCTGAGGTGTCAAGGAAAATTCATCCCTGCACCAAGTGGCGAGCAAAAATGCTCTTGATGCCAATTCTGGCGTTAAACGCCGGGCTGGTGCCCATTTCTGGCATTTAACGCCAACTTCTTGCCCTTTCCTGGCGTTTAGCGCCAGTCTGGTGCCCCTTTCTGGCATTAAATGCCCAGAATGGTGCCAGACTGGGCGTTAAACGCCCATTTGCTGCCCTTACTGGCGTTTAAACGCCAACAAGGTTTTCCTTCAGGGTGTGTTGTTTTTCTTTTTGTTTTTCATTCTGTTTTTGCTTTTTCAATTGATTTTGTGACTTTCCATGATCATCAACCTACAGAAAACATAAAATAACAAAAGGAAGATAGATAAATATAACATCGGGTTGCCTCCCAACAAGCACTTCTTTAATGTCAGTAACTTGACAGTGGGCTCTCATGGAGCCTCACAGATACTCAGAGCATTGTTGGAACCTCCCAACACCAAACTTAGAGTTTGAATGTGAGGGTTCAACACCAAACTTAGAAGTTGGTTGAGGCCTCCCAACACCAAACTTAGAGTTTGACTGTGGGGGCTCTATTTGACTCTGATTTGAGAGAAGCTCTTCATGCTTCCTCTCCATGGTTACAGAGGGATATCCTTGAGCCTTAAACACAAAAGATTCTTCATTCACTTGAATGATCAATTCTCCTCTGTCAACATCAACCCCAGCCTTTGCTGTGGCTAGGAAGGGTCTGCCAAGGATGATGGATTCATCCATGCACTTCCCAGTCTCTAGGACTATAAAATCAGCAGAGATGTAATGGTCTTTAACTTTTACCAGAACATCCTCTACAAGTCCATAAGCTTGTTTTCTTGAATTGTCTGCCATCTCTAGTGAGATTCTTGCAGCTTGCACCTCAAAGATCCCTAGCTTCTCCATTACAGAGAGAGGCATGAGGTTTATGCTTGACCCTAAGTCACACAGAGCCTTCTTAAAGGTCATGGTGCCTATGGTAGAAGGTACTGAGAACTTCCCAGGGTCCTATCTCTTTTGAGGTAATCTCTGCCTAGTCAAGTCATCCAGTTCTTAGGTGAGCAAAGGGGGTTCATCCTCCCAAGTCTCATTACCAAATAACTTGTCATTTAGCTTCATGATTGCTCCAAGGTACTTAGCAACTTGCTCTTCAGTGACATCTTCATCCTCTTCAGAGGAAGAATACTCATCAGAGCTCATGAATGGCAGAAGTAAATCCAATGGAATCTCTATGGTCTCAGTGTGAGCCTCAGATTCCCATGGTTCCTCATTAGGGAACTCATTAGAGGCCAGTGGACGTCCATTGAGGTCTTCCTCAGTGGCGATCACTTCCTCTTCCTCCTCTCCTAGTTCGGTCATGTGGGTCATGTTAATGGCCTTGCATTCACCTTTTGGATTCTCTTCTGTATTGCTTGGAAGAGTACTATGAGGGAGTTCAGTAATTTTCTTACTTAGCTATCCCACTTGTGCCTCCAATTTCCTAATGGAGGACATTGTTTCAGTCATGAAACTTTGAGTGGTTTTGATTAGATCAGAGACCATGGTTGCTAAGTCAGAGTGGCTCTGCTTAGAATTCTCTGTCTGTTGCTGAGAAGATGATGGAAAAGGCTTGCCATTGCTAAACCTGTTTCTTCCACCATTATTTTTGTTGAAACCTTGTTGAGGTCTCTGTTGATCCTTCCATGAGAGATTTGGATGATTTTTCCCTGAAGGATTATAGGTGTTTCTATAGGGTTCTCCCATGTAATTCACCTCTTCCATTGATGGGTTCTCAAGATCATAAGCTTCTTCTTCAAATGAAGCGTCCTTAGTACTACCTGGTGCAGCTTGCATTCCAGACAGACTTTGAGAAATCATATTGACTTGCTGAGTCAATATTTTGTTCTGAGCCAATATGGCATTCAGAGTATCAATCTCAAGAACTCCTTTCTTCTGATTCGTCCTATTGTTCACAGGATTCCTTTCAGAAGTGTACATGAATTGGTTATTTGCAACCATTTCAATGAGTTCTTGAGCTTCTGTAGGCGTCTTCTTCAGATGAAGAGATCCTCCAGCTGAGCTATCCAGTGACATCTTGGACAATTCAGACAGACCATCATAGAAGATACCTATGATGCTCCATTCAGAAAGCATGTCAGAAGGACACTTTCTGATCAATTGTTTGTATCTTTCCCAAGAAGGACACTTTCTAATCAATTGTTTGTATCTTTCCCAAGCTTCATAGAGGGATTCACCTTCCTTCTATCTGAAGGTTTGGACTTACACTCTAAGCCTACTCAATTTTTGAGGTGGAAAGAACTTTGCCAAGAAGGCATTAACTAGCTTTTCCCAAGAGTTCAGGCTTTCTTTAGGTTGTGAGTCCAACCATATCCTAGCTCTGTCTCTTACAGCAAAAGAGAATAGCATAAGTATGTAGACCTCAGGGTCAACCCCATTAGTCTTGACAGTGTCACAGATTTGCAAGAACTCAGCTAAAAACTGATGAGGATCTTCCAATGGAAGTCCATGGAACTTGCAATTCTGTTGCATTAGAGAAACTAATTGAGGCTTAAGCTCAAAGTTGTTTGCTCCAATAGCAGGGATAGAGATGCTTCTCCCATAGAAGTCGGGAGTAGGTGCAATAAAGTCACCCAGCACCTTCCTTGCATTGTTGGCATTGTTGTTGTTTTCGGCTGCCATGTCTTCTTCTTTGAAGATTTCTGTTAGGTCCTCTACAGAGAATTGTGCTTTAGCTTCTCTTAGCTTTCGCTTCAAGGTCCTTTCAGGTTCAGGGTCAGCCTCAACAAGAATACTTTTGTCTTTGCTCCTGCTCATACGAAAGAGAAGAAAACAAGAAAATATGGAATCCTCTATGTCACAGTATAGAGATTCCTTGAGGTGTCAGAGGAATAGAAAAATAGAAGGAAGATGTAGAAAATTCGAACTTATCAAGGAAAGATAGAGTTCGAATTGTGCATTAAGGAATAGTGTTAGTCCATAAATAGAAGGATGTGCGAAAAGGGGAAGAAATTTTCGAAAATAAATTAAAAAGATTTTAAAAACATTTTTGAAAAAATTGAAGAATGATTTTCGAAAAATATGATTGGGAAAGAAATAAAGTGATTTTTGAAAAAGATTTTGAAATTAAAAATCAAAAGATATGATTGAAAACTTATGGTTTTAAAAATATATGATTGAAAAACAATTTAAAAAGATTTGATTTTTAAAATCAAGGACTTGCCTAACAAGAAAAGATATGATTCAAACATTAAACCTTTCTCAACAGAAAAGGCAACATACTCTGAGATGTTGAATCAAATCATTAATTGTTAGCAAGTATTTTTGAAAATGGAAAGAAATTAATTTTGAAAACACATGATTGAAAAGATCTGATTTGAAAAAGATTTGATTTTGAAAAATTTTGAAAACTTGAAAAAAAATTTGCATTAAAAAAAAAAATCTTCCCTCTTGTGACATCCTGGAGTTTAACACCCAAAACACTACCCTTTTGGGCGTTAAACGCCCAGCCAGGGTGCCTGGCTGGCATTTAAACGCCAGTTTTCCTTCCTCACTAGGCGTTTTGAACGCCCAGCTTTTTCTGTGTAATTCCTCTGCTGTATGTTCTGAATCTTCAATTCTCTGTATTATTGACTTGAAAAGACACAAATTAAAAATTTTTTGGATTTTTAGTAATGAGGAATAACCAAAATGCAACTAAAATCAAATAAACAATGCATGTAAGACACCAAACTTAGAAGTTTGTATACTACTGACACTAACAAATTGAGAATGCATATGAGAAACAACAAAACACACAAAACAAGAGAATTTAAAGATTAGAGCAAGTAAATCATCAAGCACAACTTGAAGATCAATGAAGACACATGATAAATGCAAGAAGAACAGAAACATGCAATTGACACCAAACTTAAAATGAGACACTAGACTCAAACAAGAAATATTTTTGGTTTTTTTTTTATGATTTTGTAATTTTTTTTGGTTTTTTTCGAAAATTATATGGAGAAGAGAATAAAGAAATTCAAAATTTTTAATAAGAATTCCATGAATCATGCAATGTTAGTCTAAAGCTTTAGTCTAAAGGAATTAGACATGGCTAGCCAAGCTTCAGCAGGACATTGCATTCAAGAGCTAAATTGATGAAAATCAATCAGCTTTGGTGATGATAAGAACATCACCTTGAAACACTAGAATTCATTCTTAAAAATTCTGAAAAATACCTAATCTAAGCAACAAAATGAACCGTCAGTTGTCCAAACTCAAACAATCTCCAGCAACGGCGCCAAAAACTTGGTGCACAAAATTGTGATCTCTACTTTTCACAACTCAAACAATCCCCGGTAATGGCTCCAAAAACTTGGTACTCAATACCATGGTCTAAACATAATTTCACAACTTCGCACAACTAACCAACAAGTGCACTGGGTCGTCCAAGTAATAAACCTTACGCGAGTAAGGGTCGATCCCAGGGAGATTGTTGGTATGAAGCAAGCTATGGTCATCTTGTAAATCTCAGTCAGGCAGATTCAAATGGTTATAGATGATTTATGAATAAAGCATAAAATAAAGATAGAGATACTTATGCAATTCATTGGTGAGAATTTCAGATAAGTGTATGGAGATGCTTTGTCCCTTCCGTCTTTCTGCTTTCCTACTGTCTTCATCCAATCCTTCTTACTCCTTTCCATGGCAAGCTGTATGTTGGGCATCACCGTTGTCAATGGCTACAATCCCGTCCTCTCAGTGAAAATGTTCAACGCGCTCTGTCACAGCATGGCTATTCAGCTGTCGGTTCTCGATCATGTCGGAATAGAATCCAGTGATTCTTTTGCGTCTGTCACTAACGCCCCACAATCGCGAGTTTGAAGCTCGTCACAGTCATTCAATCCTTGAATCCTACTCAGAATACCACAGACAAGGTTTAGACCTTCCGGATTCTCTTGAATGCTACCATCAATTCTATCTTATACCATGAAGATTCTGATTAAGGAACCCAAGAGATAAACATTCAAGCCTTGTTTGCTTGTAGAACGGAAGTGGTTGTCAGGCACGCGTTCATAAGTGAGAATGATGATGAGCGTCACATAATCATCACATTCATCAAGTTCTTGGGTGCAAATGAATATCTTAGAACAAGAATAAGCTGAATTGAATAGAAGAACAATAGTAATTGCATTAATACTCGAGGTACAACAGAGCTCCACACCTTAATCTATGGTGTGTAAAAACTCCACCGTTGAAAATACATAAGAACAAGGTCTAGGCATGGCCGAATGGCCAGCCTCCCATAATCTAAGAACTAGACGTCCAAAGATGATCTAGAGATCTAAAGTGATCAAAAGATGAAAATACAATAGCAAAAGGTCCTACTTATAGAGAACTAGTAGCTAGGGTTTACAGAAATGAGTAAATGACATAAAAATCCACCTCCGGGCCCACTTGGTGTGTGATTGGGCTGAGCATTGAAGCATTTTCGTGTAGAGACTTCTCTTGGAGTTAAAACGCTAGCTTTTGTGCCAGTTTGGGCGTTTAACTCCCATTCTTGTGCCAGTTCCAGAATTTAACGCCGGGCAATTTTGAGCTGATTTGGAACGCCGGTTTTGGGCCACCAAATCTCGGGCAAAGTATGGACTATTATACGTTTCTGGAAAGCCCATGATGTCTACTTTCCAACGCAATTAAGAGCACTTCAACTGGGTCTCTGTAGCTCCAGAAAATCCACTTTGAGTGCAGGGAGGTCAGAATCCAACAGCATCTACAGTCCTTTTCAGCCTCTGAATCAGATTTTTGCTCAGATCCCTCAATTTCAGCCAAAAAATACCTGAAATCACAGAAAAACACACAAACTCATAGTAAAGTCCAGAAAAGTGAATTTTAACTAAAAACTAATAAAAATATAATAAAAACTAACTAAAACAAACTAAAAACATACTAAAAACAATGCCAAAAAGCGTATAAATTATCCGCTCATCAACTTCCAACACTAAGAATATCCTAGAAGAAGTACACATTGGCATTTGTGGCAATCACCTCGGAGCGCAGGCACTCGCCAAAAAAGTACTTCGGGCAGGATTCTATTGGCCAACTCTACAAAAAGAAGCTACAGAATTCGTAAGGACATGTTCGCCATGTCAAAAGCATGCCAACTTCCACACCGCTCCGCCAGAGGAACTCATCAACATAACCTCACATTGGCCATTCGCAAAATGGGGACTCGATCTCCTCGGACCTTTTCCTTAAGGATCAGGACAAGTGAAACTCCTCATAGTAGGAATAGACTACTTCACAAAATGGATCGAGGCAGAACCCCTAGCCAATGCCACAACTCAAAGAAATCGGAAATTCCTATATAGAAACATCGTCACAAGGTTTGGAGTTCCATACTCCATCACTACAAAAAATGGCACCCAATTCACAGACGCAGGCTACAGAAAACTAGCGGCCGATCTGAATATAAAACAACAATTCACCTCTGTTGAGCACCCCCAAGCCAATGGGCAAGCTGAAGCTGCTAACAAAGTTATATTAGCCGGGATAAAATGGAGATTACAGGATGCAAAGGGAGCCTGGGCTGAAGAGCTCCCGCAAGTTCTATGGGCATATCGAACGACTCCACATTCCACGACAAAAGAGTCGCCTTTCTGATTAGCCTACGGAATGGAGGCAATGATCCCAGTGGAGGTCAAAGAAGGATCACCCAGAGTAATATATTTTAGCGAAAAAGCCAATTCCCAACTTCAAAGGGAAGAGCTTGACTTACTTCCAGAAATCCGAGAAAAAGCTCGGATAAGGGAAGAGGTGCTGAAACAACGAATGGCCTCCAGATACAACCGAAAAGTAATACAGCGGGTCTTTGCTGAAAAAGACCTCATCCTAATTCGAAATGATATAGGAACAACTCGACCTGGAGAAGGAAAGCTGGCAGCAAACTGGAAAGGACCCTTCCGAGTCATAGAAATATTGGGAAAAGGTTACTACAGGCTTTCCGAACTCGACGGGCGAGAGCTTCCTAGATCATGGTACGCTTGCAACCTAAGAAGGTACTATAGTTAAGGATGATAAAATATCTTGGACAAGGCACACTCTTTTTTCTGAAAAAAGGTTTTTTAACGAGGTGCCCCGCCAAGACCTACAAATCACCCGACTTAGGAAATTAACTCCTCATATATATTTGCATTTTCTTTTAATAAAATTTGTTCAGATTCTCTATAAACGCTCAAGTCGTATTATTCTGAAAACATTCATCGCCCGATTATAAAGCTACAGATCGACAAAAAGTGAAAATCGAATTCACTGCGCGATTACGATAAAAACAAGGGCTAAAAACCCAAATTCTACAAAATCGGCAAAGATGAAAATAGAATAATGCAAGAAGTTATAGAAAGTGATCCATAGAAAGGACCTGACGAGGACCTAATAAAATGGATTTCTATAAAATAACTTAAAGACTGGCCGGCACAAAAAGTCGGACCAGCCACAACAACCCAAGTTATAAGTAAAGCCCTGGAAAGAGGTCTGGCCAACCCTATAAAAGAAGATTACTATAACTTCGAAGAGCCCAACATGAGGAAGTCGGACTCCTACAAAAGTTACAAAAGATAATCCCTGAAAGAGACCTGAACAAGGTCCAAGAAAGAGGATTATCAAGTAACTCGATAGGGCCCGACGTGACAAAGTCGGCCCGGAAAGATAAAGTTACAAAAGATAAATCCCTGAAAGAGACCTGAACAAGGTCCACGAAAGAGGATTATCAAGTAACTCGACAGTCCCGACGTGACAAAGTCGGCCCAGAAAGATAAAGTTACAAAAGATAAATCCCTGAAAGAGACCTGAATAAGGTCCAACAAAGAGGATTATCAAGTAACTCGACAGGGCCCGACGTGACAAAGTCGGCCCAGAAAGATAAAGTTACAAAAGATAAATCCCTGAAAGAGACTTGAACAAAGTCCAAGAAAGAGGATTATCAAGTAACTCGACAGGGTCCGACGTGACAAAGTTGGCCCGGAAAGATAAAGCTACAAAAGATAAATCCCTGAAAGAGACCTGAACAAGGTCCAAGAAAGAGGATTATCAAGTAACTCGACAAAGCTCGACATGACGAAGTCAGTCCAAGAAACAAAGCTACAAAGGTAATCCCTGAAAGAGCCCTGAACAATGTCCAAGAAAGAGGAGTACCGAGTAATTTGACAGGAACCAACACGATAAAGCTACCCTTGGAAGAGACCTTAAGTAAGGTCCAAAAAGGAAGGGCTACAAACAAACAAAAGCCAAGTTGAAAAATCGGCAATCTCAGTATTACGATAAACAAAAGTTTAAGATTGATGAGAGCAGCGTCAGGCCAAAGAATCAAGTTAATCATGACAGATAAAAACCTACGAAGGTGCCAAGACGAGTGCAAAGAAGACAGGATATAAAAACTACTAAGTTATGATAACAGCAAGCTTTAGAGGCAACCCAAATCAGCACAGGAAGCTCGAAAGTCACTTTGTTTTTCAAAACAAAGTTGCTAAACAAGAAACAGAAGAATCAACAGTCAACAAAACACCATTTACAAAACAAAAGAGTTCAAAGCCCACAGGCCGGGCTATACACAAATTCATCAGAAATAATCAAAGAAAGTCCAAAGGTTTCCCAGTAGCAGCATCCCGGGGTGAAGGAGGACGAGTCTGAAGAGGCACTGCATCTATCATCCCATCATCCCAGTTCAGGATCTAAACATCAGGATCGGACTCAGGTTGAACGACTTCAGCAGCCTGAGAGGAAGAGGGCGGCGCAACCGAGACTTTGGTAGAAGGAACAGGAGGAGGCTCAACATCATCATCATTAGGGTCCTCGGGAATGATTTTGCCATCCTTCACAACATTATCCAAGCTAAACAAGGCAAGGTCAGCCTCCGGGGCAATAACCCGAACTTGTTCCTTTAGGTTCTCAACCGCTGCCCACAAGATGACCCTAGAGCTCGGAATAATCAACCCATACCGACTCTAGCTCATCCCGAAGACGCATCACTTCTCGGTAGGATGCGACTAGCTTTCTTTGTGCTTCAAAGCCACATCCTCAGCCAACCGCACAGAGGCCGCCAGGGCAAGAGAGCTAGCCTTCTCTCCTTCCAGCTCCTTTTTCAGTTGAGTCACCTCCGCTTCAAACTCCTCCTTGAGACCCTTCATCCGATCAAATTCTCGCTTAGCTTCCTCCATAAAAGCTTTGGTAGCATGCAGAGGTAGATTTTGGGCAGTACGATACAAAGCAGCTCCCATATGGGCCATCTTGACACTACTCCAAGTTATAAAATCCAAGTGATGAAGGAGAGATACATCATCCATTGAAAGAGCACCATAAGGTGCGATCTGCTGGTCCATAAAACCAATAGGATCAAAATCTGGGGCATCTAGATTGAAAGGTTCAACAGTTCGAGGTCTTTTTGGAGGAGGGGCGGCCGAAGAAGAAACCACAGCAGCAGTAGAAGACTGAGGGAGATCCACTTAACGAACCCGAAGTGTAGGGATCATTCTCCTCGGGCCAGGAGAGCTCGGCACGGATGGCTTCAAAGGAGCTTGGGAAGTTCCTCCCCCATCAGCCTGGGCCGAGATGTTTTGAGCCGTAGTAGCTTTCCTCGCCTTTTTGAAGGCCTTCATTGCATCATTATTTTTGGCCATCTCTACAAAAGGAAAAACAACAATTTATCACGCCAAAAAAAAGCAGGAGAAAAACAAGATAAACAAAGATATATCACGGTAGTACCCAAAGTAGTTCGAATAAGGGACGAATCTCCCAATGACTTTTTAGTATCCAAGTGAGGAGGTTCTCCCCAAATGTCCTCCAAAACACTCACAAAGGACTGCTCGACCTCGCTCAACATCTCCCAAGTATATCGGGATACCACTACGTTCCTCTGCCACTATAAAGGAAAGAAGGGCTCATTATTTCATCTAGAAAGAAAGGTCGGGCTCCTTCAACAGCCCGGACCTTAAAGAAGTAATTCTTAAAATCCTGGAAAGATTCGTCATACATGGAAAAAACCTTGTGCCCCTGGGCAGACCTAAAAGAAATCCAAGAAGCTTTCTTCTTGGTAGTCCCAGGTTTGGTCAACACAAAAAGATACAGAAAAAGAGTTTGAGAAGGTGTAACACCAAATTCTTGACAAACAAGCTAAAAAATCTTGATAGAGCCCCATGAATTCAGATGGAGTTGGGACGGGGCTACATTACAAGACCATAACAGGTCAGTTTCAAAAGAAGTAAAAGGAAATGTGATGTTCATTTGGCTAAAAAAGAAGTCATAAGCATAGAAGAAAGGACGCTCCCCCTGGATCAGGACTGGGAAGCAAACTCTATCGCGAGAATCAGGTGCTACCAACTCATAATTTCCCTCCTGATCCGCACTGCTACAGACACGATGATGCTTTCTAAGCGTTGCACAAAATTCTGAATCAACTAAAGAAACACACAGCAAGACAAGAGAGTCCAGCCAATCGGACATCCCTTCGGGAACCTCAGAAAACGCCTCGACAATGTTTTTTCGGGAAGACATGGCCATCTAATCCTACAAAGCAAGAAAAAGATTGGGTTACTAAAAAGGTAAAGATATCCCAGACGAAATCAAAACAACTCGGACAGCACATTCCAGCGCGGTACAGCAGATAAAAAGGAAAACACAGGACACAACCCAAGGTCCAGAGGCATCCTTTGGAGGCAATCAGGGAATAAAGATTCAGGAAGAACTATAAGACTAATGTCTCAACAGAAACCCTTTCCAAGAAAAAAAATCAAATGAGTCGCCCAAAGAAAAGGCTACAACAGATCAGAAATCAGCAGAAGCATACAAAGCCCTAAAGAGCCAAACCAAGAAAATACACTCAGAAGCATATATAAGGTCAAAAGGGAAAAAACATGCATCACAGTAACAAACCAGGTGCGACAAAAATTCAAGCTTTCCAACATGCACTCAGTCAAAATCAAAGCTTCAAAATCAAAACACAACAAACCAGAAGTAAACGGCGAAGGGAAAGCAAAACCAACCTGAGAAAGGAGAAGAATACGCAAGAGGGTTGAAGACGAGGAGGTTAGAGATCGCCGTCAAAAGCACTTACAATCACCGAACAAACGTTGCAAGAGGAAACACCAAGAAATGTAAGTTTTCAAAAGAAAATAGAAGGAGAAGAGAAAAAGGGAAGTCACAGCAAAAGCAGGTGAGGAGAAAAAATGTTTCTTGAGAGTAAAATTCAAAATAAAAGCCAAGAGAAATAGAGCATCAAAAACCAATTAATGGGGCATTAAAAACCCTCGCACGTTCCAAAGGCTAGGACACTAATCCAAAAGCGCACATTTTCAAAAGGAAGCGAAACGGTCTGCATTCATAAAAGGAGAACTCTACAAAAAGAAATCGACAAAATGCTCGAGTTCGGCTTCACCAAAAAAGAATCGAAGTCCTAAAACTAAAGACTCGACCTCAGAAAAGAAGACCGAGCTCGGGCAGGGGCACTATTCATACCATGAGTCGAGCTGTCCAACCTAGGATGTTCTACAAACAAAGCAACCGACTTCTTCAGGTCAGGACAACCCAACCTCTTCTCAAAGAGCTCGGCGAAGTCACAGGAAAGCCCAACCAAAGGGCCCAAATTGAGGAAGACGTCACAAATCCAAGGGCAGCCCAAGCCCGTAGAGATAAAGGTGGTTTCCTTGAAGATAAGAGGACCCCAGTCAAAGATAAGATAAAGATAAGATAAGATAACTAACTTATCTCATCTAAAGAGGTCACTCTACACCATTATAAATGCACTGGAGCACCCAGGTATAACTCATACTCTGATTCTACTCAATACCTGCTTAATACCCTTGCTAACTTAAGCATCAGAGTCCATTGCAGGTACCCCCACCCTCTGGGGACGAAGGATCAGCACCACCACCAAGTCTGACAAGTCGGACACGGCGGCTCCAGCCACCATCATCAAGTCAGACACAACAGCTCTGACCAGTACAGAAGATCTCATCCGAGATCGACCTACAGTTTCAGGTAACCCTTGCAGGTATCTTTTGCTTTATGTTCTGAACCTTCATTTCTCTGTACTATTTACTGAAAAGATACATATTTTGATTTTTTTAATTTGAATTTTTGAATTGACTAACAAGAAACAACTAAATTTTAAATTTTTTTTGACCAAGTCAACTCAAAATTTCGAAAAGTATGAGGAGAAAAAGGAAAAGATATTTTTTTGACTTTTGAATTTTTAATGAGGAGAGAGAAAAACAATAAAATGAAACAAAACATAAAAATTTAAGATCAAAACAAATAATACATGCAAGAAAACTTTGAATGTCGAGATGAACACCAAGAACACTTTGAACATCAAGAACATATTTTTGAAAATTTTTAAGAAAAGAAAGACATGCAAGACACCAAACTTAGAAATTTTTAATGTTTAAACACTATGAATTCGAAAATGCATATGAAAAACAACAAAAGATACAAAACAAGAAAATCATAAGATTAAACAAAGAAAATCATCAAGAACAACTTGAAGATCAAGAAAGAACACATGATGCTTGAATTTTCGAAAATTTTAAGAAAATTAATTAAAAAAATGCAATTGACACCAAACTTAAAATTTGACACTAGACTCAAACAAGAAACACAAAACTTTTTTTTGTTTTTATGATTTTATTAAAAAATATTTTGAAATATTTTTTTTAAAAAAAAACTTTTTGAAAAGAAAATAAAGGTTGAAACAAGAAAGAAAATTACCTAATCTAAGCAACAAGATGAACCGTCAGTTGTCCAAACTCGAACAATCCCTCGCAACGGTGCCAAAAACTTGGTGCACAAAATTGTAATCAAACTTTTACAACTCCGCACAACTAATCAGCAAGTGCACTGGGTCGTCCAAGTAATAAAACCTTATGCGAGTAAGGGTCGATCCCACAGAGATTGTCGGCTTGAAGCAAGCTATGGTCATCCTGTAAATCTTAGTCAGGCGGATTCAATTGGTTATGAGGTTTTGATAATTAAAGGATAATTAAAACATAAAATAAAATAAAGATACTTATGTAATTCATTGGTGGAAATTTCAGATAAGCGTTTGGAGATGGTTTGTTACTTCTAAACCTCTGCTTTCCTATTGTCTTCATCCAATCATGCATGCTCCCTTCCATGGCAAGCTGTATGTTGGTGGATCACCGTTGTCAATGGCTACCATCCGTCCTCTCAGTGAAAATGGTCCAGGCTACGGTTTATGTTCGACTAATCAGGCACAGCTACCGCACGGCTAATCAGCTATTGGTTCTCACTTGTGTTGGAATATGATCTCTCTATCCTTTTGCACATTGTCACTGTGCCCAACATTCACGAGTTTGATGCTCGTCAAAGTCATCCCATCCCGGATCCTACTCGAAATACCACAGACAAGGTTTAGACTTTCCGGATCTCAAGAATGCTACCAATTGGTTCTAGCCTATACCACGAAGGTTCAAATCTCACGGATTCAAATGCTCTGTTGTCAGGAGAGGTGAGTCAAATCCATGGATCAGAGACCCAAGAGATTATACTCTGGCTATCGTCCAATGACTACGTTGAACATCATGTAGACCGCTTGTGCTTGTCAGGCACGCGGATCTTGGCTAAGCGAGTAACGAAGATAGTGGGTGATTGTCACGGGTCACCCCTTCATTCTGACTTAACTGAATTAAGTACGAGAGTATATCTTGGAGCAGAAGTAAATGTGAATTAAAAGAGAAACAATAGTACTTGCATTAATTCATGAAGAACAATAGAGCTCCGCACCTTAATCTATGAGGTGTAGAAACTCCACCGTTGGAAAATACATAAGAGAAAAAGGTCTAGGCATGGCCGAATGGATAGCCTCCCAAATGTGAAAAATGGCATAAGCTCCCTAATACAATAGTAAAAAGTGCTATTTATACTAAACTAGTTACTTGGGATTATAGAAAATAAGTAACTAAGTGCAGATAGTGCAGAAATCTACTTTCGGGGCCCACTTGGTGTGTGCTTGGGCTGAGCATTGAGCTTTACACATGCATAGGCCTTTTCAGGAGTTAAATGCCAGCTTGGATGCCAGTTTGGGCTTTTAACTCCAGTTCTGGTGCCAGTTTGGGCATTTTATGCTAGAAAAGGGTCTCTGGTGGGCTTTTGGACGCCAATTTGGGCCGTCAAATCTCGGGCAAAGTATGAACTATTAATCATTGCTGGAAAGCCCAAGATGTCTAATTTCCAACGCAATTAAGAGCTTGCCAATTGGGTATTTGTAGCTCCAGAAAATACACTTCGAGTTCAAGAGGGTCGGAATCCAACAGCATCTGCAGTTCTTTCTTAGCCTTTGAATCAGACTTTTGCTCAAGTCCCTCAATTTCAGCAAGAAAATACCTGAAATTACAGAAAAACACAAAAAATCATAGTAAAGTCTAGAAATATGATTTTTGCATAAAAACTAATAAAAATATATTAAAAAGTAACTAAAACATACTAAAAACTACCTAAAAACAATGCCAAAAAGCGTATAAATTATCCGCTCATCAGCCATTTGAACTATATATGGAACCACCACAATCTCTACACTTCCAAGAACCACCTCCATACTATGACCAAGAGGAATCACCTCCAATGTATGCAAATTTCCACTCACAAGATGAATTTTACTTTCAACCAGAACCCCCATAGAAGAATATTCATGTCCACCAATCCAAGAGCAAGATGATCTTGCTTACCTTAGCAAGTTAGAACAAGAGTCAAGAGATCACCTCAAGGAATCAATGGACCGGCTTCAAGCCACCATGGAGTATGTTGTGCAACGAGTGGAAATATTGGAGAGTGTTGAACTGCCACAACCCTACCAAGAAGAACGACCTTCCTACTATGAACCCTTCTTCCAAAATAATGAACCACCCTCTCCACCCCAAGACCCAATGGATGATCCTCTCATTTTATGCCTTCATGAACAAAGAGTAATACAAAGGGAGGTAGTAGAATCCATGGCCGCCTTGAATGATGTGGTAAATCGATTAGCCTCCCAATGCGCGAGCACTCAAGGACCTCCCATGGCCACATGTGGAGAATCGGTTGAAGAGCATAGCATGAAGGAGAGGTTGAAAACTTTGGTGGAAAATGAGGAATGTTGCTTTGTGTTAGAACAATTGGAGGAAGCTTTAATTGTTCAAGAAAAGGAAGAAGTGGTTGAGGACTTAGGTGATACAGAACCTCCATGGAAACCTAGAGTTGAAGAAAACCCCTCTAAGAAGATTGAAATTAATGTTGAGGAGGAAAGTGCACATCCTCCAAAGCATATTCCATGTGAAAACATGGAAGGAATGAAGCAAGAGGTGAGTTCCCATGGCAATGAAGATCACGCATCTGACCTTCTTGGTGGTGAATCCTTTGAGTTTGAAGAACCTTCTCCCAATGAGATAGAAAACAATGTGGAGGTAGATTTCTCTTATCCTCCCAGTTGTGATTTGAGTGATGGAGAAGAGTTAGATGAAATTGATGAACAAAGGATAGAAAGTGAAGAAGTTTGTGAAGAGGTGGATGCTGTCAAGGAAGAACATAAGAGAGTAGAGCTTGCAAGGACATTGAAGATACCTCTCTCCAAGCCATCACCATCCATTCTTTCATTCAAGTGGGTAAATTCCTTATACTTAAGCTTTATTATTCCCCTTGAATATGGTTTTCTTGAAACAGATGGTCAACTTAGACATCTTTGTGGCTTTAAGAGCAAAAGGGAGATGGTTAGTGGTTGGAATCGTAAATCAAGGTTCATTATGATTAGATACTCAAAGCTTAATTGCAAGGGTTGGTGTAGGACTAGATTGCTTGGGTCTAAGATGATGTTTGGTCACTCAATTGAGAATTCCTCTTGCTCGCCACCCGGATGGATCAATGAGATGATCAACTTCAAGACAGGTGTGAAAATAAAGTGTGGGATCCCGGATCGCACAAGGAGAATCAATTTTGGGAGCCCGTGGCTTGTGGAGAACTCCATCAAGGCTTGGAGGCATTACCTTTGAAGAACAGAGCTTATTGGAAGTCCAAGCATTGGTGGATGTTCAAAGATGGATTCAAGCACAAGCCACCCTGATGAGGAACTCCCTAAAAGTCCAATTTAAGGACAATAAACAAAAGTGCTAGGTGGGAGACACCCCACTATGGTAAATTCTTTTCATTTTCTCTTTTGTAAATATTGGTAAAATTAGTTTAAATTCATGTTTTGTTTGGTTTGTTGAGTTTATTAGGAAGTTTAATATGTTGAATAAGGTTTTATGGTGTTTTAGTAGCTGTTTGGAAGGTTTGGAATGCTCGGATTGGTGCAAAAACATAGAAAATTTGGAAAAGCAGAGCACCAACCCACGCGTACGCGCACCTCACGCGTACGCGTGCTCCAAGCTTTTCGGCCAATCCATGCGACCGCGTCACCCACGCGAACGCGTGGATGAAGAAGTTTCATTCCTCCATACACCTACCCGAGAGTTGTGCCTGCATCGCGCGAACTTTGTGCCTAAGGCACAAGTCAACCCACGCGTATACGTGCCTCACGCGTATGCGTCGATCTTCTCGGACACCACCCGCACGTACGCGTGCTCCACGCGTACGCGTCGATCCCATTTCAAGCCTTACTCCATACACCTTTTTTTCTTCTCTTCTTGCCATTTCTCTCCTTCTTCTTTCTTCTCTTCAATTCTTTCCCATCTTCAACCATCATCCAACACTACCAAACACCAATTATAACCATTTCTTTTAGGTAGTTACTTAGTTAGTTGAATTTTCCTTTAATTTTCTACTTTTTATTATAAGTGTGGATTATTAATCTTGTTTACCGTTTATTGCTGCTACTCACTGATAAGATGTTATTTTAACATCATTGTTGTTAATTTTCATTGTTGGATCTTTTGTCGAGGTTATATATTGCTACTTGGTTCGATCATGGATGATTTTGTGGATACCAAGTACATGTTACATTGCCTTCAAGCTTGTTAATTTTTTCGAATTGCATGATTTGGCCACCATGTGATTTGAACCTTATTCTCTGATTAGGCAATTTCTTGTTGGATGTTGTACATCTATCTTAATGCATTGTGCTTCTTGATTATATGCATCCATATGTGTTTCGCTTGAATGCTTTCATGCTTCTTTATTGCTTGTTCGGTTATCTTGACCTACAAGTTTAAAAGCATCTCAAGCCCACTAGAATAAGTGAAGTACATGCTCCTTTTGTGATATAGCTTCGTATGCTACTATGCTCTAAACTGCGCACAATTTAGAACCACACACTTATATTCATCAATGTCAGACTAATTCACTCACTCAATTTTAGTGATTTACCTCATTCCAACAACTTGAGCTTCCTTGCTTTTGCATTTACTTGTCTTACTATCCTACCTTCTACTTTCAGGATGGGTCACTATAAGCAATGGAAGCGGAATAAAGAACATGCAGCAACCAGTTGACCTACCAGCTGAAGGTAGCAACTCGGAGAGTCGCCGTACCCCGTTGCTCATCTTTGAATGCACCAAGGACGATGCAAACTTTTAAGTATGGGGAGGTCGTTCGACCAGTCGGCGCTTTTGGGCGACAAGTTTCTAATCTCAACACTTTTGCATTTCATCTCTAGGTTTTTTAGGATTTTGTTACATTTTCTTATTTTGCATATATATGTATAAAAAGCTTAGTCAAAATAATGAAATTTTTCAAGGATCTATTCTATAGGGCATCTCAATTGATTTGAGTGAAAACTTTTCATAGAACTTGCTTGAATTATACATACATTGTGAAACATGTTTTGAGCTAAGAACACACAACCTTGGGAGTTTTGAACCTAATTGTGTGGTTACATCTTATAACCACTTATTTTCCTTCTTGTGTGCATTGTTCTCTTTCTATGATTGTGATCTTTGATTTGTTTGATTCTTTATGTCCATTATTCCTTATATTCATGCATTTATATGATTGAGGCCATCATTTCATTAGCTCACTTACCCAAATAAGCCATACCTTTTATCAACCTTTGTTAGCCAATTTTGAGCCTACGATTAAACCACTTGTTCTTTATTTTAGCACATTACGAGCCTAAAGCAAAAAACAATGAAAGTCCCTTGTTTGGATCTTTGATTAGCTTAGGCTAGTGAGAGTGTTTATTATTTAAGTTTGGGGAGATTTGGGAACATTGGTTGGGATAAAAGGATGTTTTGTATTTCTATATTTGGGAATTGGGTACACACTCATGTATTGATTAAATGTATAGACCTTATACATTGACATTCTCGTACAAAGCTTGAAAAAAAATATATGAGAAAAACAAAAGAAAAAGAAAAAAAGAAAATAAAAGAAAATAAAAAGAAAAAAATAATAAGAAAAAGAAAGAAAAAGAAAAGCAATAAAAAGGGGACAAAATTCCCCAAAGTAAAGCTCAATAAAGATCAATGCATATGTGTTGTGAAGAGAAAAGAATGCGTGAGTATGTGAAAAAGTGAAGAATGGGTAGTTAGGTTAGCACTTAATTGTATAGGTTGTTATATAGGTTAGGTGGGAAGCTTAAGTTGATCAAAGATTCAAATTCTAGTCCACTTAACCATATACAATCCTACCTTGACCCTAACCCTATTACAACCTTATGGAAAGACCTCATGATGAATGTATGCATGCATGAAATAATTGTTGATTGTTAGATGAGAAACAAATCTTGGAAAGCATGATTATGGGAGAATTAAGTGAATCAATCCTAAACACTTGAGCAAATAGAGTGTAAACATGACCGGTGAGGGTTCGATTGCTCAATTACATAGTTTCACCTAGAATCACCACTTTTCTTGCAAGTGTGTAAAAATCTTTAATAACTCAATTCAATTGTGGATTTGATTTAATTGCTATCGCTTTAGCCCTTAAGCTTATATATGTTTTCTTGGAAATTGATTTGTTTTGACCAAGTAGTTGCATTCATTTAGATAGTTGCATGTAGATAGATTGCATTTAGCTAGTTTGTTACATTGAACAAATGTTGATACTCTTTGTTTCCTTCTTAATTTTAGCATGAGAACATGCTATGGTTTATGTGTGGGGAGGTTGATAAACCCCATTTTCAGGGTTTATCTTGTGCTCAATTTGGAGGATTTTTTGACCTTTTACCTACATTTATCCAAGGAAATAGCATGGTTTCATGATTGTCTCCTAATTTGTGCTTATGTGTGAAAACGTACTTTTTAGACCTTTAATGTGTCAATCTTAATTCACCTTTAATTCCAATAGATGCCTTGATATGTTTGTCAGTGAATTCAGGTTGAAACGGCCAAGAATGGATCAAAGGGATGAAGAGGAAAAGCATGCAAGTGGAAAACTCATGAAGAAATAAGGATTTGGGATGCTGAGATCGATGCGCAAGTGCAGCAGACGCACACGCGTGGATTGTGGAGTCACATGGCGACGCATAAGCGTGGATAGCAAAGTGCCAAGCGATGCGTACGCGTACATGGCGCGTACGCGTCGATGCTCGCACGTGACTCACTTAAAGGCAAAACGCTGGGGGCGAATTCTGGGCTTCCCAGGCTTAGATCCAACTCATTTCTGAGGCTATTTAAGGTAGAATTCAAGGGGGGGTCAAGACATTAGAATCACTTCACACATAAGGACATAGTTTAGTTAGAGAAGTAGTTAGAGTTAGTTTCTAGAGAGAGAAGCTCTATCTTCTCTCTAGAATTAGGATTAGGTTTAGGTTAATCTTTTAGATCCAGATCTACTTCTTCTCTTGCTTCAATTTTCCTTTTGCTTTATGAATTCTCTTATAGATCTATATTTCTTCTCAATGCAATTGGTAAATTTTTGTTGTTTCATAATTGTTTTGTCTTTCTATTGTTAATCTCTTACTTTTGTAGTTGTAGATCTCTTTAATTCTTGCAATTCATGTTGTTTACCTTTATTGCCTTTTATGTGTTTGATAAAATACTTCTTTTAGTTATGAGTTAGATTTTGTTCCTCTTGGCCTAGGTAGATAATTAGTGACACTAGAGTTATCAAACTCTCTTGTTGATTGATAATTAGAGATTGCTAATTGACTTGAATGCCACTAAACCTAGTCTTTTCTTAGGAGTTGGCTAGGCCTTGTGGAATCAAGTTAATTCATCCACTTGACTCTCCTCAATGGTTAGAGGTTAACTAAGTGGGAGAAATGAACAATTCTCATTATAATTGATAAGGATAACTAGGATAGGACTTCTAGTTCTCATACCTTGCCAAGAGCTTTCATAGTTATTAGTTTATTTCCTTTGCAATTTACAACTCTTGTCTCTTATTCCAAAAACCCTAAAACATACCTCTAACCAATAGCAAGAACACTTTATTGCAATTCCTAGGGAGAACGACCCGAGGTTTGAAAACTTCGGTTTATATTTTTAGGGGTTTGTTACTTGTGACAACCAAATTTTTGTATGAAAGGATTATTGTTGGTTTAGAAACTATATTTGCAACGAGAATTTATTGTGAAATTCTAGACCACACAAAAATCCAATCATCAATGCTGAATAGGGAAGGAAGAAATGAGCTGAAGCTCATTTAGGCTAAGTGAGTTGGTTGGGCCTTGGGCCCAATACGGGTTCGGTTCACCCAATTTGGTCCGTTCGGCCCAATATTGGGCCAAATTCTTTAAAATTAGTGTCAAATTTTTATTTTAATTAACACTATTTCATAAAACTATAAAATTCATATTTATTTTTTCTTTTATTAAAAAAATAATTTATTGACTAATTATTCATTAATTTTTACGTGGTTTACATCCTACCCACCTAATTAAGAATTTGCCATCAAAATTTAGATTCAGTTACCTGAAAAGAGGTGTGGGTAGTCCTTACGAATATCTGATTCGAGTTCCCAAGTGTGTTCTTCAATACCAGCATGACTCCAAGCTACTTTAACCAAGGATACTTCCTTTCTGCGCAAACGCTTAATGTTAGTGTCGACGATTCTGATCAGAGCCCTTTGAAGTGTTAAATCTTCTCTTATTTGACCGATTCAGGTTTCAGAACATGACTTGCATTGGGATTATACTTCCGAAGCTGCGATACGTGAAACACATTGTGCAGGTTCGAAAGATGCGGCGGTAAGGCAATCCTGTAGGCTACCAGTCCAATCCTCTTCAGGATTTAAAATGGACCGATATAACGAGGATTTAGTTTCTTCATTTTGATTGCTCTATCCACTCCGGTTGTTGGAGTAACCTTCAGAAACACATGCTCTCCAACTTCAAATTCTATAGGCTTCCGCCTTTGTTCAACGTAGCTCTTTTGGCGGCTTTGAGTGACAAGCATTCGGTTTCGGATTTTCTTTATCTGTTTAGTGATTTTAGCTATCATTTCAGGCCATAACAAGCTTTTCTCCCTAGCTTCATACCAGCATAGCGAATATTGACACTTCCTCCCATACAGAGCCTCATTCGGAGCCATTCCGATGCTCGCATGGTATCTGTTGTTATATGTAAACTTCACAAGCAACATATACTGATCCCAGCTCGCCAGCTGGTCCAAAACATAAGCCCTCAGCATGTCCTCCAAGGTTTGGATCGTCCTCTCCAACTGACCATCAGTCTGAGGGTGATACGCAATACTCAAGCTTAACTAAGTTCCAAATTCCCGTTGGAAAGCTCCCCAGAATCTTGAGGTGAAACGAGGATCTTTGTCAGATATAATGGTGGTAGGCACGCCATATAATCTCACAACCTCTTTAATATACAAACGTGCTAGCTCCTTCTGCATACAACTCATCCAAATGGGTAGAAAGTGAGCCGACTTTGTCAGTCGGTCCATAATCACCCAAACAGCGTCATACCCAGCTCAAATTCTTGGTAAACTGATACAAAGTCTATTACGATGCTCTCCCATTTCCATTGCAGAATCTCTAAAAGCAAAAGGGTTCCTAATGGTTTCTGATGCTCAATTTTAACTTTCTGACAAGTTAAACACTTAGATACGTGCAATGCTACGTCGTTCTTCATTCCCGGCCACCAGAACATCACTTTCAGATCATGGTACATCTTAGTACTTCCTAGGTGAATAGAAAATCCGCTTTTATTTGCCTCCTTTAAGATATCATGCTACAAAGTTCTAACATCCGGCACACAGATCCTGCCCTTAAAGCTCCATAATCCATCTTTGTCCCATGATACTCTCCATTACTTTCCTTGATCAATTTCCGGTAATACCTTCTACAATTCCTTATCGTCTTGTTGAGCTTTTTCAATCTCAATCTTGGACTTAAAATCACTCACAATTTGTAATTGACTTAAGCACAGAGTTCCAGATACTTTTTGGACACCTAATTTTAGGTTCTCGAATGCCTTTAGCAATTCCTCTTCTCAAAGTATCATCCAAGCAGCACACAGTGATTTTTGGCTTAGGGCATCCGCCACAACATTTGCTTTTTCAGAGTGGTAACTCAATCCAAAGTCATAATCCTTTAAAAGCTCCATCCACCTCCTCTAACGCATATTCAGTTCTTTCTGATAAAAAAGGTACTTCAAGCTCTTGTGATCGGAAAAGACTTGAAACTTGATGCCATACGAATAATGTCTCCAAACTTTAAGAGCAAACACAACGACAACAAGCTCTAGGTCATGAATTGGGTAATTCATCTCGTGTGGCCTTAATCACCGTGAGGCGTATGCCACAACATTACCGTGATGCATCAACACGCACCCCAGGCCCTTCAATGATGCGTCACAGTATACCTCAAATGGTTCATTTGGCTTAGGCAATACTAATACAAGTTAAGTGGTTAACTTCTACTTTAATACTTGAAAACTTTTTTCACACTCAGAAGTCCAAACAAATGGCACGTCCTTCCTAGTCAACTTAGTTAAAGGAAAAGCGAGTTGTGAAAACCCTTTAATGAACCTTCGGTAATAACCCGCCAAATCGAGAAATCTCCTAATCTCTATCACAAAAGTTGGTCGCCCCCGGTCCATTACCGCCTCAACTTTAGCAAGATCCATAACAATCCTTTGTTGACTTACCATATGACCAAGAAACTTCACCTCACTCTTCCAGAACTCGCATTTAGACAACCTGGCATACAATTTTCTCTCCTTCAAGATTTATAGCACAGTCCGCAAGTGGTCTGCATGCTCTTCATCAGTCTTAGAATAAATCAGTGTGTCATCAATAAAGACGATAACGAATTTATCCAAAAACGGACGGAAAATTCTGTTCATGTAGTTCATGAATACTGTAGGAGCATTCGTCAGTCCAAAAGACATTATAGTGTACTTGTAATGATCATAACAAGTTCTGAAGGCAATCTTAGGGATGTCTTCATCCCTTACCCTTATCTGGTGATAACTGGATCGCAAGTAAATTTTTTAGAAAACTCCAGCACCTTGCAGTTGGTCCATTAGATCATCGGTTCTTGGTAAAGGATACTTATTCTTCACAGTGAATTTATTTAGCTGTCGGTGGTCCACACACAGATGCATACTTCTATCTTTTTTCTTTACCAGTAACACTGGCACTCCCCATGGAAAAACACTCGGCTGGATAAAACTTTTACTCATCAGTTCTTCTAACTAATATTTGAGTTCAGTTAATTCCAACAGTGACATTCGATAAAGAGCAATTGAGATTGTCCTAGCCCCAGGCACCAACTCAATCACAAACTCGATTTCTCGAGTAGGAGGAAATTCAGGAATATTGTCCAAAAACACTTCAGAAAATTCACATACAACCGGAATTTGTTCTAAGTTTTGTTCCTCACCCAACACATTTGCCGCCAATAGAACAACAACCTCGCATTTGTATCCACTACAGTTCAGAACTACAGAGTTCAAATAATAATCCTTCGCAATAACCAGCCCCTTCTGACCCTTTCGACATAAAATGCAATGTCCTTTCAGAACAATCTGACAACACGCAGTTCTTTGACAACCAATCCAATCCAAGATGAGATCAAGACTAGTCATCGACAGACAAATCAAGTCATGGACAAAATCCCGCTGTTTAACTCAGAATGACACTTGTTGGCAAGCTCTAGTCACAACGACTTCTAAAGTAGCATTATGCACTTTCAAGTCATAACCCAACACTACCATCTTCAATCCTAACTCGTTAGCCTTTTCAAATGCTATAAATGAATGCGTCGCTCCAGAATTAAACAAAGAATTTAAAATTTTACTAGCCACCTCATAGTTACCTTTAATCAAGGTCTCGGATCCCTCAGCACCTGCTGCAGAAGTCGTGAACACTCTTCTCGGTTGTTGTACTCTACCGGTCTCATACTTCTTCTTTTCTCAACAATTCCAGGCCAGGTGCTCGAGTTGTCTACAAAAGTAACATACTTCCGATCCTAGTCTGCACGGGACTCCAAGATGATATCTCTCGCACCTCGGACAACTTAGCTCATTCTGGGGCTGCTTTCCATTCCTTCTCCCTTGATTAGCATTATTATTTGGCCTTCTGAAGTTGTTTTGACTTTGATTATACTGTGAGACAAAGCTTCAACGCTTAAAGTTTCTGGCCTTCGGTGCAAATTTTCTTCCTTGAGTCCTCTGAAAAGGCATCCTCTGACTTTCCTTCTCCAATGCTGCCTTCCTCACAAACTCTTCCGCCACTTGGCTTTTGTTCACAAGCTCGAAAAAGACGCTAATTTCCGTCAGCCCAATGGAGCTCAAAATGTCACTCTGAAGTCCTCCCTCATACTTTATACACTTTCATTTTGCAAAATCCTCCGGAGCACTGGTGCGCGAAATTGTGAACAATACTTTTTCACAACTCTCATAATCCCCGGTAATGGCTCCAAAAACGTGGTAGCTCAATACCATGGCATTACACAACTTCGCACAACTAACCAGCAAGTGCACTGGGTCGTCCAAGTAATAAACCTTACGTGAGTAAGGGTCGATCCCACGGAGATTGTTAGTATTGAAGCAAGCTATGGTCATCTTGTAAATCTTAGTCAGGCAAACTCAATTGTATATGGTGATGAACGAAAATAACATAAAGGTGAAGATAGAGATACTTATGTAATTCATTGGTAGGAACTTCAGATAAGTGCATGAAGATGCCTTCCCTTCCGTCTCTCTGCTTTCCTACTGCCTTCATCCAATCCTTCTTACTCCCTTCCATGGCAAGCTTAAGCAAGGGTTTCACCGTTGTCAGTGGCTACCTCCCATCCTCTTAGTGAAAGCGATTTGCATATGCTCTGTCACAGCATAGCGGAATTCATCTGTCGGTTCTCAATCAGGCCGGAATAGAATCCAGTGATTCTTTTGCGTCTGTCACTAACGCCCCGCCCTCAGGAGTTTGAAGCACGTCACAGTCATTCAGTCATTGAATCCTACTCAGAATACCACAGACAAGGTTAGACCTTCCGGATTCTCTTGAATGCTGCCATCAGTTCTCGCCTATACCACGAAGACTCTGATCTCACGGAATGGTTGGCTCGTTTGTCAGGCGAGCACTCGGTTGTCAGGCGATCAACCATGCATCGTGCAATCAGGAATCCAAGAGATATTCACTAGAGCCTTGATCGCTTGTAGAACAAGAGTGGTTGTCAGTCACCTTGTTCATGGGTGAGAATGATGATGAGTGTCACGGATCATCACATTCATCAAGTTGAAGAACAAGTGATATCTTGGAACAAGAACAAGCGGAATTGAATAGAAGAACAATAGTAATTGCATTAATACTCGAGGTACAGCAGAGCTCCACACCTTAATCTATGGTGTGTAGAAACTCCACCGTTGAAAATACATAAGCATAAGGTCTAGGCATGGCCGAATGGCCAGCCTCCCAATGATCTAAGAACTAAAATGTCCAAAGATGATCTAGAGATCTAAAGTGATCAAAAGATTTCTAATACAATAGTCAAAGGTCCTACTTATAGAAAACTAGTAGCCTAAGGTGTACAGAAATGAGTAAATGACATAAAAATCCACATCCGGGCCCACTTGGTGTGTGCTTGGGCTGAGCAATGAAGCATTTTTCGTGCAGAGACTCTTCTTGGAGTTAAACACCAGCTTTCATGCCAGTTTGGGCGTTTAACTCCCATTTGGGTGCCAGTTCCAGCGTTTAACGCTGGGATTTCTTGAGGTGACTTTGAACGCCGGTTTGGGCCATCAAATCTTGGGCAAAGTATGGACTATCATATATTGCTGGAAAGCCCAGGATGTCTACTTTCTAACGCCGTTGAGAGCGCGCCAATTGGGCTTCTGTAGCTCCAGAAAATCCATTTCGAGTGCAGGGAGGTCAGAATCCAACAGCATCTGCAGTCCTTTTTGGTCTCAGAATCAGATTTTTGCTCAGGTCCCTCAATTTCAGCCAGAAAATACCTGAAATTACAGAAAAACACACAAACTCATAGTAAAGTCCAGAAAAGTGAATTTTAACTAAAAAATAATAAAAATATACTAAAAACTATCTAGATCATACCAAAAACATACTAAAAACAATGCCAAAAAGTATACAAATTATCCGCTCATCACAACACCAAACTTAAATTGTTGCTTGTCCCCAAGCAACTGAAAATCAAATAAGATAAAAAAGAGAATATGCAATGAATTCCAAAAACATCTATGAAGATCAGTATTAATTAGATGAGCGGGGCTTTTACTTTTTGCCTCTGAATAGTTTTGGCATCTCACTCTATCCTTTGAAATTTAGAATGGTTGGCTTCTTTAGGAACTCAGAGTCCAGATAGTGTTAATGATTCTCCTAGTAAAGTATGATGATTCTTGAACATAGCTATTTATTGAGTCTTGGCTGTGGCCCAAAGCACTCTGTCTTCCAGTATTACCACCGGATACATACATGCCACAGACACATAATTGGGTGAACCTTTTCAGATTGTGACTCAGCTTTGCTAAAGTCCCCAATTAGAGGTGTCCAGGGTTCTTAAGCACACTCTTATTTGCCTTGGATCACAACTCTTTATTTCTTTATATATTTTTTTTTTCGATTTTTCTCTCTTTTTTTTCGGTTTTTTTTTTTTGAAATGCTTTTTTTTCTTGCTTCAAGAATCATTTTGATGATTTTTCAGATCCTCAATAACATGTCTCCTTTTTCATCATTCTTTCAAGAGCCAACATTCATGAACCACAAATTCAAGATACATATGCACTGTTTAAGCATACATTCAGAGAACAAAAATATTGCCACCACATCAAAATAATTAAACTGTTATAAAATTCAAAATTCATGCAATTCTTCCTTTTTCAATTAAGCACATTTTTTTTATTCAAGAAAGGTGATGGATTCATAGGACATTCATAACTTTAAGGCATAGACACTAAGACACTAATGATCACAAGACACAAACATGGATAAACATAAGCATAAAATTCGAAAAACAGAAGAATAAAGAACAAGGAAATCAAGGAACGGGTCCACCTTAGTGATGGCGGCTCTTTCTTGCTCTTGAAGATCCTATGGAGTGCTTGAGCTCCTCAATGTCTCTTCCTTGTCTTTGTTGCTCCTCCCTCATGATTCTTTGATCTTCTCTAATCTCATGAAGGATGATGGAGTGTTCTTGATGCTCCACCCTTAGTTGTCCCATGTTGGAACTCAACTCTCCTAGGGAGGTATTTAGTTGCTCCCAATAGTCTTGTGGAGGAAAGTGCATCCCTTGAGGAATCTCAGGGATCTCATGATGAGTGGGGTCTCTTGTGTACTCCATCCTCTTCTTAGTGATGGGCTTATCCTCATCAATGGGGATGTCTCCCTCTATGTCAACTCCAACTGAATAACAGAGGTGACAAATGAGATGAGGAAAGGCTAACCTTGCCAAGGTGGAGGTCTTGTCCGCCACCTTATAGAGTTCTTGGGCTATAACCTCATGAACCTCTATTTCTTCTCCAATCATGATGCTATGGATCATGATAGCCCGATCTATGGTAACTTCGGACCGGTTGCTAGTGGGAATGATTGAGCGTTGTATGAACTCTAACCACCCTCTAGCCACGGGCTTGAGGTCATGCCTTCTCAATTGGACCGGCTTTCCCCTTGAATCTTGCTTCCATTGTGCGCCCTCTTCACATATGACTGTGAGGACTTGGTCCAACCTTTGATCAAAGTTGACCCTTCTAGTGTAAGGATGCTCATCTCCTTGCATCATAGGCAAGTTGAACGCCACCCTCACACTCTCCGGACTAAAATCCAAGTATTTCCCCCGAACCATAGTGAGATAGTTCTTTGGATTCGGGTTCACACTTTGGTCATGGTTCTTGGTGATCCATGCATTGGCATAGAACTCTTGAACCATCAAGATTCCGACTTGTTGAATGGGGTTGGTAAGAACTTCCCAACCTCTTCTTCGGATCTCATGTCGGATCTCCGGATATTCACCCTTTTTGAGTGAAAAGGGGACCTCGGGGATCACCTTCTTCATGGCCATAACTTCATAGAAGTGGTCTTGATGCACCCTTGAGAGGAATCTATCCATCTCCCATGACTCGGAGGTGGAAGCTTTTGCCTTCCCTTTCCTCTTTCTAGAGGTTTCTCCGGCCTTGGATGCCATAATGGTTATGGAAAAATGAAAAAGCAACGCTTTTACCACACCAAACTTAAAATGTTTGCTCGTCCTCGAGCAAAAGAAGAAAGAAGAGAGTAGGAGAAGAAGAAATGAGGAAGAGGGAGATGGTGGTGTGTTCGGCCAAAGAGGGGGAGAAGTGGTGTTTAGGTTGTGTGAAAATGAAGGGTTGAAGAAGGGTATATATAGGAGAGAGGGGGGTAAAGGTTCGGCCATTATGGGTGGGTTTGGGAGGGAAAGTGGTTTGAATTTGAAGGGTGAGGTTGGTGGGGATTTATGGAGGATGGATGTGAGTGGTGAAGAGAAAGATGGGATTTGATAGGTGAAGGGTTTTTGGGGAAGAGGTGTTGAGGTGATTGGTGAATGGGGGAAGAAGAGAGAGAGTGATGGTAGGGTAGGTGGGGATCCTGTGGGGTCCACAGATCCTGTGGTGTCAAGGAAAAGTCATCCCTGCACCAAATGGCATCAAAATTCACGTTTTGAGCCATTTCTGGCGTTAAACGCCGAGCTGGTGCCCATTCCTGGCGTTTAACACCAGGTTCTTGCTCTTTTCTGGCGTTTAACGCCAGTCTGGTGCCCCTTTCTGGCGTTAAATGCCCAGAATGGTGCCAGACTGGGCGTTAAACGCCCAACTGCTAGGCTCACTGGCGTTTGAACGCCAGCAGCATCTTCCTCCAGGGTGTGCTGTTTTTCTTCCTGTTTTTCATTCTGTTTTTGCTTTTTTCATTGTTTTTGTGACTTCTTATGATCATCAACCTACAAAAAAGATAAAATAACAAAAGAAAATAATTAAGTATAAAACATTGGGTTGCCTCCCAACAAGCGCTTCTTTAATGTCATTAGCTTGACAGAGGGCTTCTCATGGAGCCTCACAGATACTCAGAGCCATGTTGGAACCTCCCAACACCAAACTTAGAGTTTGAATGTGGGGGTTCAACACCAAACTTAGAGTTTGGTTGTGGCCTCCCAACACCAAACTTAGAGTTTGACTGTGGGGGCTCAGTTTGGCTCTGTTTTGAGAGAAGCTCTTCATGCTTCCTCTCCATGATGACAGAGGGATATCCTTGGGCCTTAAACACCAAGGATTCTTCATTCACTTGAATGATCAACTCTCCTCTATCAACATCAATCACAGCCCTTGCTGTGGCTAGGAAGGGTCTGCCAAGGATGATGGATTCATCCATGCACTTCCCAGTCTCTAGGACTATGAAATCAGTAGGGATGTAATGGTCTTCAACTTTTACCAGAACATCCTCTACAAGTCCATAGGCTTGTTTTCTTGAGTTGTCTGCCATCTCTAGTGAGATTTTTGCAGCTTGCACCTCAAAAATCCCTAACTTCTCCATTACAGAGAGGGGCATGAGGTTCACACTTGACCCTAAGTCACACAAGGCCTTCTTGAAGGTCATGGTGCCTATGGTACAAGGTATAGAAAACTTCCCAGGATCCTGCCTCTTTTGAGGCAGTTTCTGCCTAGACAAGTCATTCAGTTCTTTGGTGAGCAAAGGGGATTCATCCTCCCAAGTCTCATTTCCAAATAACTTGTCATTCAGCTTCATGATTGCTCCAAGGTATTTAGCAACTTGCTCTTTAGTGACATACTCATCCTCTTCAGAGGAAGAATATTCATCAGAGCTCATGAATGGCAGAAGTAAGTCCAATGGAATCTCTATGGTCTCATTTTGAGCCTCAGATTCCCATGGTTCCTCATTGGGGAACTCATTGGAGGCCAGTGGACGTCCAGTGAGGTCTTCCTCAGTGGCGTTCACTGTCTCTTCTTCCTCCCAGAATTCGGCCATGTTGATGGCCTTGCACTCTCCTTTTGGATTTTCTTCAGTATTGCTTGGGAGAGTGCTTGGAGGGAGTTCAGTAATTTTCTTGCTCAGCTGACCCAATTGTCCTTCCAAATTTCTGATGGAGGACCTTGTTTCAGTCATGAAACTTTGAGTGGTTTTGATCAGATCAGAGACCATAGTTGCTAAGTCAGAGGTATTCTGCTTAGAACTCTCTGTCTGTTGCTGAGATGATGATGGAAAAGGCTTGCTATTGCTAAACCTGTTTCTTCCACCATTATTATTATTGAAACCTTGTTGAGGTCTCTGTTGATCCTTCCATGAAAGATTTGGATGATTCCTCCATGAAGGATTGTAGGTGTTTCCATAGGGTTCTCCCATGTAATTCACCTCTTCTATTGAAGGGTTCTCAGGATCATAAGCTTCTTCCTCAGATGAAGCTTCCTTAGTACTGCTTGGTGCATTTTGCATTCCAGACAGACTTTGAGAAATCATATTGACTTGTTGAGTCAATATTTTGTTCTGAGCCAATATGGCATTCAGAGTGTCAATCTCAAGAACTCCTTTCTTCTGACTAGTCCCATTGTTCATAGGATTTCTTTCAGAAGTGTACATGAATTGGTTATTTGCAACCATTTCAATCAGCTCTTGAGCCTCAGTAGGCGTCTTCTTCAAATGAAGAGATCCTCCAGAAGAGCTATCCAAAGACATCTTGGACAGTTCAGAGAGACCATCATAGAAAATACCTATGATGCTCCATTCAGAAAGCATATCAGTGGGGCACTTTCTGATCAATTGTTTGTATCTTTCCCAAGCTTCATAGAGGGATTCTCCTTCCTTCTGTCTGAAGGTTTGGACTTCCACTCTAAGCTTACTCAATTTTTGAGGTGGAAAGAACTTTGCCAAAAAGGCATTGACTAGCTTTTCCCAAGAGTCCATGCTTTCTTTAGGTTGGGAATCCAACCATGTCCTAGCTCTGTCTCTTACAGCAAAAAGGAATAGCATTAGTCTGTAGACCTCAGGGTCAACCCCATTAGTCTTGACAGTGTCACAGATTTGCAAGAACTCAGCTAAGAACTGATGAGGATCTTCCAATGGAAGTCCATGGAGCTTGCAATTCTGTTGCATTAGAGAAACTAATTGAGGCTTAAGCTCAAAGTTGTTTGCTCCAATGGCAGGGATAGAGATGCTTCTCCCATAGAAGTCAGGAGTAGGTGCAGTAAAGTCACCCAGCACCTTCCTTGCATTGTTGGCATTGTTGTTGTTTTCGGCTGCCATGAGTTCTTCTTCCTTGAAGAATTCGTTCAGATTCTCTAAAGAGAGTTGTGCTTTGGCTTCTCTTAGCTTTCTCTTCAAGGTCCTTTCAGGTTCAGGATCAGCCTCAACAAGAATGCCTTTGTCTTTGCTCCTGCTCATAAGAAAGAGAAGGGAACAAGAAAATGTGGAATCCTCTATGTCACAGTATAGAGATTCCTTTAGGTGTCAGAGGAAAAGAAGAGTAGAAGACAGAAGTAGAAAATTCAAACTTATCAGAGAAAATGGAGTTCGAATTTTGCATTAAGGGGTAGTGTTAGTCCATAAATAGAAGGATGTGAGAAGGAGGGAACTAATTTTCGAAAATTAAGTGAAAAATTTTGAAAACATTTTTGAAAAACATTACTTAATTTTCGAAAATGAAGATGGAAAAGAAATCAAGTGATTTTTGAAAAAGATTTTGAAATTAGAAATCAGAAAGATTTGATTGAAAACTATTTTGAAGAAGATGTGGTTAAGAAGATATGATTGATAAAAAAAATGTGATTGAGAAGATATGATTTGAAAACATTTTAAAAAGAATTGATTTGAAAATTAAAAACTTGACTAACAAGAAAAGATATGATTCAATCATTAAACCTTTCTCAACAGAAAAGGCAACATACTTAAAATGTTGAATCAAATCATTAATTGATAGTAAGTATCCTTGAAAAAGGAAAGAAGTTAATTTTGAAAAAGATTTGATTGAAAAATTGATTTGAAAAAGATTTGATTTTGAAAAGATTTTGAAAACTTAGAAAAAAAATTGATTTGAAAACAAAATCTTCCCTTCTAGCCATCCTGGCGTTAAACGCCCAGAATGGTGCACATTCTGGCGTTTAACGCCCAAAATGCTACCCTTTTGGGCGTTAAACGCCCAACCAGGTACCCTGGCTGGCGTTTAAACGCCAGTCTGTCCTTCTTCACTGGGCGTTTTGAACGCCCAGCTTTTTCTGTGCAATTCCTCTGCTGTATGTTCTGAATCTTCAATTCTCTGTATTATTGACTTGAAAAGACACAAATTAAAAATATTTTTGGATTTTTGATAATAAGGACAAACCAAAATGCAACAAGAATCAAATAACAATGCATGCAAGACACCAAACTTAGCAGTTTGTATACTACTGACACTAACAAAATGAGAATGCATATGAGACACACAAAACACTCAAGTCAATAGAATTCAAAGATCAGAGCAAGCAAATCATCAAGAACATCTTGAAGATCACCAAGATACATGAATGAATGCATGCAATTGACACCAAACTTAAGATGAGACACTAAACTCAAACAAGAAAATTTTTTTGGATTTTGTGATTTTGTAAAATTTTTTGTGTTTTTCGAAAATTAAATGGAAAAAGATATCAAAATTCTTAATGAGAATTCCAGGAATCAGTGCAATGCTAGTCTAAGACTCCGGTCCAGGAATTAGACATGGCTTCACAGCCAGCCAAGCTTTCAAAGAAAGCTTCGGTCCAAAACACTAGACATGGCCAAAGGCCAGCCAAGCTTTAGCAGATCACTGCTCCAAAAGCAAGATTGATAAGAAATCAACAAGCTCTTGTGGTGATAAGTTGAAACCTCGGTCCAATGAAATTAGACATGGCTTCTCAGCCAGCCAGATTTCAACAAATCATCATGAAACTCTAGAATTCACCTTCAAGAATTTCGAAAAAATAAATACCTAATCTAAGCAACAAGATGAACCGTCAGTTGTCCAGCCTGAACAATCCCTGGCAATAACACCAAAAACTTGATGTTGCTGCCGGATCTTGGCACTGATGTTACCAAAAGCTTGCTCAAAACTTGAACAATCCCCGGCAACGGCGCCAAAAACTTGCTGCGCGAAATTGTGAACAATACTTTTTCACAACTCTCATAATCCCCGGTAATGGCTCCAAAAACGTGGTAGCTCAATACCATGGCATTACACAACTTCGCACAACTAACCAGCAAGTGCACTGGGTCGTCCAAGTAATAAACCTTACGTGAGTAAGGGTCGATCCCACGGAGATTGTTAGTATTGAAGCAAGCTATGGTCATCTTGTAAATCTTAGTCAGGCAAACTCAATTGTATATGGTGATGAACGAAAATAACATAAAGGTGAAGATAGAGATACTTATGTAATTCATTGGTAGGAACTTCAGATAAGTGCATGAAGATGCCTTCCCTTCCGTCTCTCTGCTTTCCTACTGCCTTCATCCAATCCTTCTTACTCCCTTCCATGGCAAGCTTAAGCAAGGGTTTCACCGTTGTCAGTGGCTACCTCCCATCCTCTCAGTGAAAGCGATTTGCATATGCTCTGTCACAACATAGCGGAATTCATCTGTTGGTTCTCAATCAGGCCGGAATAGAATCCAGTGATTCTTTTGCGTCTGTCACTAACGCCCCGCCCTCAGGAGTTTGAAGCACGTCACAGTCATTCAGTCATTGAATCCTACTCAGAATACCACAGACAAGGTTAGACCTTCCGGATTCTCTTGAATGCCGCCATCAGTTCTCGCCTATACCACGAAGACTCTGATCTCACGGAATGGTTGGCTCGTTTGTCAGGCGAGCACTCGGTTGTCAGGCGATCAACCATGCATCGTGCAATCAGGAATCCAAGAGATATTCACTAGAGCCTTGATCGCTTGTAGAACAAGAGTGGTTGTCAGTCACCTTGTTCATGGGTGAGAATGATGATGAGTGTCACGGATCATCACATTCATCAAGTTGAAGAACAAGTGATATCTTGGAACAAGAACAAGCGGAATTGAATAGAAGAACAATAGTAATTGCATTAATACTCGAGGTACAGCAGAGCTCCACACCTTAATCTATGGTGTGTAGAAACTCCACCGTTGAAAATACATAAGCATAAGGTCTAGGCATGGCCGAATGGCCAGCCTCCCAATGATCTAAGAACTAAAATGTCCAAAGATGATCTAGAGATCTAAAGTGATCAAAAGATTTCTAATACAATAGTCAAAGGTCCTACTTATAGAAAACTAGTAGCCTAAGGTGTACAGAAATGAGTAAATGACATAAAAATCCACATCCGGGCCCACTTGGTGTGTGCTTGGGCTGAGCAATGAAGCATTTTTCGTGCAGAGACTCTTCTTGGAGTTAAACGCCAGCTTTCATGCCAGTTTGGGCGTTTAACTCCCATTTGGGTGCCAGTTCCAGCGTTTAACGCTGGGATTTCTTGAGGTGACTTTGAACGCCGGTTTGGGCCATCAAATCTTGAGCAAAGTATGGACTATCATATATTGCTGGAAAGCCCAGGATGTCTACTTTCCAACGCCGTTGAGAGCGCGCCAATTGGGCTTCTGTAGCTCCAGAAAATCCACTTCGAGTGCAGGGAGGTCAGAATCCAACAGCATCTGTAGTCCTTTTTGGTCTCAGAATCAGATTTTTGCTCAGGTCCCTCAATTTCAGCCAGAAAATACCTGAAATCACAGAAAAACACACAAAATCATAGTAAAGTCCAGAAAAGTGAATTTTAACTAAAAACTAATAAAAATATACTAAAAACTATCTAGATCATACCAAAAACATACTAAAAACAATGCCAAAAAGTATACAAATTATCCGCTCATCAAGCACCTTGACAGATTTGGGAAAACCGGCACATTTCCTTAAACTTATTAGTGTACTCTGCAACAGTCATTTGACCCTGTTTCAACTGCAGCAACTCAAGCTCTTTTGCATTTCTGACTGAACTGGGAAAGTACTTTCTATAAAACTCCATTTGGAACACCTTTTAAGGTATTACAGCACCATTTGGTTGCAGGATACATCGTGTTCTCTGTCACCAATACTGGGCTTCACTCTGCAATTGATAGGTCCGAACTCAACCCACTGTTCCACGGGAACCTGCAAAGCCTGCAGAGCCCGCTCCATCGGCTAAAGGTAGTAATCTACCTCAGTATAGTTTCTGGTCCCCCTGAAGGTTAGAGGGTGCACTTTTAGAAACGAGACGAGTGTCATGGGATCCTCCTTACCGTTGTTCCCATTATTTCTGTTATTCATTTGATTTCTCAACACGTCGGCTGTCGCTTGCATAGTCGCGGCCATGTTTCCTAGGGCAGCCATAAAGTATACAGGGTTGTTCCCTGTCAGTTTAGGACTTGCGTTGCCTATTCTACCTTTGCCTTGCCCACGACTGCGTTCACGAGGTGCTATCTGGTTCCTATACATACCAAATAAGTGATATCAAGTTGATCAGTCTCAATATTGCAAGTCTAGTGCTTAAAATTCTCAAATGCATGTTCATGAATGTTTATGCCACATATATCAGTTAGATATCCTAATAGCACATAGACACACACACACATAGAATATACACAGAAACATAGTCAGTCCATCCCTTAGGCTCTTCAGGAATGAACTTATCTGATACCATAATGTAACACCCAACCACACAGAACTTTATGCTTAAGTCGTAAAACAGAGGTGGTGTGGTATTACGACCTCTAAAATAATATATATACATATAAGAATTGAAAGAATGTAATATGCAAGGAGCCTTAAAAGGTAAAGCAAAATCGTAAAATTAAAAGCACAACGCTCAGGAATAAAGTTTACTTGCATATGAAGAAAGAATAGGAACACAAATATAAACATATAAACGAGGAGAGTAGAGTAGAGAGTCAACGTACAAAATATTCAAGCCTGCCAAACTCAGCCTGCAAAGCTAAGGCTGGCTGGAGGATATTTATATACATACATATAGAAAATCCATAACCTAAAATATATCAAAGAAACCCTAGTTCTCCATTAACCTCTATGAGGTGTAAAAGTAAAACATATATACATAAGGAGAGTTTATACATATAAATATAACAAAATAGAACAAGATGTAAAGTCCTAAAAGCCCACTTCGCTGTAGAAAAACATCTCGACCTGTATTTGAAAAACACAAATATCCGTATGGAATGAGAACCGAGGGTTCTCAGCATGGTAATGGTGCCGCATACATATGATATAAGGTCTCGAGAAAGTCAGAGGCAGTCCTAGAACTCCGACACTCAGATTATAAAACTTAAAGAGATAAAACAGAAACCATAAACCAAGGTGGTCCCCTAAATTCTAAACTTAACCAAAGCTTTAACTTAACCCTCCATCATCTACTTTCCTCCAAAACCTCCAACTCTGGTGGAACCACACAGACAACCAAACAGACAATGACAAACACAATTAAAATATGAGTAATGCAGATAGCATGTATAATAGTTAAGCATATTAAAGTCACATAGGCATTCCCAATTAGAGCACAAGCAAGTAATTCAAACAATATGCATATGATGTATGCCTGTCCTATGGCTGATGATTCTCATCTGTTGGTTATTAAGCCAATCCGACAAGTTTGGCTGCTAAACCCTGGACTGTCCCTCGTCGCGCATCCCCAAGAGTTTATGCATAGCTTTTTCTTATTCATATATAAATTTTGCTCATTGGGGGAATCCTTTCCGAGAATTTATACGTGCCCGGTCACCCTTACGACGTAAGGTCAACAAAGTATCGAGTCTCAACCTTGAGCACGTGGTGGCAAGCCACTTCTTTTTACCCTATGACACTCGTATCTCAGTTAAAAATATGTGCATAAGCCACATAAGCATTCATATTCATCCATAATCTTTTTATAATCATTCATTACAGCCACATCATCACATATACGTCATATCTTTGCTCTTTTCATACACAATTAATCATTTTCCAAGCTTACTTCACGCCCAAGTTACCATCCCTTCCTAGCTTCATCTCATCACTAGGCATACCACTAAGGTCTAGGGACTAAAAGAGTAAAAAGAGGTTTAGAGATTCAAAATTATCTTTCAAAACACACATTTAACTTTGCTGAAAATAGGAGCTTCGAGTACGCGTGGGTACGTTTTTTCCCTTCTTGCGTACGCAGGCACTTGCTCGCGTACGCAAGACATGAAACCTGAAGGGAATGGTCATGTCACGTGCAAGTGGTCACGTACGCAAACCCTCAAATTCATTGCTCATGTACGCATGCACTTTGCTCGCGTACGCAAGATAACAAACCCGATGGAAATGGTCGCGTCGTGTGCAGGTGGTGGTCGCGTACGCGAATCCTGCAGAATGCGTAAAAATACTAAGTGCTGCAGAATTTCAGTTTTGCACCCCCAAACTTCCAACACGCATAACATTTTTGTTTTAAAACATTTTTCATCCATTCTTTGAACAGTGTAACCTTTACGGACTCAATTTTCATATGAGATAAGTTGGAAAACATTTGGGGGTCCAAAAATCGAGTTATGGCTCATCAAAGTTTGTCCAAAAATTATATTTTTCCAAAAATCCTCAAGCCTTTATTTTCACCAAAACACAACTCAATACCGACTTTCTATGCTTATAAATAACACCAAAACATACCATACCACAGCAGCACAGCCCCACATCCTACCATAACCAATCATACCAACATTTTAAACAATCTCATACAAGAATTTCTCAACTATACAAACAAGTTTATCAACATACCACCTCATACATATTCATTCACATCACCTTATCTATCATCATTAAAATCATCATTTAGAATTCTATTTTCATCACAAGCATCAATCACCAAACTCATACTCAACTCACTTTAACAATTATCATCAAGGGTGCTAATCATTTAATATAATCATGCATTTCAACCTATCCTATGGTCATCTAACCTAAGTTTTCACAAAATATTATATATTATATAAAAGAAACCAAACCATACCTTGGCCAATTTCCTCGTATAGCCCAAAGGCAACCCAGCTAAGCAAGCTCACAAGTTTCACCACCAAAATTCAGCCTCCGAAGTTCCGCAACAAGCTTCCAATATTTTCAATTTTGCTTCATATCACATATATACACACCTAACACATATTATCACATGTGTATACCAAAATTCAATACCCATCACACATAATTAAGGAATTTACTAAAATTTGAGAGTCCTCACCTTACCCAAACACCAATGGATCAAAACTTAGTGGTTTCCTTGAGTTAGCTTGAGCCTAAACACCAAAATCATCAAAATTTTAATACCCCAGAGGCTCAAATTTTGAAAATTAGGGGGAAGAAGAAATTGAAAATGAGACTGAGAGTTCCTTACCTAATTAAGCACTAAACTTTGTAGAGCTTGACACTGCAGACGCGTGGCCACAAACGGTGCAGCGATTAGAGCTGGAAGCAAGAAGCTACGACAACTTAAAGTGGGTGCAAGGGTTTGGAACTTCTCCTTCTCCCCTCCCTTGTGTTAAGAATGTGTATGCTGAATAGGGAAGGAAGAAATGAGCTAAAGCTCTTTTAGACTAAGTGAGTTGGTTGGGCCTTGGTCCCAATACGGGTCTAGTTCACCCTGTTCGGCCCAATCTTCGGCCAAATTCTTTAAAATTAGTATCAAAATTTTTATTTTCTATCTTATAAAACTATAAAATACATATTTCTAATTTTTTTTGGGTTTTTAAACAAAATTAAAGAATGGATTATTGAAGTTGATTTGAGGCTTTTGTTTTGGTGAAAAGGAGTTTTATAAAATAGAAATGGATTTAAAATGTTTTTTATAGAGAGATTTTGATATTTGAAACACCTGACAATATGCAAGAGTTGTAATTCATCCCACTTGCTCCGGGTTAGTATTTGAGACGCTTGGATAGTACGCAAGGGTTGTGGCTTAGTCCCACTTGATCCAAGTCAATATTTTAAAAGATTATGGTTTTGAATGTGAGTTTTGACCTGGCAAGGTTCGTGGTGGTGTACCGCTTGTCCAGTGTCACCATGTTTGTGGGGATCATGGTTATTTACCACCCATGGGGGTGTGTTTTCCAATTAAAAATCTTGTAAGGATCGTGGTGGTGTAGCGCTCTCAATGGTGAGGAATATGGTGGTGTACCGTTCACCAGGTAAGGATTATGGTGGTGTACCACCTACCGATTTTTGAGAGGATGATATTAAAGTTAGCTACCGAATGTGTCGGATTCTGGCAAAGTAACCGATGTGTGAGCTCATGGCCAGTAGGATAGGCATGCATCATACTGCATTTGTTTGCTTTCTCTGAGTGTGCTTATGTGTTTTGCTTTGCCTATCTGATGATTTCTGTCTAATTGTTATTTGTTATACTTGTTGTAATTGCTCTCTGATTGTGTTTGTCTTACATTATTTGTGCCTGTGATTGATTATGTTTTGGGTTTGAGTTTTGATGATGGGTTAATTTAATTTTGGCTAGAGGCCGAGTTGATTTGATTTGGGCTAGAGGCCATGATTGGTTGGATAAGTAACTAGAATGGTTTCTTAGTAAGCGATAAAATGTATGGAATGTTATTTTGTGTGAAATTTTTATATGAAAAATGAGTTTTAAATTTGAATTGTGAACTGACCTATCATTGCGATTGAAAATAGTTTCAATTAAAATATCTTCTTATGAGAGTTCTTAAACCCTTTACTGAGAACCAGCGAGGACGATGTTCTCACCCCCTACAGACTTCTCTTTTCAGGACGGACGAGAAAGCTTGTGGAGTTTTTGCTAGGTTCTTAGATATGCAATTTATGTTCATATACATATGATATAGATTTTCCTCACCTTTATTATTATATTCTTGTAAGAGGCATAGGAGTCGTGACTATAATGACATGTATGTATATAATATTTATAAGTTACTTGAGTAAGAAATTTTGTATATATGTATATGCTTGTTGTTTTCAAGAAAAAGTATTTCCGTGCTTTTAAAGAAAACATTGATACGGTTTTGAGTCAAAGGCTCCTATTTTATTATTAAGTATATGAAAGTCGTCGTAATACTTCTTACTATCAGAGTAGTGTAGCCAGAAGCGTGATATTCTGATAGTAAGGATATTACAATACTGCTGGTGGGGCGGGCAGTTCTAATGTGCATGTACCCAACTAAGATCAGGAGGTCTTCGTCAGTATTCCAGCCATAGTTCCTGCATATACAGACGATGACAACCCTACCGTGCCTGTTATGGGGAGGAAGCTCTTCCATTCACCAACTCCAACATGTTTCGGATCAGAACTTCCTAAGCGGTCGAGGGTTGGTTCAAGCACAAAGGCATCTCATGTAATATTGGTTCGTTGTATGAATCATGGTTGTTAACTCCATGTTAATGCATGTGGCTTGTGGTTTATGTTTTTCTTTGTTTTACATAGAAAAATTGTAAGCCAAGGTTTAAGGTGACATTTGACATGGACTTCAGCCGCGAAGACACTCTACTGCCATCTGATGGAGTATGTGGATTTTTTTTTAATTTTCTCTTAAATTATGTATGATTGGGTACATATGTATGTTAAAAAATAAAATGAAATGAACATAGAGACACTATGGTGAGAATGTGTGAATGTCGCCTCACTAGGCATCACATAGAAAGTTTAATTACTGGACACCTGATCAATGGAAGAGTTGTTGAATTGGTGGCCATGCGTAACACTTGCTCCATACAACACTTGAATCATCCATATTTTTTGTGCCTTCCACCTCATTTTGCTATGAGTTGATCCTTCACCTGGTATTTTCTTCTCTGGGGTTTATTTTCAGTTTGCATGCCCATATTTTACATGCTAGGGGTATTCTTTTAGGAAGATGTTAGTAAAAGATTGTTGGTGGATGAACTTGCTAAAACGTATTTTCCATTCTGAGTTAAGCCAAGTCGATTTCTCAATCGAGTAAGTAATTACATTCTTGTCAACTTGTTACAATTGACAACGTTGTATTGCATTTTTATTAGAAAAGTTTTAAAATCCAATCGAACCTGGAATAAGATTTTCATCCTCGTCAAAGACATCTTCTTTCATTGGTATTGTGTCGTGGTTGACTTTGCTGATAAAATGGCATACCACTTGGACTCATATCCAGATCCAAACATGATTGTCGATAGGGAAAGTCTAATTTACAACATGGTAGGCAAACTTGTTAATCGATGGACATCCCTCTTTCGCATTTTATATGGTTCATTGTGTCTATTTGTGTATTTTTCTAGGTTGGCAGGCTCCGTGACTTAATGACATATCCCACTTATGGTCCTCTCTGAGTGTTTACACCAATAGATCTTCGCGAGTGGCCAATTAGGAGAGGGCAAGGGATCCCAAACTACAACAAAAGGTTATAGCTATAACTGTTTAACTGCAATTAAATTATTCAATCACATGTGACCATGCTAACTGCAACCCCACTGATTTGAGCATTGATAATGTGGCAGCTTGGGTTATCTTATGGCTAAACCCAGAAGATTCAATGCGTTGGAAATCAGTGGAGTGGTAAAACCTTGTCATTATACTGTGAAGCATAATTAACTGTTCCATTACTAATTAAGTGTGCATAATTATTTTTAAGTGTTCTTATAATAGAAACCATTATTAATTGTTCCAGTAGTAATATAGTGTGCATAATTTTTTTTAACTTATCTTCAATTGTCAAATTTATCGCAATATGTAGTTGGATAATTCAACTCTAAGAGGCAGGACCACTGTTTCCCTGGCTGGTGGCCCTTTCAATGCCATTGGAACCTTAGTTAGAATGTGGGCTAAGCAGTGGCAAAGACTTGGCATCTCGAAGAAGTAACCGTCGTGGCATCTAAGTTATCTCCCTCTAATGGCATTATTAGAATTGTGTTTAGCTAAGTGTATGTGGGGTTAATTTTAAAGTTGTGTTTGTTTGTGTCTCATGGTAGCTTATACGCTCATGAGAATAAAAACTTGAATTAGGTACGTATTGCATAGTATAGTGTAACTTCACAAGTGCTATGTTCATTGTGTTGTGTTGTAGTGTGTGGTTAACTAGTCATTGAGGGTAGGGTCGAACTTCTGCTGTGACAAAGTGTTTCTTGTGCACTTTGCTACTTAATAACATTCATCATTTGTGAAAATAGATCAGCGCATTTTCTATAGTTAAGTTTAAAACATTATTGGCATAACAACGCATAAAATATTAAATAGTCATCACTTAGCTAGCTTGCCAAAATTTAATTTCTTTTGGTTTGAATCCACAGTACAAAAAGCCTATCCTTGCTTAGTGTTAGGCTAATTAGTGCAATATATATACAGGATTATCATCCGCTATGCCCAATTTTCTTCGTGACACTCCTTATGCATGTACATAACATTAGGTTTAGAAAAAAAATCTGTCATTTAAGGAAACTATCATCCTTCAAGAAAAAAATAAATATAATTATTATTATATTTTGAATTGATATACCCATGACCTTAATTTTTATCGATGTAAGATAATGACTGGGAACATACGATACCTTTATTCCAGGGGAGACAATAAAAAAGTGTTCTGTTTACGTCATTGACTCATGAATTTTTGGTACGACCATCATTGTATATTACCCATTGTGTAAATATTTAATTTACAGGACCAAAAGTGATAACGACAAAAGAGCACTAACAAGCCTAACCGGCCCGTTCAGAAATTAAATTTTTTTTATCGTTTTTGCTCAAAAAAGTTGAGTATTATATTTACTAAGAAATACTATCTGAGACTCTGACCAAATACGACATCGACCCTTTAATGACAGAAGTAAGATTTTTAAAGATTATACTTGCGAACAAAACTATCATGATAAATCTGCATCAGACATGTTTGTGATTGTGGCATTATTTAATCAACATTCTTAAACTTCTATTCAGAACTTCTAAATCAAATATTCTTTGATGTTTATCTTGATTGATAACTAATCCAATTTTACTTTCTATTAAACTTTTTAATGGTTAATAAACAGTAATCTCATTCTTAGCTTATAAGAAGGAAACAGACAAATTATGAGTGGTTAAAGTAATTATTTTTTGTTAGATTGTAAAAGTCACTATAGTTAGATTAAATGTTAAGGTTTAAAAAAAATTTATGAATAGATACGGTAACAAGTACATTACAAATTTTTATATTACTTATAAGTTATAGCATTTTCTAAAGAAGTTTTAAAATTTATAGAATTATTTACAATAATTACAAAAAAATGCTTACAATAAAAAAAGTTAAAACTTTATAAAAATGTTTAATTTGAAATTGTTATTACAATTTTAGTTATACTCGCTACAAAATAAATTACCAAAAACAATTTTTAAAATGATAACAATGTATAAAAATAACCATAGTTAGATTAAATGTAAAAAAAAATAATTAATTTTTTGTTAGATTGTAAAAGTTACATAGATTAAATATTAATATTGATTATAAAAGTCACTATAGCTAGATTAAAATAAAAAGTAGGTGAATTTTTTTTCTATGTATAAATTAATAAAGAAAAGTGTTAACCCAAATTCTAATCATCAATGAAAATGTAATAACCTAATTCTTAGTGAGAATGTGAAACCTTAAACCTTAATAGTTAATGAGAATGTGATAACTTAAACCTTAAAGAGAATATGAAATCCTAAACCATTAACCATATACCATGAATAAAAAATCTCTATGTGTAAATTAATAAAGAAAATTGTTAACCCTAAACCCTATTTATCAATGAAAATATAATAACTAATCCTTAGTGAGAATGTGAAACCTTAAACTCTAAACCCTAATAGTCAATGAGAATGTGAAAACCTAAAAACCAATGAGAATTTGAAATCCTAAACCCTTTATCTTTACCAGGAATAAAAAATTAAACCTCTATGTATAAATTATTAAACAAAATTATTGACCCCAAACCTTAATTATAAACGAAGATGTAATAACGTAATCCTTATTGAGAACGTGAAACCCTAAACCCTAATCGTTAACGAGAATGAGATAACCTAAACCTCAATAACAATGTGAAACCCTAAACCCTAAACCTTTTACCATGAACCAAAAATATATATCTATAAATTAATCAATAACTGAAATGACATCTAATTTTACACGAATGTCCTGAAACAAAAAAATTGCAGTTTATAAGGTTTAAAAGAATTTATTACGTAATAGATTCGGTAATAAGTATATTACAAATTTTTATAGAACTCATAACATCTTCTAAAAAAATTTAAAATTTATTAAATTATTTATAATAATTACAAAAAAAGGCTTACAAAAAAATTTTTAACACTGTATAAAAATGTTTAATTTAAAATTGGTATTATAATTTTAGTTATATTCCTTCTAAAATGAATGAACGATTTAAAAATAGGACAATCTAATAATATTGGAAGCTAATGAATTTAAAATTGTGATTTATAAAATATTTTAATGCTTCAATTCTAAACGCCGAATTATTTATTTAAATATATAAATTTTTATCTAATCTAATATAATAAAGCTGGTTTAAACCTTATTGTTATAATTATTACTATTATTATTAATATTATCTATATTTGGTTTTTGTAATTAATTTTAACAAATGTGAAAATTTTTTAATAGATGTTATGAATATTATAAAAAGATAAATGATGGGAATAACCATCCGTTGTTGATAACATCCGTTAAATATATCCCTAACGATCTAGTTTAAAATGAACTATCTTTTAAAAAACAAATGTGGACCTGCATAGAAGTTGTCCTCCAATTTAAAAATTATTGAGTGACTTAAATGACGGTGCTATCCTTCCCATCTAGGCCACCTTTTTCGATGAACAAGGTTGATTGAGATCATGTTACGATACCATATTCACATTCACAGTAAGAGAAGTATTTATTTCAAGGCTTTTCTCCTGTTGCAACGCAGAGTTAAACTAAGTTTGGCAATGACATTCTGTCTCTTATGGGAAGACACAATGGCTATGCAACAAAAAAATTTTGTTTGTATTCAACACTCATATTTTATTAATAGGATGGAGATCCACTGGCTAAAGTTGCAAACATATTGTTGATAGTATTCTGATCTTCACGTACTAAGCTGAGTATGACCAACCATCATGGATGCCTCATCCCAAGCCAAAGCCACCATGGACGTTGACAACTCCACCAACCTGGACACTAAATGCCACCTGAACGATGAGGCATATGAAATACCCGATGTAGCCACGTTTACCCAACCTTCTGTGAATGTAAGTGACCTTTGTCAGCTTCATGTCATGTCGTACGGAAAAACCATATCTTTATCATTTTTACATGCCTTGCAAATTGGGAATCTACTCTACTGTGAGCTAACAGGAAGTGTGAGGGCACTCTCTGCCGTAGTTAGAGCTTTGACCTCTAAACTGGAAGTACATTGTCATTCTCTCGAACGGCAGATTTTTGTCATTTTGAGTGCTTAAAGTGATGATATTAATTTCATGTCAAAGACGAGGATACTGATTTTAAATTTTCTTTTGTCGAACGCACTTCCAAGCATGTGAACTCCCTGCAGAACATAGTGATCAGATGCTTGAGTTGATATCCTCTAGTGTGCTCGTATTGAGCATAACATGTTGAAAATAATATCCCAACAAGTCCAACGAGAGAACCCTCTGGTGGGAATGACAAAGAAGTCTAGGATGGAAAAGGACATGTCGGATGTGACTCAAAATCTTGCGGAAAGGACGACTCCAAAGAGGAATGTTCACAACAATAGGAGCAACTTCTTCGACGACTTCAACACTACCATCCATATGCTCCTAGAGATAACAGAGGATGATGATGACGGGGTCATTCGTGGAAGTACGGACGACCTTGCTGTTACACAGTGGAAGCCAGCAAAAGCCTCTTACCGTAAAGTGAATAACAAGGTACGGTGACATGGTTTAGGGTTATATCATTTGAAGAAAGTGTCTGCATATACTGCTTATCTACATTTCAATTTTTATCCTTAGGTGTGGGTTTGTTCTCCTTTTTTTACGAAATATAATTTCACCTTTTTTTTTATCTATAGCCCAAAATTTTTGTCTTTGTTTAGTTATGCTTGGATGTGGTCAAAACATCAGATGGTCATTTAATGTTATATGTTTCTTGATCTTTTTTAAGAAACACGTTTTATCCTTTGTAGAATTTGTAGCCCAAGACTTTTTTGAGGCCATTAGTGTTGGATTTGAACCAAAAATGATGTATGATGAATATAAACATGGATGTTACTGTGAGTTAAAAAGATGATTGTTAGTCTTTTCAAAAATAACAAACATGATTGTTATTTCTATTAGGTATGTTTAATTTAAAAATGGGATCTGGAGATGGGAGCTTATTACATTAAAGTATTAAACTATCACATCATTATAGTAATAACAAAAAATATCACATAATTATATATATTTATATGGAAAAAGATATATGTAAATGAAGATATTTTTAAATAGTAAAGTAATGTATTGGTCACTTTTAAGTTTATAATATTATTATTCTGAGTCACACTATGTTAATTTAAAAATTATTAAAATATGACTATTATTTTATTGTGCCTTGATGTATCACCCAAGTGAAATTAACAAATACATAGTTAACGTTTGCATTAGTCGCATTTCAAAAAAGTACCAACTAATGTCATTACTTAAGTGTCTTAAGTGTTAGTGTCCGCATCTAGTAAATTTTATTTTATCGCTTTTAATTATTTGTTTTTTCCTTTAATCATTCGTCATTGAAGTTTCTCATTTTATTGGGCCAACAAAAAACTTCTTTCTTGGTCCACTAAGGGTGCTCATGGGTTGCTTCATTGTGTAGTGCAAAAGGAAGTAGCCGCCTCTAATTTCCTCCAAAGGACCCCATTTTACTCTGGGTGGTGCTTTCAACGGAGGAATTGCAAGATCTCACAGCACTAGAGAACCTTTTCTTGGCCGTCCAGCCATGCTCTTCAGTAATTCCACCGGATGGGGCTTATATGGGATTGGGAGAAAAGTTATCGAGGACATACTGATGAGAGAATTTTTGCCGGTAAAGAATTTTACAAAAATAATCACGTTATAAGTATAGTTTCTAAACCAACAGAAAATCCGTTCGTACAAAAACTTGTTTATCACTAAAGCAAAACCCAATAAAATTTATAACTGAAGTATTCAAACCTCGGGTCGTCTATCAAGAAATTGCAGTGAGGTGTATTTATTATTGGTTATGGAAACAGGTATATTTTTGGGTTTTTGAAATAGGGAATAGGAAAATAAACTGGCAATAAAGTAAACTAATTATCATGAAAACCATTGTAAGGTGTAAGAACTGGAAATTCCATCCTAGTTATCCTTATCAGGTGTGACGAAAATTGTTTATTGCTCCCACTTAGTTAACCCTTACTAAATAAAGGAAAGTCAAGTGGACTAATCAATTTGATTCCTCAAGTCCTAATCAACTCCTATGGAAAGACTAACTTTAGAGGGATCCAAATCAATCAACAAATTCCAATTTTCAATCAACAGCTGAGTTTGATAACTCAAGTGTCACCAATTACTCAACCAAAGTAAAGGGAAGAAAAATCCAAATTATTTATATCATAAATAGAAGAAAGCAATTATAAATCTGAAATACCTTAAATTGCATTAAATAAAGAAAATCAAATCTAACATGGAGTTCATAAATCAAATTGGGAAAATAAACGAACTAAAGTCATAGAATAGATAAAAGTAGAAGAGAAACTAAATTAAAGGAACATTGAACCTGGAATGAAGAAGAAGTAAACCTAACCTAAGAGAAATCTTAAATCCTAAATCCTAAGAGAGAGGAGAGAGCCTCTCTCTCTATAGAAAACTACATCTAAAACCTAAAATTGTGTGAATTATGAGCCACCGTCCTCATTCCTCCACTTTGCATCCTTTAATCTGTGTTTTTTGGGCCGAGAACTGGGCCAAAAACACGGCCCAAAATCGCCCCCAACGTTTTCTGTTAATTCTGCAGATCGCGCATGTCACGCGTACGCGTCAGTCACGTGTTCGCGTTGATGGTCGTTTTGGCGTGTCACGCGTTCACGTCAAGCACGCGCTCATGTCATATTGCAGAAATCCAATCCACGCGTACGCGTCAGGCACGCACACGCGTCACTGCAATTTTCTCCATATCGCGCGCACGCGTGAGCCATGCGTGCGCGTCGCTGCTTGCTGGTTATCTCCTTAGTTTCTTGTGTTCCTTCCATTTTTTGTAAGCTTCCTCTCCATCCTCTAAGCCATTCCTGCCCTATAAAGCCTGAAACACTTAACACACAGATCACGGCATCGAATGGTATAAAGGAGAATTAAAATACACAAATTAAAGACTTCTAGGAAGTAAGTTTTCAACCATAGATCAAGACTAGAAAGGAGTTGTAAAGCCATGCAAATCATATGAATAAGTGGGCAAAGACTTGATAAAAACCACTCAATTAAACACAAGATAAACCATAAAATAGTGGTTTATAAAACTCCCCACACTTAAACATTAGCATGTCCTCATGCTTAGCTCAAGGAGATAAAATAAATGAGTAGGGAAAAGTAAGACTCATGCAATGTAATGCAACCTATGTATGAATGCAACTATATGATTTTGTCTACTTGGTTAAAAGTAAATAAGTTCTTTAAGACAAACATAAATTCAAATTTCACTAATTCTAATCATATAATAAAAGACAAGTAAACTTGTAAGAAGATAGCTCATAAAAGCAGGGAATATAGAATCAAGCATTGAACCCTTACTGATAGTGTATGTGCACTCTAGTCACTCAAGTGTATAGGGTAATCACTCTAGTCTTTCCTAGTCATGCTTTCTAAACTTTGTTCTTCACCTAACCAATCAATAGTATTTAATGTACCAATGCAAACATCATGAGGTCTTTTAAAGGTTGTAATGGGGCTAAGGTAAGGGTGAGGATATATACATACATATATATATATATATATATATATATATATATATATATATATATGGTTAAGTGAGCTATAAATTGAATCTTTGATTAACCTAAGCTCTCACATATATACACACTCTATATACTTTTAAAATCATACCCAGCTACCCAAGATTTCCCACTTTTGCATTACATACTCATGCATCAACCCTTCCTTTACTTTGTATCACATATGCATTGATCTTCTCATTAACATAACTTAGCATTAGGGTAATTTTGTCCCCTTATTTATTTACTTATTTATTGAATATTTTTGGATTTTTATTTTTATTTTTATTTTTTTATTTTTTTATTTATTTTTTAAAGAAAAATAAACATAACTTATCAATGCACATGGATTTTTAATTTTTCTGGTCTCACATGAGTAGGTACCCAAATTTCCAATATTTTATCAAAGTAAAAACATAACACATTCCCTTACTAACCCATGTTCCCACTTTTTCCCACACTTAGTTGATACACAATCTCTATCTTAAGCTAACCAAAGATTCAATTGGGGTATTTAATTGTTTTTCCGCTTAAGGCTAGTGATGTGGTAAAATATAGAACAAATGGGATTAATAGGCTCAAAGTGGCTAACAAAGGTAAATGTAAGGGTAGGCTATTTGGGATAAGTGAGCTAATAATCAAATAATGGCCTCAATCATATGCATGTATATAAATACACTAAACATTGGACATCTATGATAGAACAAAATATAGATTACAATCATAGAGAAGTAAACACACAAGAATAAATTTTTTATGGTTAAATAATGTAACCATGTAATTAAGCTCAAATCTCACAGGTTGTGTGTTCTTAGCTTAAAACCATGTTCTAAATACAACTTTCAACAAGTTTAACAAAAAAATTTTAATTTAAATTAGTGAAATACTATAAAAGGGTCTTGAAAAGAAACTCATTACTTTAACCAAGCAAAACATACATGCAAGCAATTATTAACATGCAATCTATCCTAACTAACGAAAGAAAAACTAAAAATGTTGGTGTTAAGAGAAAAAAGTTACCTCCGAAAGTCAGGTACTGACCGACCTCCCCACACTAAAAGCTTGGCACCGTCCTCGGTGCCATCAGTCAAGAACAAAGGGGGGCTAGTAACAGCATCTCCACAATCGGGACAGTCATGGCTCCCGGTGCTGGTAGGTAAGGTGGAGTCCGGAGTGTCCTTTGGTCTTCCTCAGGTGGGTGGTTGTCAACAATCAGCTCCTTGAGGTATGTAAATTGGTGCTTGTTATGACGCTCTATTCGCTTTGCCTGCCGGTTCAGTCGGTCCAACCTCTGAAGTATCTGAGGGAGTAGCTTGATTTGTTGAAGGTGCTTGTGCTTTTTGTTCTTTTCCTTGCCGGTGACTTCTTAGAGGCTCTTTCTGTACCCTTCCTGGTGGCCATCCTGAAAAGGGGAAAGAGAAAGGGACATGAATTCAAAGAGATAGAGCAAGGAAGAGGGCAGTACGAGTGATAATCATGCCAAGGTAAAGAAGAATGTCGTTAACACATGGTCGTGACTCCATGTAATTAGGACATCAATGGAAATATAGCATGATATATAGAGGCAATTAAATGCAAGATGTTTATTGGCATGCTGGCAAAGGCATGAATAGCATAGATCAAGCATCAAAAGCCAAAATGTATTATCAGTCGTAACAAACTAACAATAACGTTTGTATTGACAATTATATTTAATTAATAAAATTTTGGAAGGGTTTTGTGAAAAACAGGCATTAGAGTGAAAGGATAGAATAATTAAGAATTCATAATGCTATACAGACTTTTCACAAATACTTAGCATGCATGGTAAATATGTTATTGAAAGTATTAAATTTGAACATGCAAACAATCCAAAAATAATTAGTGATAATTGTCAAACAACTCCTTAATAATCCACAAGCAATTATAGAAGAAAACAATCACCCAATTAGATTTCTAACACCAAGTAAAATAATGTAAAAATAAATAAATAATAAGAATACAAGAAAGAAAATATAAAGAAAAAACCTTGAGAAGAAGGGAACAAAGAGAGATAATGGAGAATGTGAGGTGAAGAAGATATGATGGAAGGGGGAAGAAGAAGAAAAAGTAAAGGAAGAAGAAGGAGAAAAAGAATGGATAATAAAGAAGAAAGAAGAGAAAGAAATAAGAAAGAAATAAGGATTAGAAAAGAAAAGATAAGAAAAGTGGCAGCGCAGGGATCTGGTGGTGTTGCGCTAGTGACGCGCATGATGAGCGGATAATTTATACGCTTTTTGGCATTGTTTTTATGTAGTTTTTAGTAAGATCTAGCTACTTTTAGGGATGTTTTTATTAGTTTTTATGCAAAATTTACATTTCTGGATTTTACTATGAGTTTGTATGTTTTTCTGTGATTTCAGGTATTTTTTAGCTGAAATTGAGGGACCTGAGCAAAAATCTGATAGGAGGCTGACAAAGGACTGCTGATACTGTTGGATTCTGACCTCCCTGCACTCGAAATGAATTTTCTAGAGCTACAAAAGTCTAAATGGCGCGCTTTTAATTGCGTTAAAAAGTAAATATCTAGGGCTTTCCAGCAATATATAATAGTCCATACTTTATTCGAGTTTAGATGACGCATTCATGCTGCATTCTGAAGTAAAACGCCAGAAACACGTCACAGATCAGAGTTAAACGCCAAAAACACGTTACAACTTGGCGTTTAACTCCAAGAGAAGCCTCTGCACGTGTAAAGCTCAATCTCAGCCCAAGAACACACCAAAGTGGGCCCCGAAAGTAGATTTCTGCCCTTAGACTTATTTTTGTAAACCCTAGTAGCTGGTTTAGTATAAATAGAACTTTTTACTATTGTATTAGACGTCTTTTGACCACATCTTTGGATTATCTTTTGATCCTTTGATCATGTATTGGGGGATGGCCTCTCGGCCATGCCTGGACCTTCATCACTTATGTATTTTCAACGGTAGAGTTTTTACACACCATATATTAAGGTGTGGAGCTCTGCTGTACCTCGAGAATTAATGCAAAGTACTACTATTTTTTTATTCAACTCTCATTTATTTCTATTCTAAGATATCCATTCGCGCCTAAGAACCTGATGAATGTGATGATTATGTGACGCTCATCATCATTCTCACCTATGAACGCGTGCCTGACAACCACTTCCGTTCTACAAGTAAACAAGCTAGAATGAGTATCTCTTGGGTTCCTTAACTAGAATCTTCGTGGTATAAGCTAGAATCCATTGGCAGCATTCTTGAGAATCTGAAAAGTCTAAACCTTGTCTGTGGTATTTAGAGTAGGATTCAGGGATTGAATGACTGTGACAAGCTTTAAACTCACGAGTGTTGGGCGTAGTGACAGACGCAAAAAAGATCAATGGATCATATTCCAGCATGATCGAGAACCGACAGATGATTAGCCGTGCTGTGACAGAACACCTGGACCATTTTTACTGAGAGGACGGATGGTAGCCATTGACAACGGTGATCCCCCAACATACAGCTTGCCATGGAAAGGAATATGCACGATTGAATGGAGACAGCCAGAAAGCAGACGTTCAAAGAGCCATACAGCACCTTCATACGCTTATCTGAAATTCCCACCAATGAATTACATAAGTATCTTTATCTTTATTTTATGCTTTATTTATCTTTATTTTTGAAAACCATTATAACCATTAGAATCCGCCTGACTGAGATTTACAAGATGACCATAGCTTGCTTCATACCAACAATCTCCGTGGGATCGACCCTTACTCACGTAAGGTTTATTACTTGGACGGCCCAGTGCACTTGCTGGTTAGTAATGCGAAGTTGTGAAGAAAGTGCTGAGATTATAAATGCACATACCAAGTTGAGCGCCATTGTTAGAGATCACAATTTCGTGCACCAAGTTTTTGGCGCCGTTGCCGGGGATTGTTGAGTTTGGACAACTGACGGTTCATCTTGTTGCTCAGATTAGGTAATTTTCTTTTTTTGTTTTCAAAAAGTTTTCAAAAATCTTTCAAAATTTTTCTTATTTTTCATTTTTCTAAAAATAATTTTCGAAAAAAAAACCAAAAAAATAGAAAAAAATTATAAAATCATAAAACCAAAAATATTTTATGTTTCTTGTTTAAGTCTAGTGTCAATTTTTAAGTTTAGTGTAATTGTATCTTTTTAATTTTCTAAAAATTTTTCGAAAATTCATGCATGTGTTCTTCATGATCTTCAAGTTGTTCTTGGTAAGTCTTCTTGTTTGATCTTCATATTTTCATGTTTTGTGTCTTTTCTTGTTTTTCATATGCATTCTTGTTTTATTAGTGTCTAAACATGAAAAATCTCTAAGTTTGGTGTCTTGCATGTTTTCTTTTCTTGAAAATTTTTCAAAAATAAGTTCTTGATGTTCATCATGATCTTCAATGTGTTCTTGGTGTTCAGCTTGACATTCATAGAGTCTTGCATGCATCATTGGTTTTGATCCAAAATTTTCATGTTTTGGGTCATTTTTGTGTTTTTCTCTCTCCTCATTAAAAATTCAAAAAATATCTTTTCCTTATTTTACTCATAAATTTCGAAATTTTTGGGTTGACTTAGTTAAAAAATTTTAAAATTAGTTGTTTCTTGTTAGTCAAGTCAAGATTTCAATTTTAAAAATCTTATCTTTTCAAAATCTTTTTCAAAAATCAAATATTTTTAACTTCCTTTTCAAATCCTTTTCAAAATAAATTTCAATCATATCTTTTTCAAAACCAATTTTAAAATCTTTTCTAACTTTTTATCTTTTCTAAAATTGATTTTCAAATTTTTTTCAACTAACTAACTAACTTTTTATTTGTTTCTTATCTTTTTCAAAACCACCTAACTACTTTTCTCTCTCTAATTTTCAAAAATTCCTCACCCTTTTTCAAAATTCTTTTTAATTAACTAATTATTTTAAATTTTAGTTTTAATTTTATTTCCCCTCTTATTTTTTGAATACTAACTAATTTTAAAATAAAAACAAAAATATTTTTCTTTTCTTTTTAATTAATTTTCGAAATTACTCCCCTCTCTTATCTTCTTCTATTTATTTATTCATTTACTAACACTTCTCTTCATCTAAAAATTCGAACCCTCTCTTCTCCTCTGTGTTCGAATTTTTCTCTTCTCCTTCTTCTATTCTTTTCTTCTTATACTCACATAAAGGAATCTCTATACTGTGACATAGAGGATTTCTCTTCTTTTCTGTTCTCTTCTTTTTCATATGAGCAGGAGCAAGGACAAGGACATTCTTGTTGAAGCAGATCCTGAACCTGAAAGGACTCTAAGGAGGAAGCTAAGGGAAGCTAAAGCACAACCCTCTGGAGAGGACTTGACAGAAACATTCGAAAAAGAAGAAGACATGGCAGCCGAAAATAACAACAATGCCAACAATGCAAGGAAGATGCTTGGTGACTTCACTCCACCAAATTCCAACTTATATGGAAGAAGCATCTCAATCCCTGCCATTGGAGCAAACAATTTTGAGCTAAAGCCTCAATTATTTTCTCTGATGCAACAAAATTGCAAGTTTTATGGACTTCCATCAGAAGATCCTTTTCAGTTCTTAACTGAATTCTTGTAGATCTGTGATACTGTTAAGACCAATGGGGTTGATCCCGAGGTCTACGGGCTTATACTTTTCCCTTTTACTGTAAGAGACAGAGCTAGAGTATGGTTGGACTCTCAACCTAAAGTCAGCCTGAACTCTTAGGATAAGCTGGTCACGGCTTTCTTAGCCAAGTTCTTCCCTCCTCAAAAGCTGAGTAAGCTTAGAGTGGATGTTCAAACCTTCAAACAGAAAGAAGGTGAATCCCTCTTTGAAGCTTGGGAGAGATATAAGCAACTGACCAAAAAGTGTCCTTCTGACATGCTTTCAGAATGGACCATTGTGGATATATTCTATGATGGTCTGTCTGAATTGTCTAAGATGTCATTGGACCATTCTGTAGGTGGATCTATTCACCTAAAGAAAATGCCTCCAGAAGCTCAGGAACTCATTGACATGGTTGCAAATAACCAGTTCATGTACACTTCTGAAAGGAATAATGTGAGTAATGGGACGCCTCAAAGGAAGAGAGTTCTTGAAATTGATGCTCTGAATGCCATATTGGCTCAGAACAAAATGTTGACTCAGCAAGTCAACATGATTTCTCAGAGTCTGAAGGGATTGCAAAATGCATCCAACAGTACTAAAGAAGCATCTTCTGAAGAAGAAACTTATGATCCTGAGAACCCTGCAATAGAAAAGGTAAATTACAAGGTTGAAGCCTTTGGCAACACCTGTAACCCTTCATGGAGAAATCATCCGAATTTTTCATGGAAGGATCCAAAGAAGTAGAGCTTCAATAATAACAATGGTGGAAGAAACAGGTTTAGCAATAGCAAGCCTTTTCCATCATCTTCTCAGCAACAGACAGAGAATTCTGAGCAGAGATCCTCTAGCTTCGCAAACATAGTGTCTGATCTATCTAAGGCCACTTTAAGTTTCATGAATGAAACAAGGTCCTCCATTAGAAATTTGGAGGCACAAGTGCGTCAGCTGAGTAAGAAAAACACTGAAACTCCTCTTAGTACTCTCCCAAGCAATACAGAAGAGAATACGAAAAGAGAGTGCAAGGCCATTGATATAATCATCATGGCCAAATCCAAAGAAGAAGGGGAGGACGTGAATCCCAATGAGGAAGACCTCATGGGATGTCCTCCAAACAGAAAGGAGTTCCCTATTGAGGACCTAAAGGAATCTGAGGCTCATATAGAGACCATAGAGATTCCATTAAACCTCCTTCTGCCATTCATGAGCTCTGAGAACTATTCTTCCTCTGAAGAGGATGAAGATGTAACTGACGAGCAAGTTGCTCAATATTTAGGAGCCATCATGAAGCTGAATGCCAAGTTATTTGGTAATGAGACTTGGGAAGATGAACCTCCCTTGCTCATTAGTGAATTAAATACATAGGTTCAGCAAACTTTACCTCAAAAGAAACAAGATCCTGGTAAATTCTTAATACCCTATACCATAGGCACCATGACCTTTGATAAGGCTCTGTGTGACCTGGGGTCAAGTATAAATCTTATGCCACTCTCTGTAATGGAGAAACTGGGAATCTTTGAGGTACAAGCTGCAAGAATCTCATTAGAGATGGCAGACAAGTCAATAAAACAAGCTTATGGATTAGTAGAGGACGTGTTAGTGAAGGTTAAAGGCCTTTACATCCCTGCTGATTTCATAATCCTAGACACTGGGAAGGATGAGGATGAATGCATCATCCTTGAAAGACCCTTCCTAGCCACAGCAAGAGCTGTAATTGATGTTGACAGAGGAGAGCTAGTCCTTCAATTGAATAGGGACTACCTTGTGTTTAAAGCTCAAGGATCTTCCTCTGCAACCATGGAGAGGAAGCTTGAACAGCTTCTCTCAATGCAGAGTCAAACAGAGCCCCCACAGTTAAACTCTAAGTTTGGTATTGGGAGGCCACAACCAAACTCTAAGTTTGGTGTTGAACCTCCACATTCAAACTCTAAGTTTGGTGTTGGGAGGTCCCAACAATGCTCTGAATACCTGTGAGGCTCTATGAGAGCTCACTGTCAAGCTATTGACATTAAAGAAGCGCTTATTGGGAGGCAACCCAATTTTTATTTATCTATATTTCTATTGTTCTTTTATGTTTTATTAGGTTTATGATCATGTGGAGTCACCAAACAATTGCAAAAATTAAAAATAGAATAAAAAATAGCAGAAGAAAAAGCACACCCTGGAGGAAGAGCTGTCTGGCATTTAAACGCCAGAAACAAGCATCTGTCTGGCGTTTAATGCCAGAAACAAGCACCAAGCTGGCGTTTAACGCCATAAACAAGCATCAATCTGGCGTTAAACGCCAGGATTGCATACAAAGGCATTTTACACACCTAAAAGGGTGCAGGGATGAGAAATCCTTGACACCTCATGATTTGTGGACCCCACAGGATCACCTCAGGATCTGTGGACCCCACAGGATTCCCACCTACCATATCCCTCTCTCTTACACCTTTTCATAACACTCTTCCCCAAACATCATTCACCAATCAGCTCAAACACTCTTCTCTATCACCTCTTCACCACTCACATCCATCCTCTCTTCCCCATAAACCCCACCTACCTTCAAATTCAAAATCTATTTCCCACCCAATCTCACCCTAAATGACCGAACCTACCCCTTCTTCCTCCACTATATAAACCCCTCCATCCTTCTTCATTTTCACACAACACAACCCTCTCTTCTCCCTCTTGGCCGAATACACATCTCTCTCCCTCTCCTCCATATCTTCTTCTTCTTCTTCTTCTTCTATTCTTTCTTCTTTTGCTCGAGGACGAGCAAACCTTTTAAGTTTGGTGTGGTAAAAGCATAGCTTTTTTTTATTTTTCCATAACCATTTATGGCACCTAAGGCCGGAGAAACCTCTAGAAAGAGGAAAGAGAAGACAAAAGCTTCCACCTCTGAGTCATGGGAGATGTAGAGATTAATCTCAAAGGTCCATCAAGACCACTTCTATGAAGTTGTGGCCAAGAAAAAAGGTGATCCCTGAGGTCCCTTTCATGCTGAAGAAAAATGAGTATCCGGAGATCCGACATGAGATCCAAAGAAGAGGTTGGGAAGTTCTTACTAACCCCATTCAACAAGTCAGAATCTTAATGGTTCAAGAGTTCTATGCTAATGCATGGATTACTAGGAACCATGATCAAAGCATGAACCCAAATCCAAAGAATTGGCTTATAATGGTTCGGGGGAAATGCTTAGACTTCAGTCCAGAGAATGTAAGGTTGGTGTTCAACTTGCCTATGATGCAAGAAGACGCACGCCCCTACACTAGAAAGGTCAACTTTGATCAAAGGTTGGACCAAGTCCTCATGGACATATGTGTGGAAGGAGCTCAATAGAAAAGAAACTCAAAAGGCAAGATGGTTCAATTGAGAAGACTGGACCTTAGGCCTGTGGCTAAAGGATGGTTGGAGTTCATCCAACGCTCCATCATCCCCACTAGCAACCGATCCGAAGTAACTGTGGATCGGGCCATCATGATCCATAGCATCATGATTGGAGAGGAAGTAGAAGTTCATGAAGTCATCTCTCTAGAACTCTACAAAGTAGCCGAAAAGCCCTCCACCTTGGCAAGGCTAGCTTTTCCTCATCTCATTTGCCATCTATGCTACTTAGCTGGAGTTGTCATAGAAGGAGACATCCTTATTGAAGAGGACAAGCCCATCACTAAGAAGAGGATGGAGCAAACAAGAGAGTCCATTCATGGATCTCAAAAGACGCATGAGGAAGCTCATCATCAAGAAATCCCTGAGATGCCTCAAGGGATGCACTTTCCTCCAAACAACTATTGGGAATAACTCAACACTTCTCTAGAAGGATTGAGTCATGACATGAACCAATTAAGGGTGGAACACCGAGGGCACTCCATTATTCTCAATGAGATTAGAGAAGATCAAAGAGCTATGAGGGAGGAGCAACAAAGGCAAGGAAGAGACATAGAGGAGCTCAAGAACACCCTTAGTCCTTCAAGAAGAAGGCGCCACCATCACTAAGGTGGACTCATTCCTTAACTTCCTTGTTCTTATTTCTCTGTTTTCGGTTTTTGAGTGTTATGTTTGTCTATGTTTGTGTCTTTATTACATAATCATTAGTGTCTAGTGTCTATGTCCTAAGGCTATGAATCATTCCATGAATCCTTCACCTTTCTTAAATGAAATATGTTTTTAATACAAAAGAACAAGAATTACATGAGTTTCAAATTCATCCTTGAAATTAGTTTAATTATATTGATGTGGTGACAATACTTTTTGTTTTCTAAATGAATGCTTGAACAGTGCATATTTTTTATCTTGTTGTTTATGAATGTTAAAATTGTTGGCTCTTGAAAGAATGATGAAAAAAATAAATGTTATTGATGATCTAAAAAATCATAAAATTAATTCTTGAAGCAAGAAAAAGCAGTGAATAAAAAGCTTGTAGAAAAAAAAAGGTGGCGAAAAAAATAAAAAATAAAAGAAAAAAGAAAAAGCAAGCAGAAAAAGCCAATAGCCCTTAAAACTAAAAGGCAAGGGTAAACAAGATCCAAGGCTTTGAGCATCAATGGATAGGAGGGCCCAAGGAAATAAATCCAGGCCTAAGCGGCTAAATCAAGCTGTCCCTAACCATGTGCTTGTAGCATGCAGGTCCAAGTGAAAAGCTTGAGACTGAGTGGTTAAAGTCGTAATCCAAAGCAAAAAGAGTGTGCTTAAGAGCTCTAGACACCTCTAATTGGGGACTTTAGCAAAGCTAAGTCACAATCTGAAAAGGTTCACCCAGTTATGTGTCTACGACATTTATGTATCCGGTGGTAATACTGGAAAACAAAGTGCTTAGGGCCACGGCCAAGACTCATAAAAGTAGCTGTGTTCAAGAATCAACATACTTAACTAGGAGAATCAATAACACTATCTGAACTATGAGTTCCTATGGATGCCAATCATTCTAAACTTCAAAGGATAAAGTGAGATGCCAAAACTGTTCAGAAGCAAAAAGCTACTAATCCCGCTCATCTAATTAGAACTAATATTCATTGATGTTTTGGGATTTATAGTATATTCTCTTCTTTTTATTCTATTTGATTTTCAGTTGCTTGGGGACAAGCAACAATAGTTTGGTGTTGTGATGAGCGGATAATTTATACGCTTTTTGGCATTGTTTTTAGGTAGTTTTTAGTAAGATCTAGCTACTTTTAGGGATGTTTTTATTAGTTTTTATGAAAAATTCACATTTATGGACTTTAATATGAGTTTGTGTGTTTTTCTGTGACTTCAGGTATTTTCTGGCTGAAATTGAGGGACCTGAGCAAAAATCTGATAAGAGGCTAACAAAGGACTGCTGATGCTGTTGGATTCTGACCTTCCTACACTCGAAATGGATTTTCTGGAGCTACAGAACTCCAAATGGTGCGATCTTAATTGCGATGGAAAGTAGACATCCAGGACTTTCCAGAAATATATAATAGTTTATACTTTATTTGAGTTTAGCTGACGCAAACTGGCGTTCAATGCCAGTTCCATGCTGTATTCTGGAGTAAAACGCCAGAAACACGTCACAAATCAGAGTTAAACGCCAAAAACACATTACAACTTGGCGTTTAACTCCAAGAGAAGCCTCTGCACGTGTAAAGCTCAAGCTCAGCCCAAGCACACACCAAAGTGGACCCCAAAAGTGAATTTCTGCACTTAGACTTATTTTTGTAAACCCTAGTAGCTGGTTTAGTATAAATAGAACTTTTTACTATTGTATTACACGTCTTTTGACCACATCTTTGGATTATCTTTTGATCCTTTGATCACATTTTGGGGGCTGGCCTCTCGGCCATACCTGGACCTTCATCACTTATGTATTTTCAACGGTGGAGTTTCTACACACCATAGATTAAGGTGTGGGGCTCTGCTGTACCTCGAGAATTAATGCAAAGTACTACTGTTTTTCTATTCAACTCTCGTTTATTTCTATTCTAAGATATCCATTCGCGCCTAAGAACCTGATGAATGTGATGATTATGTGACGCTCATCATCATTCTCACCTATGAACGCTGATGAGCGGATAGTTTGTACGCTTTTTGGCATTGTTTTTAGTATGTTTTAGTATGATCTAGTTGGTTTTTAGTATATTTTTATTAGTTTTTAGTTAAAATTCACTTTTCTGGACTTTACTATGAGTTTGTGTGTTTTTCTGTGATTTCAGGTATTTTCTGGCTGAAATTGAGGGACCTGAGCAAAAATCTGATTCAGAGACTAAAAAGGATTGCAGATGCTGTTGGATTCTGACCTCCCTGCACTCGAAGTGGATTTTCTGGAGCTACAGAAGCCCAATTGGCGTGCTCTTAACGGCGTTGAAAAGTAGACATCCTGGGCTTTCCAGAAATATATGATAGTCCATACTTTGCCCAAGATTTGATGGCCCAAACCGGCGTTCAAAGTCACCCTCAGAATTCCCAGCGTTAAACGCCGGAACTGGCACCAAAATGGGAGTTAAACGCCCAAACTGGCATAAAAGCTGGCGTTTAACTCCAAGAAGAGTCTCTACACGAAAATGCTTCAATGCTCAGCCCAAGCACACACCAAGTGGGTCCGGAAGTGGATTTTTATGTCATTTACTCATCTCTGTACACCTTAGGCTACTAGTTTTCTATAAGTAGGACCTTTTACTATTGTATTAGGGAGATCTTTCAATCTTTGGATCTTTTGATCATGTTTTGATGATTGAACCCTCATTGGGAGGCTGGCCATTCGGCCATGCCTAGACCTTGTTCTTATGTATTTTCAACGGTGGAGTTTCTACACACCATAGATTAAGGTGTGGAGCTCTGCTGTACCTCGAGTATTAATGCAATTACTATTGTTCTTCTATTCAATTCCACTTGTTATTGTTCTAAGATATCACTTGTTCTTCAACTTGATGAATGTGATGATCCGTGACACTCATCACCATTCTCACCTATGAACGTGTGACTGACAACCACCTCCGTTCTACCTTCGATTGGGTGGATATCTCTTGGATTCTTTAACCAGAATCTTCGTGGTATAGGCTAGAACTGATGGTGGCATTCAAGAGAATCCGGAAGGTCTAACCTTGTCTGTGGTATTCTGAGTAGGATTCAATGATTGAATGACTGTGACGTGCTTCAAACTCCTGAAGGCGGGGCGTTAGTTACAGACGCAAAAGAATCACTGGATTCTATTCCGGCCTGATCGAGAACCGACAGAAGGATAGCCGTGCCGTGACAGGGTGTGTTGAACATTTCCACTGAGAGGATGGGAGGCAGCCACTGACAACGGTGAAACCCTTGCTTAAGCTTGCCATGGAAAGGAGTAAGAAGGATTGGATGAAGACAGTAGGAAAGCAGAGAGACGGAAGGGACAAGCATCTTCATACGCTTATCTGAAATTCCTACCAATGAATACATAAGTATCTCTATCTTTATCTTTATGTTTTATTCGTATATCACCCATATCCATTTGAGTTTGCCTGACTAAGATTTACAAGGTGACCATAGCTTGCTTCATACCAACAATCTCTGTGGGATCGACCCTTACTCGCGTAAGGTTTATTACTTGGACGACCCAGTACACTTGCTGGTTAGTTGTGCGAAATTGTGTTTATGCCATGGTAGTGAACACCAAGTTTTTGGTTTCATCACCGGGGATTATTTGATTTGTGAAAAGTATTGATCGCAATTTCGTGCACCAAGTTTTTGGCGCCGTTGCCGGGGATTGTTGAGTTTGGACAACTGACGGTTCATCTTGTTGCTTAGATTAGGTATTTTTTCTTCAGAGTTCTTGAAGATGAATTCTAGAGTTTCATGATGATTTGTTGAAGTCTGGCTGGCTGTGAAGCCATGTCTAATTTCATTGGACCGAGGTTTCAACCTATCATCACAAGAGCATGTTGACTTCTATCAATCTTGCTGTTGGAGTAGTGATCTGCTAAGGCTTGGCTGGCCTTTGGCCATGTCTAGTATTTTGGACCGAAGCTTTCTTTGAAAGCTTGGCTGGCTGTGAAGCCATGTCTAATTCCTGGACCGGAGTCTTAGACTAAACATTGCATGATTCCTGGAATTCTCATTAAGAATTTTGATACCTTTTTCCACTTTATTTTCAAAAAAAGTACAAAAAAAAAATTTACAAAATCATAAAATCCAAAAATATTTTTGAGTCTAGTGTTTCATTTTAAGTTTGGTGTCAATTGCATACATTCATTCATGTGTCTTAAGGATCTTTAAGTAATTCTTGATGATTTCTTACTTTGATCTTTGAATTCTCTTGACTTGAGTGTTTATGTGTCTCATATGCATTCTCATTAGTGTCAGTAGTATACAAACTGCTAAGTTTGGTGTCTTGCATGCATTGTTATTTGATTTTAGTTGCATTTTGATTATTCCTCTTTATTAAAAAATCCAAAAATACTTTTAATTTGTGTCTTTTCAAGTCAATAATACAGAGAATTGAAGATTCAGAACATACTGCAGAGGAATTATACAGAAAAAGCTGGGCGTTCAAAACGCCCAGTAAGGAAGACAGACTGGCGCTTAAACGCCAGCCAGGGTACCTGGTTGGGCGTTTAACGCCCAAAAGGGTAGAGTTTTGGGCGTTAAACGCCAGAATGTGCACCATTCTGGGCGTTTAACGCCAGGATGGCACAAAAGGGAAGATTTTGTTTTTAATGCAATTTTTTTCAAGTTTTCAAAGTTTTTCAAAATCAAATCTTTTTCAAATCATATCTTTTCAATCAAATCTTTTTCAAAATCAATTTCTTTCTATTTTCAAAAATACTTGCTATCAATTAATGATTTGATTCAACAATTCAAGTATGTTGCCTTTTCTGTTGAGAAAGGTTTAATGTTTGAATCATATCTTTTTTTGATAGCCAAGTCATTAATTTTCAAAATCAAATCTTTTTAAAATGTTTTTCAAATCATATCTCCTCAATCACATCTTTTTAAAATCAATCATATCTTCTTAACCACATATTTTTCAAAATAGCTTTCAATCAAATCTTTTTAATTTCTAATTTCAAAATCTTTTTCAAAAAAAATCACTTGATTTCTTTTCCACCCTTGGTTTTCGATCAACAATTAGTGCTTTTCAAAATGTTTTCAAAATCTTTTACTTAATTTTCGAAAATTGCTTCCCTTCTTCTCACATCTTTCTATTTATGGACTAACACTATCCCTTAATGCAAAATTCGAACTCCATCTTCTTTGATAAGTTCGAATTTTCTACTTCTGCCTTCCATTTTTCTTTTCCTCTGACACCTAAAGGAATCTCTATACTGTGACATAGAGGATTCCACATTTTCTTGTTCTCTTCTCTTTCTTATGAGCAGGAGCAAAGACAAAAGCATTCTTGTTGAGGCTGATCCTGAACCTGAAAGGACCTTGAAGCGAAAGCTAAGAGAAGCTAAGGCACAATTCTCTGTAGAGGACCTAACAGAAATCTTCAAAGAAGAAGAACTCATGGCAGTCGAAAACAACAACAATGCCAATAATGCAAGGAAGGTGCTGGGTGACTTTACTGCACCTACTCCCGACTTCTATGGGAGAAGCATCTCTATCCCTGCCATTGGAGCAAACAACTTTGAGCTTAAGCCTCAATTAGTTTCTCTAATACAACAGAATTGCAAGTTTCATGGACTTCCATTGGAAGATCCTAATCAGTTTTTAGCTGAGTTCTTGCAAATCTGTGACACTGTCAAGACTAATGGGGTTGACCCTGAGGTCTACAGACTTATGCTATTCCCTTTTGCTGTAAGAGACAGAGCTAGGGCATGGTTGGATTCACAACCTAAAGAAAGCCTGGACTCTTGGGAAAAGCTAGTTAATGCCTTCTTGGCAAAGTTCTTTCCACCTCAAAAATTGAGTAAGCTTAGAGTGGAAGTCCAAACCTTCAGACAGAAGGAAGGAGAATCCCTCTATGAAGCTTGGGAAAGATACAAACAATTAATCAGAAAGTGTCCCACTGATATGCTTTCAGAATGGAGCTTCATAGGTATTTTCTATGATGGTCTCTCTGAACTATCCAAAATGTCTTTGGATAGCTCTGCTGGAGGATCTCTTCATCTGAAGAAGACGCCTACAGAAGCTCAAGAGCTGATTGAAATGGTTGCAAATAACCAATTCATGTACACTTCTGAAAGGAATCCTGTGAACAATGGGACTATTCAGAAGAAAGGAGTTCTTGAGATTGACACTCTGAATGCCATATTGGCTCAAAATAAAATATTGACTCAACAAGTCAATATGATTTCTCAAAGTCTGTCTGGAATGCAAAATGCACCAAGCAGTACTAAGGAAGCTTCATCTGAGGAAGAAGCTTATGATCCTGAGAACCCTTCAATGGAAGAGGTGAATTACATGGGAGAACCCTATGGAAACACCTATAATCCTTCATGGAGAAATCATCCAAATTTCTCATGGAAGGATCAACAGAGACCTCAACAAGGTTTCAACAATAATAATGGTGGGAGAAACAGGTTTAGCAATAGCAAGCCTTTTCCATCATCTTCTCAGCAACAGACAGAGAGTTCTAAGCAGAATAACTCTGACTTAGCAACCATGGTCTCTGATCTAATCAAAACCACTCAAAGTTTCATGACTGAAACTAGGTCCTCCATTAGAAATTTGGAGGCACAAGTGGGTCAGCTGAGCAAGAGAATTACTGAACTCCCTCCTAGTACTCTTCCAAGCAATACAGAAGAAAATCCAAAAGGAGAGTGCAAAGCCATCAACATGGCCGAATTTTGGGAGGGAGAAGAGGCAGTGAACGCCACTGAGGAAGACCTCAATGGACGTCCACTGGCCTCCAATGAGTTCCCCAATGAGGAACCATGGGAATCTAAGGCTCAAAATGAGACCATAGAGATTCCATTGGACTTACTTCTGCCATTCATGAGCTCTGATGAGTATTCTTCCTCTGAAGAGGATGAGTATGTCACTGAAGAGCAAGTTGCTAAATACCTTGGAGCAATCATGAAGCTAAATGACAAGTTATTTGGAAATGAGACTTGGGAGGATGAACCCCCTTTGCTCACCAAAGAACTGGATGACTTGTCTAGGCAGAAATTACCTCAAAAGAGACAAGACCCTGGGAAGTTTTCAATACCTTGTACCATTGGCACCATGACCTTCAAGAAGGCCTTGTGTGACCTAGGGTCAAGTGTAAACCTCATGCCTCTCTTTATAATGGAGAAGCTAGGGATCTTTGAGGTGCAAGCTGCAAAAATCTCACTAGAGATAGCAGACAGCTCAAGGAAACAAGCTTATGGACTTGTAGAGGATGTTTTGGTAAAGGTTGAAGACCATTACATCCCTACTGATTTCATAGTCCTAGAGACTGGGAAGTGCATGGATGAATCCATCATCCTTGGCAGACCCTTCCTAGCCACAGCAAGGGCTGTGATTGATGTTGATAGAGGAGAATTGATCATTCAAGTGAATGAAGAATCCCTTGTGTTTAAGGCTCAAGGATATCCCTCTGTCACCATGGAGAGGAAGCATGAAGAGCTTCTCTCAAAACAGAGCCAAACAGAGCCCCCACAGTCAAACTCTAAGTTTGGTGTTGGAAGGCCACAACCAACTTCTAAGTTTGGTGTTGAACCCCCACATTCAAACTCTAAGTTTGGTGTTGGGAGGTTCCAACATAGCTCTGAGCATTTCTGAGGCTCCATGAGAGTCCTCTGTCAAGCTAATGACATTAAAGAAGCGCTTGTTGGGAGGCAACCCAATGTTATATTTTATCTATTATCTTTTGTTATTTTATGTCTTTTGTAGGTTGATGATCATGAGAAGTCACAAAATCAATGAAAAAAGCAAAAACAGAATGAAAAGCAGAAGGAAAAACATCACACCCTGGAGGAGAGCATACTGGCGTTTAAACGCCAGTAAGGCTAGCTGTTGGGCGTTTAACGCCCAGTCTGGCACCATTCTGGGCGTTTAACGCCAGAAAGGGGCACCAGACTGGCGTTAAACGCCAGAAAAGGGCAAGAAGCTGGCGTTAAACGCCAGAAATGGGCACCAGCCCGGCGTTTAACGCCAAAAATGGCTAAAAACGCAATTTTGCTTGCCATTTGGTGCAGGGATGACTTTTCCTTGACACCTCAGGATCTGTGGACCCCACAGGATCCCCACCTACCCTACAACTCTCTCTCTCTTCTTCACCCATTCACCAATCACCTCAACACCTCTTCCCCAAAAGCCCTTCACCTATCAAATCTCATCTTTCTCTTCACCACTTACATCCATCCTTCATAAAACCCCACCTACCTCACCATTCAAATTCAAACCACTTTCCCTCCCAAACCCACCCATACATGACCGAACCATGAGCCCCCCACTCCTATATAAACCCATCTTCACTCCTTCATTTTCACACAACCTAAACACCACTTCTCCCCCTTTTGGCCAAACACAAGCCATTTCCTTTTCCCTTCATTTCTTCTTCTTCTACTCTCTTCTTTCTTCTTTTGCTCGAGGACGAGCAAACCTTTTAAGTTTGGTGTGGTAAAAGCATTGCTTTTTGTTTTTCCATAACCATTTATGGCATCCAAGGCCGGAGAAACCTCTAGAAAGAGGAAAGGGAAGGCAAAAGCTTCTACCTCCGAGTCATGGGAGATGGAGAGATTCATCTCAAGGGTGCATCAAGACCACTTCTATGAAGTTGTGGCCTTGAAGAAGGTGATCCCCGAGGTCCCTTTTTCACTCAAAAAGAGTGAATACCCGGAGATCCGACATGAGATCCGAAGAAGAGGTTGGGAAGTTCTTACCAACCCCATTCAACAAGTCGGAATCTTGATGGTTCAAGAGTTCTATGCCAATGCATGGATCACCAAGAACCATGACCAAAGTATGAACCCGGATCCAAAGAATTGGCTTACTATGGTTCGGGGGAAATACTTGGTTTTTAGTCCGGAAAATGTAAGGTTGGCATTCAACTTGCCCATGATGCAAGGAGATGAACATCCTTACACTAGAAGGGTCAACTTTGATCAAAGGTTGGACCAAGTCCTCACAGTCATATGTGAAGAGGGCGCCCAATGGAAGAGAGATTCAAGAGGGAAGCCGGTTCAATTGAGAAGGCATGACCTCAAGCCCGTGGCTAGAGGATGGTTGGAGTTTATTCAACGCTCAATCATTCCCACTAGCAACCGGTCCGAAGTTACCATAGACCGGGCTATCATGATTCATAGCATCATGATTGGAGAAGAAATAGAAGTTCACGAGGTTATAGCTCAAGAACTCTATAAGGTGGCGGACAAGTCCTCTACCTTGGCAAGGTTAGCCTTTCCTCATCTCATTTGTCACCTCTGTTATTCAGTTGGAGTTGACATAGAGGGAGACATCCCTATTGATGAGGACAAGCCCATCACTAAGAAGAGGATGGAGCACACAAGAGACCCCACTCATCATGAGATCCCTGAGATTCCTCAAGGGATGCACTTTCCTCCACAAAACTATTGGGAGCAACTAAACACCTCCCTAGGAGAATTGAGTTCTAACAGGGACAACTAAGGGTGGAGCACCAAGAACACTCCATCATCCTCCATGAAATTAGAGAAGATCAAAGAATCATGAGGGAGGAGCAACAAAGACAAGGAAGAGACATTGAGGAGCTCAAGCACTCCATAGGATCTTCAAGAGGAAGAACAAGCCGCCATCACTAAGGTGGACCCGTTCTTTAATTTCCTTGTTCTTTATTTTCCTGTTTTTCGAATTTTAGTGCTTATGTTTGTCTATGTTTGTGTCTTGTGATCATTAGTGTCTTAGTGTCTATGCCTTAAAGTTATGAATGTCCTATGAATCCATCACCTCTCTTAAAAAAAAATAATAATAAATGTTCTTAATTGAAAAAGAGAAGAATTGCATGAATTTTAAATTTTATAACAGTTTAATTATTTTGATGTGGTGGCAATACTTTTGTTTTCTGAATGTATGCTTAAACAGTGCATATGTCTTTTGAATTTGTGGTTCATGAATATTGGCTCTTGAAAGAATGATGAAAAAGGAGACATGTTACTGAGGATCTGAAAAATCATTAAAATGATTCTTGAAGCAAGAAAAAGCAAAAAAAAAAAGAGAGAAAAAGAAAAAAATTTGAAAAAAAATAGAGAAAAGAAAGAAATAAAGTTGTGATCCAAGGCAAAAAGAGTGTGCTTAAGAACCCTGGACACCTCTAGTTGGGGACTCTAGCAAAGTTGAGTCACAATCTGAAAAGGTTCACCCAATTAGGTGTCTGTGGCATGTATGTATCCGGTGGTAATACTGGAAGACAGAGTGCTTTGGGCCACGGCCAAGATTCAATAAGTAGCTATGTTCAAGAGTCATCATACTTAACTAGGAGAATCAATAACACTATCTAGATTCTGAGTTCCTAAAGAAGCCAATCATTCTGAATTTCAAAGGATAGAGTGAGATGCCAAAACTATTCAGAGGCAAAAAGCTAAAAGCCCCGCTCATCTAATTAATACTGATCTTCATAGATGTTTTTGGAATTCATTGCATATTCTCTTCTTTTTTTATCTTGTTTGATTTTCAGTTGCTTGAGGACAAGCAACAATTTAAGTTTGGTGTTGTGATGAGCGAATAATTTGTACGCTTTTTGGCATTGTTTTTAGTATGTTTTAGTATGATCTAGTTGGTTTTTAGTATATTTTTATTAGTTTTTAGTTAAAATTCACTTTTCTGGACTTTACTATGATTTTGTGTGTTTTTCTGTGATTTCAGGTATTTTCTGGCTGAAATTGAGGGACCTGAGCAAAAATCTGATTCAGAGACTAAAAAGGACTGCAGATGCTGTTGGATTCTGACCTCCCTGCACTCGAAGTGGATTTTCTGGAGCTACAGAAGCCCAATTGGCGCGCTCTCAACGGCGTTGGAAAGTAGACATCCTGGGCTTTCCATCAATATATGATAGTCCATACTTTGCCTAAGATTTGATGGCCCAAACCGGCGTTCAAAGTCACCCTCAGAATTCCCAGCGTTAAACGCCGGAACTGGCACCAAAATGGGAGTTAAACGCCCAAACTGGCATAAAAGCTGGCGTTTAACTCCAAGAAGAGTCTCTACACGAAAATGCTTCAATGCTCAGCCCAAGCACACACCAAGTGGGCCCGGAAGTGGATTTTTATGTCATTTACTCATCTTTGTACACCTTAGGCTACTAGTTTTCTATAAGTAGGACCTTTTACTATTGTATTAGGGAGATCTTTCAATCTTTGGATCTTTTGATCATGTTTTGATGATTGAACCCTCATTGGGAGGCTGGCCATTCGGCCATGCCTAGACCTTGTTCTTATGTATTTTCAACGGTGGAGTTTTTACACACCATAGATTAAGGTGTGGAGCTCTGCTGTACCTCGAGTATTAATGCAATTACTATTGTTCTTCTATTCAATTCCGCTTGTTCTTGTTCTAAGATATCACTTGTTCTTCAACTTGATGAATGTGATGATCCATGACACTCATCACCATTCTCACCTATGAACGTGTGACTGACAACCACCTCCGTTCTACCTTCGATTGGGTGGATATCTCTTGGATTCTTTAACCGGAATCTTCGTGGTATAGGCTAGAACTGATGGCGGCATTCAAGAGAATCCGGAAGGTCTAACCTTGTCTGTGGTATTCTGAGTAGGATTCAATGATTGAATGACTGTGACGTGCTTCAAACTCCTGAAGGCGGCGCGTTAGTGACAGACGCAAAAGAATCACTGGATTCTATTCCGGCCTGATCGAGAACCGACAGATGGATAGCCGTGCCGTGACAGGGTGCGTTGAACATTTCCACTGAGAGGATGGGAGGTAGCCACTGACAACGGTGAAACCCTTGCTTAAGCTTGCCATGGAAAGGAGTAAGAAGGATTGGATGAAGACAATAGGAAAGCAGAGAGGCGGAAGGGACAAGCATCTTCATACGCTTATCTGAAATTCCTACCAATGAATTACATAAGTATCTCTATCTTTATCTTTATGTTTTATTCGTATATCACCCATATCCATTTGAGTTTGCCTGACTAAGATTTACAAGGTGACCATAGCTTGCTTCATACCAACAATCTCTGTGGGATCGACCCTTACTCGCGTAAGGTTTATTACTTGGACGACCCAGTACACTTGCTGGTTAGTTATGCAAAATTGTGTTTATGCCATGGTAGTGAACACCAAGTTTTTGGTTTCATCACCGGGGATTATTTGATTTGTGAAAAGTATTGATCACAATTTCGTGCACCAAACGCGTGCCTGACAACCACTTCCGTTCTACAAGTAAACAAGCAAGAATGAGTATCTCTTGGGTTCCTTAACCAGAATCTTCGTGGTATAAGCTAGAATCCATTGGCAACATTCTTGAGAATCCGGAAAGTCTAAACCTTGTCTATGGTATTCTGAGTACAATTTAGGGATTGAATGACTGTGACGAGCTTCAAACTCGCGAGTGTTGGGCGTAGTGACAGACGCAAAAGGATCAATGGATCCTATTCCAGCATTATCGAGAACTGACAGATGATTAGCCGTGCTGTGACAGAGCACCTGGACCATTTTCACTGAGAGGATGGACAGTAGCCATTGACAACGGTGATCCCCAACATACAACTTGTCATGGAAAGGAATATGCACGATTGAATGGAGACAGCCAGAAAGCAGACGTTCAAAGAGCCATACAGCACCTTCATACGCTTATCTGAAATTCCCACCAATGAATTACATACGTATCTTTATCTTTATTTTATGCTTGATTTATCTTTATTTTTGAAAACCATTATAACCATTAGAAATCACCTGACTGAGATTTGCAAGATGACCATAGCTTGCTTCATACCAACAATCTCCGTGGGATCGACCCTGACTCACGTAAGGTTTATTACTTGCACGACCCAATGCACTTGCTGGTTAGTGATGCGAAGTTGTGAAGAAAGTGCTGAGATTATAAATGCGCATACCAAGTTGAGCGCCATTGTTAGAGATCACAATTTTGTGCACCAGCGCACGTGTACGCGTGGGTCGCAAAAATTGGAAGGAGATGCGTGGGCATCGGTCACGCGTACGGGTGACCGTGTTTGTGCTACTCGCGCAAAGGCATCCTTGCGCGCGCACAACTCTCCGTTTGTCTTGGGGTGTGTGCCAAAATAACATGTGACGCGTGCGTGTTATTGACGCGTACGCGTGAGTGATCAGAATTTGAAAATGGCACGCATGCATTTGGAACGCGTACGCGTGGGTGAATTTGTGCCTTGGGCGCAGTGCCTGAACCAGGCCAGCACAACTTTCGGCCTGACACCTCTTTACGCCGATTTTCCTAGGTCACGCATGCGCGTCATTGACGCGTACGCATGAAGTGCCAAATGTTCAAAATGACGCGCACGCGTAAGGGACGCGTGCGCGTGGTGATGCTTGTGCAATTGGCACACTTTTTGCATTGCTCCCACGCAACTCTCTGCCACTTTTTTTTATACAATATGCAGATGCAGATGCAGAATGCAGGTGAATATGCAAAAATTATGAATGAACACTAAAAAAGGAACGATTATACCATGGTGGGTTGTCTCCCACCTAGCACTTTTAGTTTAAGTCCTTAAGTTGGACATTTGGTGAGCTCCTTGTCATGGAGGCTTGTGCTTGAACTCATCCAGAAATCTCCACCAATGTTTGTAATTCCAATGGCCTCCGGGATCCCAAACTAGGTGCAAAGAGCCTTCAAGCAAGTTAAAATAAGTGACAAGGCCCCAAGAGTGTTGATTGCTAGACTGATTTCGGGGTCCCAAATCTTGCTTTTGCACCTGTCTTCTTGTTGATCATCATTGATCCAACCAGGTGGCAAGCAATTTGAATTATCACTGAAGTGTCCAAATAACTTCCTAGACCCTTCAATCGAGCTCTACACCAACCTTCGCATTTCGACTTGGGGCATGCAACCATATTGAACTTTGCAGGACAACTCTTACCACGAACCATCTTCCTCTTACTCTTAATGCCACAAAGAGCTCTAAGTTGACCATCCATCTCCAGTAGCCCATATTCAAGTGGGAAAGTAAAGGTTAAGGATAAGAATTTTACCCACTTAAATGTTGTATTGGATGGTAATGGCTTCGGGAGAGGTGTTTCTAATGACCTTGCAAGCTCCACTCCATGGTGCTCCTCTTGGAATTCCTCCACCTCTTTACAAGCTTCTTCAATTTCAACCTCTTCCTCTTGGTAGCTGTCTTCCAATTTAATTTCTTCTTCATTGCTTGCCAAGGGCATGGGAGGTTGTGCTTCTTCTTCTTGAATCTCCATCTCTTGATCAACCTCTTCCAGGTCTTCAACCATGATATGCCTTGGAATTTGTACACCCTCCTCGCATCAATTTCAAACATCTTTGAAGGAGGCTCTATAACTTGACTTTCCCATGGAGGTTCAGCATCTCCTAAGTCTTCAACCACTTCTTCCTCTTCAATAATTACGGCTTCCTCCAGTTGTTTTAGCATAAAATCGTACTCGTCCTTGATGATTTCTTTTCTATGACAACTCCCTTCAACTACTCCTTCATCTTCAAGGGTCTCTCCTACCTCCACATTTTAGGCCTCCTCTTGCTCCTCTGGAAATAAGGCCGTGTGTAACCGATCCATCGCGATTGTATCCCTAAGACGATCCATTCTCTCTTGTTCCATGTCCATAGTATAATTAGGATCATCTTGCTCCTGGATTGATGGATGTGGATGATCTTCCATGGATGGTGGTGATGGGATGGAGAGATCATTATGTGGTTGAAAAGGAAGTGCACTAGAGCTTGAGGGTTGAGTATTCGAGGTAGAGGATTAGTCCATGCGGGATGTAAGAGCTTGAAGAGTAGAGGTGAGACTAGTGATAGAGGCAAGTGTGGTATGAAGCTCTGTTTGCCCTTGGTGAATAATGGTGTGGTAATTTACAACCCACAAACTAATCGGCAAGTGCACCGAGTCGTACCAAGTAATACCTCAGGTGAGTGAGGGTCGATCCCACGAGGATTGATGGATCAAGCAACAATGGTTGGTTAAACCACTTAGTTAGGCAAGCAGAAAAGAGTGTTTTGGTATTCAAAGAGAATTAAACAATAATTAAGAATTTCAGAATGCAAGCAGTAAAGAAGTTGTGAAATATATATGAAGAAATAGTTAAGGTTTCAGAGATATCTATTTTCTGGATTGATTTTTCTTATTAATTTATTTTAATCATGTAACATTTAATTCATGACAAACTATATGTGACTAGACCCTAATTCCTTAGACCTTTCTAGTCTCCTCTAAAATTCATTAACTGCCAATTCCTTGGTCAATTAATTCCAATTAGAAGCTGCATGATCAAATTCCAGTTTGTATGCCACAAAAATTCTAATTACCCAAAAATAACGGGATTATATGTCACGTATCCCGTTAAATCCAAATAATTAAAATTTTGGAGAAATTGTTTTCAAGCTGTTGTTTAAGTAAAAAGCTTTTCCAAGTTATACAAGAACACAATTAGAACATGGGTCATACTTCCGTTCCACCCAAATTCATAAAATAAAGAGCAAAAACAATTCTTGAATTATAAATCAAAACATGAATTAAAAGACAAAAATAATAAAATCAATCCATACAAATAGACAGAGCTCCTAACCTTAACAATGGAGGTTTAGTTGCTCATGACTCAGAGAAGAAAATAAGGATTCAGGTAAATTGTCTGAGATGGAATGAATAGTTAACTAATTCCAATCCCCTTTTATACCTAATCCTAATAAATTAAAAAATCTATCTTCTAAAACTAAAATAATATCTTTTCCTAAAAAATAATATTTGAATTTAAATTAGAATTAATTAACAAGTCTTCAGTTGATGGGTGGGGACCACTCGTTTTGTCCATTCTGCAGCTTCTAATATGTGCTTTCTGGGCTGAAAATAGAGTCAAAATAGCCCAGAAATCGCCCCCAACATTTTTCTGCATTTTCTGCACGTGGCGTATGTCACGCGTACGCGTCAGTCACGCGTACACGTCACTGAGCAAATCTTCAAATCATGTTTACGCATCAGTCACACACACGCGTCGCCATGGAAAGCTCCAAATCACACGCACGCGTCAGTTACGCATACGCGTCGCTCCTCGCTGCCATCTTCTATTGTTCTTGTGCTGTAGAAACTCCATCAAATCCAGTCGAATGCTACCTAAAATAAATAAAATTACAAAAGACTCAAAGTAGCATCCATATTAGCTAAAAGATAATTAATTCTTTATTAAACTCAACAAATTAGATGCGAATTCACTAGGAAAAGATAGGAAAGATGCTCACGCATCAAATAGCACCAAGGGTGTTGTCATCCAGTGGAGGTTGGGGTGGATAGGAGGGTTCATTATTTTGGAGAAAGGGTGAATGGTAGGATGGTGGTTCTTCTTGGTAAGGGTACGAAGATGGTGAATATTGAGGTGGTGGTTCTGGGTGTGGTGGATAAGGATTAGGGTCATATGGAGGTGAATGGTGGAAAGGGGCTTGTGAGTATGGTGGTTCAGAGTTATGTTGAGGGGGTGGTTCACAGGCATATAGTGGGGCTTGTTGGTAACTACAAGGGGTCCACCGTATCCATTGTCTTGATTTGCACCCTGGAATGGCTCTTGACCATAGTAATTTGGTGGAGGTTGGTTGTCATGAAGAGGTCCACCATAACTATTGTCTTGGTATGCATCATAGAATGGTTGTTGGTTATAGCGTATTGGAGGGGGTTGTTGCTAAGAGGGTTGATCAAATCCTTGTGGCTCCTCCCATCTTTGATTCTTCCAACCTTGATGCCTGTTCTCATTATAGCTTCCATTCCTTACAACAACATTGGAACCAAACTTGAAACCAGAGGGGTGAGAATTTAAAGTAGCTAAGAATTCATACGTGTCGGTCCTTGCTTCCATCTCCTTTTGTTCTTGTGTTGCAGAAACTCCATCAAATCCAACCGAATGCTACCTAAAATAAACAAAATTGCAAATGACTCAAAGTAGCATCCATATTGGCTAAAAGATAATTAACTCTTTATTAAACTCAACAAACTTGATGCAAATTCACTAGGAAAAGATAGGAAAGATGCTCACGCATCACAACACCAAACTTGAATTGTTGCTTGTCCTCAAGCAACCATAACTAATATAGGTTTAGGATATGAATTTGCATGAGAATGAGAGTTCGATTAAGCTCATGTCTCTTCTTATAGTGGGGTTTACAACTGCAATCCTGAATAATTTTGGCATCTCACTCTCCTTTGAATCAAAAGGATGTCACTGTCATTCGAAATTAGAATCCGGATAATATTATGAATTCTCTGATCTTTTGTAACTCAATTTAATCCTTGAACACAGCAATTTTTTCTGGTGCTTTGCACCTTGAGCCTAGCCGTGACTTTAAATATTTTGTCTCAAGCTTTACTTGACACAGAAACACCACAAGCACTTAACTGGGGAACTCTTTTTGGAGTTTTGATTTTTCTTTCAGCTACTCCCAAACGGTGGTGCTCAAAGCCTTTGGCATACTCTTCTAATTGCAATTGATATCGACTCTAAATGTTTTGTCTCAAGAATTACTTGACACAAGAAAACCACAAGCATATAACTAGGGAAACAACTCTTTGAGCTTTTAATCATGTCTGACCTCCCTAGTCATTGATGCTCAGAGCCTTGGACCTTGCTTCTCCTTTTTTTTGTGTGCTGTTTCTTTTGCTTCAAGGATTAAATTTTTTTTGTTTATTTCAGAGAAATCATAATAATTTTCTAAATCCCTATTCCTTGTACATTAACATTCTTTGATTCAAATTTAAATATGCACTGTTCATGTCATGCATTCAGAATCACAGAAAGTACCACCACATCTAAGTAAATAAGATTATTCTTCATTATAAACTTACTTTCTCGTGCAATGCATCACTTCTGTATTTTTTATTTGAATTCAAGCTCAGTGAGTGATACATGAGACATCTTTTTGGAAGTAAAGCAATTAAGAGAAAACTAAACTAGACCTAGGATTCTAACTAATAAGGTTTCATGCAATAAACAAAGCAAAATAGCAGAAAACCGGAACATAATATAGTAAAAGCGGGAAGGAATATAGAATGAAAGGAACTCAACCACCTTAGTTATCCGAGCGGTCGTTTTATTCTTCAGGTTGTGCTCCTTTGTGAAGATGATTCGCTTCCCTTTGGTTCCATAAGAATAAACAAAAAAATTCTAAGCGAAGCGTCAACACCAAACTTAAAGGTTTGTTTGTCCTCAAGCAAAGAAGAACTGAAAACAGAAAGAAAAAATTATTATAAGGAAAGAAGAATAAAAGGATAAAAGAAAAAGAGAGAATTAGGATTGGGAGAGAGAGAAAGAAAATTAAAACAGGGTGGCAAATTAGTGTAATTGTGCGGCACAAGCGACGCGTACGTGTACGGCACGCGTACGCGTGGGGCGCGTGCCCTTGGTTTTGTGTGATTCGCGCGAAGCCAACCGCGTGCACGCACAACTCTCTGTTCACGTGGCTTTGAAACCACTATTTACATACGACGCGTGCGCGTCATGCACGCGCACGCGTGGATGGCCATTTTTGCAGATGACACGCACACGTTTGGGACACGTACGCGTGAACAAGTTTTGTGCTTCTAGCACACTTCCAGCCCTAAGCCAACTCAACTCTCTGCCAAAACACATATTTACATCGATTTTTAAGGTCACGCGTCGATGACGCGTACGCGTGGAGTGTCAAAATCATGAATGACGCGCATGAGTGGGGTATGCGTATGCGATGGCTTGTTTGTGCGAAAGGCATCATTCCTATGCCACTCCCGCGCAACTCTCTGTTCATTTTTATTTTTCATGCACACCCATCTGATGCGTACGGGTGCTCTCTCTTTTTTTTTTTTTTTGAGTCCAGCTCCTGTTCTAAGATAGCTGCATGATCTGAAAAATAGTAAACTTAGTAAAAATCAAATAAGGAAGAAAACTAGCAGTACGAAAAATAGCTAAGGATACGAATTTATCGGGTTGTCTTCTGACAAGCGCTTTTTTAATGTCACTAGCTTGACGGTCAGTTCTGCTAGTTCAGCAGATGAGTGGACCTTTGGCGATCAATCTCGCCTCCAAGATAGTGCTTCAGCCTCTGACCATTCACTGTAAATTTTCTGTCAGCATTCTCTTCCTGTATTTCCACATGACCATATGGTGAAGCTCTGGTAACCACAAACGGTCTTGACCACTAGGATTTCAGCTTCCCGGGAAAGAATTTGAGCAATGAGTTATATAGAAGCACTCTTTGTCCTGGCTCAAAGACTTTAATGGCAATCTTCTTATCATGCAGTAGCTTGGTTCTCTCCTTATAGAGCTTGGCATTCTCATAGGCTGAATATCTGAATTCATCAAGCTCATTCAACTGAAGCATTCACTTGATTCCTGCAGCTTCTGAATCAAGATTCAGATATCAGATTGCCCAGTAAGCTTTATGCTCCAACTCAACTGGCAAGTGACAGGCTTTGCCATAGACTAACTGATGAGGGGACATGCCAATGGGAGTCTTGTATGCTGTCCGGTATGCCCATAGAGCATCATCAAGCTTCCTAGACCAGTCCTTCCTTGAAATACTGACGGTCTTCTCTAAAATCCTCTTAAGTTCCTGGTTGGAAACTTTAACCTGTCCACTTGTCTGAGGGTGATAAGGGGTTGCCACTTTATGACGGATTCCATATCTTTGCAGAAGAAAGTCCAGCTGTCTGTTACAGAAGTGACTTCCTCCATCACTAATGAGTGTCCTTGGGACACCAAACCGGCTAAAGATATATCTCTAAAGGAAGCTCATTACCACCTTGGCATCATTGGTGGGTAGAGCCACAGCTTTCACCCACTTGGACACATAATCAACTGCCACTAGAATATAGTTGTTTGAATGTGAGGGTGGGAAAGGTCCAATGAAATCAATACCCCACACATCAAACAACTCAACCTCGAGGATCCCCTGCTGTGGCATTTCATGGTTGGCAGGGAGATTTGTGGCTTTTTCACATCTCTCACAGTGTTTCACAAATGCTCTTGAGTCTCTGAAGAGAGTCAGCCAGTAAAACCCGCTCTGAAGGACCTTTGTAGCTGTCCTTTCACCACCAAAGTGGCCTCCATACTCAGAACCATGACAGTGCCAAAGAATCTTCTATTTTTCTTCATCTGGGACACATCTCCAGATGATTCCATCTGAACACCTTTTAAAAAGGTATGGTTCCTCCCAAATGTAGTACTTTGCATCAGTCAATAGCTTCTTCACTTGTTTCCTACTGTACTCCATTGGGATAAAATTCATGGCCTTATAATTTGCAATGTTTGCAAACCATGGAGCCTACTGAATGAGGAACAATTGCTCATCTGGAAATGTCTTAGTCATAGCTGTGGGTGGTTGTACTCCTGCTTCAGGCTCAATTCTGGAAAGATGGTCAGCTACTTGATTCCCTGACCCCTTCCTATCTTTTATCTCAATATCAAACTCCTGAAGGAGCAATACCCATCTGATTAATCTTGGTTTAGAATCCTGTTTGGTTAGAAGGTACTTCAAAGTAGCATGATCAGTATAAATAATAACCTTAGAACCAAGTAAATAGGACCTAAACTTATCAACAGCATACACAACAGCTAATAATTCCTTTTCTGTAGTTGTGTAATTCTTTTGTGCATCATTTAACAAACGACTGGCATAGTAAATGACATGTACAAGCTTACCATGCCTCTGTCCTAAAACAGCTCCTATAGCAAAATCACTAGCATCACACATCAATTCAAATAGTAAATCCCAGTCAGGGGGAGCTATAATAGGAGCAGAGGTAAGGTTTGCTTTCAGAGTTTCAAAAGCATGAAAACAATCAGAATCAAAGACAAAAGGAGTATCAGCAACCAACAGGTTGCTTAGAGCTTTAGAAATTTTAGAAAAATCCTTTATAAATCTTCTATAAAATCATGCATGATCCAAGAAACTCTTGACTGCCTTAACATTAGTTGGTGGTGGTAATTTTTCAATTACCTCCACCTTTGCTCTATCAACCTCAATTCCCTTACTTGAAATCCAGTGTCCAAGAATAATACTTTCTGTAACCATAAAATGACATTTTTCCCAATTTAAAACAAGGTTTGATTCTTGACACCATTTCAAGACAAGAGATAAATGCTTAAGGCAGGATTCAAAAGAATTACCAAAAATAGAAAAGTCATCCATAAATACCTCAATAAACTTTTCAACCATATCAAAAAAAATTGAAAGCATACACCTTTGAAAAGTAGCTGGAGCATTATAAAGTCCAAATGGCATTCTCCTGTAGGCAAATACTCCAAAGGGGCATGTGAATGTTGTCTTCTCTTGATCTTGAGGGTCCACTAAAATTTGATTATATCCAGAATATCCATCTAGAAAACAATAAAAAGCATGACCAGCTAACCTCTCAAGCATTTGATCAATGAAAGGCAAGGATGATGAGCGGATAATTTATACGCTTTTTGGCATTGTTCTTAGGTAGTTTTTAATAGGATATAGTTACTTTTAGGAATGTTTTTATTAGTTTTTATGCTAAATTCACATTTCTGGACTTTACTATGAGTTTGTGTATTTTTATGTGATTTCAGGTATTTTCTGGCTGAAATTGAGGGACCTGAGCAAAACTCTAATAAAAGGCTGACAAAGGACTGCTGATGCTGTTGGATTCTGACCTCCCTGCACTCGAAACAGATTTTCTAGGGCTGCAGAACTTCAAATGGCGCGCTCTTAACGGCGTTGAAAAGTAGACATCCAGAGCTTTCCAGCAATATATAATAGTTCATACTTTATTCGTGATTAGATGACGTAAACTGGCGCTCAATGCCAGTTCCATGCTGCATTCTGGAGTCAAACGCCAGAAATACGTCACGAACCATAGTTGAACGCCAAAAACATGTTACAACTTGGCGATCAACTCCAAAAGAAGCCTCTACACGTGTAAAGCTCGAGCTCAGCCCAAGCACACACCAAGTGGTCCCCAGAAGTGGATTTCTGCATCAATTACTTACTTCTGTAAACCCTAGTAGCTAGTCTAGTATAAATAGGACATTTTATTATTGTATTAGACATCCTGGATGCTGGATTGTATTTTTGATCCTGTGATCACGTTTTAGAGGCTGGCCATTCGGCCATGCCTGAACCTTCATCACTTATGTATTTTCAACGGTGGAGTTTCTACACACCATAGAATAAGGGTGTGGAGCTCTGCTGTACCTCGAGTTTTAATGCAATTATTACTATCTTTTATTCAAATTCAATCTTATTTCTATTCTAAGATACTACTCGTACTTCAATCTAATGGATGTGATGATCCGTGACACTCATCATCATCCGTCCCTATGAACGCGTGCCTGACAACCACTTCCGTTCTACAAGCGAAAGCTAGAGTGTGTATCTCTTGGATTCTTAATGCACGACGCATGGTTGCCCTCGCCTGACAACCGAGCCTTCCATTCTGTGAGATCAGAGTCTTCGTGGTATAAGCTAAAATTGATGGCGGCATTCATGAGAATTCGGAAAGTCTAAACATTGTCTGTGGTACTCCGAGTAGGATTCCGGGATTGAATGACTGTGACGAGCTTCAAACTCGTGATTGTTGGGCGTGATGACAAACGCAAAAGAATCAATGGATTCTATTCTGACATGATCGAGAACTGACAGATGATTAGCCCTGCCGTGACAGAGCATTTGGACCTTTTTTACTGAGAGGATGGGATGTAGCTGATGAGTGGATAATTTATACGCTTTTTGGCATTGTTTTTAGTATGTTCTTAGTATGTTTTAGTTAGTTTTTATTATATTTTTATTAGTTTTTATTTAAAAATTCACTTTTCTGGACTTTACTATGAGTTTGTGTGCTTTTCTGTGATTTCAAGTATTTTCTGGCTGAAATTGAGGGACCTGAGCAAAAATCTGATTCAGAGGCTGAAAAAGGACTGCAGATGCTGTTGGATTCTGACCTCCCTGCACTCGAAGTGGATTTTTTGGAGCCAGAGAAGCCCAATTGGCGCGCTCTCAATTGAGTTGGAAAGTAGACATCCTGGGCTTTCCAGCAATATGTAATAGTTTATACTTTGCCCGAGATTTGATGGCCCAAACCGGCATTCCAAAAGCTGGCGTTTAACTTCAAAAAAAGTCTCTACACGAAAATGCTTCAATGCTCAGCCCAAGCACAAACCAAGTGGTCCCGAAAGTGGATTTATACATCATTTACTCATTTCTGTAAACCCTAGGCTACTAGTTCTCTATAAATAGGACCTTTTACTATTGTATTTTCATCTTGGTAGCTATCTTCGAGTAGTCTTATGCTATCTTAGATCATGGGGCTGGCCTCACGGCCATGCCTAGACCTTGTTCTTATGTATTTTCAACGGTGGAGTTTCTACACACCATAGATTAAGGTGTGGAGCTCTGCTGTACCTCGAGTATTAATACAATTACTATTGTTCTTCTATTCAATTCAGCTTATTCTTATTCCAAGATATTCATTCGCACTCAAGAACTTGATGAATGTGATGATTATGTGACGCTCATTATCATTCTCACTTATGAACGCGTGCCTGACAACCACTTCCGTTCTACATGCAAACATGGCTTGAATGTGTATCTCTTGGATTCCTTAATCAGAATCTTCGTGGTATAAGCTAGAATTGATGGCGGCATTCTTGAGAATCCGGAAGGTCTAAACCTTGTCTGTGGTATTCTGAGTAGGATTCAAGAATTGAATGACTGTGACGAGCTTCAAACTCGCGATTGTGGGGCGTTAGTGACAGACGCAAAAGAATCACTGGATTCTATTCTGACATGATCGAGAACCGACAGATGAATAGCCGTGCTGTGACAGAGTGCGTTGAACATTTTCACTGAGAGGACGGGACTGTAGCCATTGACAATGGTGATGCCTAACATACAGCTTGCCATGGAAACGAGTAAGAAGGATTGGATGAAGACAGTAGGAAAGCAGAGAGACGGAAGGGACAAAGCATCTCCATACGCTTATCTGAAATTCTCACCAATGAATTACATAAGTATCTCTATCTTTATTTTATGTATTATTCATCTTTCAATCATTAATCCTCCATAACCATTTGAATCCGCCTGACTGAGATTTACAGGATGACCATAGCTTGCTTCATACCAACAATCTCCGTGGGATCGACCCTTACTCGCGTAAGGTTTATTACTTGGACGACCCAGTGCACTTGCTGGTTAGTTGTGCGAAGTTGTGATAAAGAGTTGAGATTGCAATTGAGTGTACCATGTTGATGGCGCCATTGATGATCACAATTTCGTGCACCAAGTTTTTGGCGCCGTTGCCGGGGATTGTTCGAGTATGGACAACTGACGGTTCATCTTGTTGCTTAGATTAGGTATTTTTCTTCAGAATTTTTAAGAATGAATTCTAGAATTTCAAGGTGATGTTCTTATCATCACAAAAGCTGATTGATTCTCATCAATTTAGCTCTTGAATGTAATGTCCTGCTGAAGCTTGGCTAGCCATGTCTAATCTTTTTAGACTGAAGCTCTAGACTAACATTGCATGATTCTTGGAATTCTTATTAAAAATTTTGAATCTCTTTATTTTCTCTTCCATATAATTTTCGAAAAATCCAAAAAAAGTTATAAAATCTTAAAATCAAAAATATTTTTATGTTTCTTGTTTGAGTCTAGTGTCTAATTTTAAGTTTGGTGTCAATTGCATGTCTTTATTCCTCTAAATTTCGAAAATTACATGTATTATGTTCTTCATTGATCTTCAAGATGTTCATGATGATTTCCTCGCTCTGATCTTTAAATTCTCTTGTTTTGTGAGTTTTGTTGTTTCTTAGATGCATTCTCAATTTTTTAGTGTCAGTAGTATACAAACTTCTAAGTTTGGTGTCTTGCATGCATTGTTTATTTGATCTTAGTTTCATTTTGATTATTCCTCATCATTAAAAAAAATCCAAAAATTTTAAATTGTGTCTTTTCAAGTCAATAATACAGAGAATTTAAGATTCAAAACATGCAGCAGAGGAATTACACAGAAAAAGCTGGGCGTTCAAAATGCCCAGTGAGGAATGAAAACTGGCGTTTAAACGCCAGCCAGGGCTAGGCGTTTAACACCCAAAAAGGTAGAGTTTTGGGCGTTAAACGCCAGAATGGATACCATTCTAGGCGTTTAACGCCAGGATGGCACAAGAGGGAAGATTTTGATTTTAATTTAAATTTTTTTTTTCAAGTTTTCATAATTTTTCAAAATCAAATCTTTTTCAAATCATATCTTTTCAATCATATATTTTCAAAATCAATTTCTTTCCATTTTTCAAAAATACTTGTTAACAATTAATGATTTGATTCAACATTTCAAGTATGTTGCCTTTTCTGTTGAGAAAGGTTTAATGTATGAATCATATCTTTTAAATTTCTTGTTAGCCAATTCATTAATTTTAAAAATCATATCTTTTTTAAAACAATTGTTTTTCAATCATATCTTTTTAATCACATCTTTTTCAAAATAGTTTTCAATCATATCCTTTTGATTTCTAATTTCAAAATCTTTTTCAAAATCACTTTATTTCTTTCCCAACTTTAATTTTCGAAAATCATCAATCAAATTTTCAAAAATCTCTTTTAATTATTTTAAAATCTTTTACTTTAATTTCAAAAATTCTTCCCCTTTTCTCACATCCTTCTATTTATGAACTAACACTCCTCCTCAATGCACAATTCGAACTCTATCCCTCTTGATAAGTTCGAATTCTTCTACCTCCTCCTTCTATTCTTCTTTCCCTCTGACACCTCAAGGAACCTCTATCCTATGACATAGAGGATTCCATACTTTCTTGTTCTCTTCTCTTTCATATGAGCAGGAGCAAAGACAAAAGCATTCTTGTTGAGGCTGACCCTGAACCTGAAAGGACCTTGAAGCGAAAGCTAAGAGAAGCTAAAGCACTACTCTCTGTAGAGGACCTAACAGAAATCTTCAAACAAGAAGAAGACATGGCAGCCGAAAACAACAACAATGCCAACAATGCAAGGAAGGTGTTGGGTGACTTTACTGCACCTACTCCCGACTTCTATGGGAGAAGCATCTCTATCCCTGCCACTGGAGCAAACAACTTTGAGCTTAAGCCTCAATTAGTTTCTCTAATGCAACAGAATTACAAGTTCCATGGACTTCCATTGGAAGATCTTCATCAGTTTTTAGCTGAATTCTTGCAAATCTGTGACACTGTCAAGACCAATGGGGTTGACCCTGAGGTCTACAGACTTATGCTATTCCCTTTTGCTATAAGAGACAGAGCTAGGATATGGTTGGACTCACAACCTAAAGAAAGCCTGAACTCTTGGGAAAAGCTAGTCAATGCCTTCTTGGCAAAGTTCTTTCCACCTCAAAAATTGAGTAAGCTTAGAGTGGAAGTCTAAACCTTCAGACAGAAGGAAAGTGAATCCCTCTATGAAGCTTGGGAAAGGTACAAACAATTGATTAGAAGGTGTCTGTCTGACATGCTTTCAAAATGGAGCATCATAGGTATCTTCTATGATGGTCTGTCTGAACTGTCCAAGATGTCATTGGACAGCTCTGCTGGAGGATCTCTTCATCTGAAGAAGACGCCTGCAGAAGCTCAAGAACTCATTGAAATGGTTGCAAATAACCAATTTATGTACACTTCTGAAAGGAATCCTGTGAACAATGGGACAAATCAGAAGAAAGGAGTTCTTGAGATTGATACTCTAAATGCCATATTGGCTCAGAACAAAATATTGACTCAGCAAGTCAATATGATTTCTCAAAGTCTGTCTGGAATGCAAGCTGCACCAAGCAGTACTAAGGACGCTTCATCTGAAGAAGAAGCTTATGATCCTGAGAATCCATCAATGGAAGAGGTGACTTACATGGGAGAACCCTATGGAAACACCTATAATCCTTCATGGAGAAATCATTCAAATCTCTCATGGAAGGATCAATAGAGACCTCAACAAGGTTTTAACAACAATAATGGTGGAAGAAACAGGTTTAGCAATGGCAAGTCCTTTCCATCATCTTCTCAGCAACAGACAGAGAATTCTAAGCAGAGCCACTCTGACTTAGCAACCATGGTCTCTGATCTAATTAAAACCACTCAAAGTTTCATGACTGAAACAAGGTCCTCCATTAGAAACTTGGAGGCACAAGTGGGTCAGCTGAGTAAGAAAGTTACTGAACTCCCTCCTAGTACTCTTCCAAGCAATACAGAAGAGAATCCAAAAGGAGAGTGTAAGGCCATCAACATGGCTGAATTTGGAGAGGAGAAAGAGGCAGTGAGCGCCACTGAGGAAGACCTCAATGGACGTCCACTGGCCTCCAATGCGTTCCCTAATGAGGAACCATGGGAATCTGAGGCTCACACTGAGACCATAGAGATTCCATTGGATTTATTTCTGCCATTCATGAGCTCTGATGAGTATTCTTCCTCTGAAGAGGACGAAGATGTCACTGAAGAGCAAGTTGCTAAGTACCTTGGAGCAATCATGAAGCTAAATGACAAGTTATTTGGTAATGAGACTTGGGAGGATGAACCCCCTTTGCGCACCAAAGAACTGGATGACTTGACTAGGCAGAGATTACCTCAAAAGAGACAGGACCCTGGGAAGTTCTTAGTACCTTGTACATTAGGCACCATGACCTTCGAGAAGGTTCTGTGTGACCTAGGATCAAGCATAAACCTCATGCCTCTCTCTGTAATAGAGAAGCTAGGGATCTTTGAGGTACAAGCTACAAGAATCTCACTAGAGATGGCAGACAATTCAAGAAAGCAAGCTTATGGACTTGTAGAGGATCTTCTGGTAAAAATTGAAGACCATTACATCCCTGCTGATTTTATAGTCCTAGAGACTGGGAAGTGCATGGATGAATCCATCATCCTTGGCAGACCCTTCCTAGCCACAGCAAAGGCTGTGATTGATGTTGACAGAGGAGAATTGATCTTTCAAGTGAATGAAGAATCCTTTGTGTTTAAGGCTCAAGGATATCCCTCTGTAACCATGGAGAGGAAGCATGAAAAGCTTCTCTCAAAACAGAGTCAAACAGAGCCCCCACAGTCAAACTCTAAGTTTGGTGTTGGGAGGCCACAACCAAATTCTAAGTTTGGTGTTGAACCCCCACATTCAAACTCTAAGTTTGGTGTTGGGAGGTTCCAACATTGCTCTGAACATCTGTGAGGCACCATGAGAGCCCACTGTCAAGCTACTGACATTAAAGAAGCGCTTATTGGGAGGCAACCCAATGTTATATTTATCTATTTTCCATTGTTATTTTATGTTTTCTATAGGTTGATGATCATGTGAAGTCACAAAAATAATTGAAAAAGCAAAAACAGAATGAAAAAAATAGCACACCCTGGAGGAAAAACTTACTGGCGTTTAAACGCCAGTAAGGGCAGCAAATGGGTGTTTAACGCCCATTCTGGCACCATTCTGGGTGTTTAACACCAGAAAGGGGCACCAGACTGGCGTTTAACGCTAGGAATAGGCAAGAAGCTGGTGTTAAACGCCAGAAAGGGGCAGCAGCCCGGCATTTAATGCCAAGATTGGCAGAAATGGCGTTTTTGCACGCCACTTGGTGCAGGGATGAGCTATCCTTGACACCTCAGGATCTGTGGACCCCACAGGATCCCCACCTATCCCACCACTCTCTCTTCTTCACCCATTCACCAATCACCTCAATACTTCTTCCCCAAAAACCCCTCACCTATCAAATCCCACCATTCTCTTCACCACTCACATCCATCCTTCATAAAACCCCACCTACCTCACCATCCAAATTCAAACCACTTTCCCTCCCAAACCCACCCATAATGGCCGAACTCTACCCCTCTCTCCACCCCTATATAAACCCATCTTCACTCCTTCATTTTCACACAACCTAAACACTACTTCTCCCCCTTGGCCGAAACACAAAGCCCCCCCTCCATCTCCTATCTTTCTTCTTCTTCTACTCTCTTCTTTCTTCTTTTGCTCGAGGACGAGCAAACCTTCTAAGTTTGGTGTGGTAAAAGCGTTGCTTTTTGTTTTTCCATAACCATTTATGACATCTAAGGCCGGAGAAACCTCTAGAAAGAGGAAAGGGAAGGCAAAATCTTCCACCTCCGAGTCATGGGAGATGGAGAGATTCATCTCAAGGGTGCATCAAGACCACTTCTATGAAGTTGTGGCCATGAAGAAGGTGATCCCCGATGTCCCTTTCAAACTCAAAAAGAGTGAATATCTGGAGATCCGACATGAGATCCAAAGAAGAGGTTGGGAAGTTCTTACCAACCCCATTCAACAAGTCAGAATCTTAATGGTTCAAGAGTTCTATGCCAATGCATGGATCACCAAGAACCATGATCAAAGTGTGAACCCAGACCCAAAGAATTGGCTTACAATGGTTCGGGGGAAATGCTTAGATTTTAGTCCAGAAAATGTAAGGTTGCCATTCAACTTGCCCATGATGCAAGGAGATGAACACCCCTACACTAGAAGGTTCAACTTTGATCAAAGGTTGGACCAAGTCCTCATAGACACTTGTGAAGAGGGCGCTCAATAGAAGAGAGATTCAAGAGGGAAGCCAGTTCAACTGAGAAAGCATGACCTCAAGCCCGTGGCTAGGGGATGGTTGGAGTTTATCCAATGTTCAATCATTCCCACTAGCAACCGGTCCGAAGTTACTATAGACCGGGCTATCATGATTTATAGCATCATGATTGGAGAGGAAGTAGAAGTTCATGAGGTTATATCCCAAGAACTTTATAAGGTGGCGGACAAGTCCTCTACCTTGGCAAGGTTAGCCTTCCCTCATCTCATTTGTCACCTCTGTAATTCAGTTAGAAGTAACATAGAGGGAAACATCCTCATTGATGAGGACAAGCCCATCACTAAGAAGAGGATGGAGCAAACAAGAGATCCCACACATGGACATGAGGAGATTCCTCATCATGAAATCCCTGAGATGCCTCAAGGGATGCACTTTCCTCCACAAAACTATTGGGAGCAAATCAACACCTCTCTAGGAGAATTGAGTTCCAACATGGGACAACTAAGGGTGGAGCACCAAGAACATTTCATCTTCCTCCATGAAATTAGAGAAGACCTAAGAGTCATGAGAGAGGAGCAACAAAGGCAAGGAAGAGACATTGAGGAGCTCAAGCACTCCATAAGATCTTCAAGAGGAAGAACAAGCCGCCATCACTAAGGTGGACCCGTTCTTTAATCTCCTTGTTCTTTATTTTTCTGTTTTTTGAATTTTTATGCTTATGTTTATCTATGTTTGTGTCTTATTACATGATCATTAGTGTCTTAGTGTCTATGCCTTAAAGTTATGAATGTCCTATGAATCCATCACCTTTCTTAAATGGAAAATGTTTTTATTACAAAAGAACAAGAAGTACATGATTTCGAATTCATCCTTAAAACTAGCTTAATTATTTTGATGTGGTGATAATACTTTTTGTTTTCTGAATGTATGCTTGAACAGTGCATATGTCTTTTCAATTTATTGTTCATGAATGTTAAAATTGTTGGCTCTTGAAAGAATGATGAAAAAGGAGAAATGTTACTGAGGATCTGAAAAATCATAAAAATGATTCTTGAAGCAAGAAAAAGCAATGAATTCAAAAAAAAAAGAGAGAGAGAAAGAAAAAGCAAGCAGAAAAAGCCAATAGCCATTTAAACCAAAAGACAAGGGTAATAAAAAGGATCCAAGGCTTTTAGCATCAATGGATAGGAGGGCCTACAGGAATAATATCCTGGCCTAAGCGGCTAAACCAAGCTGTCCCTAACCATGTGCTTGTGGCGTGAAGGTGTCAAGTGAAAACTTGAGACTGAGCGGTTAAAGTCGTGATCCAAAGCAAAAAGAGTGTGCTTAAGAACCCTGGACACCTCTAATTAGGGACTCTAGCAAAGCTGAGTCACAATCTGAAAAGGTTCACCCAGTTATGTGTCTGTGGCATAGATGTATCCGGTGGTAATACTAGAAAACAGAGTGGTTTGGGCCATGGCCAAGACTCATAAAGTACCTGTGTTCAAGAATCAACATACTATACTAGGAGAATCAATAACACTATCTGAATTTTGAGTTCCTATAGATGCCAATCACTCTGAACCTCAAAGGATAAAGTGAGATGCCAAAACTGTTCAGAGGCAAAAAGCTACAAGTCCCGCTCATCTAATTGGAGCTAAGTTTCATTGATAGTTTGGAGTTTATAGTATATTCTCTTCTTTTTATCCTATTTGACTTTCAGTTTCTTGGGGACAAGCAACAATTTAAGTTTGGTGTTGTGATGAGTGGATAATTTATACGCTTTTTGGAATTATTTTTAGTATGTTCTTAGTATGTTTTAGTTAGTTTTTATTATATTTTTATTAGTTTTTATTTAAAAATTCACTTTTCTGGACTTTACTATGAGTTTGTGTGTTTTTCTGTGATTTCAGGTATTTTCTGGCTGAAATTGAGGGACCTGAGCAAAAATCTGATTCAGAGGCTGAAAAAGGACTGCAGATGCTATTGGATTCTGACCTCCCTGCACTCGAAGTGGCTTTTCTAGAGCTACAGAAGCCCCATTGGCGTGCTTCTAATTGCGTTGGAAAGTAGACATCCTGGGCTTTCCAGCAATATATAATAGTCCGTACTTTGCCAGAGATTTGATGGCCCAAACCGGTGTTCCAAATCAGCTCAAGACTGCCTGGCGTTTAATGCCGGAACTGACACAGAAGTGGGAGTTAAACGCCCAAACTGGCACAAAAGCTGACGTTTAACTCCAAGAAAAGTCTCTACACGAAAATGCTTCAATGCTCAGCCCAAGCACACACCAAGTGGGCCCGGAAGTGGATTTATACGTCATTTACTCATTTCTGTAAACCCTAGGCTACTAGTTCTCTATAAATAGGACCTTTTACTATTGTATTTTCATCTTGGTAGCTATCTTCGAGTAGTCTTATGCTATCTTAGATCATGGGGCTGGCCTCACGGCCATGCCTAGACCTTATTCTTATGTATTTTCAACGGTGGAGTTGCTACACACCATAGATTAAGGTGTGGAGCTCTGTTGTACCTCAAGTATTAATGCAATTACTATTGTTCTTCTATTCAATTAAGCTTATTCTTGTTCCAAGATATTCATTCGCACTCAAGAACTTGATGAATGTGATGATTATGTGACGCTCATCATCATTCTCACTTATGAACGCGTGCCTGACAACCACTTCCGTTCTACATGCAAACAAGGCTTGAATGTGTATCTCTTGGATTCCTTAATCAGAATCTTCGTGGTATAAGCTAGAATTGATGGCGGCATTCTTGAGAATCCGGAAGGTCTAAACCTTGTCTGTGGTATTCTGAGTAGGATTCAAGGATTGAATGACTATGACGAACTTCAAACTCGCGATTGTGGGGCGTTAGTGACAGACGCAAAAGAATCACTGGATTCTATTCCGACATGATCGAGAACCGACAGATGAATAGCCGTGCTATGACAGAGTGCGTTGAACATTTTCACTGAGAGGATGGGACTGTAGCCATTGACAATGGTGATGCCCAACATACAGCTTGCCATGGAAAGGAGTAAGAAGGATTGGATGAAGACAGTAGGAAAGCAGAGAGACGGAAGGGACAAAGCATCTCCATACGCTTATCTAAAATTCTCACCAATGAATTACAAAAGTATCTCTATCTTTATTTTATGTTTTATTCATCTTTCAATCATTAATCCTCCATAACCATTGGAATCCGCCTGACTGAGATTTACAAGATGACCATAGCTTGCTTCATACCAACAATCTCCGTGGGATCGACCCTTACTCGCGTAAGGTTTATTACTTGGACGACCCAGTGCACTTGCTGGTTAGTTGTGCGAAGTTGTGATAAAGAGTTGAGATTGCAATTGAGCGTACCATGTTGATGGCGCCATTGATGATCACAATTTCGTGCACCAGTAGCCATTGACAACGGTGATGCCCTACATACAGCTTGCCATGGAAAGGAGTAAAAAGGATTGGATGAAGGCAGTAGGAAAGCGAAAATTCAAAAGGAGCACAGCATCTTCATACGCCTATCTGAAATTTCCCCTAATGATTTACATAAGTATTTCTATCTTTATTTTCTGTTTATTTATTATTATTATTCGAAAACTCCATAACCATTTATTATCTGCCTGACTGAGATTTACAAGATGACCATAGCTTGCTTCATACCAACAATCTCCGTGGGATCGACCCTTACTTACGTAAAGTTTATTACTTGGACGACCCAATGCACTTATTGGTTAGTTGTGCGAGGTTGTGAAGAAAGTGCTTAGTTAGTAAATGCGCACACCAAGTTGAATGCCATTATAAGAGATCACAATTTCATGCACCAAGTTTTTGGCGCTGTTGCCGGGGATTGTTCGAGTTTGGACAACTAATAGTTCATCTTGTTGCTCAGATTAGGTAATTTTATTTTTATTTTCTTCTCAAAATGTTTTCAAAAAAATAAATATTTTTCAAAATATTTTTCAAAATGTTTTCACCTGTTTTCGAAAATTTTTCAAAATTTTTAAGAATGAATTCTAGAGTTTCATGAAGCATGTTGAAATTTGGATGGCTGTAAAGCCATGTCTAATTCTTTTGGACTGAGGCTTCCAAACCATCAGCATAGAGGCAAGTTAATTGAAGTATCAGTTGTTGTATGCCTGATTTATATCCTAAAGCTGGCTGGCTATTAAGCCATGTTCAACCCTTGGATTGGAACTTTAGGCCAACATTGAAAGATTCCTGAAATTCTTATTAAAAATTTTTGAATTTCTTATTTTCTTTTTCCTATATGTTTTTCGAAAAAAATAAAAGAAAATACAAAAAAATAATAAAATCATAAAATCAAAAAAATATTTTGTGTTTCTTGTTTGAGTCTTGAGTCAATTTATAAGTTTGGTGTCAATTGCATATTCATCTTGTTCTTGCAATTTTCGAAAATTCATGCATTCATAATGTTCTTCATGATCTTCAAGTTGTTCTTAGTAAGTCTTCTTGTTTGATCTTGATGTTTTCTTGTTTTGTGTCTTTTATTGTTTTTCATGTGCATCATTGCATTCATATTGTCTAAGCATTAAAGATTTCTAAGTTTGGTGTCTTGCATGTTTTCTTTGCATCAAAAATTTTTCAAAAATATGTTCTTGATGTTCATCATGATCTTCAAAGTGTTCTTGGTGTTCATCTTGACATTCATAGTGTTCTTGCATGCATCATGAGTTTTGATTCATAATGTTCATGTTGTGAGTCATTTTTGTTGTTTTTCTCTCTAATCATTAAAAATTCAAAAAAATAAAAAAAAATATCTTTTCCTTATTTCTCTCAAAATTTTGAAAATTTGAGTTGACTTAGTTAAAAATTTTTAAAATTAGTTAAGTTCTTATAAGTCAAGTTAAATTTTCAATTTTAAAAATCTTATCTTTTCAAAATCTTTTTCAAAAATCAAATCTCTTTTACTTTTATCTTATGATTTTCGAAAATTTAAAACTATTTTTCAAAATCTTTTTCTTATTTTATTTCAAATTTTCGAAACTTAACTAACAAGTAATGTGATTGACTCAAAAATTTGAAGTTTGTTACTTTATTGTTAAGAAAGGTTCAATCTTTAAATTCTAGAATCATATCTTTTAGTTTCTTGTTAGTCAAGTAATTAATTTTAATTTTAAAAATTAAATATTTTCCAACCATATCTTTTTAATTATATCTTTTTATCATATCTTTTTAAATTTTATCTTTTTCAAAAATTTGATTTCAAAATATCTTCTTATCTTCTTATCCTTTCAAATTTGATTTTCAAATCTTTTTCAAACTAACCAATTAACTGTTGTTTATTTTTTATCTTTTTCAAAACCACCTAACAACTTTTCTCTCTCCAATTTTCGAAAATACCTCCCTCTTTTTCAAAAAAAAATTCTTTTTAATTAATTAATTGTTTTAAGTTTTAATTTTAATTCTATTTCCCCTTTAATTTTCGAAAATCATTAACTCCTTTTCAAAAATTATTTTCGAAAACTTCTCTCTCATCTTATTCTATTTATTCATTCATTTCCTAACACTTATCTTCATCTCAAATCACTACCCCTATCCTCACCCTTGTGTTTGGATTATTCATTCTTCTTCACTCTTATTCCCTCTCTTCTTTTACTAACATAAAGGAATCTCTATACTGTGACATAGAGGATTCCTCTTCCTTTTCTGTTCTCTTCTTTCTCATATGAGCAGGAACAAGGAAAAAGGCATTCTTGTTGAAGCTGATCCTGAACCTAAAAGGACTCTGAAGAGGAAACTAAGAGAAGCTAAATTACAACAATCCAAAGACAACCTTACTGAAATTTTTGAACAAGAAAAGGATATGGCAGCCGAACCCAACAACAATAATGCAAGGAGGATACTTGGTGATTATACTACACCTACTTCCAAGTTTGATGGAAGAAGCATCTCAATTCCTGCCATTGGAGCAAACAATTTTGAGCTGAAACCTCAACTAGTTGCTCTAATGTAACAAAACTGCAAGTTTCATGGACTTCCATCAGAAGATCCCTACCAGTTTTTAACTGAGTTCTTGCAGATTTGTGAGACTGTTAAGACTAATGGAGTAGATCCTGAAGTCTACAGGCTCATGCTTTTCCCTTTTGCTATAAGAGACAGAGCTAGAACATGGTTGGACTCACAACCTAAGGATAGCCTGGACTCTTAGGATATGCTGGTCACAGCCTTCTTGGTTAAGTTCTTTCCTCCTCAAAAGCTGAGCAAGCTTAGAGTGGATGTTTAGACCTTCAAGTAAAAATATGGTGAATCCCTCTATGAAGCTTGGGAAAGATACAAGCAGATGACCAAAAAGTGTCCTTCTGACATGTTTTCAGAATGGACCATGATAGATATATTCTATTATGGTCTGTCTGAGTTCTCTAAGATGTCACTGGACCACTCTGCAGGTGGATCCATTCACCTAAAGAAAACGCCTGCAGAAGCTCAGGAACTTATTGAAATGGTTGCAAATAACCAATTCATGTACACTTCTGAGAGGAATTCCGTTAATAATGGAACACCTCAGAGGAAGGGAGTTCTTGAAATTGATGCTCTGAATGCCATATTGGCTCAGAACAAAATGTTGACTCAGCAAGTCAACATAATTTCTTAAAGTATGAATGGATGGCAAAATGCATCCAACAGTACTAAAAAGGCATCTTCTGAAGAAGAAGCTTATGATCCTAAAAACCCTGCAATGGCAGAGGTAAATTACATGGGTGAACCTTATGGAAACACCTATAATTATTCATGGAAAAATCATCCAAATTTCTCATGGAAGGATCAACAAAAGCCTCAACAAGGCTTTAATAATGGTGGAAAAAACAGGTTTAGCAACGGCAAGCCTTTTCCATCATCTTCTCAGCAACAGACAGAGAATTGTGAGCAGAGCACCTCTAACTTAGCAAATATAGTCTCTGATCTGTCTAAGGCCACTTTAAGCTTCATGAGTGAAACAAGGTCCTCCATTAGAAATTTGAAGGCACAAGTGGGCCAGCTGAGTAAGAAAGTCACTGAAACTCCTCCTAGTACTCTCCCAAGCAATACTGAAGAAAATCCAAAAAGAAAATGCAAGGCCATTGATATAATCAATATGGCCGAATGCAAGGAGGAACGGGAGGACATGAATTCCAATGAGGAAGACCTCATGGGACGTCTCCCAACCAAGAAGGATTTCCCTATTGAGGACCCAAAAGAATCTGAGACTCATATAGAGACCATAGAGATTCTATTAAACCTCCTTCTGCCATTCATGAGCTCTGAAGACTATTCTTCCTCTGAAGAGGATGAAGATGTAACTGGAGAGCAAGTTGCTCAATATCTAGGAATTATCATGAAGCTGAATGCCAAGTTGTTCGGTAATGAGACTTGGGAAGGTGAACCTCCCTTGCTCATTGGTGAACTAGATACATGGGTTCAGCAAACTTTACCTCAAAAGAAATAAGATCCTGGTAAATTCTTAATACCCTGTACCATAGGCACCATGACCTTTGAAAAGGCTGTGTGACCTAGGGTCAGGCATAAATCTTATGCCACTCTCTGTAATGGAGAAGCTGGGGATCATTGAGGTACAGCCTGCCATATTTTCATTGCAAATGGCAGACAAGTCAGTAAGACAAGCTTATGGATTGGTAGAGGATGTGTTGGCAAAGGTTGAAGGCCTTTACATCCCTGCTGATTTCATAATCATAGACACTAGGAAGGAGGAGGATGAATGCATCATCCTTGGAAGACCCTTCCTAGCCACAGCAGGAGCTGTGATAGATGTTAATAGAGGAGAATTAGTCCTTCAATTGAATGGGGACTACCTTGTGTTTAAGACTCAATGGTGTTCTTCTGTATACATGGAGAGGAAGCATGAAAAGCTTCTCTCAGTATAGAGTCAAACAAAGCCCCCACCATCAAGCTCTAAGTTTGGTGTTGGAAGGCCACAGCCAAACTCTAAATTTGGTGTTGAATCCCCACATCCAAACTCTAAGTTTGGTGTTGGGATTCTACAACATTGACCTGATCACCTGTGTGGCTCCAAGAGAGCCCACTGTCAAGCTATTGACATTAAAGAAGCGCTTATTGGGAGGCAACCCAATTTTTATTTATCTAATTTTATTTTTCTTTTATTGTTCTTTAATGTTTTATTAGGTTCATGATCATGTGAAGTCACAAAAAAAATACTAAAATTAAAAATAGAATCAAAAACAGCAGAAGAAAAATCACACCCTGGAGGAAGGACTTACTGGCGTTCAAACACCAGTAAGGAACATCTGGCTGGCGTTCAACGCCAGAACAGAGCAAGGATCTGCCGTTGAACGCCAGAAACAAGCAGCATCCTAGCGTTTAAACGCCAGGAATACACCCTGAGGAGAGCTGGCGCTGAATGCCAGAAACAAGCATGGAACTGGCGTTCAACGCCAGAAACATGCTGCAATTGGGCGTTAAACGCCCAAAATAAGCATCACTTCGGAGTTTAAATGCCAGAATTGTATGCAAAGGCATTTTACATGCCTAATTGGTGCAGGGATGTAAATCCTTGACACCTCAGGATCTGTGGACCCTACAGGATCATCCCAGGATCTGTGGACCCCACAGGATCCCCACCTATCTCAACTCACCTTCTCTCCTCTTCTTTGCATTCATCCTCTCTTCCCCATAAACACTCTTCCCCAAAAACCCTTCACCAATCACCTCAATCTCTCTTTCCAATTACCCCCCTTCACCACTCACATCCATCCACTCTTTCCCATAAACCCCACATACCTTCAAAATTCAAAATTTTTTTCCCACCCAAACCCACCCTAAATATTCGAACCTACCCCCTCTCCCCTCACTATATAAACCCCTCCATCCTTCTTCACTTTCACACAACACAACCCCCTCTTCTACACCTTGGCCGAATACACCTTCCCCCCCTCTCCTCCATATTTTCTCTTCCTCTTCTTCTTTTCTTTCTTCTTTTGCTCGAGGGCGAGCATTATTCTAAGTTTGGTGTGGTAAAAGCATAGCTTTTTGTTTTTCCATAACCACCTATGGCACCTAAGGCCAGAGAAACCTCTAGAAAAGGGAAAGGGAAGACAAAAGCTTCCACCTCTGAGTCATGGGAGATGGAGAGATTCATCTCCAAAGCCCATCAAGACCACTTCTATGATGTTGTGGCCAAGAAGAAGGTGATCCCTGAGGTCCCTTTCAAGCTCAAGAAAAATGAGTATCCGGAGATCCGACATGAGATCCAAAGAAGAGGTTGGGAAGTTCTGACCAACCCCATTCAACAAGTTGGAATCTTAATGGTTCAAGAGTTCTATGCCAATGCATGGATCACTAGGAACCATGACCAAAGTATGAACCCGAATCCAAAGAATTATCTTACAATGGTTCGGGGGAAATACTTAGATTTTAGTCTGGAAAATGTGAGGTTGGCATTCAACTTGCCTACAATGCAAGAAAATGCACGCCCCTACACTAGAACGGTCAACTTTAATCAAAGGTTGGACCAAATCCTTATGGACATATGTGTGGAAGGAGCTCAATGGAAAAGAGACTCCAAAGGCAAGCCGGTTCAATTAAGAAGACTGGACCTCAAGCCTATGGCTAGAGGATGGTTGGAGTTCATCCAATGCTCCATCATCCCCACTAGCAACCGATCTGAAGTTACTGTGGATCAGGCCATCATGATTCATAGCATCATGATTGGAGAGGAAGTAGAAGTTCATGAAGTCATCTCCCTTGAATTCTACAAAATAGCCAAAAAGCCCTCTACCTTGGCAAGGCTAGCTTTTTCTCATCTTATTTGCCATCTATGTTACTCCGCTGGAGTTATCATAGAAGGAGACATCCCCATTGTGGAGGACAAGCCCATCACTAAGAAAAGGATGGAGCAAACAAGAGAGCCCACTCATGGAACCCACGAGACGCATGAGGAAGCTCATCACCAAAAAATCCCAGAGATGCCTCAAGGGATGCACTTTCCTCCCAACAACTATTGGGAACAACTCAACACTTCTCTAGAAGACTTGAGTTACAATATGGATCAATTAAGGGTGGAACATCAAGAGCACTCCATCATTCTCCATGAAATTAGAGAAGATCAAAGAACAATGAGGGAGGAGCAACAAAGGCAAGGAAGATACATAGAAAAACTCAAGGACATCATTGATTCTTCAAGAAGAAAGCGCCACCATCAATAAGGTGGACTCATTCCTTGTTCTTATTTTTTCTGCTTTCGGTTTTTATGCTATATGTGTGTTTATGTTTTGTGTCTCTACCTCATGATCATTAGTATTGAGTAACTATGTCTTAAGGCTATAAATAATTCCATAAATCCTTCACCTCTCTTAAATGAAAAATGTTTCTAATTCAAAAGAACAAGAAGTACATGAATTTCGAAATTATCCTTGAATTTGGTTTAATTATATTGATGTGGTGACAATACTTTTTGTTTTCTGAATGAATGCTTGAACAGTGCATATTTTTTATCTTGTTGTTTATGAATGTTAAAATTGTTGGCTCTTGAAAGAATGATGAACAAAGAGAATGTTATTGACAATCTGAAAAATCATGAAAATTGATTCTTGAAGAAAGAAAAAGCAGTGAAAAAGCAAAAGCTTGTGGAAAAAAATGGCGAAAAAAATTTAGAAAGAAAAAGAAAAAGCAAGCAGAAAATACCAATAGCCCTTAAAACCAAAAGGCAAGGGTAAAAAGGTTCCAAGGCTTTGAGCATCAATGGATAGGAGGGCCCAAGGAAATAAAATCCAGGCCTAAGCGGCTAAATCAAGTTGTCCCTAACCATGTGCTTGTGGCATGCAGGTCCAAGTGAAAAGCTTGAGACTGAGTGGTTAAAGTCGTGATCCAAAGCAAAAAGAGTGTGCTTAAGAACTCTGGACACCTCTAACTGGGGACTTTAGCAAAGCTGAGTCACAATCTGAAAAGGTTCACCCATCTATGTGTCTATGGCATTTATGTATCTGGTGGTAATACTGGAAAACAAAGTGCTTAGGGCCACGGCCAAGACTTATAAAAGTAGCTGTGTTCATGAATCAACAAACTTAACTAGGAGAATCAATAACACTATCTGAATTTCTAAGTTCCTATAGATGCCAATCATTCTACACTTCAAAGGAGAAAGTGAGATGCCAAAACTGTTCAAAAGCAAAAAGCTACAAGTCCCGCTCATCTAATTAGAATTAATATTCATTGATATTTTGGGATTTATAGTATATTCTCTTTTTTTTATCCTAATTGATTTTCAGTTGCTTGGGGACAAACAATAATTTAAGTTTGGTGTTGTGATGAGCGGATAATTTATACGCTTTTTGGCATTGTTCTTAGGTAATTTTTAATAGGATATAGTTACTTTTAGGGATGTTTTCATTAGTTTCTATGCTAAATTCACATTTCTGGACTTTACTATGAGTTTGTGTGTTTTTCTGTGATTTCAGGTATTTTCTGGCTGAAATTGAGGGACCTGAGCAAAACTCTGATAAAAGGCTGACAAAGGACTGCTGATGCTGTTGGATTCTGACCTCCCTACACTTGAAATGGATTTTCTAGAGCTTCAAAACTCCAAATGGCGCACTCTCAATGGCATTGGAAAGTAGACATCCAGAGCTTTCCAGCAATATATAATAGTCTATACTTTATTCGTGATTAGATGACGTAAATTGGCGCTCAATGCCAGTTCCATGCTGCATTCTGGAGTCAAATGCCAAAAACACGTCATGAACCAGAGTTGAACGCCAAAGACACGTTACAACTTGGCGTTCAACTCCAAAAGAAGCCTCTGCACGTGTAAAGATCAAGCTCAGCCCAAGCACACACCAAGTAGGCCCCGAAAGTGGATTTCTGCATAAATTACTTACTTATGTAAACCCTAGTAGCTAGTCTAGTATAAATAGGACGTTTTATTATTGTATTAGACATCCTGGATCCTGGATTGTATTTTTGATCCTGTGATCACGTTTTGGAGGCTAGCCATTCGGCCATGCCTAAACCTTCATCACTTATGTATTTTCAACGGTGGAGTTTCTACACACCATCGATTAAGGGTGTGGAGCTCTGCTGTACCTCGAGTTTTAATGCAATTACTACTATCTTTTATTCAAATTCAATCTTATTTCTGTTCAAAGATACTACTCGTACTTCAATCTGATGGATGTGATGATCTGTGATACTCATAATCATCCGTCTCTATGAACGCGTGCCTGACAACCACTTCCATTCTACAAGCGAAAGCTAGAGTGTGTATCTCTTGGATTCCTGATGGACGACGCATGGTTGCCCTCGCCTGACAACCGAGCCTTCCATTCCGTGAGATCAGAGTCTTTGTGGTATAAGCTAGAATTGATGGCGGCATTCATGAGAATTCGGAAAGTCTAAACCTTGTCTGTGGTATTCCGAGTAGGATTCTGAGATTGAATGATTGTGACGAGCTTCAGACTCGCGATTGTTGGGCGTGATGACAAACGCAAAAGAATCAATGGATTCTATTCCGACATGATCGAGAACTGACAAATGATTAACCGTGCCGTGACAGAGCATTTGGACCTTTTTCACTGAGAGGATGGGATGTAGCCATTGACAACGGTGATGCCCTACATACAGCTTGCCATGGAAAGGAGTAAAAAGGATTGGATGAAGGCAGTAGGAAAGCGGAGATTCAAAAGGAGCACAGCATCTTCATACGCCTATCTAAAATTCCCACTAATAATTTACATAAGTATTTCTATCTTTATTTTCTGTTTATTTATTATTATTCGAAAACTCCATAACCATTTATTATCCGCCTAACTGAGATTTACAAGATGACCATAGCTTACTTCATACCAACAATCTCTGTGGGATCGACCCTTACTCAGGTAAGGTTTATTACTTGGACGACCCAGTGCATTTGCTGGTTAGTTGTGCGAGGTTGTGAAGAAAGTGCTGAGTTAGTAAATGCGCACACCAAGTTGAATGCCATTATAAGAGATCACAATTTTGCCTACCAAGGGGGAAATGATCCTTCCTTGTAGCAGTGTTGAGCCTCCTGTAGTCTATACACATTCTCCATCCCGTGATTGTTCTTGTAGGAATAAGCTCATTCTTTTTATTCTGGATCATTGTCATCCCTCCTTTCTTGGGAACTATCTGCACAGGACTTACCCAAGGACTGTCAGAAATAAAGTAAATAATAGCTGCTTCCTATAATTTCATTACCTTTTTTTGGACCACCTCTTTCATGGTTGGATTGAGTGTCATTTATGGTTGTATAACTGGTTTAGCATCATCTTCAAGAAGGATCTTGTGCATACACTTGGTTGGACTAATCCCCTTCAAGTCACTAATGGTCCACCCGAGAGCTGTTTTATGGCTCTTGAGCACTGAAACAAGCGCACCTTCCTCTTCAGGCTTCAGAGAAGAGCTAATAATCACCGGATATGAATCATTTTCACCCAAGAACACATATTTCAGAGGAGGTAGAAGTTTGAGCTCAAGCTTGGGGGCTTCCTCCTCTGCTTTAGGCGTGTAAAACATAGCCTTCTGGGGTGGTGAATCATGAACTTCAACTAATTCATACTCAGAAACAGGATCTAGAATGTCATCAAGCACCTCAGCTTCCAGTACCTCTTGAACAAGTGGTTCAATAACATCTATCGTCATACACCCTTCAGAATCATTGGGGTGTTTGAGAGCCTCAAAAACATTTAGGACCGCCTGTTCTTCATTGACCCTCATGGTTAATTCACCCTTTCGCACATCAATCAGAGCTCTACCTGTAGCTAAAAAAGGTCTACCAAGTATAATAGAGGATTTTACCTCCTCTTCCATGTCTAATATAACAAAATCAACAGGAAAAATAAATGGTCATACTTTAACAAGTAAATCCTCAACAACACCCACAGGTAATTTAACAGAAAGATCAGCAAGTTGAAGAGAAATACAAGTGGGTTTTACCTCCTCAATTTGAAGCTTTTTCATCACTGAAAGTGGCATTAGATTGATGCTAGCTCCAAGGTCACATAAAGCTCTCTGAATGGTGACATCTCCAATGGTGCAAGGAATGACAAAGCTCCCTGGGTCTGGCATTTTCTTAGGGAGATTGTGTTGAATAATTGCACTACACTCCTTGGTTAACACCATTGCTTCTTGTTCCTTCCAATTCCTTTTATGGGTCAACAACTCTTTCATAAATTTAGCATAAAGAGGCATTTGCTCAAGAGCCTCTGCAAAAGGAATATTGATCTGTAGCTTCTTGAAGACATCTAAAAATTTGGAAAACTGCTTTTCTTTGGAAGCCTTCTGAAGCCTCTAAGAATATGGCATTTTTGGCTTGTATTCAGAAGCCTTTGGCAAGGTAGGATAAGTGTCAAGAGAATCAGGGAATGGGTTAAATGCACGCTTAGGAGGGGCGTGCTCTACTTCCTTCTTCTTCTCCTCTGGATCTTCTTTTTCAACTATTCTTCATTGGCCTTGGTCTCAGAGTCGGCTACTTTACCACTTCTCAACTGAATAACCTTGCAATCTTCTCTTGGGTTCACCACTGTATCACCTGGTAATGTACTTGCAAACATCTTAGGTATTTTCTTGCTCAGCTGGCCCATTTGTAATTCCAATTTTCTAATGGAGGCTCTGGTTTCCTGTATAAAACTCCTCATCATCTCCCAATTAGAATCTTCTTTGGATATGGAGTTAGCCTGCTGAGGCTGTTGTTACTGCTGAGACTGAAATTGGCGGTTATTGTAATTATTATGTTGGAAGCCACCCTGAAAATTATTGGTGAAATTCTGAGGTCTCTGAGGTTGGTCTCTGGTGCACGGAATTATGATTCACACTTTTCACAACTCCGGTGCCACTAACCAGCAAGTGCACTGGGTCGTCTAAGTAATACCTTACGTGAGTAAGGGTCGATCCCACGGAGATTGTCGACTTGAAGCAATCTATGGTTATCTTGTAAACCTTAGTCAGAAGATTAATAATGAAAAGAGTTTTGTTTGTAAAAAGTAAAAGAACATGAAATGAATAATTCTTGTTATGCAATAATGGAGAACAGGTTGAGGTTTTGGAGATGCTATGTCTTCTAAATCTCTGCTTTCTTACTGTTGTCTTCTTCACGCACGCAAGGCTCTTTCCATGGCAAGCTGTATGTTGGTGGATCACCGATGTCAATGGCTACCATCCATCCTCTCAGTGAAAATGGTACAACTACGGGTTCTGTAGGGCTAATCATCTGTCGGTTCTCACTCATGCCGGAATAGGATCCATTGATCCTTTTGCACACTGTCACTGCGCCCAACATTTGTGAGTTTGAAGCTCGTTACAGTCACCCCTTCCCAGATCCTACTCGGAATACCATAGGCAAGGTTTAGAGTTTTCAGATCTCAAGAGTGCTGCCAATTGATTCTAGCTTATACCAGGAAGACTCTAGTTTCACGGATTTGAACACTCTGTTGTCAGGAGAGGCAATCAAACTCGTGAACCAGGAACCCAAGAGATACACATTCAATCTAAGGTATAATGGAAGTGGTTGTCAGGCACGCATTCATAAGTTGAGAATGGTGATGAGTGTCATGGATCATCACATTCATCATGTTGAAGTGCGAATGAATATCTTAGAATAGAAACAAGTGTGATTGAATATAAAACAGAAATAATTGCATTAATCCATCGAGGCACAGTAGAGCTTCTCACCCCCAACCATGGGGTTTAGAGACTCATGCCATAGAAGATACAAATTCAGATGTAAAATGTCATGAGGTACAAAATGAATCTCTAAAAGTAGTTTTTATACTAAACTAGTAACCTAGGTTTACAGAAAATAGGTAAACTAAGATAGATATGCAGAAATCCACTTCCAGGGCCCACTTGGTGTGTGTTTGGGCTGAGCATTTAAGCTTTCATGTGCATAGGATATTTCTGGCATTAAACACCAGCTTTGTTGCCAGTTTGGGTGTTTAACTCCAACTTTTATTCCAGTTCTGGCGTTTAATGCCAGAAAAGGGTAAAAAAGGTGGCTTTAAACGCCAGTTTGCACTATCAAATCTCGGACAAAGTATAGACTATTATATATTGCTGGAAAGCCCAAGATGTCTAATTTCAACGCAATTGAGAGCGGGTCAATTGGACTTCTGTAGCTCTAGAAAATCCATTCTGAGTGCAGGGAGGTCAGAATCCAACAGCATCTGCAGTCCTTTCTCAGCCTCTGAATCAGATTTTTGCTCAGGTCCCTCAATTTTAGCCAGAAAATACCTGAAATCACAGAAAAATACACAAACTCATAGTAAAGTCCAGAAATGTGATTTTTGCATAAAAACTAATAAAAATATACTAAAAAGTAACTAAAACATACTAGAAACTACCTAAAAACAATGCCAAAAAGCGTATAAATTATCCGCTCATCATAACACCAAACTTAAATTGTTGCTTGTCTCCAAGCAACTGAAAACAAAATAGGATAAAAAGAAGAGAATATACTATAAATCCCAAAATATCAATGATTCTTAGTTCCAATTAGATGAGCGGGGCTAGTAGCTTTTTGCTTCTGAATAGTTTCGGCTTCTCACTTTATCTTGTGAAGTTCAGAATGATTGGCATCTATAGGAACTCAGAATTAAGATAGTGTTATTGACTCTCCTAGTTTAGTATGCTGATTCTTGAACACAGCTACTTTATGAGTCTTGGCTGTGGCCCTAAGCACTTTGTTTTTCAGTATTACCACCAGATACATAAATTCCACAGACACATAACTGGGTAAACCTTTTTCAGATTGTGACTCAGCTTTGCTAAAGTCCCCAGTTAGAGGTGTCCAGAGTTCTTGAGCACACTCTTTTTGCTTTGGATCATGACTTTAACCACTCAATCTCAAGCTTTTCACTTGGACCTTCATGCCACAAGCACATGGTTAGGGACAGCTTGATTTAGCTGCTTAGGCCAGGATTTTGTTCCTTTGGGCCTTCCTATCCATTAATGCTCAAAGCCTTGGATCCTTTTTACCCTTGTCTTTTGGTTTTAAGGGCTATTGGCTTTTTCTGCTTGCATTTTTTTTAATTCTCGCCACCCTTTTTTTCGCAATCTTTGTTATTCACTACTTTTTCTTGCTTCAAGAATCAATTTTATGATTTTTTAGATCATCAATAAAATTTCTCTCTTTTTTTCATCATTCTTTCAAGAGCCAACAATTTTAACATTCATAAACTTCACTATCAAAAATATGCACTGTTCAAGCATTCATTCAGAAAACAAAAAGTATTGCCACCAAATCAAAATAATTAAACTAATTTCAAGATAAAATTTGAAATTCATGTACTTCTTGTTCTTTTGTAATTAGGAACATTTTTTATTTAAGAAAGGTGAAGGATTCATGGAATTATTCATAGCTTTAAGACATAGACACTAGACACTAATGATCATGTAATGAAGCTTAAACATAGTCAAATATAAAGCATAAAAATCGAAAAACAGAAAAATAAGAACAAGGAAATTAAAGAACGGGTCCACCTTAGTGATGGCGGCTAGTTCTTCCTCTTGAAGATCCTATGGAGTGCTTAAGTTCCTCAATATCTCTTCCTTGCCTTTGTTGCTCTTCCCTCATGGTTCTTTGGTGCTCCATGTTGGAACTCAAATCTCTTAAAGAGGTGTTGAGTTGCTCCCAATAGTTGTGTGGAAAAAATACATCCCTTGAGGCATCTCAGTGATTTTTTGATGAGGGACTTTCTCATGCTCTTGTTGAGGTCCAAGAGTGGGCTCTCTTGTTTGTTCCATCCTCTTTTTAGTGATGGGCTCTTGAAATGAATCTCTCCATCTCCCATGACTCGGAGGTGGAAGCCACTGTCTTCCCTTTCCTCTTTCTAGAGGTTTCTCCGGCCTTAGGTGCCATTAATGGTTATAGAAAAATAAAAAGCAATGGTTTTTCCATACCAAACTTAAAAGGTTTGGTCGTCCCCCAGCAAAATAAGAAAGAAAGAAAGAGAAGAAGAAGAAGAAATAGAGGAGATGGGGGTATGTGGGAATAGTGTTATGGAAAGGTGTGGAGAAGAGGGAGAGTGAGGTGGGGTAGGTGGGGATCCTGTGGGGTCCACAGATCCTGAGGTGTCAAGGAATTCTCATCCCTGTACCTCACCTTCCTAGCGTTTAAACGCCCATTGTGTGCCAAATCTGGCATTAAACGCCAGTTCTGCTACTTTCCTGGCGTTAAACGCCAGGCTGGTGCCCCCTTTCTGGTGTTTAATGCCAGGCTGGTGCCCCTTTCTGGCGTTTAACACCAGCCAGACACCAGACAGCCCTTTTTGGCGTTAAACGCCACTCTGGCTGCCAATTCTGGCGTTTAAACGCCAGTAAACCTGTCTTCCAGGGTGTGTTGTTTTTTTATATTGTTTTTTATTCCGCTTTAATTCTGCAGCTATTTTTATGACTCCACATGATCATCAACCTAAGAAAACATAAAATAACAATATAAAATGAAATGAAAAAGTAATTAACATAGATAAATAAGATTTGGTTGCCTCCCAATAAGTGCCTTTTTACTGTCAATAGCTTGACATTACTGAGCTTTATAGTTTGCAATGTCTACAAACCACGAAGCTTCCTGAATGGCAAATAATTGCTCATCCGGAAAGGTTTCAGAGATCTCAGTAGGAGGGAGGGACGCTCCTGCTACTGGTTCTATCCGGGACAAGCGATCAGCTACTTGGTTCTCTGTCCCTTTTCTGTCTCTTATTTCTGTATCAAACTCTTGCAGAAGCAACATCCATCTTATGAGTATGGGTTTTGAATCCTGCTTTGTGAGGAGATATTTTAGAGCAGCATGGTCAGTGTAGACAATCACTTTTGATCCTACTAAATAAGATCTGAACTTGTCAATGGCAAAAACCGCTGCAAGCAACTCCTTTTCTGTGGTTGTGTAATTCTTCTGTGCATCATTTAAAACACGGCTAGCATAATAAATGACATGCAGAAGCTTGTCATGCCTCTGTCCTAATACTGCACCAATGGCATGGTCACTAGAGTCACACATTAGTTCGAATGGTAATGTCCAGTCTGGTGCAGAAATGACTGGTGCTGTGACCAGCTTAGCTTTCAGAGTCTCAAAGGCCTGCAAACACTCTGTGGCAAAGACAAATGGTGTGTCAGCGGCTAGCAGATTGCTTAGAGGTTTTGCAATTTTCAAAAAATCCTTTATAAACCTCCTATAGAATCATGTATGTCCCAGAAAGCTTTTGATTGCCTTAACATTGGCAGGTGGTGGTAATTTTTCAATTACCTCTACCTTAGCTTGATCCACCTATATTTTCTTGTTCAAAATTTTGTGCCCAAGGACAATTCCTTCAGTCACCATAAAGTGACATTTTTCCCAATTTAAAACCAGGTTAGTCTCTTGGCACCTTTTCAAAACAAGTGTTAGATGGTCAAGACAGGAGCTGAATGAGTCTCCAAATACTAAGAAGTCATCCATGAAGACTTCCAGAAATTTCTCTACCATATCAAAGAAGATAGAGAGCATGCATCTCTGAAAGGTTGTAGGTGCATTGCACAGTCCAAATGGTATCCTTCTCTAGGAGAATACTCTAGAAGGACATGTGAATGCTGTTTTCTCTTGGTCCTGGGGATCTACTGTAATTTGGTTGTAATCTGAATAGCCATCCAAAAAGCAGTAGTAATCATGACCTGCTAGTCTTTTTAGCATCTGGTCTATGAATGGTAAAGGAAAATGATCCTTTCTGGTGGCTATATTGAGCCTTCTGTAGTCAATACACATACACCACCCTGTAACTGTTCTTGTAGGAACCAGTTCATTCTTTTCATTATGAACCACTGTCATGCCTCCCTTCTTGGGGACAACTTGGACAGGACTCACCCAGGGGCTATCAAAAATAGGATAAATAATTCCAGTCTCTAGTAACTTAGTGACATCTTTCTGCACCACTTCCTTCATGGCTGGATTTAGCCGCCTCTGTAGTTGAACCACTGGCTTAGCATCATCCTCTAATAGGATCTTGTGCATGCATCTGGCTGGGCTAATGCTCTTAAGATCACTTATGGACCACCCAAGAGCTGTCTTGTGTGTCCTAAGCACTTGAATTAGTGCTTTCTCTTCCTATGGCTCTAAAGCAAAGCTTATGATCACGGGAAAAGTGTCATCCTCTCCTAGAAATGCATATTTCAGAGATGGTGGTAGTGGTTTGAGCTTGGGTTTAGGAGGCTTCTCCTCTTCCTGAGGAGTTTTCAGAGGTTCTTTTATTTTTTCTGGTTCCTCCATATCAGGCTGAACATCTTTAAAAATGTTCTCTAGATCTGATTCGAGACTCTCAGTCATATTGACCTCTTCCACCAGAGAGTCAATAATATCAATGCTAATGCAGTCGGTGCCACTAACCAGCAAGTGCACTGGGTCATCCAAGTAATACCTTACGTGAGTAAGGGTTGATCCTACGGAGATTATCGGCTTGAAGCAATCTATGGTTATCTTGTAAACCTTAGTCAGAAGATTAATAATGAAAAGAGTTTTGTTTGTAAAAAGTAAAAGAACATGCAATGAATAATACTTGTTATGCAGTAATAGAGAACAGGTTGAGGTTTTAGAGATGCTATATCTTCTGAATCTCTGTTTTCTTACTGTTGTCTTCAACACGCACGCAAGGCTCCTTCCATGGCAAGCTGTATGTTGGTGGATCACCGATGTCAATGGCTACCATCTATCCTCTCAGTGAAAATGGTCTAACTACGGATTTCGTAGGGCTAATCATCTGTCGGTTCTCACTCGTGCCAGAATAAGATCCATTGATCTGTTTGCACACTGTCACTGTGCCCAACATTTGTGAGTTTGAAGCTCGTCACAGTCACCCCTTTCCAGATCCTACTCGGTATACCACAGACAAGGTTTAGACTTTCCAGATCTCAAGAGTGCTGCCAATTGATTCTAGCTTATACCACGTAGACTCTGGTTTCACGAATTTGAACACTCTGTAGTCAGGAGAGGCAATCAAGCTTGTGAACCAAGAACCTAAGAGATACACATTCAATCTAAGGTAGAACGGAAGTGGTTGTCAGGCACGCGTTCATAAGTTGAGAATGGTGATGAGTTTCACGGATCATCACATTCATCATGTTGAAGTACGAATGAATATCTTAGAATAGAAACAAGCGTGATTGAATATAAAACAAAAATAATTGCATTAATCCATCGAGACACAGCAGAGCTCCTCACCCCCAACCATGGGGTTTAGAGACTCATGTCGTAGAAGATACAAATTCATATGTAAAATGTCATGAGGTACAAAATGAATCTCTAAAAGTAGTTTTTATACTAAACTAGTAACCTAGGTTTACAAAAAATGGGTAAACTAAGATAGATAGTGCAGAAATCCACTTCCGGGGCCCACTTGGTGTGTGTTTGGGCTGAGCATTGAAGCTTTCACATGCATAGGCTATTTCTGGCGTTAAACGCCAGCTTTGGTGCCAGTTTGGGCGTTTAACTCCAACTTTTATTCCAGTTCTGGCGTTTAACGTTAGAAAAGGGTAAAAAGCTGGCGTTTAAATGCCAGTTTGCGCTATCAAATCTCGGAAAAGTATGAATGATTATATATTGCTGGAAAGCCCAAGATGTCTACTTTCCAACGCAATTGAGATCGCGTCAATTGGATTTTTGTAGCTCCAGAAAATTCATTTTGAGTGTAGGGAGGTCAGAATCCAACAGCATCTGCAGTCCTTTTCTCAGCCTCTGAATCAGATTTTTGCTCAGGTCCCGCAATTTCAGCCAGAAAATACCTGAAATCACAAAAAAACACACAAACTCATAGTAAAGTCCAGAAATGGTATTTTAATATAAAAACTAATAAAAATATACTAAAAAGTAACTAAAACATACTAGAAACTACCTAAAATCAATGCCAAAAAGCGTATAAAATATCCGCTCATCAGTCTTTCCACCCAAAATTTGGGTGATTTCTCCATCCTTGATTGTGTGTCTGAGAATAGGTGTCATTATTTGGATTTCTAGAACCACTTCCCATGTAATTGACCTGTTCAGAAGAGGATTGAGCATAATCATAATTGTCATTTTGCACGAAATTTCCTGCCATGTCATTGGAGACCTCTTGAGGTGGATTTTGGGTGTTGATAGCTGAGACTTGCATGCCACCCATGTGTTGAGTAAGTAGACTTATTTGCTAAGACATAAGCTTGTTCTGAGCAAGAATAGCATTAAGAGCTTCCACATCCATGAGACCCTTCTTCTGAGGAGCCTCAGAGTTCACAGGATTCCTGTTAGATGAGTATAAATATTGGTTGCTAGCAACCAATTCAATAAGCTCAATAGTTTCCTCTGAAGTCTTTTTCTTGTGCAATGAACCTCCTGCAGAATTATCTAAGCACATCTTGGATATTTCACCCAAACCTTCATAAAAAAATATCTAGTTGGGTCTACTTGGAGAACATATCTGGAGGACATTGCCTAGTCAGTAGCTTGTATCTCTCCCAAGCTTCATACAGAGTTTCACCATCCTTCTGTCTGAAGGTCTGAACCTCCACCCTAAGCTTAGTCAGCTTCTTTGGTGGAAAAAATTTAGTGAGAAACTCAGTAACAACCTTGTTCCAAGTATCCAGACTCTCCTTAGGTTGGGAATCTAGCCATAGCTTTGCTCCATCCTTCAGAGCAAATGGGAAGAGCATGAGTTTGTACACCTCTGGGTTCACTCCATTTGTCTTCACAGTATCACAAATTTGCAGAAAACTAGAAATAAATTGATTTGGGTCTTCGTGGGGAAGACCATGATACTGGAAGTTTTGTTGCACCAGGGTGACCAATTGTGGCTTCAACTCAAAGTTGTTCACAGCTATAGGAGGCACCACAATGCTTTTTCTATAAAGATCTGCAGTTGGAGCAGAGTAAGAGCCGAGTACACTCCTTTGTTTCTCGTCCCCATTCGGATTTGCCACATTAGCATTATCAGCATTATTAGGATCCATAGTGGATTCTGCAGCCTTGTAAAGTCTTGCCTGTTGTAAACGTCGCCTAAAAGTTCTTTCAGGTTCAGAATCAAAGTCTAAGAGATGTTTTTGTCTCAGTTCCTGTGCATAAACAAACAAAAAACAAGAAAAGATGATAATCTCTACGTCAGAGTGTAGAGAATTCCCAGTGAGGTAACCTGTGTAAAGAGATAAAAATATATTTTTTTCGAAAATTTAAAACAAAATTTAAATAAAAATTAAAACTAAAACGCCTAATCTAAGCAATCAAATAACTAATAGTTGTTAATCACTATCAATCCCAGCAACGGTGCCAAAAACTTGGTGTGGTAATTTACAACCCACATACTAACCGGCAAGTGCACCGGGTCGTACCAAGTAATACCTCAGGTGAGTGAGGGTCGATCCCACAAGGATTGATTGATCAAGCAACAATGGTTGGTTAAACCACTTAGTTAGGCAAGCAGAAAAGAGTGTTTTGGTATTCAAAGAGCATTAAACAAAAATTAAGAATTTCAGAATGCAAGCAGTAAAGAAGTTGTGAAATATATATGGAGAAATAGTTAAGGTTTCAGAGATATCTATTTTCTAGATTGATTTTTCTTATTAATTTATTTTAATCATGTAAGATTTAATTCATGGCAAACTATATGTGACTAGACCCTAATTACTTAGACCTTTCTAGTCTCCTCTAAAATTCATTAACTGCCAATTCCTTAGTCAATTAATTCAAATTAGAAGCTGCATGATCAAATTCTAGTTTGTATGCCACAAAAATTCTAATTACTCAAAAATAAGGGGATTATATGTCATGTATCCCGTTAAATCCAAATAATTAAAATTTAGGAGAAATTGTTTTCAAGCTGTTGTTCAAGTAAAGAGCTTTTCCAAGTTATACAAAAACACAATTAGAACATGGGTCATACGTCTGTTCCACCCAAATTCATAAAATAAAGAGCGAAAATAATTCTTGAATTATAAATCAAAACATGAATTAAAAGACAAAAACAATAGAATCAATCCATACAAATAGACAGAGCTCTTAACCTTAACAATGGAGGTTTAGTTGCTCATGACTCAGAAGAAAATAAGGATTCAAGTAAATTGTCTGAGATGGAATGAATAGCTAACTAATTCTAATCCCCTTTTATACCTAATCCGAATAAATTTAAAAATATATCTTCTAAAACTAAAATAATATCTTTTCCTAAAAAATAATATTTGAATTTAAATTAAAATTAATTAACAAGTCTTCAGTTGATAGGTGGGGACCACTCGTTTTGTCCATTCTGTAGCTTCTAATATGTGCTTTCTAGGCTGAAAACTGAGTCAAAACAGCCCAAAAACCGCCCCCAGTGTTTTTCTGCATTTTCTGCACATGACGTATGTCACGCGTATGCGTCGCTGAGCAAATCTTCAAATCACGCATACGCATCAGTCACGCGCATGCGTCGCCATGGAAAGCTCCAAATCATGCGCACGCATCAGTCACGCGTACGCGTCGCTCGTCGCTGCCATCTTCTTTTGTTCTTGTGCTGTAGAAACTCCATCAAATCCAGTCGAATGCTACCTAAAATAAATAAAATTGCAAAAGACTCAAAGTAGCATCCAGATTGGCTAAAAGATGATTAATTCTTTATTAAACTCAAAAAATTAGATGTAAATTCACTAGGAAAAGATAGGAAAGATGTTCACGCATCAAATAGCACCAAGGGTGTTGTCATCCAGTGGAGGTTGGGGTGGATAAGAAGGTTCATTATTTTGGAGAAAGGGTGCATGGTAGGAAGGTGGTTCTTCTTGGTAAGGGTATGGAGATGGTGAATATTGAGGTGGTGGTTCTGGGTGTGGTGGATAAGGATTAGGGTCATATGGAGGTGAATGGTGGAAAGGGGCTTATGAGTATGGTGGTTCAGAGTTATGTTGAGGGGGTGGTTTACAGGCATATGGTGGGGCTTGTTGGTAACTACAAGGGGGTCCATCGTATCCATTGTCTTGATTTGCACCCTGGAATGGCTCTTGACCATAGTAATTTGGTGGAGGTTGGTTGTCACGAAGAGGTCCACCATAACTATTGTCTTGGTATGCATCATAGAATGGTTGTTGGTTATAGCGCATTGGAGGGGGTTGTTGCCAAGAGGGTTGATCAAATCCTTGTGGCTCCCTCCATCTTTGATTCTTCCAACCTTGATGCCTGTTCTCATTATAGCTTCCATTCCTTACAACAACATTGGAACTAAACTTGAAACCAGAGGGGCGAGAATTCATAGTAGCTAAAGAAAATAAAAACTAATAAAAATTAATGAAAATAAACTCCTAAAACTAGAAACACTAACAAAGAAATGAAAAATCAAATATTTACAATAACCAATAATAAGGCACATGTTTGCAATTCCCCGGCAACGGCGCCATTTTGACGAGAGGATTTTTGCCGGTAAAGAATTTCACAAAAATAATCACGTTGTAAGTATAGTTTCTAAACCAACAGAGAATCCGTTCGTACAAAAACTTGTTTGTCACTAAAGCAAACCCAATAAATTTATAACCAAAGTATTCAAACCTCAGGTCGTCTTTCAAGGAATTACAGGGAGGTGCATTTATTATTGGTTATGGAAACAGGTATATTTTTGGGTTTCTGAAATAGGGAACTGGAAAATAAATTGGCAATAAAGTAAACTAATTATCATGAAAACCATTGCAAGGTGTAAGAACTGGAAATCTCATCCTAGTTATCCTTATCAGGTGTGACGAAAATTGTTTATTGCTCCCACTTAGTTAACCCTTACTAAATAAAAGAAAGTCAAGTGGACTAATCAATTTGATTCCTCAAGTCCTAGTCAACTCCTATGGAAAGACTAGCTTTAGAGGGATCCAAATCAATCAGCAAATTCCAATTTTCAATCAACAACTGAGTTTGATAACTCAAGTGTCACCAATTACTCAACCAAAGTAAAAGGAGGAAAATCCAAATTATTTATATCATAAATAGAAGAAAGCAATCATAAATCTAAAATACCTCAAATTACATTAAATAAAGAAAATCAAATCTAACATGGAGTTCATAAATCAAATTGGAAAAATAAACAAACTAAAGTCATAGAATAGATAAAAGTAGAAGAGAAACTAAATTAAAGGAACATTGAACCTGGAATGAAGAAGAAGTAAACCTAACCTAAGAGAAATCCTAAATCATAAATCCTAAGAGAGAGGAGAGAGCCTCTCTCTCTAGAAAACTTCATCTAAAACCTAAAATTGTGTAAATTATGAGCCGCCCTCCTCATTCCTCCACTTTGCAGCCTTTAATCTGTGTTTTCTGGGCCGAGAACTTAGCCAAAAACACGGCCCAAAATCACCCCCAGCGTTTTCTGTTAATTCTGTAGATCGCACATGTCATGCGTACGCGTTAGTCACGCGTTCGCGTCGCTGGTCGTTTTGGCGTGTCACGCGTTCGCTTCAAGCACGCGCTCGCGTCATATTGCAGAACTCCAATCCACGCGTACGTATCAGGTATGCGCATGCGTCACTGCAATTTTCTCCATGTTGCGCGCACGCGTGAGCTATGCATGCCGTCGCTGCTCGCTGGTTATCTCCTTAGTTTCTTGTGTTCCTTTCATTTTTTGCAAGCTTCCTCTCCATCCTCTAACCATTCCTGCCCTATAAAGCCTGAAACACTTAACACATGGATCACGGCATCGAATGGTATAAAGGAGAATTAAAATACACAAATTAAAGACTTCTAGGAAGCAAGTTTTCAACCATAGATCAAGACTAGGAAGGAGTTGTAAAGGCATGAAAATCATATGAATAAGTGGGCAAAGACTTGATAAAAATCACTCAATTAAACACAAGACAAACCATAAAATAGTGGTTTATCACATACCGATCAACGTCCCAACACCGAGAGCTGCTTCCTTTGACGAAAGGCATGCTTTCAACTCCCACCAGATCATTGGTAGCGAGCCTATTGGAACCAAGCTTATGGAAACATCCACAATCAAGATTTTTGGTAGCCTAATGAATATATCCCCTCCTTATACAACAAAATGAATCAGCCTATGAAGAGCAAGGCATAGATGTTGCTGAAGCCAACAGACACCGCGCTGTCAGAGTTGAAGATCTCGGTCGTGACATAAACATTCAATCTACAAGGAGAAACCATGTGAGCCATTTATTTTTACATGCATTATTAAGTTAAGCAATTTGAACCTGCGAGTCCAACTAGTTAACTTTCACTCCCTCATATGGCATTTTTGAGTTATTAAAATAGCATGGCTGAAACTCCCAGGGAGGACTTGGTCAAGTTCGGGGATAGCATCCTCAAGAGACACCACATCACCACATTGCGCCTAGGTCAGATTTCGGATGACAAAATATTTGAGGGATTTGCAATGAGAGTTACTTTATCCAACCAACTCCAAGATGCGCCAACATTTTGGTGTCTACCTCCGTCCTTTGTAGTATGTTTCGATGTGTTATTACTGCATTTTACTTTCTAATAATAATTTCGGGGCAATGTTCGCTAGTTATATATTCTAACTACAAATATCTTATGAATTTTTGAACTTCTTTTTATGACCATCAATTTCAAGGCCGACGTTCAAGAGGGCAAGGACACACACCAACTGTTACAGAAATATAAGGACACATGGATGAAGGCACCATCAACTTTGAATTATGTGAGTCACATCACGTATAATGCCATCATCTAGTTTAAGTCATTGTTGAAAGTGTCACTTATTTTTTGTTATTCACAGGCATATATCCCCTTGAGGGAGCCAATAGGACTTGGTATCTAATGGTAATTGGATTCAGAGAGCGCATTCTGTACCATTTGGATGCTTCAATGACCGAAGAGGAAAATATCAAACAAAAAGCCGTCATTCGGTTTGTGGTAATGACTCTTTCCATCAAATTAGTTGATACTGCTTTAATTTGCACCTGTACTAAAGAATGCTTCCACTTTATTAACAAACAGGGGAATGAGGTGTCTCGTATGATTGCGGCACCACACTATCAACTTGAATTCTTGAAGACTGCCGGAGGAGTTATGTGCTTTGGGATATTGGTGCACGAAATTATGATCAATACTTTTCACAAATCAAATAATCCCTAGTAATGAATCCAAAAACTTGGTGTTTACTACCATGGCATAAACACAATTTCGCACAACTAACCAACAAGTGTACTGGGTCGTCCAAGTAATAAACCTTACGCGAGTAAAGGTCGATCCCACAGAGATTGTTGGTATGAAGCAAGCTATGGTCACCTTGTAAATCTTAGTCAGGCAAACTCAAATGGATATGGGTGATATACGAATAAAACATAAAGATAAAGATAGAGATACTTATGTAATTCATTGGTAGGAATTTCAGATAAGCGTATGGAGATGCTTGTCCCTTCCGTCTCTCTGCTTTCCTACTATCTTCATCCAATCCTTCTTACTCCTTTCCATGGCAAGCTTAAGCAAGGGTTTCACCGTTGTCAGTGGCTACCTCCCATCCTCTCAGTGGAAATGTTCAACGCACCCTGTCACGGCACGGCTATCCATCTGTCGGTTCTCGATCAGGCTGGAATAGAATCCAGTGATTCTTTTGCGTCTGTCACTAACGCCCCGCCTTCAGGAGTTTGAAGCACGTCACAGTCATTCAATCATTGAATCCTACTCAGAATACCACAGACAAGGTTAGACCTTCTGGATTCTCTTGAATGCCGCCATCAGTTCTAGCCTATACCACGAAGACTCTGATCTCACAGAATGGCTGACTCGTTTGTCAGGCGAGCACTCGGTTGTCAGGCGATCAACCATGCATCGTGTATCAAGAATCCAAGAGATATTCACCCAATCGAAGGTAGAACGGAGGTGGTTGTCAGTCACACGTTCATAGGTGAGAATGATGATGAGTGTCACGGATCATCACATTCATCAAGTTGAAGAACAAGTGATATCTTAGAACAAGAACAAGCGGAATTGAATAGAAGAACAATAGTAATTGCATTAATACTCGAGGTACAGCAGAGCTCCACACCTTAATCTATGGTGTGTAGAAACTCCACCGTTGAAAATACATAAGAACAAGGTCTAGGCATGGCCGAATGGCCAGCCTCCCAATGAGGGTTCAATCATCAAAACATGATCAAAAGATCCAAAGATTGAAAGATCTCCCTAATACAATAGTAAAAGGTCCTACTTATAGAAAACTAGTAGCCTAGGGTGTACAGAGATGAGTAAATGACATAAAAATCCACATCCGGGCCCACTTGGTGTGTGCTTGGGCTGAGCATTGAAGCATTTTCGTGTAGAGACTCTTCTTGGAGTTAAACGCCAGCTTTTATGCCAGTTTGGGCGTTTAACTCCCATTTTGGTGCCAGTTCCGGCGTTTAACGCTGGGAATTCTGAGGGTGACTTTGAACGCCGGTTTGGGCCATCAAATCTTGGGCAAAGTATGGACTATCATATATTGCTGGAAAGCCCAGGATGTATACTTTCCAACGCCGTTAAGAGCGCGCCAATTGGGTTTCTGTAGCTCCAGAAAATCCACTTCGAGTGCAGGGAGGTCAGAATCCAACAGCATCTGCAGTCCTTTTTAGTCTCTGAATCAGATTTTTGCTCAGGTCCCTCAATTTCAGCCAGAAAATACCTGAAATCACAGAAAAACACACAAACTCATAGTAAAGTCCAGAAAAGTGAATTTTAACTAAAAACTAATAAAAATATACTAAAAACTAACTAGATCATATTAAAAACATACTAAAAACAATGCCAAAAAGCGTACAAATTATCCGCTCATCAGATATCAGGTGTTAGCGAAGTACCATCATTCTAAACTCAGTATTTTATTAAACATCTTAGGCTTGTCAATTTATTTGTTGGAAAGCTTTTTTTAAAACTAGTTAAATATTTTGAGCTAAAATGTAGTTAACTGTCACAATAAACAGTGCGGCCTTTGGGTACTAAATTGGATGGCAATGGGAGGTGCTTTCCAGCACAATCTTCATCCCCATGTACTAATTATTATTATTTACAGTAGAGAGGATCCTTCACTATATAAGGACATGTTGATATTAACAAGTAGTATCAAAAAGGTTACCAAATAGTAAAAGTATCTATCTTAAAACTTCGTGTTTCTGCTTTATATCAGATACCAATGCTAATAATTATAATATTCGAGGAAGTAAATATTTCCTTCTTATTTCACAACTGAAAAATGGCTTACATATCCTAAACCATTAACATTAAGAAAATTAAATAACCCTAAACACCACATCTACGCTGATTGTATCCATTAACATTAAAAAGAGTAAAACACTAGTTTAGGATCACATTAATCTAAATGAGTTCAACATATACAATTTTATTCAGTATAATAGTAGCTCCTGTATTATTCACAAACTTCACAAGAATCTAAAGTAAAGAAGTCTATCTAGCAAATGAAAATAAACATAAAGATGAACATAAGTTTAGAATCAGTTTACTAATGCAAACCACTTGCCATTCAGTCTCCACACTATCATATCAAAAGTTCAAAAATAGTAGGACACATTCACACATAATCAAGGATAGAAAAATGTTAGAAGTATGAAAACAAATTCAGCAGATGAACATATGGTCACACTAGAAACCATCAGGTGCAACCAAGAAAAAAAAAAGAAAAACAACACATAACAAGCACCATCTTCACCCATATGGATTTAGTTCTCAGGGATGAAGTTGGTTCCCATCTCAAGATCCTAGCTATAACAATCAGCATTAGAGTCTTCTTCAATAGCATGGTCAGCGCCATGAGCCCGTAAGTTGCATGATAGGTGATTATGGTCCACCTCGGCAAATTCCACACTGTTTAAAGCCTCTTAGTGAGTGATGGTTCAACGACCCCTTTCTATGGCGCCTAGTACGAAGGACCATCTGTGGATCCCTCACACATTCTTCAAGAGTGATGGACTCTACATTATGAATTCTGGCCCACTCAAGTGACTCTCCTAATTGCTTTAGACAAATGATTTCATTCCTGATATTACCAGTGACATCTACAAATTCTTCAACTTTCTTACAAGAAAGGACACACATCTCCCTACAAAGATCGTTCAACATCCAATTTTGACAAGTCACCGTGGAATTAAAAGGATCCCTTGTCCATGAATGCCCTCACTATTGACCTAGCATTCTTTGACCACCTTGCCAAGAGGAGACTGTTTGGAATTTTGGTAAAGTCTAAATGTACAAGTACTGCAACAACATGATTACAAGGTATACCAAGAGATTCCATCCTTATGAAAGAGCACTTAAAAATAGAAGAACTAGGTAGTGAGATACCTGTCACTCCTTCCATGAATTGCTCAACTATGAAAGGGTGTAAATCTCACGTGTTGGTGTGAGTGTGCATGATGAAACCTTCAAATTGCATGCCTTTGTCAACATTGGTCTAAAGAGAAAGAATTTCTCTTATGAGTATATTTACAGCTGATCTCTCTAGTCTATGGAGTAGACTTTGTAGAACCAAATCACCTACCACAGATTCTAGGTTAGTTTGGCATTCCCTTGACCTCATTTGCGATATACAATGAAAAAATTGCTCAATAAAGTCTCTCAAATTGTTGCGCGAATGAAGAAATATTCCAAGCATTGATGCAACCTCTCACATCAATATGTCATCCTGAAACCCCCAAAAAAATGCCCACAAATGTATGTTGTTGCCCACATTTTCCTCCTGCCATAAAGGTCACACACCTGTTGATTATCCTTGAGGCCAAGTTTTGAAACCATCATCTCCAACCAGTCTTGGAACTTTGATATTTCATAATCGAAAAGCATGCATCTTTTACACTCGGATGTGAAGGTTGGGTTTCTAAGGTTGGATGTTGCATTCCTAATTAAGTGTCATGCACAGAGCCGGTGGTAGGCACTAGGAAACACTGATTCAATGGCCTTCTTCATGGATCTGTGACCATCTATAATAACACATTGAGGAGCTTTTCCATTCATACACTCTAAGAATTGCTGTAGTAACTAGGTATAATTATCCTCATTCTCATTTGAGGCAAGAGCAGCAGCAAACACAATAGTTTGGTTATGATGATTTACACCAGAAAACACAACAAAAGAACACATGTACTTATTTTTCTGATATGTCGCATCAAACGCCAACACATCTCCTAAGATATAATAATCCAATTGACTACATTTGTCAGACCAGAAAAGATGCACCAAACAACCCTCTTTATTAGCCAAGTATCGAACAAACATTCTGGAATTGTCTTTAGCCGTTGATTGCAAGAACTTTAAGCAAGCCATGGCATCCCCACCTAAGAGCCTTCGTTGCTTGTCTATTTGGTTATACATGTCTCTCTTTAAAAATGAAACATTATGAAAGCCCCCTAATGCCAGGGCATCTTAGGCTAGTTTTACTAGCCTTTTTCTTTGTTTTTGATAGGTTTTATGCACTTTCTTGAGTCATAAGTAAGCCATTTGGGTAGAAATTCATGTATGCCTATATTCATTCAACCATGAGTAATTTGATGCAATTTCATGAGAATTATGCTATAATTACTTGTACGCTAAGAATGATTCGAATTCTCATGACTTTAGCAAGACTTTGATGCATTTATTGGTTGATGATAGGTGAAGGGAAGCATGGAGGAAGGTTGAAGAAAGAGCATGGAAAGGATGAAGAGGAAGCAACGTTGGTGGCCAAGTTGGACCACCAACGTTGCCTCAAACATTGTAAACATGGCTGGTGCTCACATTGGAGGTGGCGTTAGGGGTCCAATGTTAACCCCAACGTAATGAGGAAATGATCAATCCTGGGGCTGAAGAAATTTTGGGTTGCGCGTGCGCGTACATGCCACGTACGTGCAAAAGCAGCAAATTTCGGCATCCGCGCGGAAGCGTGCATGCAGCACGCTGGTGGACGAAATTGTGATCCTCAAAGTTGGTCTCTTTGTATTTGTATGAAATCAAAAATACCCCAAAGAGATCATGGTGTGATAAATTGGGATCTTAATAATCCCCGGTGTGATCATAACTCCGTTCAACTTAACCAGCAAGTGTACTGGGTCATCCAAGTAATACCTTACGTGAGTAAGGGTCGATCCCACAGAGATTGTTGGTATGAAGCAAGCTATGGTCACCTTGTAAATCTCAGTTAGGCAGATTAAATTGGTTTATGAGTTTTCGAAAATAGAAATAAGAAAATAAATAATAAAAGGGATAGAGTACTCATGAAGATTCATTGGTGGGAATTTCAAATAAGCGAATGGAGATACTGTATGGCTCAAGGACGCCTACTCTCCCATTGCTTCAACTCAATCCTTCTTACTCATTTCCATGGCAAGCTGTATGTAGGGCATCACCGTTGTCAATGGCTACATCCCATCCTCTCAGTGAAAATGTTCCTATGCTCTGTCACAGCACGGCTAATCATCTGTCGGTTCTCAATCAGGTTGGAATAGAATCCCTTGATTCTTTTGCGCTTGTCATCACGCCCAGCCTTCAGGAGTTTGAAGCTCGTCACAGTCATTCAATCACAGAATCCTACTCGGAATACCATAGACAAGGTTTAGACTTTCCGGACCCTCATGAATGCCGCCATCTATCTAACTTATACCACGAAGATTCTGTTGGGGAATCTAAGAGATACACATTCAAGCTCTTGTTGCATGTAGAACGGAAGTGGTTGTCAATCACGTGCGTTCATAAGTGAGAATGATAATGAGGGTTACTTATCATCACATTCATCATGTTCTTGGGTACGAATGAATATCTTGGAATAAGAATAAGAGAGAATTGAATAAAAGACAATAGAATTGCATTAATACTTGAGGTACAGCAGAGCTCCACACCCTTAATCTATGGTGTGCAGAAACTCCACCGTTGAAAATACATAAGTGAAAGAGGTTCAGGCATGGCCGAATGGCCAGCCCTCTCCATGATCAAGTGACCAAATATTCAAGAGATTAAACTGTCAAAAGATGTCTAATACAATAGATAGATGTTCTATTTATAATAACTAGCTCCTGGGGTTTACATGAGTAAGTAATTGATGCATAAATTCACTTCCGGGGCCCACTTGGTGTATGTTTGGGCTGAGCTTGATCAATCCACGAGCTAAGGCTTCTCTTGGAGTTGAACTTCGAGTTATGACGTGTTTTGGGCGTTCAACTCCGGATCATGACGTTTTTCTGGCGTTTAACTCCAGACAGCAGCATGAACTTGGCGTTCAACGCCAAGTTACGTCGTCAATCTTCGAATAAAGCATGGACTATTATATATTGCTGGAAAGCTCTGGATGTCTACTTTCCAACGCCGTTGAGAGCGCGCCAATTGGAGTTCTGTAGCTCCAGAAAATCCATTTCGAGTGCAGGGAGGTCAGATTCCAACAGCATCAGCAGTCCTTTTGTCAGCCTTCTTCAGAGTTTTGCTCAAATCCCTCAATTTCAGCCAGAATTTACCTGAAATCATAGAAAAACACACGAACTCATAGTAAAGTCCAGAAATGTGAATTTAACATAAAAACTAATGAAAACATCCCTAAAAGTAGCTTGAACTTACTAAAAACTATCTAAAAATAATGCCAAAAAGCGTATAAATTATCCGCTCATCACACGCGTACGCATAAATGAGTGTTTTTGACTCATTTGCGCGGAAGCGCACGGTACGTGTACGTGCCAGAACCAAACGTTGGAGGTCCAACGTTACCTCTAACGTCTGCGATGCTCAGCCCAGAATTGAGATTGGAAAAATTGGAATAGACACGCACGCGTCAATGCCGCGCACGCACGGATACAAAAAAAAGCAATGGGCGCTTAGGCGCACAGTACGCGTACGCGTGGATGAGCATTTTCGGCATTCTGCGTGGAAGCACACAGTACGCGTACGCGTGGGTTGGCTGACGTTGGCCCTCCAACGTTGAGTCAAACGCCAATGACAGCAACATTTTCTGGTTTTTTCTGGTCTGTTCAAAGCGGCGTTTGAGTCAACATTGGCTCTCAAACGTTGACTCAAACTTGAAGCATCAGTATCCAAATTTTGCATACATCTCTTCTCAACACCAAAGGGCAACCAATTAGAATCATTCTCAACCCAATTCCATCAAGGCCAAACGCCCAATTCAAGGCTTGAAGATCAAAAATAGAAAGTGTATAAATAGGAGTTAGTTTGATTTAGGGAGGACCTTCTTTCATATTTTTAGTTTTACTTTTAGCACATTTTAGTTTTCACTTTAATTTAGGAAATTAAGATTGAGATCTGGGTTTTCTTTTTCATTATTCTTGCTTTTACATTTCTTATTTTCTGCTTTGAATTTTGGATCAAGATTGAAGGAATTCTGTTTCATGTCTTGATCTGAAATCTCTTTGTTCTTCTTCTGAATAATCTTAGTGAATTGATAATTGAATCTAAGTTTCCTTTACTGTTTTTATCTCTACTTCTTATGCAATTGTTCTCTGTTGGATCAAGGAAGGAATTGAGATCTAGACTTATTCTCTAGTCTCATTCAACCCCTGAGATCTTCAACTTCTCTTTTAGTTATTACAATTGAACTGAATTTACTTTCTATTTTGCTTCTTCAAGCAATTATTCTTTTCTCTTTAGATCTGCTGCATTTTAATTCATCATTTACTTCTCTGTTAATTGTCATTTACTTTCTCTTGTTTAATTTCTGAAATCCCAGCTCCCAAAGCCCTTTATGATTCAGGCTATTTACATTTCTTGCACTCTAAGCTTCAACTGTTTACATTTCTTGCAATCTAAGCTTCTGTCATTTATATTACTTACACTTTAAGATTCAGCTTTTTTACTTCCTTTGTTCTTTAATTTACAGTCAATTACCCCTCTCCCTTTAAATTTCATGCAATTTAGCTTCTGTTGGTTATGATTCACTCAAATCATCAACTGTTCGCTTGACTAAACTAACCACCTAACTAAAATTGCTCAATCCTTCAATCCCTGTGGGATCAACCTCACTCATGTGAGTAATTACTACTTGATGCGACCCGGTACACTTGCCGGTGAGTTTTGTGTTGGATCGTTTTCCACACATCAAGTTTTTGGCGCCGTTGCCGGGGATTGATCTAGATTGACAATGATTAAGTAAGGTGGTGGTCTAGATTAAGCTTTTTCTTTTTATTTTTACTAAGCACATTAACTGTTTGACACATTGTGTCACCTAACCCTCTAACCACATTCTAGCATTAGAATGTCCAGGTTTCATTTGGTTTGTTTGTGATTTTTGCACGTCATGGAGGCTGAGGTGCGTGAAGAGGGGGTAACCAATAATGCTCAATCTGCAAGGAGGGTGTTGGCCTCTTACATTGTTCCCAATGCAAGAAATTGTGGGAGTAGCATCCTTACTCCCAATGTTAATGCAAACAACTTTGAATTGAAACCCCAACTCATCACTTTGGTACAAAATAATTGTTCCTATGGAGGAGGCCAACTTGAAGACCCAAACCAACACTTATCCACCTTTCTGAGGATTTGTGATACAGTCTAAACCAATGGTGTGCATCCTGACATTTACAAGTTGTTGCTATTTCCATTCTCCCTGAGAGACAAAGCTACTCAATGGTTGGAGACATTTCCAAGAGAAAGCATCAACAATTGGGAAGATCTAGTGAACAAGTTCTTAGCCAAGTTCTATCCTCCCTAAAGGATTATCAGACTCAAAATAGAGGTCCAAATATTCACTCAGATGGATGGAGAATCTCTCTATGAGGCATGGGAGAGATACAAGGCCTTAATCAGAAAATGTCCCCCTAAAATGTTCAATGCATGGGACATACTTCAGAATTTCTATGAAGGCTTGACCTTGAAAGCTCAGGAAGCATTAGATCACTCAGCAGGAGGTTCTTTGCAGCTAATGAAAACAGCAGAGGAGGCCCAAAACCTCATAGATATGGTAGCAAACAATCAATACTTCTTTGCTCATCAAAGACAACGCCACCCAGCCCAGAGAAAGGGTGCACTGGAGTTGGAAGGAATGGACACTATTCTAGCTCAAAACAAGGTGATGCACCAGCAAATCCAGCAACAATTTGAGCAAATGGCTAAGAGAATTGATGGGCAGCAACTTACTGCAGTGAATACACAAAGCCAATCTCAATTCTCACATGGATGGAATTGATCTGAAGGGGGTCTTGGGACACTCAACTATGAGCAACAAGGGCCTGAACAGATACAACACATGAACAACACCTCAAGTTCATGCCAACATGAATTCTATAGTGATGCACACAATCCATCCTGGAGGAATCATTCTAACTTAAGGTTGGGTGAGCACCAGAATCAAGGACAAGGGGACTTCAACTATAGCAGCCTTAGCAACACAAACAACCAAAGGCATTTATCCAATAATACTAACCAATTCAAAAACCCACAAAACACACACCACCAACCCCATAACAACTCACAAAACTACCAGAATAACTTTTCCACATCCACATCCCACCCACAAAGTACCCCCGTAATTAATTCAAACAACTTCCAGCAACAACCATCTCATTTCACACAACCACAACCAAATCCATACTCTCAAAGAATCTCTAGTCTAGAGATAATGATGGAAAAACTCATGAAAAATCAAGAGATGGCAAGACAAGATCAGGAAGCTGCAAGGAAAGACTAGGCCCTGGCATTCAAAAACCAAGAGGCCTCAATCAGAAACCTTGAGAGACACATAGGGCAAATGGCTAAGCAAATTTCAGAAATGGGTGAGAAGAGAGCAAATACATACCCCAATGCCACTGAAGAACACCCGAGGGACAAAGGAAAAGTGATGAGCGGATATTTTGTACGCTTTTTGGGGGTAATTTCATGTAGATTTTAGCATGTTTCAGTTAGTTTTTAGTAAAATAATATTAGTTTTTAGGCAAAAATCATATTTCTGGACTTTACTATGAGTTTGTGTGTTTTTCTGTGATTTCAGGTATTTTCTGGCTGAAATTGAGGGAGCTGAGCAAAAATCTGACTTAGGCTGAAAAAGGACTGCTGATGCTGTTGGATCCTGACCTCCCTGCACTCGAAATGGATTTTCTGGAGCTACAGGAGTCCAATTGGCGCGCTCTCAACGGCGTTGGAAAGTAGACATCCAGGGCTTTCCAGCAATATATAATAGTCCATACTTTGAGCGAGGATAGACGACGTAACTTGGCGTTGAACGCCAAGTTCATACTGCTGTCTGGAGTTAAACGCCAGAAAAACGTCATGATCCGGAGTTGAACGCCCAAAACACGTCATAACCTGAAGTTTGACGCCAAGAAAGGCCTTTGCACGTGGAAAGCTTTAGTCTCAGCCCCAGCACACACCAAGTGGGCCCCAGAAGTGGATTTCTGCACCAATTATCTTAGTGTATTCATTTTCTGTAAACCTAGGTTACTAGTTTACTATTTAAACAACTTTTACAGACATATCTTGGACCTCATGACATTTTCAGATCTGAATTACATACTCTTTGATGGCATGAGTCTCTAAACCCCATTGTTGGGGGTGAGGAGCTCTGCAGCGTCTCGATGATTTAATACAATTCCTTTGTTTTCCATTCAAACACGCTTGTTCTTATCTAAGATGTTTATTCGCGCTTAACTGTGGAGAAGGTGATGATCCGTGACACTCATCACCTTCCTCAACCCATGAACGTGTGCCTGACAACCACCTCCGTTCTACATCAGATTGAATGAATATCTCTTAGATTCCCCAACAGAATCTTCGTGGTATAAGCCGGATTGATGGCGGCATTCATGAGAATCCGGAAAGTCTAAACCTTGTCTGTGGTATTCCGAGTAGGATTCCGGGATTGAATGACTGTGACGTGCTTCAAACTTTAACCTGCTGGGCGTTAGTGACAGACGCAAAAGAGTGATTCTATTCCAGTTGGAGCGGGAACCAACCGGTGATTAGCCGTACTGTGACAGAGTGCGTGCATAGTTTTCACTGCGAGGATGGGAAGTAGCCATTGACAACGGTGACACCCTACATAGAGCTTGCCATGGAAGGAACCTGCGTGTGAGAAGAGGATTTCAAGGAAGAGTTGAAGTCAGAGGGCAAAGCATCTCCAAAACTCCAACATATTCCCCAGTACTGAAAATCAAGTAACTCTATTATTTTAACTTACAATTTTATGAAATTTGTAGTTTGGCTTTTTACAAATAAATCCAAATAACTTCTTTAGCCTCCTGACTAAGATTAATAAAATAAGCATTGATTGCTTCAAACCAATAATCTCTGTGGATTCGACCCTTACTCACGTAAGGTATTACTTGGACGACCCAGTACACTTGCTGGTTAGTTGAACGGAATTGTGTCCACTCATGCCAATTTCTTAAATTCCATAATTTTACAATGATACCAAAAGGCACAAAATAGTGATCACAATTTCGTCCACCAAGTTTTTGGCGCCGTTGCCGGGGATTATTGAGTTTGGACAATTGAAGGTTTATTTTATTTCTTAGATTAGGAATAATTTATTTTGCGTTTTTATTCTTAATTTTCGTGAGTTTTAGTGTCTTGTTCTAAGTTTGGTGTCAATTGCATGTCTCATATTTTTCTTTAAAATTTTCGACTTGTGTCTTTGTTCTTCATTGATTTTCAAGTTGTTCTTGTTTATTTTTCTTGTTTGATCTTGAGTTTTTCTTGTTCTGTATCTTTTCTTGTTTTTCTTTTACTAATCCAAAGCATTAGTCTTTCAAAAAGAATATACCTGCCCAGAACAATTGTTACCTTTTCTGCCCATTTGGCTAGAATAGAAGGGTCATATTCTTGACAAGGGAGCACCAATACTTTTAAAAAAATCTTTTTCAAAAATAATTTTTCTTGATTTAATCTTTTATTATTAATTTTTATAATTTTCGAAAATTTTCTTAAAAGTTTTCTAAAAATTTTAAGTTTGGTGTTCTTTCTTTTGTTCTTGGTGTTCTTGTGAATCTTCAAGGTGTTCTTGAGTTTTTCTTGTGTCTTGATCTTAAAATTTTTAAGTTTGGTGTTCCTTGGTGTTTTCCCTCCAAAAATTTTCGAAAATTAAGGAGCATTAGATCTAAAAATTTTAAGTCTTGTGTCTTTTGTGTGTTTTTCTCTTTCATCATAAAATTCAAAATTCAAAAAATTTTATATTTTCTAACTAATTTTGAACCACTTTTTCGAAATTTTTATATAAATTTCAGATTTTAATTTCAAATTTTTCGAAAAAAAAATTTTCAAAAAAAAAATAATAATAATAATAATAAATAAATAAATTTTTAACTCCTTTTTATATATTGTTTTTACTTATTCCATTTTTTTCTAAATCAACATATAAATTATCTCTTGTGTTCCAATTCTAAAGTAAGTATGAATGGACAAGACAAGAGGACCCTGGGGTCATATGCTAACCCCACTACTGCTTCATATGGGAGTAGTATTTGTATACCCTCCATTGGAGTTAGTAGCTTTGAGCTGAATCCTCAGCTCATTATCATGGTGCAGCAAAACTGCCAGTACTCTGGTCTTCCACATGAAGAACCTACAGAGTTTCTGGCACAATTTCTGCAAATTGCTGATACAGTACATGATAAGGAAGTAGATCAGGATGTCTACAGACTATTACTGTTTCCATTTGCTGTAAAAGATCAAGCTAAGAGGTGGTTAAATAACCAGCCTAAGAACAGCATAAAAACATGGAAACAGCTGTCAGAAAAATTCCTGAATCACTATTTCCCTCCCAAACGGATGACACAGCTAAGGCTAAGCATCCAAGGCTTCAAACAAGGAGATAATGAATCCCTTTATGATGCATGGGAGAGATACAGAGAGTTGCTAAGAAAATGCCCCTCTGAAATGTTTTCGGAATGGGTGCAATTAGACATCTTCTACTATGGGCTTACAGAAAAAGCTCAGATTTCTCTAGACCACTCAGCTGGTGGATCTATACATATGAGAAAAACAATTGAAGAGGCTCAAGAGCTTATTGATACAGTTGCCAGAAATCAACATCTGTACTTAAGCAATGAATCTTTCAGGAAAGAAGAAGCTAAAACAGTAACTGCAGAACTCAGTCCAGTGGATCAGGCTAATGAGTTTAATCAGCAATTAGACTTTCTAACTCAGCAGCTAGCCGAATTCAAGGAAATGTTACAGGAAACAAGAATGGCTAACAGGAACATGGAAGTACAATTAAAGCAGACAGAAAAACAACTGTCAAGACAAATAACAGAAGAATGTCAAGCAGTTCAATTAAGAAGTGGGAAAACATTAAATACCTCACTTCAAAGCAGCAGGAAACCAAGAAATAAACAAGTGGATACTCAAAATCCTCCTGAAGACAGTCCGAGCCCAGAAAGGGACAAAGCTGGTGCTGAACGCCCAAACCATGCTCATTCCTGGCGTTCAACGCCAGAAACAAGCATGGATCTGGCGTTGAACGCCCAAAAGAAACATGGTTCTGGCGTTCAAACGCCAGAAACAAGCAGGGAGGTGGCGTTTAACGCCACCCCAGCTTCCACCCCTGGTATTCAAACGCCAGTGGGTGATCAGTCACATACAAGTGCTGATAACAATCCTTCTAAAAAGGCTTCCCAACCCACTTCTGTAGGTAATAAACCTGCAGCAACTAAAGTTGAGGAATACAAAGCCAAAATGCCTTATCCTCAAAAACTCCGCCAAGCGGAACAGGATAAGCAATTTGCCCGCTTTGCAGACTATCTCAGAACTCTTGAAATAAAGATTCCGTTTGCAGAAGCACTTGAGCAAATACCTTCTTATGCTAAGTTCATGAAAGAGATATTAAGTCATAAGAAGGATTGGAGGGAAACTGAAACAGTTTACCTCACTGAAGAATGCAGTGCAGTCATTCTAAAAAGCTTACCTGAGAAGCTTAAAGATCCTGGGAGCTTTATGATACCATGCACATTAGAAGGTGTTTGTACCAAGCAAGCTTTATGCGATCTTGGGGCAAGTATCAACCTAATACCTGCATCTACTATCAGAAAGCTTGGTTTAACTGAAGAAATCAAACCAACCAGGATATGTCTTCAACTTGCTGATGGCTCCATTAAATACCCATCAGGCGTGATTGAGGACATGATAGTCAAGGTTGGGCCATTTGCCTTTCCTACTGACTTTGTGGTGCTGGAAATGGAGGAGCACAAGAGTGCAACTCTCATTCTAGGAAGACCTTTCCTAGCAACTGGCCGAACCCTCATTGATGTCCAAAAAGGGGAAGTAACCTTGAGAGTCAATGAGGAAGAGTTCAAGCTGAATGTTGTTAAAGCCATGCAACATCCAGACACCCCAAATGACTGCATGAGTGTTGATATTATTGACTCTCTGGTAACAGAGGTCAATATGGCTGAGAGTCTCGAATCAGAGCTAGAGGAATTTAGACTCAATGCTTTCGAAAATGCAAAGATTTACAAAGAGAAAGCGAAAAGATGGCATGATAAGAAATTGTCATCCAGAGTCTTTGATCCGGGGCAGAAAGTTCTGCTATTCAATTCTAGGCTCAGATTATTCCCTGGGAAATTAAAATCCCGGTGGAGAAGTCCATATGTCATTACAAACGTATCACCATATGGATACATAGAGCTTCAGGATAATGACTCTAACAAAAAGTTCATTGTTAATGGACAAAGAGTCAAACATTATCTTAAGGGCAATTTTGAGCAAGAATGCTCAAAACTGAGACTTGATTAAAACTCAGTCCAGCTAATGACATTAAAGAAGCGCTTGCTGGGAGGCAACCCAGCCACTCACAAAATATAATTTTATTTGATCTAGTTTTACAGGTAGATGCTAGAGTATCTTCAAAAGGTGAAATAGCAATTGATTGAAGTCACAGAGTTACAAGGAAAATTGGAAGCTCACTGGCGTGAAAAAGCCAGTAAGAAACAATTTGGGCGTTGAACGCCCATGAGAAGCACCCACTGGGCGTTTAACGCCAGTAAGGGTAGCATCTGGGCGTTAAACGCCAGAAAGATGCATCAGCTGGGCGTTGAACGCCCAGAAGAAGCAGCATTTGGGCGTTAAACGCCCAAACCATGCAGCAGTTGGGCGTTTAACGCCAGGATGGTGGGGAGGAGGTAAAATTCGTTTTTCTTTACAATTTTTCTAAATTTTTATGTTTCAATTCATGATTTCTTGCATAAACATGTTTCAAAATGTCACCCTTCAAAATCAAATTGGTTTTCTAAAGAACCCTAATTTCTAAAATCCCTTTTTCAAAAATATCAAATGTATCTTAACTCATAAACATAAATCTTTTTCCAATCCAATTCTTTTTCAAATATTTTTAATTTCTTCTCATATCTTTTTCAACTCATCTTATCTTTATTTGAAAAATGCCTTTCCTTCTACTCCTCTCCTTTCCTTTCTTTTGCTTGAGGACAAGCAAACCTCTAAGTTTGGTGTGATTTGCCATGATCACTGAGCTAAAACTCATTAAGATCATGGCACCTAAGAGAACAGGAAGAGCAAGGATGTGAACTTAAGGGAGCTGAAGCGTCAGAAATTAATTCTTGAAGGCACCCCACAGACTAGAGGAACATCCACTTCCCAAAATACAGGTTGTTAAGTTCTAATTCCAGCTTTAACTCTGTGATAGTATGATTATAGGATTTTACCTTAGAAGTTATATAGTAGTAGTAGTAATTAGTATGTCTATTTTGATTTTATTTCCAATTAAGCTATAATTTATTTTTCTCATCATCATTAGGCATGAATAAAGTAGTAGATTTTTTTAGAATAAAGAAGTAATCTATATTTTTCGAGTTCTTAATAATAAAATTTATAATTAATTATATGTGGTGGCAATACTTTTTGTTCTCTGAATGAATGCTTGAACAGTGCATAATATGTACTTTGAATTTGATGAATATTGGCTCCTGAAAGAATGATGAACAAAGAGAAATGTTATTGATGATCTGAAAAAAATCATGAAATTGATTCTTGAAGCAAGAAAAAGCAGTGAAAAAAAAAAGAGGCGAAAAAAAAAAAGAAAAGAAAGAAAAAGAAAAAGCCAATAGCCCTTAAAACCAAAAGGCAAGGGTAGCAAGGATCCAAGGCTTTGAGCATCAATGGATAGGAGGGCCCAAGGAAGTTAAATCCAGGCCTAAGCGGTTAAATCAAGCTGTCCCTAACCATGTGCTTGTGTCATGAAAGTCCAAGTGAAAAGCTTGAGACTGAGTGGTTAAAGTCGTGATCCAAAAGAGTGTGCTTAAGAGCTCTGGACACCACTAACTGGGGACTTTAGCAAAGCTGAGTCACAATCTGAAAAGGTTCACCCAGTTATGTGTCTGTGGCATTTGTGTATCTGGTGGTAATACTGGAAGACAAAGTGCTTAGGGCCACGGCCAAGACTCATAAGTAGCTGTGTTCAAGAATCAACATGCTTAACTAGGAGAGTCAATAACACTATCCGAAATTCTGAGTTCCTAAGGATGCCAATCATTCTGAAAATTTAAAGATACAGGGAGATGCCAAAACTGTTCAGAGACAAAAAGCTACAAGCCCCGCTCATCTAATAAGACTCTGAGCTTCATTTAAAATTCGAGAATATTATTACTTCTTTATTTCTGTTAAAACCTATTTTATTCATCTAGTTGCTTGAGGACAAGCAACAGTTTAAGTTTGGTGTTGTGATGAGCGGATATTTTGTACGCTTTTTGGGGGTAATTTCATGTAGATTTTAGCATGTTTCAGTTAGTTTTTAGTAAAATAATATTAGTTTTTAGGCAAAAATCATATTTCTGGACTTTACTATGAGTTTGTGTGTTTTTCTGTGATTTCAGGTATTTTCTGGCTGAAATTGAGGGAGCTGAGCAAAAATCTGACTTAGGCTGAAAAAGGACTGCTGATGCTGTTGGATCCTGACCTCCCTGCACTCGAAATGGATTTTCTGGAGCTACAGGAGTCCAATTGGCGCGCTCTCAACGGCGTTGGAAAGTAGACATCCAGGGCTTTCCAGCAATATATAATAGTCCATACTTTGAGCGAGGATAGACGACGTAACTTGGCGTTGAACGCCAAGTTCATACTGCTGTCTGGAGTTAAACGCCAGAAAAACGTCATGATCCGGAGTTGAACGCCCAAAACACGTCATAACCTGAAGTTTGACGCCAAGAAAGGCCTTTGCACGTGGAAAGCTTTAGTCTCAGCCCCAGCACACACCAAGTGGGCCCCAGAAGTAGATTTCTGCACCAATTATCTTAGTGTATTCATTTTCTGTAAACCTAGGTTACTAGTTTACTATTTAAACAACTTTTACAGACATATCTTGGACCTCATGACATTTTCAGATCTGAATTACATACTCTTTGACGGCATGAGTCTCTAAACCCCATTGTTGGGGGTGAGGAGCTCTGCAGCGTCTCGATGATTTAATACAATTCCTTTGTTTTCCATTCAAACACGCTTGTTCTTATCTAAGATGTTTATTCGCGCTTAACTGTGGAGAAGGTGATGATCCGTGACACTCATCACCTTCCTCAACCCATGAACGTGTGCCTGACAACCACCTCCGTTCTACATCAGATTGAATGAATATCTCTTAGATTCCCCAACAGAATCTTCGTGGTATAAGCCGGATTGATGGCGGCATTCATGAGAATCCGGAAAGTCTAAACCTTGTCTGTGGTATTCCGAGTAGGATTCCGGGATTGAATGACTGTGACGTGCTTCAAACTTTAACCTGCTGGGCGTTAGTGACAGACGCAAAAGAGTGATTCTATTCCAGTAGGAGCGGGAACCAACCGGTGATTAGCCGTACTGTGACAGAGTGCGTGCATAGTTTTCACTGCGAGGATGGGAAGTAGCCATTGACAACGGTGACACCCTACATAGAGCTTGCCATGGAAGGAACCTGCGTGTGAGAAGAGGATTTCAAGGAAGAGTTGAAGTCAGAGGGCAAAGCATCTCCAAAACTCCAACATATTCCCCAGTACTGAAAATCAAGTAACTCTATTATTTTAACTTACAATTTTATGAAATTTGTAGTTTGGCTTTTTACAAATAAATCCAAATAACTTCTTTAGCCTCCTGACTAAGATTAATAAAATAAGCATTGATTGCTTCAAACCAATAATCTCTGTGGATTCGACCCTTACTCACGTAAGGTATTACTTGGACGACCCAGTACACTTGCTGGTTAGTTGAACGGAATTGTGTCCACTCATGCCAATTTCTTAAATTCCATAATTTTACAATGATACCAAAAGGCACAAAATAGTGATCACAATTTCGTCCACCAAAAAGCTACAAAGTCGGAGGAGTGCAAGGCAATCACAGTGGAAAGTGAGAAGACTATGAAGAAGGAAGCCATTAATCAAGAAGAACACAACAGAGAAGTTCCACAAGAAGAGACAGAGGAGAGAAATGAGGAGGATCAAAAAACCAAAAATGCACAAATTTCAAAAGGATACAAGAACATCTTTGAACCACAACTACAAGAGAAGAGGGAAGAAGTGAATCCATATGTCCCCAAACTTCCATACCCTCAAAGGTTTCGGAGAGAAACCGAGGATAAGCAATACTCGAAATTCCTGGATATATTTAAGACTCTCAGCATCAATATTCCTTTCTTAAAAGCACTTGAACAAATGCCATTATATGCCAAATTTATGAAAGAAGTGCTAACAAAGAAAAGATCCCTGGAGGAAGGACAGATTGTTGAGATGACAAAGGAATGTAGTGCTATCCTCTAAAGAGAGTTGCCAGAGAAGAAAGATGATCCTGGGAGTTTTTACATACCTTGCAGCATAGGAAACATAACAATTAAGAAGTCATACTGTGATCTCAGTGCGAGCATAAACTTGATGCCTTTGTCTCTAATGAGGAAACTTCGAATTTTTGAGCTGAAGTGCACACGGATAGTTCTCCAAATGGCTGACAAATCCATTAAGCAAGCACTGGGAGTTGTGGAGAATGTGTTGGTAAAAGTAGAAAAATTCTTTCTCCCTACTGACTTTGTTATCTCAGATATAGAAGAGGACCCTAACACTCCCATCATCCTGGGGAGGCCTTTTCTGGCTACAGGCAGAGCATTGATAGATGTTGAAAAAGGAGAATTGTTGCTGAGAGTGCATGATGAGCACCTAGCATTCCATATTTTTAAAACCCTGCATGATCTCACTCAAGAAGAATATTGTATGAAGGATAAGGCTAGAGATTAAGGCTTGAAGGAGACAGTCAATGAGTTAACTCCAAGACTTCCAAATGCAGCGTAAGAGTATGTTGAATACTCATTAAAAACCAATATATCGGTAGTTTAATTATTTATTAACTGATGATAGTGCCATTTTTTAATTAAATAGTTATATTTATATGATTTTTAAAAAGGTAAATAATTGAATCAAATATATTTTTGGATAAAATATATTTTTTGTCTCTAATATTTGTTAAAAATTTAAAAGTTATCTTTAATATTTAATTTGTATCAATTTTATCCTTAATATTTTTTTTATTTTTAAATATACTCCTGGTCCTGACGTCATTTATTTGTGTGTGTGTGTGTAATGTGACTTTAAAGGCGCAAAACTGAAAATTTCCAAAATGTCCTTCATTTAACTCTTCATCTTCTTTTCTCTTTTGTATTTGAATTCATCCTTATTGCCTCACTTTTCAAAATAGAAGAAACACAATAAGACACACCTACATTACAAAATGACATTGCAAAGAGAGAATTAGTGAGTGACAAGTGCTAAGTACCAGTATAAAAAATTCACAAGTTTAAAACTCCAAATTTAGTGTAGGTCTAAATTGGAATTCAACACTCTCAAAGTTTAGTAAAAAGTGTCACAAAGTTCAAATAATAATCAGGAGTTTAATCCCAAGTCAACCTTCCTTGGAATATAATCAAATGTATTATCATTGGCTATGAGAGATCGGGAGTTTGTTCGCAATTAACAAAAATGTAAATAGCAAGAAAGTAAAAGCATAATTAAAAATTAAATGGCGAGGAGCTTAAACTAAAATAATTCAAGGCAATTAACTAGAGGAAAAGAAAATAAATTCAAGTTTAAAAGATCTTAACATGGGTTAAGGGTTTAGGATTACTATTATTGTCTTTAACAATAACATGATAATTACAAAGAGAAAATCATATTCATCAACTCCTACAAATTGAAGAAAGTCAATTAAGCTTAATTAACCCTAATCCACAAGTCTTAACCAACTGACTAATTAAATTAGTAAAAGATTAGCATTAATGGAAACAAAGTTAATTAATATCTCTAAATTATCAATCAACTTGGGTATTAATGACTCAAGGTTACCCAATTTTTCAACCCAAGCTAAGAATGTAAAATCTAATATATAACTAAGTGAGACATTTCATCAAAAACTTAGTGTGTATATAAATAAAACTTCATAAATTGCAAGAATAGTAAAAATTATAACTACCCAATGCAAGAAATTGATAACAACTCAAGTAAGTAAGAATAAAGCATAAAACATCAAATTCATTAAAGAAAACTGAGAATTCAACTAGAGTTCATAAACTAAAATAGCAAACTAAAGGAAGTAACAGAAATTCTAAGAAACTAGAGTAGCAAATAAGAAATTATAAACTAAGAACTACAATTAAACAAACAAAAACCTAAAAATAAGAGATAAATTCATAAAAAAAACCCTTGAATTCTAGAGACAAGTTGGAGCTTCTCTATCTAGAATTCAAGGTCCGAACAGTAACAGCGTTACGACCAGAATGTCACGCTTCCGGCTACGCCACTCTAATAGCGAGAAGTATTGCGACGACTTTCATATATATTTAATAATAAAATATAAGCCTTTAACTCGAAATCGTATTACTATTTTCTTTTAATAAGAACTATAAATACTTTTTATTTTGATCAAACATGCATATATAACGAAAATCAATCGCAATCCTTTTATATATATATATATATATATAACTCCTTATACAAATAACTTGCAAATATACATACATACATATTGTTACAGCTCATATCCCTCTGACAAATATAATAATAAAGGAAAGAAAAAACTATAACTGTATATACAATAATATATAGTACAATCCAATGCTCGAAAGAAACTTCTTAACTCTTCGTCCATCCTGAAAAGGTAAATATGTAGGGGTGAGAATATCGTCCTTGCTGGTTCTCAGTATATGGTTTTAAAGAATTGTCATAAGAGGATATTTAAAAGAAAACTGTTCTTCGATTGCAGTGATCGTCTCTCGACTTATGAATCTTTTTGAAAACCGACCGTTAATCATCCAAAAACCCAAATTTTTTCGAAAACCATTAGTTAATTACCCAAAATCCGAATTCATATTTTGAATTTATGAAAACCTCAATTAAACACAATATCTCGTAGCCTTTCACTACATGTACCAAATGAGTAATTTCATCAAACTTACCACCGATTCATCTAATTACCACCTCTGACCCAAACATAACCAAATCATGGCCTCCGGCCCAAAATACTATCACACCATAACCTTTGGCCCAACACAATCAAATCACACTTTAATCAGCATAATCCGAACCAACAGTTAGAATCACAAGCAAATATAGTTCAAACACAATCAAGAGTAATTACATCAATATAGCAATTAGCAGTTAAATAGAGTTATTCACATAGGCAAACCAAATATAATATACAGACCCAAACAATGTCACATAGATGCATATGATGTATGCCTATCCTACTGGCCATGAGCTCACGTGTTGGTTACTTTGCTAGAACCCGACATATCTGGTAGCTAATCCGGACATGGTCTCTTAACACGAAGGAAATCCTCAACCTCCCATTCAGAGAGAGACTGTAATGTAATGACAGGAAATCCTCAACCTAATTCATTCACACTACAGCCAGGAATCGAATCGAATGGAATCCTCAACTTCTCCATTCAATTCCCCGATGTAGCAAGAGAGAAAATCCTCAACCCTGCTTGCCCACCATAACAAGAGAGGGAATCATCAACCTCATCTTGTTCATCACAGTAAGAGAGAGAATCCTCTATCTCAGCTTGGTTATCCGTGAGCGGGATCCAACCACCATCCTCACCATTTCAATTCAAAACTCATTTCAATTCAACACAAACAAACATACCTAAATTCGAATTAATAATTATAGAATTAAATCGAAGGGAATCCTCGACCTTCTATCCAACTTTTCGGTGCGACAAGCGAGGGAATCCGCAACCTCAAGCTTATCTACCACAACAAAAGAGAGAATCCTCAACTTCAACTTGTTTATTACAGCAAAAGAGAGAATCCTCAATCTCAACTTGCCCAGTTACTTTAATAGCAAGATACATTCAGTTCACAGCACGCCAAGAATCACTTTTCCTCAAATCATTCTCCTATAAAATCAAAACTACTTTTTATATGTTTTCCGAAACCTCCAAAGTGTCACTCTAAAACATGCTATCTTTCATAAAACTCATATTTACTCAGTCGAAATCTCCCAAACCAACTTCAAACCATTTCCATTTTAATTCCCTTTCGAAAGACTCAAAATCATCTATCTTTGCCAATCAAACTTAAATACTATAAATTTGCTAAAACTTCTCAAAATATGATTTCTTCAATTGAACTCAAAACATAATTATTTTCTTAATAAATAAAACTCAAACATAGTTCCTTTCTTAATAAATCAAACTCAAAATATAATACTTTCCTTAATAAAAAAAACTCAAAACATTATACTTTTCTCAATAAAACTCAAGGCATAATACTTTTCTTAATGAATAAAAGTCCAAAACATAATTCATTTCTTTTCTTAATAAATCAAAATCAAATAACTAATCCATGAATCCAAACTTTTCTAAATAACACTTGAAACCAAGTCTCCAATTTTTATAAAAATTTTGACAACATCTCCTCTAAAATTCGGACTTTGCTACCCTTCTCGGATCCCAACCAAACCATCTCCAATTTTCAAAATTATTTCCGATAAATCAAGCAAAACTAATTTTGATATCTCAAATCAAATCCAATTCTCAAAATCTCTTCCAATAAATCAAATAAAACTAATTCTATATCTCAAATTAATTCCAATCCTCAAATTTATTTCTGATAAATCAAACAAAAACCTAGAATTCGAACCAACCAATCCAGTAATTCGCAATAATTCAACCACAATTATCAATACGCGTTCATACGCTCAATAATCATTATACCACAATTCAAAAACCAATTTAATCAATCAATAAATCAATCATTTATGCAAAACAACTCAGTTCAATCCATAAGACTTAAATAATCACAAAAAATATATCGTTTTCCATCAATATCGACTTATAACGATTCTTCGAAATAAAATGAGTTTAAGGAAAGTGCTCCTACCTCGTTTGTGACTTAATTACGCAATAAAACTCCATTTTCTCTCGGCTCGCGATGGCAGCAGCCGTAACCTCAGTTCCAAATCACTTTCGCAACAACCACAGCAACTCTAATTGCAATATATAATAACCAAAACTCAATCTTATAGTAATTAACGCCACAAAACCTTAGCGTAAGATAATAGAACAGCAACTAAAAGGGTTTCTGGAATGAAAATGCTTACCGTTCCAAGGAGTAACGACCGAACCAAGAAGTGGCAGGCCCTGTGGTAGTTCTGGCGGCCACATCGACTTTCCCAGCAGCCAGGCACGGCCACGAGGCCTCTTCCTTCTTCGATGAGCCTGCCTTCTCCCTTCGTTCACATCTGGTCGCGCCTCCCTCTCTCCTATTCAAGCTTCTCCCCGTGGCGGAATCCCACCAGAGACGGTGGCAACCTCAACTGCGGTAACAGTGCAACGGCTCTATCGACGGCATGGCGGTTCCAGGCCTGCGATCCTTTCTCTCTGCGTCACCCTCTTTCTTATTCGCGAACTCTCTCTCTTTGCGGTTTTGCTCTGACTTGGTTCCAATACAAACCAGTGGCGACGCGAGGCCTGGCAGCAGCAACAGTGAGCTCCGAACACACCAATGACGATGGCAATGTCTTGGACAGCAGTGACGGCACGTGACGGTCCCTCTCATATTCTTTGTTGCGCCTGGCTTTCTCTTCCCCCTTTGCGTTCGTTCTCTCTCTCTCTCTCTACTCCAATGGCGATGCGACGGCGACTTGGCAGCGGCAGTGGCGACAAGTTGGATGGCGGCAACATGGAGAGCTCCCTCCTCTCATCTCTTCTTCGTTCATATGGGGGTGTGTGTGTGTGTATGCTAACCGTGTGTGTGGGTGTTGTGCCGAGAGAGTGAGGAAGGGGGTTGGGGTGTGACGGCTAGGTTTTTGGGGAAAAGGGTGAGTGTGTTTTGTGTTAGAATTAGGGTTAGGGGTAGTTTAGGTATTTTTAATAATAATATAGGTAATAGAGTAATTGAAAATTAATTTTAATCCAACAATAATTATATATAAAAGTACTATTTTTTCATCAATTTACAAAGTATTTTCTAACAAATACTCTAATCCAGGAACTAGAGATAATATAATTAATTTTCTTTATTCATAAAAATTAAAGTATTAAATTCCAAAATCTCACCTATTTAAATCAAATCATATAAAATTCTTATTATTTTTACAATTACTAAACTTTATAATTTAAATATGAAAATTATCCAATAATTATAAAATTAGATAAAAATTCTAATTTAATTATCAAAACTTGATTTAATTATCTTTAATAAAATAATTTTTGAAATTAAAGTCTTTAATGAATGAATAAATTAAAATTGACCCATAACAATATTTTCCAAAAGTTTTGGCTCTTACATTCTATCCACCTTATAAAAATTTTTGTCCTCGAAAATTGATACAAAACGAAAGAGATTTCATATCACTCCACTTTTGAACACATTTAAGGAAAAAGCTAAAAAATCTCAGCATATATACATACAATTTCAAATACCAGAATTTTCATATGGCATAAAGATATAAGGGTATAAATGTGATGTGAAACAAAAGTTACAAGATAGACGTGATGCAAAAGATTATATAGTTCAAACATACGTTGATAGTGTAATGTGGCGAAAGGTTTACAAAACAGGCTGGCATTTATTAACGTTCGCATACTAATCTTGCACAAACCTTAGAGATTTAACTTCCCCAATTTTGACATAACTTATCCCCATCGTTCTCAACCATTCTTCATCAAACAACTCATCCGAGTATTCTCAACCTCGTCGAACACTTTGCAAACCTTACTACTGGTCACAAACCCAGCATCCGCAAAACTCTTTCACGTGAAACAAAACTCTACAACATCCTGTGACGTTGCACACCTACAAGCTTCACCTCCCGCGTCTACAAAACGCATCCTAAAGAGCTAATGTATCATTTGCTATACCCAAAGGCCACACGTGACACCAAACGAATCTCAAGTTTACTCAGAAGGATACTAGACCTTAGAAAAGAAAGATAAGTGATAAGGACAGTATTCGTAAGAGATTAAGAAAACTATTGAAATCACAAGCAAATAAGGATGTATAAGCAATGAGGAGTGTTGGAAAGAGAATTAGCTGACAACTTTAAGGGTAACTCTTAAATCATAGAAATTCGATAGGAACAAGAAGTTAAAAAACAATGCAGTATTTTGAAACAAATTCAAGCTAAGTCAAAGAAGAACTAGATTTAAAGAAAAGAATATCTAAAACCCATGACAAGGCTCACAAAACTCAAGAATATGTTTAAAAATATTTTGGAATACATTGTTCATAAAGAATGGAAAACTTAAGGAAACATCATTTCGCGATCTAAAAGAAAAGATAAGCAACAAACATCCTTCAAAAGAATAACAAAAGCATGAATGTGGCATTATTCCAATATAGATTTAAGTTGAAATAAACTATACAAAGTTTTTTTAAAAAAGGAAAGGTTAATTTATCTAAGGGAAAAATTATATTTTCTCAAATACTTTGAAAGATATTTAGGTGCACGACTAAACAAAAGCATGCATGAAAAATGCGATCTAGTTGGAAGGAAACCTGAGATAAAGTTTTGCTCATAAAAAGGAATAGAGGATGCATTACAAACAAACAAATTTAAACCCCATACAAAAATTTTCAAAGTGTAAGGTAAAAGAGTGTAGATTGAGTTAAAAGTGATTTTATTAAAGCTTCAAGAGATGGTTATGTCGCACCAAAACAAGTTCAAATCATAGCAAAGAGATGCACATCTCAAGCAAAGGAATGCAAAGTCAATAACAACCTTGCACAAGAATAAACCAAAACCTCTTTAAAAAATATTTAAAACACAAGCCAAATAGGAAGGAGAACTCAATCAGCGGCAAAATCCTAAAAATTTCAACGATCATTTTGATGTATCAAATAAGTTCAAAGCACATAAAAAAGTACATGAGTCAAGAAAAGGAGGTTGAACAATACAAGGCAAATATATGCAATTAACATCAAACGAGTATGCATAAGAACAAGAAACAGGTTAGAGAATAATTAGTTTACTTTTCAAGAAAGAAACCTCCAACATGAATTTCAAGGCAAACCATAAAAGAACAGATACGTAATCGAGTAACCTCGAGACGCAACTTCTAACATTTCCCAAACCCCATGACACTCGTTATCTATTACTTCTATATCGTCTATGATAATCCATTTGTATTTTCAAATACATAAATCATTATTGCTAAGATGGCCAAAATTAATACGCTAAAGTATGCAATGATAGACTAACAACATTAATCAGTAGACATTCATGTGCATAAAACTCTAACTCTTGTTATCAGGACAAGACCTACAACATGACAAGACACTCAAAGTATGCAAATGAACCATAGTCAGTCCATTCCTCAGGCTCTATAGGAAAGACTGCTCTGATACCATAATGTAATGCCCTTACTACCAGAATGTCATGCTTTCGGCTGTGCCACTCTGATAACGAGAAGTATTACGATGACTTTCATATATATTTAATAATAAAATATGAGCCTTTTTACTCGAAACT